>NC_049907.1:9158946-9876621 GCF_001411555.2 Juglans regia
ATTTTTTTTTATTGATAATTTTTTTATATATAATAGTGATTTTATTTTATTTTATATATAATAGTGATAAATATTATATTGTCTAAATATATTTTTTTTATATATAATAGTGATAAATATTATATTGTCTAAATATTTGTTTATATATAATAGTGATAAATATTATAGTGATTTTATTTCTTTTATATTTAATAATGATAAATATTATAGTGATTTTATTTTTTATTTATATTTAATAGTGATAAATATTATAGTGATTTTATTTTTTATTTATATTTAATAGGGATAAATATTATAGTGATTTTATTTTTTATTTATATATAATAGTGATAAATATTATAGTGAAATTATTTTTTTATTTATATATAATAGTGATAAATATTATAGTGATTATATTTTTTATTTATATTTATTAGTGATAAATATTATAGTGATTTTATTTTTTATTTATATTTAATAGGGATAAATATTATAGTGATTTTATTTTTTATTTATATATAATATAAATAAATATTATAGTGATTTTATTTTTATTTATATATAATAGTGATAAATATTATAGTGATTTTATTTTTTATTTATATTTAATAGGGATAAATATTATAGTGATTTTATTTTTTATTTATATATAAAATAAATAAATATTATAGTGAAATTATTTTTTATTTATATATAATAGTGATAAATATTATAGTGGTTTTATTTTTTATTTATATTTAATAGTGAGAAATATTATAGTGGTTTTATTTTTTATTTATATATAATAGTGATAAATATTATAGAATGTTTATGAATAGTTATGAGTAGGGCTGTAAGTCGGCCGGTCCGGACCGACCGGTTCGGTCCGGACCAGACCGGACCGAGAATATGCATTCTTGGTTTCGGTCCGCAGAAATTGAGATTTTCGGTCTTCGGTCCGGTCCCGGGTTTAGGTGTTTTCGGACTGGACCGGACCGGACCGAGAAGCATTGGACCGGACCGGACCGGACCGAATTGGACCGGACCGGACCGACAAAAAAATTAAATTATATATTTATATTTTTTATATAATAAATTATGTAATTTTCATCTAACCTACCACATGGTCCAATTAACCTATCATCAATTCACCACTATCTAATTAGTAGACATTTACAAATACAAGACTACATCTATCTAGATTCTACATTATTAGATAACTTTTTTTAATATATCTAAATTGTAAGTAAGTATAAAGCAATTAAAAATTTAAAAGTAACTAATGTAAATTATAATTAACTTCATGATTCATGTATGACATGAATATCAATTAACTCACCTATGAGTCTATGACTAATTCACCATTAACTAATTTATAAGTTAGAAGTTAGAACTATAATAAATTGTAATACATTGACTTACTCTAAATTAGTAATAAAGTAACAATTAACTTCATCAATATAATTATAAGTTTATAACTAAACTAAATTTATAACTAAATCAATGTAAGTCTATAAGTTATTATAACTAGTAACTACAAGTCTATAAGTCTATATATAGTATCAATACAACTAATACTATGACTAATGACTAATGAGTATTACTAATGAGTATGAGTAATGAGTCTATATGATATATCACTGATTCACTATGACTCTAATTTACTATTAGTAATTTAGTATAGTATAGTCCATAATTTAGTATCCATGTGTTATTATATAATATATATTCCATAATATATAACATATATAATTATATTATTAGTATCACTATTACTATTAGAGTATAATATATAATATTATCATTAATTATTTTTTCAATGAGTTAAAAGAATAATCACCATTAAATAGTTTAATTAAATTTACTAATTTAAATAATTTTTTTAATTAATATATGTGCCAAAAAGATAAAAAAAATCACAAGTTTAAAATTAAAACACATCAAGTTTGGAAAACATCAAACGGCGCCGTTAAAAACAAAATTGGACTTAAACGGTGCCGTTTAAGTCCCAACCGGTCAGGATATGCATTCACTGGTTGCGCAACCTTTTTTTTTTAAATGAGTGCAAGCTTACTTAAACGGTGCCGTTTGGGTTCAAATTTAACACAAACGGCGCCGTTTCGTCACCCCCACTTCCCCAGTTAGCCCCCGGCCCCCAACCCCCCACTCCACGGGCCACGAAATTGGAATTCTCAGTTTCCCAATTTCGTAACCCTAGCAACCGCGCGACAACCCCCCTCTCCAGCAGCCCAGCCCCTCCGTTCGGTCCCCTGAAAATTCTAGCCGGCAGTGCATCGTCTGAGTCGTCTTCGTTGGGTCCTCAAAAAATTACAGCCGACAGCCCCACTCAACCGCTCCGGTGCTGTCTCAGACTTCAAAGCCTCACTCTCGATATGTTTATTTCATTTCATCTACTTGTAATTCTCGGTATCTTGATCTTGAATATTGTAAATTTGTAGGGGTATAAAATTTCGGATGCTCAAATATGAAACCCTTTTTTCCTCTTGATTTTGTTTATTTATTGGCCCTCTTGTTTGGTTGGTTAGAAAATTTTTTAAGGTGAATCGGTGATTACAGAAAAATCTCTCTTTTTAAATCATAGACTATAGTTTATTATGTCTTAAATTTTAATAACCTGATTATAGTTTACCTCCAAAAGGCGCAACACTATGTCACTAACGAAGTTTCTGTATTTCTTATCCATTTAGTAGCTATAGTTATATTACCAAATTCCCTGGGACCATCTTCCGCTTGGAAATAATCTCCACATTTTACCATCTGCACATAAAGTTCACATCCAGAAGGCATCTAATGAATAAATTAATAATAGAGCTCCAAAGTTAAAATTGACTTCTTAAGTGTAAATGCAAATGTGGTTTCAATACCATTTATAACAACCAAAGAAAATTACTAGCCGAATCTGCATTTACACTCTAAAATGACTAATTTGGGTTATTAAAGCCCCTTCAAATCCATTATAAATGTAATACTCCAAATTTAGTATGAGAAAGTGGCAATATGAATGGTATCTGCCATTGCTTGAGAGGGGGACACTGTGAAAGTTCTATTTATCGGATTGAGGTTGGTATATAGAGAATATTTGGCGTGATTCGGGTTGAGAAGGGGATGATTAATGTTGTTCATGTAATGCTGAAGTATCTTTACTTTTCGTTGTTAATGCATTTTTACTTTCTTTCGTGGTTATGTTAGTGATCATTTGAATATCTGAGAAAATTCTGTCTTCTTTTCAGTGATAAAAATTCTGTTTTAGTGTGGTTTTCTTTTTGTCACTCCTCTTGGTTTACCAATTAAATGGAATGAATTTTTGGTTGTGTTCTTAATGCTTCATTGACTTTCTTGTATCCCTTTCTAGCTCCTTTTTATGTAACTAAGTGTAATATGTCTACTATTTATTGATTATATGTTATATGTTATTTAATTCCATTTCTTTTTTTTTTTAGATGGAAACGATTCCAGAATTATTTCCACATGATTCTACTACAGATGATGTAGAGTCAACACAGGCTACACATGGGCAAGGCATTTCTCCACTCCCACCTAATGTAAATGTTAATACTACACAGAGTGGTAGTGGTAGACATAGGTCAATGTTTGGGATCACTTTACAAAAATACCAAAATGTGGTCCAAGTAAACCTAGGGCTGCATGTAATTACTGTGGTGCTTCTTATGCATGTGATACGAAGACCAACGGTACAAAGTCCATGAAGTATCATATTGAAAAACAATGTAAGAAATTTCCATTGAGACAGACAGATAAGTCTCAAACTACTCTCGGTTGGAAGGCGGGTGTAGGAAGTGTTAGTGGGGAATTTGTGCCCATATCATTTAGTGTTAAGGCTTGCAGACAAGTCTTAGCAGAAATGATTATTCTTGATGAGTTGTCATTTAGGTTCGTTGAAGGGGAGGGTTTCAAGAAATTTATGCTCATTGTTTGCCCTAAGTGGGTCGGGATTCCATCTCGTGTTACGGTTGCGAATGATTGTTTTAGTGTGTATATAAGGGAAAAAAGTAAGTTGAGAAGTGCTCTTCAAGGGCAACGAGTTTTCCTCACCATGGATACATGGACATTCGTGCAAAACCTCAACTATATGTGTCTCACTGCACACTTTATTGATGATAATTGGAAACTACACAAAAGAATTCTTTCTTTTTGATTGGTTGAGAATCACAAGGGTAATACACTTGGTAGAGCCATAGAGATGTGCTTGCATGATTGGGGGAGACCGAAAGTACTTACAATCACACTTGATAATGCAAGTTCTAATAATGGAGCAATTTCTTTTTTGAAGAAAAAAACCAAGTATAGGAAAGACACTGTTTTGGAACATGAATTCTTTCATGTTCGGTATTGTGCCCACATCCTAAACTTAATTGTCCATGAGGGGTTGAGGGAATTTGATGAGTCTATTGTGAAGGTGAGATGTGTTGTGAAATATGTTAAGTCCTCACCTCAAATGTGGACTACATTTAAGAAGTGTATTGGGTTGGAAGAAATTGCAAGCAAAAGTGGCATTTGTTTAGATGTACCAACTAGGTGGAACTCCACCTATCTTATGTTGGAGGGGGCTTTAAAATTTCGAAAAGCTTTTGAACGGTTGGAAGAAGAAGATTCGGGATTCCTTAGTAGTGTTGGAGACGATGATGTCGATGATGATAAAATTGGTGATATAGTGAATAGGAGAATATCAAAGAAGTTAGGGCCTCCCAATAATAATGATTGGGAGAAGGTAAAGTTGTTTGTAAGGTTTCTTGAACTATTTCATGATGCAACTTTATCTTTTTCGGAGAATCAATATGTAACTTGCAACTCTTTCTTTCTGGAGTTAGTTAAAATATCTGATGTAATTGAAGTGAAGTGTGAAATAGGAAGCCCTGTGGTGGGATTAATGGCCACAAATATAAAGAAAAAATTTGAAAAATATTGGGGCGACTTAGATGATTTGAATATGTTGTTGTTTGTTAGGATTATTCTCGATCCTCGGTATAAGATGCGGTATTTTGACTTTGCATTGGAATGCATGTATGCCAATGACCCCACAAAAGCGGTTGATTTGAGTTTGAAGGTGAAAAATGCTTTAACCCGCATGTATGAGGCATACAATGATAATGACGGAGGCAACAATTCTGATTTACAACAGCAGCGCACAAGTCCCCCACATGAAGAAGTAAATTCTACAGATGGTAGTGGTAGTGGTAGAGTTGATAGGACGGCAGAAAGAATGGCTATATTCAAGCAGCGATTACAGTCGGAAAACACTTTAGGGAGCAAGAATGAGGTTGATAGATACCTAGCTGAAAGTTGTGAGGAGGCGTTCCCAAGTTTTGACATTCTTATTTGGTGGAGGGTTAATTCAGTTAGATATCATGTACTTTCAAAAGTTGCACGAGATGTATTCACAATACCGGTATCTACAGTGGCCTCTGAATCTACATTTAGCACGGCGGGTCGTGTCCTTGATCATTTTCGAAGTAGTTTATCTCTGATAATGGTTAAGGCTCTCATTTGTACACAGAATTGGCTTCGTTCTTCTTCTATTCCAATCAACCTTAAGACTTTAATGAATGAGGTGGAGGATTTTAAAAGACAGTTGGGTATGTTTCTTACTTATTTCATTTTATAACTTTTTTTTTATAAGTACATCATTTTATAACTTTTAGGAGCTATAATACTATATGTTATGTAAATTTATATAATTTGTTTTATTTCTTTATTGTATAGAACTTGTTCGGGACGGTGACAATTCTATGGAGGCTTCAAATACAATGTCTACAACCAATGCAAGTTAATGAGGTGAATCTATTTTAGCTTGTTAGTTTTCAATTTTCACTTTTGTTATTTCCTAATAATTTCTTTGTTTACACTTTACAGAATACTGTGAAAACTGAAAAGTATGCCAAGCCAAAAGATGTAGGAAGCTATGGCTTATGAGCTGTCAGGAGAAGAATTATCTTTATTGTAATTTGTATTTAGAGCTTTTAATTTTTCAGTTATTTGGGAATTGTATAATTTTTAATTTTCATTATAATTTATCTATGCTTGGGAATGATTTTTTTTTTCTTTCTTACTTTTAGAAGCCAAATTTGTTTGGAATGTTATTTCAATTTTCTTTAATTATCTAGTATAATTTTTAGTTTAACCATGTTTAAATTGTTTGGAATCTTTGGATGGATTAGTAGTAAGAAAATCAAGTAGCTATTCATTTTTTAAAGTTTTTTATGGATATAGACAAAATTTATTTTTTGTACTAAAACTTTTTATTCAAATTTATTCACTGTAATTTAGTTAGCATATTGCTTGGCAACACAAGTATTATTAATTTATTATATTGACAACTTTTTTATGATTATTTTTATTTTCCCTTTAAGTTCTTTTGTATTTTTTGGCTTCAAATTGGATAAATTGTTAGTGGGCTTTCACCATTGGGCCGAAAAAATAGAGGAATAAGATTGGGCTTTTGGCACCATTGGGCCGAAAAAACAGAGGAAGAAGATTGGGCTTTTGGCCCATCCGGTTAGGATTGGACCGAATAGGACCGACCAGACCGGACCGGACCGGACCGGACCGGACCGGTCCTTCTGCCTATTCGGTCCGGTCCAGGGTGAAAAAACCCTGGACCGAATTAGTCCGGTCCGGTCCATAACACCTCCTTCGGACCAACCGGACCGGACCGAATTCACCCCTAACCATAATAGAACATAAAGTTGTATTTCTAGTTAGGATGCTACCTACACTATACGGGCGAGATCTCCCTCGCGCCCATTTGGGCTAGGTGGCCATAATATATATATATAATTATATATATATATATATAAATAAAGTGCCACCCCGTGTTCTGTGAGGAGTCTTAGCTTTTTTGTTTTTTGAAAATAAAAATATTTTTTTATATTTTCGAAATAGTAAATTTTTCCAATCTCCTAAGTTTTTTTATATTTTATTTTGTAATTTATTCTACTTTACATTTTAGGTTTACCAATTTTAAAGTTTTTTTTTTGGGGGGATTTCCTAATGATTTTTTAATTTTTTTTAATGTTTATGTGTGGTGCACTGATAACCTTTAAGTCACGTTTGTCAAATGATTATGGGTGTAGATATTTCGAATGATTTATTGACAATGGATCATTTTGATAAGTTTAAATTATAGAAATAAATATTTTATTTAATGAAAGACAAGAAATAAATTGAGTTTAAGGCGAATTATGAGATCAATTTTGATGTTATTTATCATTTTGTAATTATTATCTTTCTATCTTTTTTTTTTATCAAAATAATAAAAAATAATTAATTCATTTTTAAGATCAATGTTTAGTACTCCATTTTTTCAAAATAAATCCTAGAATTTGGATACCCCAAATTCAAATAGTTATTCAGGAAATATTAATGATATACTTGTTTATATTGTTAATACAAATATATCTTCTACATCACACACTCGTGACCAACTAAAAAAAATCATTTTCTCAACAGTCGCTCTCTGTTTTCTCTCGAAAGAGAATATACAATGGAATTTAGTCACCCTTCTTCAATAAACCAAGGGTGTGGTGGATTAGGGTTTTTTAGATAGAAATGGAAGGATTTGAGGAGTATTGGCGAAAACTGCATAATCGAGCTTGATGGCTAGGCAATTGTTGAAGTACAATGGAAAGGGGAGAGATGCTTGGTGGGAAAGGTGTGCACTGAGAGAGTTATCAGTAAAGAGGTAATTGCAACAACCATGGCAAAGATTTGGTAGGTTAGTACACTAGCAGTTTTTAAGGAGATGAGGAATAATGTGTTTATCATCACCTTCAAAACACATGCATATAAACAAAAGGTTGAGGGAGGCCATCCTTGGTTATTTGTACTTGCTTATTTTGCATCAAACAATTCGATGGGGTTATGCAACCTAGTCGAATGTGTTTTGATCATGAGCAACTTTGGGTTCTAACTTGCCATTTGTTTGTATGTCCCGTGAGGTGGATATGAAAATTGGGAATTCTGTTGGGCTGGCTATAGAGGTGGATGTGCAAGAGGATGGGGTTGGATGGGGAGATTATATTTGGGTGCACGTTGTAATTGAATTAAATAAACTCATAGCTAGGGGAAGAAAAATTAATATTTTGGGTAATGAAGTTTGGGTTTCTCTAAAGTATGAGAAATTACTAAGTTTATGCTTTTCTTGTGGGTGTATAGTTCATTTATCAGGGGGACGTGCCAGAAAATAGGGGCTAGGGGAGAAAGAGAAGACAAATCAATTTGGAGCTTGGCTTAGGGCGAAGACTGTGGCAAGAAGAAATGGCAGGCAAAATTTCATGGGCGGTGGAGTGGGAGAAGCCCTTCGACGAAGCTTGAAGAAGACAGTTATGGAGACTGCCATACAATTCAGGAGGGGACTAGAAGTAACCAAGAAACACAGAGGGGATGAGCTGTGGGTGAATAGAGATGATTTTTTTGAATGGGATGATGGAAGGTAATCAAAGTCTTCCAACTAGTAAATCTGTCTTGATACGGCAGAGGAAGGAAGTGGAGAAATTTACGGAGGAATTTGAAAAAGTGAATGAAAGAGTAGAGTGTGTTTCAATTACTGAGATAACTGAGATAGGGCTGAAGAAATATAAGCCTAATAGTGAATTACATTCTACTAATGGGCTAAAGATCCAGGATGCAAAACATGAGAACAAACACTGCCTCGAGTCTCAGGTTGGGCTAGACAACAAACAATTTTTTTATTTTTTTTGACAAGTAAGAGATAACTGTTATTGATATGAATGCAATAGGCATGTACCAAGTACACATGAAGTATACAAAAAAACACCTAAATACATTCTAAGAGCGATGAACTAAAGACAAGAAATCATGAATATCATCCCCATTTAATACAATAGCAGAAAACCAAAGCAATAAAGTATGTAGAAAAAAATTCTTCAGCTCCACGATTGTGCGTTCCTTGTTTTCAAAACAACGCGCATTCTTTTCTGTCTAAATACATAACGAAATCATCTTCCAAACTGTTACCACTTGATGACTGTCCTGCAATTTTCTCCAACAACCCATCAAATCCACCACCCTCATAGGCATTACCCAAGCAACACTAACCATTCGAAAGATCTCATCCCATAACACTCTTATTACGTCACAATGTAGTAAGAGATGATCCACCGATTTTCCCTTCTTTTTACACATGTAACACCAATCCAACACTACACATCCTCTCTTCCTCAAGTTGTCCGTGGTCAAGATCTTCCCAAAAGCGGCATTCCAAACAAAAAAAGCAACTTTAGAGGGCACACGAGACCTCCAAATGTTCTTCCAAGGGAATGGAGTGTGATCCTGTGTAGTCAAAAGGTTATAATACACCTTAACTGTACATTTCTTGTGATCCTGAAACCTCCACTTCAAGCTATCATGTTGTGCCATAGTAGTCCCTGAGGAATGTAATAGGCTGAAAAAGTCTGAAACCATAGATAATTCCCAGTCATGAATATCCCTATTAAACATAATATTCTACTGATGCGAACCATGAGCAGATAACCGCACATCCGCCACTGAAGCCTCCCTATTAGCTGCAATACGATATAAAGCTAGAAAAATCGTTTCCAATGCATAATCTCCACACCACACGTCCCGCCAAAAGCTGATTCGGTTGCCCTCACTGGTGACAAAGCGAATATGATTTTCAAAGCATGTACACCCCTTCCTTATAAACTTCCATAACCCCACTCCATCTCCCCTCTCACTTCTCTAGAACACCAACCACCCCAAGCAACATCATATCTAGCGTCTATAGTTTCCTTCCACAATGATTCCCCTTCCAAATGATATCTCTAAAGCCATTTCACAACTGGGGCACATACAGTCTTCCAACTAACCAAATGAAATTTCTTCTCCTCCCCTATGCCTCCCCATAAAAATGCCCTAAAATGTTTCTCAATCCTATTACCACCCCTGCAGGCATAGGAAAGAGAGATAAAAAAAATAAGTGGGGAGGTTAGTGAGGGTGCTCTTGATAAGAGTGAGACGACCCCCTTTTGATAAATAAATCATTTTCCATCCAGCCAACATTTTCTCTATCTTCTCTACCATCCTATCCCATATTGCTTTACTCTTGAAAGTTGCACCAAAAGGAAGGCCCAAATATTTAATTGGGAAAGAGGACACCCTGCAATCCAAAAGACTTATTAAACTGCAGATATTAGGGATCACACCCATCGGAACCATCTCAGACTTGCCAAGGTTCACCTTGAGTCCTGAAACTGCTTCAAAACAAAGTAACAATGCAAGTAAAATTTAGACCTGGCTAACTATCCGCTTCAAAAAATATCAGAGTGTCATCTGAGAAATGAAGATGTGAGATGATAAAAGGGCCACCAGAGCCATTTCCCACTTGAAAACCAGATAAAAACCCCCATCAATAGTAACCTGCACCATCCTACTCAACACCTCCATAACAATAACAAATAGAAGAGGAGATAACGAATCACCCAGTCGTAAACCCCTTGAGCTATCAAAAAACCAGCAAGAGTGCCGTTAACTAGAACTGAGAATCAGACAGTTGAAATACAATGACGCATCCAAGAAATCCACCTATCCCCAAAGCCACACCTCTTAAGCAAGTACAAAAGGAATTCCCAATTCACTTGATCATAAACTTTCTCCATGTCAAGCTTGCAAAGAATACTTGGACTTCCCTCCCGCAATCTGGCATCTAAGCTCTCATTTGCTATGAGCACCGAATCGAGTATATGTCTCCCACGAATAAAACATTCTAAGGCTTGAAAATAATATTTTCTAACACTGGACTAAGCCGGTTAACAAGAACATTTGAAATAATCTTATAGACATTACTAACCAAACTTATTGGACGAAACTCCTCAATACTTGAAGCCCCATGTTTCTTGGGAATGAGAGCAATGAAAGTCATGTTAAGTGATTTTTCAAACTTCTGAAAAGCGTGAAATTCACTTAACACTAGCAAGACATCACCTTTCACAATATCCCAACAAGTTTGGAAGAAACCCATTGAGAAACCATCTAGACCCGGCGCTTTATCCTTAGCCATACCAGAGATGACCTTGAAAATATATTCTTCATCGAAAGGCCTCTCCAAGACACTCACATTTAGCAGATCAATTGTCTCAAAAGACAAGGCATCAAGCTTCTGCCTCCAAGTTGCCGATTTGGTGAGAAGAGTCTCGTAATAATGTGCAATATGATTTTCTAGTTTAGGAGGAGGACATCACTTGAGTACCTGATTGAAGCGACTCGATAGCATTGTTATGCCGATGTGAATTAGCCACTTTGTGAAAGAACTTAGTAAACCTATCACCCTCTTTCAACCAAAGGGCCTTGGATTTTTGGCGCCATGATGTCTCCTCTGACAACAAAACCTTTTCCAACTCTGCCACAACCATGTACTTCCTCAATAACACCTCCTCCGAGGCATCTCCCAAAAGTTCCTTACCCTCTAACTCCTGTAATTCCTCCAACAATGTAGACTTTTGATTGTCAGTGTGACAAAAATCTTCCAAATTCCACTTCTTCAAATCTTGTTTTAGAGCCTTCAGCTTACTTGCAAGAATGAAACTTGGGGTACCATTAAACTAGTACGATGCCCACCAAGTACGCACCAACTCTGCAAACCCATTCGCTTCTAGCCACATGTTCTCAAATTTGAAATACCGGCGACCCCCGTGAATGCCCCCACAATCTAGGAGAATGGGAAAATGATCTAAACTGACTCGAGCTAACCTTTTCTGACTTACTTCTGAATAGTAGGCTTCCCATGATGGCGAGACAAGGAATCTATCCAATTTTGACCAAGCCTGGCCGTTAGACCAAGTGTACTCGCCACCCACCAAGGGAAGGTCCATATCAAAGATGAACTCAAAGAATTCTGCCATGGCCATAGTATGTCGATGATGCCCCGATCGTTCACTAAAAAAATGAGTAGTGTTAAAACACCCCCATACACCATGACACATTCCATAAAGAGTATATCCCCACCAACTCTTCCCATAACCTTCGTCTATCTCTGTTCATGTTGGGACCATAGGACCCTGCAAATGCCAATTCCCATCCATCGCTCACATTTTTGAATAACGTTGAAACCGAAAACTCACCAACACACTCATCAATCGCCTCAACCACTCTTTTATCCCACATTAATAACACTCCACCTGAGAGGCCAAATAAGACCAACCCACATACGAACATTCCATATACTACGCACAATTCTTCTATCAATGAAACCCAACTTTGTTTCTTGAAAACATACCACATCACCCTTCCACAACCTCAATAAAGATTTGATAGGAAGACGTTTATTGATATCATTAAGCTCCCGTACGTTCCATGATAGAATCTTAGGCTTCATTAAAACATAACTTGCCCCTCCCTTTCGATCTAACCCTTCTGATACTCCCTTCCTTAACATCATAATTGATGAAGCAAGTTAAACGTTTAAGTTCCCTGTCTTGTTTTGTGGCTAATTTCGAATGGCTAGCTTCAATAGCCATGATAAGGGCCATAAATTGTTCCTCGTAACCTCCAAAAGAGACCCCAAAGATATTTTGTAGCTCCTCAACCTTCTTAAGAATCCAATTTGACGAGCAACTCCCATAATTAGAACTGGGAGGGAGTGCACACAAAGGAGTAAGAGCCCCCTCCTCACCAACATTGTTATTGGGAATCAAAAACAGTTCCGAGCCACCCACAAAATTTTGTTCACCACTTGAAACCATATTTTCAAAGGAAATACCATCCCTAGAATTAAACCCGCAAAAAACACCTATTTCCATTGGTGGGGAACCAAACGGAGGCCCTAGAAATGATAGCTCACTTTCCAGAGAGTCAGGCAGCACCGGCACAGCCTCAGGGCCTTGGACTACCACGCACGTCTCAGAGTGCCCATTCTCCACCAACATCCTAAGTGACGATGACGAACAAGATCTCCAGCGCTAACGGCTCCACCACCATCTCTCCATCGTCCAGTTCCTCCAGTCAGAGTAACTTTACCTGCTCACCAGGATGGTCGACGAAGGTCGGTGACTTTTTCTGTGCCGGTGGGAATGCCGGTGAGGTACTTATCGGTGCTGCAGGGACTCGACTCGGTTCCTGGCCCAATATATCGGTTGATACCGAATGAATTGCCCTCCAGGCCTTCTTTGTGCCTTAGCCTGACCCGTCCAATGGCCCATCACTAAATTACCTGAAGGACAAGGCCTACTCTAATGGCCCATTACTTGGCCCAAATCAGACTTCATCTCTACCTTGCCCTTAACATAGCGTTTCAAATAACTAATTTCCTCTAACAGGATACCAACTTTATCCTCCAAGCCAACTAGCATCCTCAAGAAAATTTCCTCATTTGACCCCAACAGTCTGCTATCTTCTCCACCATACCTCTGCACAACCTCTGAACAGGACGCGCCTGGCACCACGTCTCTCACAGCTCGAGGCAGTACCTTCTTCATTTGGAGCACCTCACTGTACGACCTTGCACTTCCTGCCATCGACGATGGAGCACCACCATCTCCTCTGTTCTTCTTCGCGAAACTTGCCTGAGAAGTTCTCATGCTCGAAACAGAGGAAGAATGAAGCTCCATTAAAGTATCTCCAAAGTTCCTCCACCCCTCCCCCTTCTTCCCTTCCGGAATCACTATAAACCTCTCCTCTTATGTGAAGGGTTATGAATAATTTACTTCCAACTAGAGAAAATCTCTTTAGAAGGAAGATAATAGACTTAGCTATATGTTAGACTTGCCCGCAAGAAGAAGAGTTAGTAATTCATGTCTTGTGGAATTGTCATACTGCTATAGATGTGTGGGCAGAAGAAGAAAGCCTAGTGCTGAAATGGGTGAGTAATGAAGTTGATCTTATAAGAATGTGAGAAAAGATGAGTCAGGTTCTCAAGAAGAATCAAATGGAAAAAAAATATATATATATATCAGTAATCATGCACAACATATGGTACAGAAGGAATAGACTGGTTTTTGAATATAAGTTCATGGGGCCTAAAATGGTGATGAATAAAGCCATTACAAATCTGGATGAGCTCAAAACTGTTCAACAGGTTTCAGAAGACATCTCCAACAGAAGAATTACTGGAAGAGGTAGAGATAAAATTTGATGCTGCTATAGATTCAGATAACAACATCATGGGTATTACAGTATTATTGGGATTATAGCTCGAGATTGGCAAGGAGAGATTCTAGTTGCTTATCATGAATAGATGCAAGGGAGTTATATCCAAGCCTGGTAGAGAGTTTGACCTTTAGAAGAGTTGTGATGTTGTGTCAAGTTATTGAGGATGTTAAGCAACTGTTAAAGCAAGTTGAGGACTGTGAAGTGGCATTTATTCACAGAGAGGGGAATCAGGTAGCACACACTATTGCAAAGTTGGCTTTAAAATCAGAAGGAACATCATGCTGGGTTGAGGAAAGTCCAGAAGATATTGCCAATTTGTTAGAAGTTGATAACTATGTAATTTTGATTCTGTTGTATAACTCTATTTATCTAGAAATGAAAATTCCTTTGGTTTGTTAAATAAAAAATAAAAAAACCATTTTCTTCAATATATTCACAGATAGTTGCGGATGATGACTAAATTTATATTATTATCAAATGAAACTCTCAAATTGACAAAAACTTTCTCAGACAAGATTTAGTAAGAAGAAAATGTACAAAAAAAGATTGAAAATCTTTTCAACTTTTTCTAAAATTAAAAGCAAATTTTATTAAAAAAAAGTATTATTTGGTAATACAGAGGTGATAAAAGGATAATAATTTTGTTTTTTGTTTTTGTAGATTGAATTTGTTTGTTTTTACAGATAAGATAAGTTGAGATTAAAGTTAAAAGTTGAATAAATTATTGTTATAATATATTTTTTTAATATTATTTTTGTTTTAAGATTTGAAAATGTTGAATTGTTTATTTTATTTTGTGTGAAAATTTAGAAAAATTATAATAATTAGATGAAATTATATGAGTTGAGTTGTGATACAAACGAGTCCTGGTTCACTTTGAAATCCAGACATTGAATGATGGAACACGTAAAATATGTGGGCATCGCTTAGAGCATTTTCATCCGGTGCCCTATCACCCTTTTTTCCTTATAATTTGAGGAAAATTTTAGGGAATGCCTTCAAAACTTCTTTCCATTCGGATCTCTATTTTAGAAAAAATGTTTAGGGGATGAACAATAGTTTCCCAAATATAGAGAACTACTATTCATCTCTTAAATCACTTTTATTAATATTTTATTTGTTTCAATTAAATTAATTTTTCTTCTAATCATCTACACTTTCTCTCATACTCATATTTGTTATAGTTTTAAATAATAATTTTAAAAGTAATTTAAATAACTACGAAAATATAAAAAAAAATTAAAAAATAATTTAAATTTTTATTTAAAATATTCACTAGAATAATAATTCAAAATATTGAATAGTTAAATTTGTAAATAGAAGTGAAAGAAAAAGTAATAAAGAAAAAATAAAAAAATATTATTTTAATAGAATAAAGAAATGATAGGGAATGAGATGTAGAAGGTTTTTTGAGAATGGTCAAAATTTAAGATAAAATTATAATAAATGTCATTTTTAACTAAAATTTAGGTAACCGGATGTAAATTGCTCTTAGAAAAAAGGGAAAAATAGGTGGGCTTCCATGGCTACTCTGAACTCTGTATTAACTGAGAAGCGCTTTAGTTCAGCACTCTCATCAGTGTTGCGAGATCTGATCCTCAACTATTCTTAAACCCATCACCGACAACTTTGCAGCCGATTGGATTCGATTCAAAGCGTTTCACTTATTTCTTCTTCAAAATTCTGTCGTCCTTTCCAACTGAGAGAGAGTTCCCAATTTCCCTTGCAATCCCCCCCTCCTTTCCCATATGATAGCCTGACCATCTCTCCGGCCTGGTTCCAAAAAATTGAGACAATAATAATGTCGGCGTTTTTGCACCAAAGACCCATCCATAATCCGTTTACGGATCAAGACCCGGTATCCCCTCGCTCCTCCTCAAATTCCCAGAGACCCATTTCGATTTTCAGCCCGACCGCGCTTCTAATTCTCTTATCTCTCCTTGTAGTCCTCGGGGTCTTCTTGCCCTGGGCGGGCATGCCCGATTTCATATTCTCGAGCGCCAGTCCTTCACTTTCCAAGTGGCGACACTACACGCTGGCACAAGCCGCGTCGTTTGTGGCCAAGAATGGGACCGTGATTGTTTGTGCTGTGAGCCAGCCTTACTTGCCGTTTCTGAACAACTGGTTGATTAGCATTTCCAGGCAAAAGCATCAGGATAAGGTGCTCGTGATCGCCGAGGACTACGCCACGCTCTATAAGGTGAACGAGCGATGGCCTGGCCACGCCGTGCTCGTTCCACCTGCTCCCGATGCTCAAACTGCACACAAGTTTGGTTCTCAGGTAAAATTGTGGATATTAATTGCTGGGTGTTATTTGTTTTGTTGTCATCAAGTGTTAACATTGTGTTTTGTGTTACAATTTTAATAGTCTTTAACATTCAAGTATTAAAGTAGAGCTAAGCTAAGCTAAGCTAATCGTGCTTCCCATTTTTTGTTTGTTTTAAGCACTTATACATTGATGCTACATCGGTAAATACGTGTTATTGATTGGTTACGTAACAATGCGTTTCATATTAACCCCCTACACCACTTTTTATGACTGACTGTAATCTGCATTTTGTAAATATCTAGATAATTGCAATGGCTGTGCAGGAATTACAGTATGCACACTCCACTGAAAAATCCTTCTAGTTGACTCGTGGAGGACTTGGGATTGATGTTAAAAAAAGATCGTTGTAATGTTTATTTTTAACTTCTTTCTTTCTTTGCTGGTGCCTCTATTTTCTGTCGCGTGTTTTCAGCTTGATTCTGATAATATGAAAATAAGATGACTTGCCACGGTTCTAAGCAGATGTTTGCTTTAGTGATTTGTTTTTTCCCTAGGTGTACCCTTGTAGTATAAAGTTCGTCATGATCGAATGTTTCCTGTTTATCCTATTAGCTAGTAGAGATTGATTGGTAATGCTCATCTCCATGGTTTAATGACTTCATTGCATTTTGTAAGTCGTCCTCACTGGTTTCGCTGTACAGGGATTCTTCAATTTTACATCCAGAAGGCCACGCCACCTACTGCACATTTTGGAGCTTGGATATAATGTTATGTACAATGATGTTGATATGGTCTGGTTGGCTGATCCATTTCCATATTTGCAAGGGAATCATGATGTGTACTTCACAGATGATATGACAGCAGTAGGTTCATCAATTTTTCTTCTTGCCTTTGCTGTGTGCCATTTATGGAAAATAGAGTGCACTATGTTAGAGGTTTGCAGTTAAGTAAATTTACAATATGCTGGAAATTTTCTTTGAACTTTTTTGTCTCCTCCTTGTTAGAGGGACCAAATTTGTCAATCCCTTGGTGGCTCTAGTTTTTGGAGATTGAGTAGGAAAATTGTAGTACTCTGGATTTAGTATGAGAGGGTGGTGAACTGGATCCTACATTACTTGAGAGGGTAAAGTTCTTTTGGTTTATAATGATTTCATGGGCTTCACGTGTAAGATTGACTACTCATTTTTAGAGTATAAGTCTAGATTTGGTTTGAAGCTTCCTTGAGTCATTACACAAATCATGGTCTTCTTGGATAACGTTTGAAATTTCTTTTTTAAATATGTAGTTTTCTTTTGTTTTGCAACATCAAACCATCACATTTTTTAGCAGATTCAAATTTCTTTGTACTGGAGCCTACCTTGAATTGTTGATTTCTTGTTTCTGAGATCTTTCAGATGCACTGCAGATACCAACTGAATGGTTGCTTTTGTATGCTCTTTCCCTAGCGTTTGGTAAAATCTAAAGATGACTGCAAAGAAATTTAAAAAGACCAGTCAACCTTGAAATGTAAAGTCCATCTACACCTCATCCCCAGCCCCCGCCCCCGCCCCCGCCCCCTGTCCCTATGAGCTGGATAAGTCACTGAAAGTTATTTGGTAGGATTTGAGCTGTTTCAATATGACCAGAGAGGAATTCAGAATTCGGTCATCCAATTTCGTTAGCATCCCAACGGGTGCCTTGGATCTAAACAAGTAAACCTTAACAGATCCAATCAGCCTTGCTCTAAAACTTCTTGGATGTAGTATTTTCTTGAACTTGCATCATGGTCCATGACTCCAGAAACCACTTCTTAACCACATCAATAATTTCTTCTTTCTGGATGACCAGGTGAAACCATTGAAACACTCCCATGCTCTGCCACCCCCAGGGAAAAAAGGGCGCACTTACATCTGTAGCTGCATGATTTTCCTTCGCCCAACTACCGGAGCAAAACTGGTTATGAAGAAGTGGATAGAGGAACTTCAAGTGCAGCCATGGTCCAAAGCGAAGAAATCAAATGACCAGCCTGCTTTTAATTGGGCATTGAACAAAACTGCTGGAGGGGTTTGTTATCTTTGCCTTATCGTAATTTCCTTTCCAGTTTGTTTTGTAGCTAAGATTTGCCTTGAAAAAAAAAATATATATATATATATATATATATATATGTGAAGCTCTCTAGTTTTAATAATTCCACTGTAAAAGAATCTGAAAAGACCTCTGATGGTTTTCTGCTTCTATTGAAAGTATTGTGATGTGGTGTTATAACTAATAATGATGAAATCTGCATATGGCGGGTTGTCTGCACAATCTGGTTAATTTAATTGGACACAATATATTCTACTTGGGACCCATCTTTGGTGTTTAAAACCTGTACTTTTCTAAGGTCTTGTTTCAAAGGCTCCCGTAAGAGACACGAGTCTCTGTTACGAGACTGAATCTATATCTTCTTAGCTTTATTGATAAGTAGTATTGTTTTGGTTCTTTATTCACCTTGATATTTGAAGTTTTTGTGCAGGTGGATCTCTATTTGCTTCCCCAGGCAGCATTTCCAACAGGAGGATTGTATTTCAAGAACCTGACATGGGTGCAGGAAACCAAGGGAATGCATGTCATAATTCACAATAATTATATCACAGGTTTTGAGAAGAAGATAAAGCGCTTCCGTGACTTTGGCCTCTGGTTGGTGGATGATCATGCCCTTGAATCCCCTCTAGGCAGACTATGATGATTGAAAACCTTGCATCTCCCTGTGGAGTTAAGCATACCCTTGGTGATTGTGAAATGCTTCTAGCCAGTGAGCTCGACCCTTCTTGAACAATGACTACTCCCATGAACTCTGTGGAAGGAAACTTTGCATTAGCAGCTAAATCTCTGTATGTTCCGATGGATTTTTCGGCCATCCTTTGGGAGAGATTTCCTATGGTGTCTTAGCAGGATGGACATGTCAACCAGTTGTACCAATTAGATTGTTGTCAACCAATTTTCTATTATTTTCAATTCCAAAAATGTTTCTTTTTTTATGCTGAAATTCAAT
Organism: Juglans regia; assembly: GCF_001411555.2. Taxonomy (NCBI): domain Eukaryota; kingdom Viridiplantae; phylum Streptophyta; class Magnoliopsida; order Fagales; family Juglandaceae; genus Juglans; species Juglans regia. Next base: position 9,178,332 of record NC_049907.1, read on the forward strand.
TTTGTTAAAAATTTATTATATGTTATATTTTGGTGTAATCTTCACCAAGTCAGTCATTTTTTGGATAGACGATAAACTTGGCCACTTGGGACAGGGCTGTTATGTGGGTGGTCACCGGCTCTTTAAAAAAAAAAAAAAAATGTCAGTCATTTTTTGGGTTCATTCTTTTCTTCTTCCTTGTGTGAAATAAAAAAGCTCTGGTCAAATTTGAATTACATGCTTGTACTGATGTAGATGTGCATCGCCAGGTTTAAAAAACAATATAAACAAAAAAGAAATATCAATCCTTGGGGATGCCAGTTTGTCTATTATCTTCGTTGTAACTTGAAAAAAGCAGTGGGAGCGAGCGGTAAGAGAAAAAAATCCAAAGACTGCGTTTGCCGGGAGTCGAACCCGGGTCTATTGCTTGGAAGGCAATTATCCTAACCGTTGGACTACAAACGCGGCTATGAGGGGGAAGTGAGAAACATTTTTAAAGTAGACAAAAACAGATAAAACAAATGGATGATGGAGCATTGAATAAGCACTTTCAAATCGAAGATTCGAAAGGATTAAAAATAATTGATAAGAAACCAAAAAAACTCAAAATTGGGTTCTGAATTAGGATAATTCTGACCAATAAATCACGAAATTGTATTATAATGTTATATAGAAAATCTGGCTGAAATTTAGATAAAAAAAAAAAAAAAAAGAGTTATTTGTTATATCTGTTCAAATCGATGTGTAGAGTATATATAGTAAAGTGTTTAAAGTGTAAGAGTACATATATGTGTACTTATAATTTAACGCACAACATTATTATTGTGTAAAAGACCTATTTTATCATTTTTTTTAATTTAAATTTAAAATTTAAAATTTCATAATTTTCAACATATCAATAGCTGACACGTCAGCACGTATTGTTATGTGAGTAAAAATTATAAATAAAAATAAAGCCCTCTCAATAGATCTCATATTTTACATGTATATCTAAAATAACCAATTATTTGTCTAAAATGAGCTTCAATGGATCATGTATTTTATCATTTCTCTTTTCACATTGTCTTCCTCTTAACACTTGCTAGATGAAATAGGCTTTAATATTTCAACAATTCTATTTAATATATTGCTAGATGCATAACTAGGAATAGGAATGAAATGATTTGATGCATTTAATATTTCTAAATTCTTTCTCATAATATAGTCACATTTATTTTTAATTTTCTTGCTTATATTTTTAATTTTATTTTGTGTATAGGACAAAATTATATTATATTGTACATAAGTAGATATTACAAATGTTAAAAAATACGTAGATATGGAAAATTCATTGATAGTTAGAAAAAATATTTGAGATTAAGAAAATATTGAAAAAAGAATATTTAAATGATATGGAGAAAAAATAGGAAAAATGATATTTGCAGTCGTGGGGTAAATAAACACCGCACAATCATTTAAAAAAAGTGAGTAAATACGAGAAACATAAAAAAAAAAAAATTTTAATAGTAAATCTTACTCTTTTTCAAAACGATTGCGCTATGCTTGCACACTCTACAACTATATGTATCATTACTAAAAAAATAGATAAGATAATGTACAGTGTATTATGAAGAAAATATACACAAACCATTGGGCGGGCTCTTCTAAATTAAGTCTTACCATTTAAGTAATATGAATGATATATTTTATACACCGATTTAAGAATAGAATATTTCATAAAAGAAAAATATAATTGTAAGCGATTTTACGCACTAATACGCGTACATATTCAATATGACTGGTTAAAAAATAAGTTTTATTAAAAATAGTGTTAATTTAAATTTAGAATATGAAGGCAATAATATTATTACGTAGATTGATACACAAACTTATTTGTACATAACAAAACTCTAACAAGAGTAAACTTAGGTCATTATTCGAAAAACCAAAGATAAATTCAGGAAAACAGAAAGTAGTACACTAGAAGGAAACACTGGAACATCGTGTTTGAGAAGGTGATTAAAGGCATCAAAGTCAGTTGTCCATTTCTTTTAGAATACTCAAATTTATAAGTTGATTTGCCGTCACGCAAAGTAATTAATATAATATATTATAATAATAGTCATATTAATATCATTTATTATTAATTTATTACTATTGTTGAAAGATGTGGATGATCCCTTGCAAGACCTACCTATGTTTAACCAATTTGTAAACTGCGCATCCAATTAACTTTGAAATCATTTCTTTGAGATCAAAATATCCAACCAAGACTTACCTATCAACAAAATAAAACAACGCCATTTATATATATATATATATATTATTTTACAAGCCGATCACTTAAAAAATATAATTAAGATGAATAATGATATTTTTGTATTAAAAATTTTACTCGCTATTAAAAAAATATGACTTATAATTTTACAAGTCAATCACAAACTGAAGTGATTTAATATAATACGTTAAATTGTAAAATTAATTTTATTATAAAATCGATCTGTATTATATAAAATTACGTCAATTTATAAATTTATTTTTATAAAATTTCGACTATAGTACTATTCTATTGGAAATAATATTTCTTAATTAAAAAAACTCGGGTACAATTCTATGAGTTGAGTAGCATTGCTTGAATGGTAAGATTAGGTTCCCTGCGGAAGGACTAGGAGCATGCTATTCTCGTGTAAGAACAAAAACTTCCGGACACCATACTGTAAATCCGCCATTAGATTGTACCCGAGTTTGTTGCTCACAGATTTTTTCCATTCAAAAGTCACAAGAAAATCATTTTTCTCGGTTGACAAATTATGACTACGACTCAATGCACGTTTTCATCGTCCTCGTAACCCCAATCTCTCTCTTACCTTTCACGTCTCTCATCCTCAACGCACCACCTGTGCCTCACTCGATACTCAAAACATTTACTCTGTTTATATTTGCGGATTTTCTGTAATCTGAGTTCAATGTTTGTATCGGATTTCAAGCTTTTGTAGTCTAATATTGGATGGGATGCTGAATGGGGTCTCTGGAAGTTGGGATTCCATTGAAGAGAGACAGCCTTTTCCGCTCTTACTCAGCTGGTAGAACCGAGCGACACCAGTTTTTACAGAGACATAGATCGAGGTTCTCAAGGTTTTTGATTTTCAAGAAGCTAGATTATCTCCTATGGATATGTACTGTGACTGTGTTCCTCTTCTTAGTGGCGCTCTTCCAGATGTATCTTCCTGGTTCGGTGGTGGAGAAGTCAGGGGCTTCATTAGGAGAAGATATGGAAGTTAGTTATGCGGATTTCAAGGTTTTGAAGGAAATGGGCGTGATTGATTTTGCGGAGGATGTTCGATTTGAGCCTACGAAGGTTTTGGAGAAGTTTCAGAAAGAAGCTAGAGCGGCGAGTCAATATTTTTCTGCTTCCAACAGGACGGTACACCGTTTTGGGTACAGAAAACCCCAACTTGCATTGGTCAGTATTCAACTGCTATCAGGAATACCGCAATGAAAAAAGCTGCTATCAAGAATATTTGTGGTTTCTTTTATCGTATTGCATTTTTTCTGCTTTATCATTTTGCATGGTTGATATTCACTTGGAGGATGGCCTTTTTTACTTGTTTTATTGTTTGCCTGCCTGTTTGATTTCATCTTGTACTTGAAGGTTTTTGCAGATCTGTTTGTTGATTCACAACAATTACTGATGGTGACAGTTGCCGCTGCTTTGCAGGAGATCGGCTACAAAATTCAGGTAGTTTACTTTCCATCAATTTTTTCTTCTATTTTTTTTAGTATCTTGTAGAATATGGTGAAGAAAGTAAAAAATATTTCTAGATATAATGCTTTTTTCCTGATGGGAAGACCACAAAATCGTTAGGTTACGAACGGACGTAGTGGGTAGCCAAGAGGTTTGGGATAAACTTTTAACCAAATGTTACAGATAGCATTTGAGCTATAATTTAAATTATCATCCCAAATTTTCTCTTTAAGTATGCTTTGGCGACCGTTTTCCACCGTGTTTTCTGTTACTGTGCTTAGTATTCTGGCGTTCCTTGTCATCTCATCTTCCATTTGTAGGAGTTCATTGTTTTTCATTTTCTGTGGATGTTTTTAATCTGTTACTGTATTCTGAGATCAGAAGGTGCATTTTTCCCCTCTTCTTCTATCCCTTGCTCTTATTTTCTATATATACTTATGGAAGTTGTGAATCAAAATTTGGCAATTTTGGAGAGAGACAATGCTATAAAAGCTAAGTACGTGGTAGGCCTTTACGAGATGGAGTGGGAAAATTTAAGGACTCAGATAATGGGAATTACTTGAGCCTCAGGGAGTTGAGCGATAGTGCTCCCATTCCCTATTCCTAAAGTGTGGGCAATTTGGGAAACTGTGGTCATGAGGACTCATATATATGTTTTAGGGATGTTTGTGGCATTTGGATGGTTTAAATCATTCCACGCCATTATGTATATGCTCCTATGTAATCTTTATCTGTTTTTTTTTATAATTTTTTTTCCATCTTCGTTCGTAAAAAAATCTTTTTATCTTCTAAAGAACTTTTGATATCTTCTAAAGAATTATATCCAGCTAATTCAGCAGAAATGACTTGAAGTCCTTTCTTTCTTCTGTTTGTCACTGCAGAGTTGCCCATCTCCAAATTAGCTGAGTCGCGTGTTAGCTAAAAGCATGACCTTATATTCTCTATTTCCTACTATATTATACAAGAAGAATTTTTGTCTTTACATAAATGTAGCATCCGATGATGGCATTGCATTTCTTATAATTTTGCAGGTCTTCTCACTTGAAGATGGTCCTGTTCGTGAGATTTGGAGAAAAATAGGAATTCCAATCACGATAATTCAAACATGTGTTAAGATGCCGATTGTTGTAGATTGGTTAAAGTATGTAACATATGTTGAACTTTGAAGATAATGTTTCATACAGCGGATTGTTTGGATTGAATCAAATTGAAGATCCTTTGGCTCCAATTCTTACAAGAACTAGTCTGTAATATAATTAATCCAGAAAGACGAAAGGAAAACCAACTCTCTGTTCCAACTTTCTAGATACTTAACAAGTTGGCACTTTGTTAGTTTCTGTATATTTGGAATCTAATTTGATGTGCCGTGGCAAACTATGTAATTTGATTTGATTTTTTCTTGGCGTCGTTTGTTTTCGCAGATGAGATAAGATGAGTTGAGATTAAAGTTAAAAATTGAATAAAATATTGTTAGAATATATTTTTTTAATATTATTTTTGTTTTGGGATTTGAAAAAGTTGAATTGTTTATTTTATTTTGTATGAGAATTTGGGAAAGTTGTAATGATTAGATGATATGAGATGAGAAGTTTCCTAAAAACAAACGAGGCCTTAATTGGCGATCAACTAAATATTTCCTTAATTTAGTTTTTTTTGTAAGTACGAATAATTTATTGATCCACATAATTAGGCATGGCTCTTATGTATATTTCCTGTATACAAGGACTATGTCTATTTCATTCATATATATAATATCTTTCTTTTACTGATAAAAAAAAAACATAATTGGGCATGGCCCTGGTACATAGGAAGTATACAAGAGATGAACCTAATTTATTTCCTTAATTTAGTCTCATGATTCTCATGCAAATAGAATTGATACTACATCCATTACGATTGATTTTATCTATAGTGATACCCTAAACGCTTGGGGGGTAAATGTGACCACGGTGACTATGCAATTATAAATAAATATGGTTGCTGCAATTTATTAAGTTGTTGCACATGTCATTTTTTGAATCTGTTAAACTTTGGATATGTATAACATAATGTATATCTTTTGCAGCTATGATGGCATTCTTGTGAGCTCTTTTCAAGCCCAAGGAGTCTTTTCATGGTAAAATGAGTTGTTTTATTTATGTTTTTGGTGCAATGAACTTCCAAATTTTCAGTGTCACCTGAACTCTCTGGTCTCTTCTCTCATGTACATTCTTCAGTGAAGAAATTAGTTTGTGGAACAGTTAGATCTGAAGATGCTGTTTTGCTACCATTACCTTGAGTTTTTAAAAGCATAAAGAAACAAAGTGACAAAAGCACATTTAGATGAATAATTTCCAATAGACTATGTCTTCTCTTCATCCTTAGTTTATTGGTTACTTATAAATAAATCCTCTGTTTATAAGTCGGGTGCTAGTCATCTCCCACATTTTCGTGGCCTTGGTAATGAGGCATTGGCTGTGTGCTGAGCTATGCATGAAGACCAGAGTTTCTAACATAGGCCAAGTCGACCTTAGATTATTTGGTTTAAGGTATCTTGGTTGTCAGCACAAGGGTGGCTGATGAAGATGGCATGACATGGTGGTGCCTCGGGAGCAACTTTTGTAATAATGGTCCTAACTCGGGCTTCTAATCTTTCAGGCCAACATCTTGAACCCATTTACCAATTTACCAACTCTGATTATTCTTTTAAACCCATTTACCAATTTAATCACTCTGATTATGCTCCATCTGACATCTATCTGTCTCTGATCTGTGCTTTTTTAGCTTCTTTAGTCATATATATTTTTTCTGAACATGTTGGCAATGCTTGGAATTCCTTCCATCAGCATAGTTATTTTAAAATGAATAATTTTACTTCTATCAGTTTTGAGCAGGAACCTTTCAAGTCATTACCTCTTATATGGACCATCCATGAAAGATTGCTTGCTACTCGTTCAAGAAAATATATTTCAGATGGGCAGACTGGCATTTTGAGTGATTGGAAAAGAGTATTCAACCGTTCTACTGTTGTTGTCTTTCCAAACTATGTACTGCCGGTAATATGTAACAGACAATTTTTTTTTTTTACCGAGACTCATCAGCATCTTATATTAATGATTTGTCACGCTCATTAGTTTTGGAAAGGTGCTTCACTGTATTCACTTAGGCCTGTTTGGGAAGTGAGATGATCTCATCTCGCCTCATCTCAAAACTTCTCATAATTTCTTTCCCAAACATCACTCAAACATAAACACTTTCCAATTTCAAATCTTCAACTTTTTCATCTAATCATTACCTAATCATTACAAATTTCCCAAACTTCCAAATAAAACACAAAAAAATATAATTTTTTCAAATTTCAAAGCAAAAATAATATTAAAAAAATTACATTATAACAATATTTTAATTTTATAATATTTTTATTCAAATTTCTCTCCTTTCCAAAACCCAATAAAACATCTTAATTCAAACCATTTCATTACTATTCACAAATCATTTCACTGCAATTCACATAATTCTCATCTCATTACCAAAACATGCCCTTAGAATCTCCTGTGTAACATTGACACTATTCTTGGTTTGTGTATTCCCTTTATATTAGTTTCTTTATCAATTGGGAAGGATTTATCTGAGTCAGGATATATAGGTAATGTGCAATTATATTATAATCCAATGAAAATCATGTTATGCTGAGTAAAAATGTTGCTGATGTTTTCTTTATTATTGCCTAATGGGTCACACTTTAAAATAGGTGCTGAAGCTTGTTCTTTTTCTTGTGGCCTGATTTTTTTTCTCTCCTTTCAACAGATGATTTATTCCACATTTGATGTTGGAAACTTTTTTGTAATTCCTGGTTCTCCTGCTGAGGCATGGGAAGCAGACACAGTAATGGCCTCGCATAAAGATAACTTGCATTTCAGGATGGGTTATGAGCCTGAATATGCTGTTATAGCAATTGTGGGTAGCCAATTTTTGTACAAGAGTTTGTGGCTGGAGCATGCAATCATTTTACAGGCTTTATTACCAGTTGTTTTGGAGTTCCCATTAGATAATAGTTCCAATTCTCAGCTCAAAATCATTGTTCTGAGTGGGGATTCAACAAGTAACTATGGTGCAGTTATTGAGGTACATATCTGCAGAAATGTGGTTCTATCTACTTGTGGATATATTATTTTAAGCTTCTTATTAGTTATCTGGTTGTCCTTAGGAAATTGCTCTAAAATTGAAATATCAAAGTGGCATTGTGAAGCATAAAGCTCTTGATGTCGATGCAGACAGTGTTTTAAGCATGGCTGATCTTGTAATATATGGATCCTTCCTTGAAGAGCAGTCTTTTCCAGACATCTTGATGAAAGCTATGTGCTTCGAGAAGCCAATCATTGCCCCCGATCTATCCATGATAAAAAAATATGTATGGTTCTAAATACTTATCTATTCTCTTTGCACACCAATCCTAACCAGCAAGATGTTCCAGAGAAACTGAGTATACCATGAAGTATAAACAACAGAAGTTTCATGCCGGGAAAATTCATTCATAATCTTCATTCAACTCAGCAAATTCCCATCCCCAATACTTGAGGCGGGCATGGAAATCCTTTTTAGCCATTGAAATTTTATTTCCTATATGGTGCCAAATGTACTAATAAGTGTTGACATGCCCAAAATTGTTTTATACCAAAATAATTTTCTATCTTGTGCATGCGTCTATCTAGTTGGCTTGGAGACTTCGGCAAAGGTCCTCCTAGATCTTAAGTTTATTCAACTACTAGAACTAACCTTGAATTGTAGAGTTTTTTAAAGAAGGAATCCCATTGGGTGTAGCTAACTAAAATGTGGCTTTTTAATTTTACTTCTACTGTGTATGCTAGATTGATTGCTTCTATGGCATCCCAAACACCGCCCATCTTATTATTCTTGTTTCGTAATGAAACACGTGCCCATCTTATTATTATTTTTTTTTTCCCTAATGGAACAACTAACTTCATTGGCAACAATAACAGGTTGATGACAGGGTGAATGGCTATCTTTTCCCTAAGGAGAATACTAAGGTTCTGACACAAATGATAAGGCAAGTGTTCTTGAAAGGAAAAATATCCCCACTGGCTCGCAATATTGCCTCAATAGGAAGAAGCACTGCAAGAAACCTGATGGTTTTGGAAACTGTTGAGGGTTATGCTTCACTCCTTCTCAATGTTCTCAAGCTCCCATCAGAAGTTGCTTCTCCTGGGGATGTTGCAGAAATCCCTCCCAAATTCAAGGAAAAATGGCAGTGGCATTTGTTTGAAGTAGCATCAAATTCGACATATACGAACAGAACTTTGAGAGGTCACACATTTTTAGACAAGTTTGAGCAGCACTGGAACCATACTCAAAGAGAGAGATCTGGAGACGTAAAAGCTGCTAATGAATTGTTTGTATATAATATATGGGAGGAAGAGAAAGAAATTGCGATGTCTAATGCCAGAAAAGGAAGAGAAGAAGAAGAGGTATATGATGAGTGGGACAAAAGTAATTTATGTAAAATGTAGAATGAAATATTTTGGTGACCCTGACACAATATTTTGGGTTTTCCTGTGTACCTTGGACTATGCCTATTTACTTGCCTCAATAAATCTTTTCTTACCTACAAAAAACTTTTTGGGTTTTGGTATAAAAACCCAGTGGACTTTGATGCAGATAAAGGGTAGAACTGATCAGTCTCATGGAACCTGGGAGGAAGTATATCGAAGTGCAAAAAAGGCTGATAGGTCTAAGAACGATTTGCATGAAAGGGAGGAAGGGGAGCTTGAAAGGACTGGTCAACCGCTGTGCATTTACGAACCTTACTTTGGGGAGGGTACCTGGCCTTTCCTACATGTTTCTTCCCTTTATCGTGGGATTGGGCTGGTGAATTACTAAACTATTTCACCACCTTTGTCTTCATAATAAAGACATAGTTGCAATTTGAATATTGTAATATTTATATAAATATGCAATTACAATACTCTTTATCCCAAAAGTATGTCAATCTTAGAAACGATATGCCAGGGAAAAAACTGTATGTTTATTCCTATAATCAATGGGGCAGGTTTTCCTCCATATGGTCTCATTTGTTGTTGGTGATATTATATGTACCTTGTTTAGCAGTATACCATTCACTGTTCAGTATGGGGTGTTAATATCTGCTGACTATTTTAAAATGATATCTTTATTTTGTTAATTTCTATGTACCACAAATATTTGGGCTTTTGATTAATAAAATCTTGTCTATCGATCAAAAAAAAAAAAAAAAAATCTATGTGCCACAAAAGATTGATAATCAACAACTTATTGGTAGTTGAATAACTAAACTTCATTCTTGTTTTCTGTTGATTATTTTGGTGAGTTTTAAAGAGGACTGCAGTTCATTATGCTATGCCTTCATCATGGAGGTTGTTGGTTTAATGGTGCTCTTCATCTCATATGTGCTTCTGAAACTCTTGCTAGACAACCCTCTGCAGTATGCACACTTGATTTTGAGTTGGGTCCATTGTGCATGCTCAGTTGTTTTGGTATTCTTGTTCTTGTGGATGTTTTGCTGGGCACCTTTATGCTGCATATTGACATCAAGTGATCCAGGCATGCATTGGTGCTTATCTAATAGTTATTGTGCTGGTTTCTTTTAAGTTGGAATTTGGATGAGATGAGCTATACTATCTTCAATCTCACGTGGATACATGGACTGGGTACTTGCAGTCTACTAAAGGCCGGAGACCTAGGGCAGAAGATGTTGATGCACCTTCTCGTCTTCCACTTCTGAATAACCCTTACTATCGAGATATACTTGGTGAATATGGAGCCTTTTTTGCAATTGCAAATTCAATTGACCGTGTACACAAGAATGCTTGGATTGGGTTTCAGTCTTGGCGAGCAACAGCAAGCAAGGTATGTGATTGCTCTTTGTATTGCTTTGTCCAAGGTCTTTGTTTCTTGAATCTGCTTTGGCCCACATCCTGTTCGAAGCCAAAATAATAGTGTGATGATGTTGTGGGGCTTTGTGAGAAGATGGCACTGGGCTTATTGCCTGGCTTAGGGCATATTGCAACCATTGAACCAATAGGTCTTATAAACAGGAATATGGATCACTTGATGTCAATAAAAGTAGATTTGTATTCATATTAAAATGCCATATGGCTAAAACATGAAACTCTTTTTGTTGGGGGTGGTTGAATATGTATCCCTAGTGTATTTATTACTCGAGCTTTGTAATCATTTATGCCTACTAAATACATACAATTTTTTTTTTTTTAAATTTTGAACTTTGATAACATTTTTGAAACAGAGAAAAGTGAAAACAATAAAATTGTGTAAGAAGCAAAATCTTTTTGTGTTGAGAGAATGAATCACACTAGGTGTATTGAACACCCAACTTTTTGGGTTTGTTTTATTCGTTGATGGCTAAAAACTCCAAATTTCTTAGATAATCTGGGCTTCGATGCAAAACAAAGAAAAGTGATTACTCAAACAAAGCAATGAAGTAGTTTTTGTTATTGCTTGTAAATCCTGCTTTATATCTCATATGGGGACTTAAACAGGCGTCTTTGTCTAGAATTGCTGAAAATGCACTGTTAGATGCTATCCAATCACGGAGGCATGGGGACGCACTCTACTTTTGGGTACGCTTGGATTTGGATCCACGAAATCCTTTGCAGCTGGACTTTTGGTCATTCTGTGATGCTATAAATGCTGGAAATTGCAAGTATGAGAGACTGAAAATCTGTGAGATGAATTTTGTAATATATAAAGAATGTTGTATATATTCATTCTCATACCCCATCCCCATTTTCTCTCTGTAGTTTAACTTTTAACCTGATTTTCTCCATATTGCTTGCAATGAAAGGTTGGCATTTTCTGAGGCTCTTAAGAGGATGTATGGCATAAAGCATGATTTAGATTCTTTACCATCCATGCCTGTAGATGGCGGTACATGGTCTGTCATGCATAGCTGGGCTTTGCCAACTAGGTCCTTCCTAGAATTTGTGATGTTTTCTAGGTATGAACGATTAAACAACTTGGTTTTTCTAGCATTTGAGGTTTATTTCACGTATCGAGAAAGCTTTCTGCCAAGCGTTCCTTCACTTTTTAACCCTTTGATATGAACTCATGCAGAATGTTTGTAGATGCCTTGGATGCTCATATGTATGACAAGCACCATTCAAGTGGACACTGTTATCTGAGTTTGTTCAAGGTAACTTTCTTACTTCAATAATATATTATTCTTATGACTGATGTTTTCTGTCAACAAGTTATATATCGAACCGCTTTTAAGTTTGTAGTCAAATTCAAGTTATGATAGATCAACAACTTGATTATTAGGTCATTGGTTATTGAGTATGTTTTTGTTTGAACGTCCATGGGGAAGTTAGGAACCGCATGGTAATGGAATGAAACTAGAAGCTTCTTCAAAATATGAATATAAAAAAATTATGTTCTATTGAGTTATGGGATGAATATTGATATATTTGATCAATCTCCTGTGACGCGATATGAAAGACACCATTGTGCAGGCATGTGCCTTTTGTTAGTAATTGGAAATGAATGATCTCTTTTCTTGGCTTCTAGATGCGCTGCTCACTGGCACCTAAAGTTAAGGGGCAAAAGAAAAGGAAATTCTTTATTCTCTAGAATCAATTAATTGTACGGATGGATACTCTTAAATTCCAAGTCTTCCAAATTATATGGCTGGTAACGCAGGTTACCTATGCATTTTGTGGGTACTGAGTCTTCCAAATTATATGGCTGGTAATGCAGGTATTTGCATTTTGTGGGTATTGAATGAATGAATGAATTTTCAAGTTACAATATGCAGGATAAACATTGCTACTCGCGGATTCTTGAGCTGCTTATAAATGTTTGGGCATACCACAGTGCAAGGCGGATGATGTATGTGAACCCCAAGACGGGTGAGATGCAGGAACACCATAGATTTAAGAGTCGTAAAGGTCAAATGTGGATTAGATGGTTCTCATTCGCCACGCTAAAGAGCATGGATGAGGATATGGCAGAGGAAGCAGATACTGAGAACCGTACTAGACGGTGGTTGTGGCCATTGACTGGTGAGGTCTTCTGGCAAGGTGTGTATGAGCGAGAACGGGCTTTACGACATCAGCAAAAAGAAACTAGGAAGCGAAAGAGTAAGGAAAAAATTGATAGAATGAGGAAGCGAACCCACCAAAAAGAAATAGGGAAGTATGTGAAGCCCTTACCGGAATCAAACTCAACTGTGGTTAGGTAAATGTCACAAGTCATGGGGTTTTGGCATCCATTCAAAATAGTGTAAGTTGAAAATTCCTCTCATTTTTTTACCCAATATATCTTTTTCATTCTGTAATTTTTTGCTTGAAGGATGCATAAGTTTGTATTTTGCATGAGGGTTTTGTATGCAAAATTGCATCCTTCTGGTCATCGTTTGTCTGATGCATAAACTGTAGGTTCACTTGTTCGCTTTTTCTTATCCCACTTGTTCAAGATAATACATTCTTTGAAAGAAAAAAAGAAAATGAAGACGCTCGGATATTTCTGACCATCAATCACTCTTTACTGTTGCCGTTGGTATTCTGATCATTTACTTTGCCAGCAACCGTGTTCGCATATCCTGTACAAGGATATAATCCATTTCTTATACCTTCTGTCATCTTTTCCGTTGAATCAAGTTGCCATTGATGTTGGTGATAGGGAAATGCATTATTGTTGCCTCTGTATATGCGAACATAATGAGCTTGGAGGAAGCATAATACATTGATGTTTGTTGTCAATTGTCATAGCTCTCAACACTTTGTTAGTAAAGATTCTTAAATATTTACTGATTTGAAAGAGGAACCTGGCATGGCATGTGCGATGAAAACCAGCTTTTTTTGGCAGCAAGAGGCTTTACAGAAATTCACAAGCACTTAAACTGTTGCCCATTAAGGCACGGTCACTCCTTCAATGATAAATTTACAATTTTTGTTGTACTCTTCTTTTAAAAGAATTGTAAGCGTATGTTTTAATTCCATATTCTGCAACTTCTATAATTAACTTTTGTTAAATGAATTATATGCTTTTATGTAAAGAGTAATGCCAGGCTGCTGCCCTCACTGCTGGTGTGCCGTCTAGGCGAAACTCATGTATTTAATTTTTTTTAACATATTTAAACATTCCTAAAAAATATATATATATCAATATATTAATAGTAGGAAGTCAACAAGTAAAAACAAAATTAAATACCAGAGCAGGGTCAAAATAAGAAGGTAAAGTAGTATTATTCTTTATTTAAAGCATAATACCTTTATTCCTATTATGTCTATATTATTTCCACTCATTTCGTAAACGTTTATTTTCAACCATTTGAATTCTGAATAATGGTGATTTTTTTTCTATTATTTGACGAAGAACAATGATCCATCCTTTCAGGTGTGATCTGAGCTCTCACTATTCTAAAGAAAATTTAGAATATCTAACTTTATTATTAACACAACTCATATAAATCGACAAAAGATCCCATTCTATCCTCAACTTACGTCGAAAGAAATCATTTTTTTCACTGCCGTTTGCATTAATGCCAACCAAACGTATCCAAACGTTTGATGCATCCATCACGATTCACGAATGAAAAAGGTCAAGTTGGCATGACTGAATATGCATTAAAAAGGTCAATTCTTCTCCTACAATACCCGGAAAAATAAAGAAAAAAAGAACTGGCCTGGACTTATAACATCTCGAGAGAATCCAAAATTACATACATCAAAATCTGTAATCACCTATTTAAGCAGAACAGAACCCAGGTCTTCCCACTGTTGAAGGATCATATTTCAATCATCAATATCTTGGAGCTGCACCAGACACACCATAATGACTGTCTCAGAAAATAATAACCCAAAAAAGAGGAAAAACAGCAAGAATTCTTTACCAAATGCAAATCAACACCTCAAAACCAACCAAATAAAATGATATATATATTCAAAGGGGGCGGGACGCAAAGCCTATCATTTCTCATATAATTAATTCATCCGAACAATTTATAGAAATAGGTCAAAATTAGCCTACCTCCACCAATTGTTGCTTCAGGCAACCGCTCTATTGAGTACCTGTGCTTTGTGATGTACATGATTGGTACACCAGGAATCTGCCAGCAAACAAGCAACCTTATATACCAGAATCCAGTTCCAAGTACTAAAGAGCCAAGCCATTACTAATTGATCATACCTTTCGGATCCTTCGCTTCAAATCTCGATCACAAGTAGCAACAATGTAGCATTTATGCTGTTTCCAACAAATTGTTTCAAGAATGTTACAAGAAAATAAATAGTGCTAAATGCAACAAAACAAATTGGTAATTCACTCAGGTGCATTGTCTTCATAGAACATTGATTTGGTACAAATTACTAATATGCCAAATGATATCAGCTACAACACACAAGAAATTCAAGTCGAGAAATAGATAACATCGAAACCCAACATTATATGCATGACATTAGGTAAAGAAATATCTCCATCCCAAGGCCACTATACACTCTGTTAAAATAGTTTTAATACAGACATTGAAGTCATTGAGAACAAGACATATGGTGAAGGTTAAATTCTGGAATGATAACATGCACAAAAAAGACAATATAAGCTTGCATCTTATTGTATGGATTCCACCAATATTTAAAGTAGTTAAGTAAATAGTTGAAAATGGTTAACTATGGATGCCTTGATGCAAATTTCAAAATTGCGGAAAAATTGATCACTCGCCCCACTAAAACAGGTAATGCACATAAGAAATTCAACATTAAATTAGTTCAAGTCATACCTCAGTAACTCTCTCAACAATACAGTCATCAGCATAGGTCCCTTTGTGAGTACAAATTAGTCTTTGAAAACGAGGATCCTTAGCAATCCTGTCAAGAGAGAACGAGGTGGTAGGAGAGGGCGTTAAAACTCAATAGCTGAGTCACAAGTAATAAGTGGATACAGGGAGATTAGCAGGACCAATTACTAGTAGAAGAACACTAATGCACTAGTTGTCGGCTCATATTATGCATGATAATGGCAGCAAAAGGCAAGGATATTGCACAAACTATTACTATTGCTATAATAACAGTTCAAAAAAGACTAAGATATAAGCTACTTAGTGCCTTTTCATTTTGGTAGAATAATTTCCTCTTTCCAAGTGAGAAAAAAACTATTACTATAATAACAGTATAGAAAAAGATCCACAGCTAATCCAATTCCTACAAACACACTAACACATGCATCCGACAATCTCAAATGGTTGAACCTCTTTATACTAGTATCGAAGAAAGGAATGTGAACAACCACTAGAAAAAAAATCTCTTGGGAAAATTTTGAGAGTAACAAAAACACAATGAAGGATACCTCAAAGCAACTCGATATTTTTGACCAAGCTTCTCCAGTTCTGCCATCACACAATCCGTGATGCAAGGAGTGCCTTCAGCCAAAAGGTAGACAGGATTAATACAGATAAATAAAAGAAAAACCGATATTCATTTTATCACTCAAGGATTATCATAGATATCTAGAAAACCAAGAGTAATATTTTCTGGGTTAACATTGTATGCAAGCTGAGACAGCACCAACTGTCTGCAAAGCAAATGTGACATGGCACTCAATCCTTGGTACAAAACACATTCACAACTATGTTGAACTTAAGATAACTCATCAACGCAGAAGAATTATTGTGTCAAACGTCAAAACTAATGGATGACTAACAAGCTGGAATTGAAGAAACGAGTGATTCTAAACTCACATTTTGCATATAAGCAGTCCATCATCCCCTTCTCCAGGTCCAACTACAAAACAACAAAAGTAAATCGAGCAAGTTAAGATTAGAAGTAGAACTGCTGTGTCAAAGTACAACAAATTATTCTCCTTCCAGAATTTATCCAACAAATACATTAGGGGACAAGAACGCTCTCCATAGTTCAGAAGCACTTCAATTTCATCACAAGGTTTTTGACGATACTCAAAGTCTGCATATCTCAGCCGAATCCGCCGATGATAAAAATAACTAACTCAAAACGAGAACACTAACAATCACTCACTTTATTCTGGATAGAGAAGTTGATGAAGTTGGTATCTATCAGAACCCGATACGGCGGTCCTAACGAGGTGTTGTAATTGAAGAAAAGCGCCGACGACACCTTTGGCCTAAATGACATTGAAAAAAAAAAACACTTTAGAAAAAGGTAAATCCTTATTGATTCCAGAGGATTACACCCACGAATAAAAAATTCCCCAAAATCTGTGAATTTCTTGAAATTCAAAAGAAAAACATATAAATCACGTTGATTAACAGTAAAAAAAAGCTTACACATTTCTTGGGAGCTTTTTCTCGCTGCCATCTTTCTTTTTTGGGTCCAGAACCTGTTGTTTGTAACTGAATCCAATACATAGAACAAAAATTACGACAAACCACGAGAAATCATAATAAAAAGATTTCAAACGAAATCGACAGAGGGAATCTATATCATTAGAAGGAACAAGGAAAACAAGAATGGAGGCTTACTTTTTAATGGCTTTCTGGGTTATGAGCTTTTTCATGACTGCAAATTTAGGACCTTTCTTTGCTTTCCCCATATCTTTGATTGCACAGCGAAAGAACGTAAGATATAGATATTCCTACTCCGAACGAAAGAGTTCCGAACCCGGTTGGTAATTTAGATTGATTGGCACACCAGAAAGTAATGGAAACCTTGTTAGGGTCCTCACCGGCGGCAAGGGAGTGTTGCGAGGAAACCCTAGAAGTGGAGAGAAGGCGTACGAGGAAGGGGGCTGAGCCGCTGAACTATTCTGTTGAAATCGAAGGGGGCTAAACTGAAGTTACGTTTTTGCAGGGCATCTGAGGACGACGCCGTTTGGGAAGGGAGTGATGAAACGCAGCGCACGGGAAGATGTTGTCTTGCTGAATAGTAGTGTCTCATCACTTACTTGAAACGCAGTGTTTAAGGACTGTGACCCTGCATCTATTTTACTTTGCTGTAATTTACTGATATTTTTATTTTCTCATTTCATGTATTACAATTCTGTTAGAATGTCAGAGATGTATAGGGAAAGAAAAAGAGTTCTGCTGCAAAGCGGTCGGGCTGATTTTCTTTGTTTAAAAGCCTTCCACACATATGCTGCCACCTCAAAAATTATACTAAACTTACAATACACTCATTCACATGGAAAACAAAAGAGATATGCCAATCCTTTGTGCTTCCGATTTCCCAGCACTGCTGCACGATAAAAATCGAGAGTTCTACCGCCACCGACGACAATGGTTTGGGACGTGAAAAAAGAAAGGAAAAAACCACCACCCCAAATACAAAACGCCAATGCAAATTCCTGTGTTCCTCCAGTTTCTCAGCAACCAAACAGTATGATTATATCCAAACACCAAATAAAACACATATAATACGGGAAAATATATGTCACAGAAGTTAAAACAGAAATCCTAATTTAAATTTGTTTTCCTTAATATTTTCATAAACAACAATAAGAAACAAAAGAAAAAATGTAAAAATATATAGCAGAGGGGTTGGGATCAAGAAATATACAGCAAAGGGGTCGGAAACTAAAAATAAAAATTAAAAAAATGTTCTTTGATCAAGAACTTTCTGGATTCCTTGAAAATCTGAAAGCTGAAGGAGCTGATTGGAAATAAATATTGGGAGAGAGGAAAAAGAAAGAGGGTCTCTCGCAATTGGGTGCCGTGGGTCCGAGGAGCAGCACCGGGAGTCGAAGGTCTCCGAGGAGAAGCGTCGCAAGCTCCAAGACCTCGTTTCTAAAGTACTCCTCAACGAGGCTTCGTTTAGAGACGCCGTCGGTGAGAGGCTCTAGATCTCTGCGTTTGTCGTCGTCTGTGAGGGGTTGGGATGGGCTGCGAGGGACTGAGATGGGCTACGGGTGTGAGAGGGGGAGCGATGGGGAAGTTGAGATCTGAGTGCGAGAGTGGTTTTCTAGGGTGCGGTCACATTGTAGTTGAAATGGAAAGCCTACGTGGCACTAATATATTGAAAGACTATTTTTTAATGGAGAATGGTCGGACCGGTTATAAGGTTTCCTGAAAGAAAAATTCTATTTATCGTCTTAAGTGGGAGATTGTATGTGCAATTTTATTAATGAATGAAAAAAAATCATTTTAACTAAAATATTATTATAATTTTAATTTTTTTCTAAACATAACTATATAGATTAACTCATAGGAAAAAGGAAAAAACGTTGTAAGTAGGCGGAATCAAGAACTTTTTAGATTATTTTTTCAAATTTTCAAACAAAATAAAATAAATAATTTAATTTTTTTAAATCTCAAAATAAAAATAGTATTAAAAAATATATTTTAATAATATTTTATTTCAATTTTCAACTTTTATTTTAACTCATCTCATCTGCGAAAACAAACGACTCCTAATTGTGAAGGTTGGACTGTCTCGAACAGACCCATGGCTAATTTCATCTGAATGAAATTCTACCCCATAATTTCATCAGCATCTTTTTCTAAATTTTATCCACCATTCTTCTTCATTTACGGAAGCAGCTCACTTCAAATATGGGCCTAGCATTCCTCAATCTCTAGGAAACAGTTTGTATATATATATATAGAGTGATCAAAACCGATAAAGATGGGAGCGCGACGACAGGGGTAGAGAGGACTCAGAGGAGTCCTGTCGTTGGAGTGAATGTAGGTGTATATCTCTCCCATTTTAGGTTTTCTCTTTCAAAAAAGAAAAAATAATATTATTTTATGTTATAAAAATTAGATTGTAAAAAAATAAAAATAATCAAAACCCAAAAAATAAAAATAATTTGTAAAGATCTTAAGACCAGATATAAAAGAGAAATACATAATCTAGATTTTACAAAAACAACTTATGAATTATTATAATTTGAGATGATATGTTAAATTGTTAAAGTATTTTTTATTTGTACTAGGTGTTCTATTATAGGGTCCTAACTAATCTCGAGGATAAATAGGCCTCGACAATGAGCTCTTTCAAGTGCATTTTGGATATTTCAAGAAAAAATTCCTCAAATCTAATAGTCCATAGAAATTATTTGTAACCAAAATAATTCAAACATTAGATTTGGAGGAAGCATACCACCAAGACTAATGAGTGGCAGAGGAGCCTTCTCTTTCCGTCTTCTCTTCTTTCTCTCTTCCTTTACCATAACTTAGAAGATATGAAAATAAAGTTTTTTTTAAGTGTTTTTTCATTTCGGACGAAAATGACTGATTTATTACCTTTTTGGTCATCTCTAAACAACATGTGTCGTACCATTAGCTTATTAATCCGCTAATCTACAAAATGCAAGAAGTAGCATTGAAAAACATGCACATTGTCTCGTAGTCTGACGTACAGACCCCGGTGGCACCCCAAATGCCAAACCTCCTAGATTGCATATCTTCAAGATTTGATCATCTGCGATCCTCCACAAATAGTGCATGGGCTCCATGCCTCGATACAAAATTGCGTGCTTTTCAGATGCTTGCGAGACTGTAATCGAGTCAACCCTCTGTTCTCACCTGTCTTACTTTTTTTTGCAAAATTCTAAGTTGACGCATTCTCCTATCCAAGTCTGTAGTACACAAGATAAAAGACCGCGATGGTTGCTCCACACTGGAGACCACAAGGATAGAATTGTGTAAAGGCTAATTGGGATGCAGTACTCGATGTTAAGTCAAGGAAGATGGGGGTAAGAATTATCATTAGAGATGAAAAGGGGGCGAGATGATGGTAGCATGCGATGACCAGATATGCAATGTGGAGCAACAAGCTATAACAGAAAGTTTTGCATTGAGGAAAACAATAAAAATCTGCAGTGAATTGAATTTCAACAGTGATACTAGAGAGAGATGCACAGGTTATTGTTAATGCAGTAAATGACACAAATGAAGATTTTACTTACTATAGAAGCATCATCGAAAAATGAAGGTCTTCCTACAAGTTTGGCCTGATTGGAAGGTGCAATATGCACATAGAAGTATAAACACAGTAGCTCATAATTTAGCAAAAGCATCTATACATTTAGATGTTAAGAAGGTGTGGATATGAGAGGCACTTGATTTTGTTTTAACTTGTTTACATAAAGACAAAGACTATATTGTAGACACTCTTCTATAAATGAAATTGGAAAGTTCTAATTAAAAAAAAAAAAGTTTGTAGAACACAAGATAAAGACCTTATTCAACTGCAACAATCATCTAGGGCTGTGCAACCCCATTTACAGCAGCGTCAAACAACTACAGAGGAAACCTTGGATAGACATCTTCCAGGAATGCAAGTAGAAACTGTTAGTTATTCATCTTAGAAATGATTAAAATATTTGATGTAAAGTGAAAATAATGTGAACTATTACCATTGTTCAATGTATCGGTTCGGTTATCTAGATTTAAATTAAAATGTATTTTGGTATTTGAATCAATGTATGCCTCTTAGGGATATAAGTTTTAACCGTTTCCCAACCAAACAAAATGTTGTGTCCTTTGGTGAATTAGAAACATTTTCAATGTATTCTCTAATATTTGAGAAGTTGTGACTTCTCAAAAGTGCTCATTCATTTAAGTTGTGACTTTTCGCAAATATCATTTCATTTATGTGATGTGACTTTTCACATGTATCCTTTCATTTAAATAAGTTGTGATTTTTCACAAGTACCTTTTCATTCTTTATAAATAGAGAACCCCACCCACAAATTCATTAACTACAAATTCTCTACAAAAATTAGAGAAAAACTTCCTCTTTCTTTTGTCTTTTTTCTTTGGGCTTTGACTATTTTATATCGGGTTCGAGGATCTCCTTTTGTGTGCACCGACGAAGAGATTAATGGGAACCGACGTGTTGTATCTTGGGAGTAGACTATCAAGAAACCTAATGCATGTTTAATATTGGAGGCAGCGAAATCTACTCTAAGAAAAGCGTCTATCATAATATGCCTCAACATCGGGTTCTCTCTTTCTAATTTATTCTTATTATTTTACATATTCTCTAGTTTGCAAAGCATTTCAGAATATTTCCCAACAATTTTAGAGTAGAAATTCTCTTTGTTAAACTAGATGTATGTTTTAATTGGTTTCCACCATGACTTCAAACGAACCTATTACACTTGAGAAATTTGGAGGAATCAATTTTTAAGCGTTGGCAAGAAAAGATGAAAATCTTTCTTACAATGCTTGGATTATATTTTGTTATTAAAACTGATCATCATTCTGATGATTTACATGAGCCCGCACGTACTATTGAATTGCAAACATATACAGAAAAAGATAATTTATGTAAATATAGGATTTTAAATCATTAAAGTGCTACACTTTTTTATGTTTATCTACACATTAAATCTGCCAAAACTATTTGGTTTCAAGATGCCGGAATGGATAAGTACACTGCAAGCCAATTTTTTGGTTTCAAGATGGATGATTCCAAATCTGTGGTAGAGCAAGCCCATTAGTTAACTATTCTTTATCATGAATTGGGCCAACGGAGAATGAGTATTACCGAGCATCTCTAAATAGCTTGTACAATAGACAAGTGTCCTCCTTCATGGAAGAATTTTGACCTATCTCTTAAACATAAAACTAAAGATGTGATAATGGAAACCTTGATATCTACCATTAGGATCCCAGAACAACACTTGAAAAATGATCCCATCCCACTATTGGTTTCTAATTTTCAGCCTAAAGTAAATATTGTAGAAGGCCATAAAACACGTAAGAACCCATTACATCAGAAGTCCAAATTTAATAAGGGTAAAACTAATTATGAGAATAATTTGAAACCAAAGTCCTATATTAACAAAGATGATGAGAGACCCATTTGTTTTAATTGTAACAAACCAGGTCATTTGGCCAAAAATTGTTGCTATAAGAAGAGGAAATATCAAAGTAATGAACAACCAAGATCGCCTAACCCATAGGCTCATATGGTGCTTTCTGGGACCGACTCTGTTGGAACCGATGAACGGTATGTAACCATAAGTCCCCAATTTTATTTGGCTTGTAGTGCTACTGATTGGATAGTAGACACAAGAGCAAATGTACATGTCACTTCTAACCGTAATATTTTTTCAACATATCAGGATACAAGCGGCATGAAAGTGACAATGGGTAACTCCACCTCTGCACAGGTATTTGGTGTAAGAAAAATTGAACTCAAATTAACGTCTGGAAATATTCTTCCACTAGAAGAAGTATTTTACGTACCAGAGGCGAGGAGAAACCTAATTAGTGGATCTTTACTTAGTAGGACAGTCTACACATTATTATTTCAATCCAATAAAGTTGTTGTAACTAAATATGGGTCATTTGTGGAGAAAGACTATGTAAGTGGTGGTTTGTTTGTAATAAATATTCAAAACAATATAGTAAACAAATTTGATTCTAATAATAAATTTGCATTTACTACATGTTCCTCTTCAATATGGCATGTTAGATTAGGTCATGTTAATTATCATAATGTTAAAAGAATGATGAATTTAGAGATTGTTCCTAAAGTTCCTGTTGATTTGGATGAAAAATGTTTAATTTGTGTTCAATCAAAATAGCCTAAAAAGCCGTTTAAATCTGTTATAAGAAACTCATCACTTCTTGAATTAATTCATAGTGATGGTTGTTATTTAAATAGTGTCTCCTCTAAAGGTGGTAATAAATACTTCATTACTTTTATAGATGATATGTCCAAATTTTGTTATGTTTACTTGATGAAAATAAAAGATGAATCATTTAGTAAATTTGTCATCTATAAAACTAAAGTTGAAAACCAATTGGAGAGAAATATTAAAATTATCAGGTCTGATAGAGGAGGTGAATACTCCTCTAATCAATTGGTTCAATACTGTGAGGAGAATGCTTTATACATGAGGAACTGCTCTATATTCTCCTCAATCCAATGGTGTTTCTGAAAGAAAAAATAGAACTTTAGTAGATATGGTCAAATGCATGCTCTCTAGTTCCGGCCTACCTGAGCAATGGTGGGGGGAAGCAATACTTGCATATTATTTTATCTTAAATAGGGTACCATTTAAGGGATCTGACAAGACACCGTATGAATTCTGGAAGGATAGAGTATCCAATATTAATTTCTTTAGAGTTTGAGGTTGTCTTGTAAAGGTTAATGTTCCAAAAATTAATAAAAGAAAATTAGGTCCTAACACAGTAGATGCAGTATTCATTGGGTATGCTAGATATAGTTCTGCATATAGATTTTTATTATCAAATTAGGAGTCCAAGGTATTGATCTCAACACCATCATGGAGTCTAGTGATGCAACATTCTTTGAAAATCTATTTCCTTTCAAAATTAAGTTAGAAAGATCTTTACCTATAGTAAGTTTTCCTTCCACCAGTAGTCAACCTACCATTATATCTAATTTTGATTGTGTATCTGGATTAGAAAATGAACTTGGAAGAGGAAAACGAGTTAGAAAAGAAAAGGATTTTGGACATGATTTTTATACTTATTCTATGGAGGAAGACCTATTGACTTTCAAGGATGCCATGCTTTCTATTGATTATACTTTCTGGAAAGAAGCAGTAAATAGTGAGATGAAACCTCTTAAGACTAATGACACTTAGAATTTATGTAATCTTCCACCTGGATGTAAAATCATTGGATGTAAGTGGATTTTTAAAAAGAAATTGAGACCTGATAGTACTATTGATAAATTTAAAGTTAGGCTGGTTGCAAAGAGTTTTACACAAAGAGAGAGTATCGATTATTTTAATACGTATTCTCCTGTTACTAGAATAACCACAATTCGTGTTCTAATTGCTCTAGCAGCAATCCATAAACTTGAGGTCCACCAAATAGACGTAAAGACTGCATTTCTTAATGGCGACCTAGAAGAATAAATATACATGGATCAACCAGAGGGGGAGGAAATGAAAGTTTGTAAACTTATTAAATCTCTCTAGGGTTTGAAGCAAGCTCCTAAACAATGGCACCAAAAGTTTGATGAAATAATTTTATTTTATGATTTTACGATAAATAAATCTGATAAGTGTTTATACACTTAAATAGTTGATGTTGCATGCGTAATGTTATGTTTTTACGTTGATGATATTCTCATATTTGGTACTAATATAGATATTGTTCTTGATGTTAAAAATTTTTTATGTAAGAATTTTGACATGAAAGACATGGGAGAGGCACAGGTAATTCTTGGTATTAAATTAATGAGATCTCGTGATGGTATTAGCATAAATCAATCTCATTATATTGAAAAGATTTTTAAAAAGTTTGAGAGATTCGAATGCAAACCTGTCAGTACTCCTCTTGATCATTGTTTGCATTTAAGTAAGAATCTTGGAGATCCTGTGTCACAACTGAGATATTCTCAGATTATTGGTACATTACTGTATATTGCTAAATCTACTAGACCTGATATTTCATATGCTGTGAGTAGACTTAGCAGATATACTAGTACGCTTGATGATTCTCATTGGAAGGCATTGGAAAGAATTCTTAAATATTTGAAAGGAACCATGACATATGGTATCTATTATTTTGGGTATCCCACTGTATTAGAAGCATACAATGATACTAGTTGGATAACAGACACAGTAGATCGTAAGGGAACGAGTGGATATATTTTCACTTTTGGTGGAGCAGTTGTGGGTTGGAGATCTTCTAAGCAAACTGTGATTTCTCGATCTATTATGGAAGCTGAATTAATAGCCTTAGATACTACCGGAAATGAGGTAGAGTGGCTTAAGAATTTATTATCAGAAATTCCACTAGTTAAAAAACCAATGCCAGCTATTTCCGTTCTTTGTGACAATCAGGCTATGATAGGTGTTTGTAATAATAAACATTTTAATCATAAGAGAAGACATTTGAGTATCAGGCATTCTACGATGAAATACCTAATAAAGAATGGATACTTGACTTTGGAATACGTAAAATCAGAAGATAACCTAGCGGAAACTTTGATGAAAGGACTGGCAAAGTCGAAGGTTATAGATACATCAAGGGGGATGGGACTAAAGTCCATTAATTAGGTCAACAGTAGCGGCAACCCAACATTCCTGACTGGAGATCCCAAGAAGAAGGTTCAATGGGAAGAACAAACTATTTGAGTGACTGGATAGCACTATTAAAATATTATTATAGGTCCATCCCTAGGGTGTGAGTGCTACAAATGCAATGATAAAGGAAAAACGAAATGCTTTGAATGAGTCCAAGACTAAGGCGATGTATTAAATTGCAGGTACCTTTGGAGGACTCACCTATGTGAGTGTGACTGTGTGGCCACAGTCTATGGTAATTGGGCTATTCCCTAGAGCGCTCATGAATCCAAGATGCGATGCATGACCTTTATGCACCACTTTGAAAGAAACATGATATATGTCATATTATGTGTGTGGTGTGGAGAAGCCTGAATTAAAAGATTCTGGTTCAAAACTTAGTTCACCATGGATCTTTTAGATGGAAACACGCTAACACTAGGTAGACGTTCAAAGCTGCAAGCTACCTCTATTGATGCATAGTACTTAGTCCAAAGAAAATTGTATTTTATTCTGTTCTTTAAAATATTTTAATCAGGTGGGGGATTGTTGGTTTTTCATCTTAGAAATAATTAAAATATTTGATGTAAAGTGAAAATAATGTGAACCATTACTATTGTTCAATGTATTGGTTCGGTTATCTAGATTTAAATTAAAATGTGTCTTGGTAGTTGAACCAATGTATGCTTCTTAGGAATATGAGCCTTAACCGTTTCTCAACCAAACAAAGGGTTGTGTCCTTTGGTGAATTAGAAACATTTTCAATGTATTATCTAATATTTGAGAAGTTGTAACTTCTCAAAAGTGCTCATTCATTTAAGTTGTGATTTTTCACAAGTACCATTTCATTTATATGATGTGACTTTTCACATGTATCCTTTCATGTAAATAAGTTGTGACTTTTCACAAGTACATTTTCATTCTTTATAAATAGGGAACTCCACCCACAAATTTATTGACTCAAAATTCTCTACAAAAATTAGAGAAACACTTCCTCCTTCCTTTGTCTTTCTTTCTTTGGGTTTTGGCTATTTTATATCGGGTTCGAGGATATCTTTTTGTGTGCACCGACGAGGAGATTAACGGGAACCGACGTTATTGTATCTTGGGAGTAGACTGTCAAGAAGCTTAGTGCATGTTTAATATTGGAGTCGGCATAATCTACTCTAAAGAAAGCGTCTATCATAAAGTGCCTCAACATCAGGTTCTTTCTTTATAATTTATTCTCATTATTTTACATCTTCTCTAGTTTACAAAACATTTCAGAATATTTCTCAATAGAAACCACCTTCATGGTTGGTCTTTTCTTGAATTGTATTGCAGATTATCGGTCAAGAGAACGTGAGACCTGCACTATTGAATTAGTCACAATTTCCCCTCTCTATATTTTCCCCTAATCTCTCTCTCTCTCTTTCTTTTAATTTCTTTCAAAAAAAAAAATAATTATTAATTTGACTACAAGCATGGAGTCATTGACTAAGGGCTCGGTTTGTCTCAAAGATGAGATATAAAATTATCAAAATTTTTCATAATTTCATTCTTAAACATCATTCAAATATAAAACATTTTTTAATTTTTAATTTTCTACTTTTTTATCTGATCATTCCAAACACAAAAACCAATATAACTTTTACAAATTAAAAAAACTCAAAAGTCAATATAACTTTTACAAATTACAAAATAAAAATTAGAAAAAATCTACATAACCTCTTACTATTCACACAACCTCCACACAGCACACTTTTTTTAATTTTTATTATTTTTTTCTTTTATCAAATATTTAATATATGAATAATGAATAGAATAATTGAATTAGTTTAAAAAGAATAAACTCAAAAAAAATATTAAACAAATATTAAAAAATTTAAAAATTTAAAAACATATAGTATGTGGAGGTTGGAGAAGTTGAGTAGTATTGCTCAAAGTATCATAACCTTGTTAGAAGTTTCTAGATAACAGGACCAACAACACGGGTTCCTATTTAGTATATGTTTATGGCAAATCAATATTGGGAGATTCAAAGTTCAAACACTGGATTTGATTTTATCTTTGGTCATCTTTATTCTAGAGTATGCCACCTCATACTTGGGATAATTCTTGGTGAAAGGTAAAAAAAAACTTGTGATATGGGAACCTCTGTTGGCACAGACCCTTTCCAGCAGCTGCATAAGATTAGGCAACCAAGTTAAGCTGCAGCATTAAGGAGAAGAGTAGAGGTAGAGATTCTTTAGAACAAAGTTTCGTCGTATTAAGATATAATATAAATAATAAAATTTATTTATTTTCATTTTCATTTTCATAAAGATCTTGATTTAAACTCTTGCTCAACACTTCATCCTTCATGTATTGGATTTATTTATTGAGGAGATTCTAACTCACATGTGAGAGATAATATTAAGATATAATATAAATAACAAAATCTATATTTTTTCATCAGTTTAAATTTTAGAGATAAATAATGATTGCACAATGTTATAACTACGTAAGAAGGTCGACAGTGAGAATTCCTTTAGAATAACATTATACTTTCTATTAGGGGTGTAAATTTAAATCGAAAAACCAGACCGGACCGAATTGGACTAGACCAGTTGGTCTTGTTTTGAACCGGTCCAGTCCGGAACCGGTTCCTATATTATGAAAACCGGCTGGAACCGGTCCGGTTTCGGTTCTGTAGTTTCCGGAACCGGACCGGACCGGTTGGAAAAAATATATATAAAAATTAATTTTATATATTATATAAAATATTTATATATATAAGTTTTATATATAATATCTAATAATATATTAAATTTTTATATATAATATATAATTATATATCATATATGAAATAATTTCATATTATAATTTATAAATTATAACATAAAATATTAATTTTAAATATGAACATTTGTAACTTGTTTGAGTATATGTTATTAATATAATTAAATATAAGATAATCTTATTATAATTTTTGAAATAAAAGTTTAATCTTAAAAATGAATTTAATTGATCATATGCTTTAAACATAATATATATATATATATTAAATTATTAATAATATTTTATCATAAAAAGTAATATTTTATTATATATTTTTTACATTTTAAAAAAATTAAAAAACCGGACCGGACCGGATAGGAAACCGGTAAAACCGGATGTACCGGTTTAGGAGGGTAACCGGGGCGTAATCGGTTTTAAAAAATGAAATACCGGTACATAACGATTCGGTCTTAGATTTTGTCCAAAACCGAACCGGTTACGACCCTACTTTCTATTTTGGAATTCTAACCAAAGTAATAGGGACTTTTTATAACTTCAGATATGTCAAATATATTTTTGGAATTCTAGACAAAGATTTCCTCAGTCCACAAAATTGTAATATAGCAGTTTAATTAATATACGTTAGAGGAAAGGCTGATCTAATTTTAATTGTTACTCAATTTTGTGAACACGAGTTGCTCAAGTACTTCCCCATGAAACCTGTTTCACTATCTGTGAAATAGTATTTCAAAGAAATTATTTTAATTTCTTCAATACAATATTTGTCTTCCAACCAATCACGGTTTATACTTTACAAACCATATTATTAAAACTAATATAATGTGGCCTCAAACTTTCAGAAAAACTGTTTTTAATAGCTGAGCTATAGCCCTCGTCATAAGTCCTAGACCAAAGCATAACACCTCCATATCTTGAAGAATTCTTAATAGAAGGTAAAACTTCATTAGTAAGAACATTGGGAGGGATGTAGCCAGTCCAAGCTGCATCGGGAGCTGCAGTCAACCCCAGAAATATCTGCCCAGCTTGAATAGTGTTCCATTGATTCCAAGAATTCGTAAGGTTGTCTGCATTGCTAGAGTATTGACAGGGTTGGTTGTTATAGAATTGGACCCAGACATAGTCAAACAGGCCAGTGTCTAGTGCTCCTTTTAGCCAAGCGTCTGGGAATGGACAATCTGGTGCTGCTGTTAGGAAGACCTTTTTCTGTTGGCTAAATGTAGACAGTGCCCTTGCAAGCTCGTCCCAATGCTGGTTTGTGTTTCCCTTAATATAAAAGTCAATGCCATCTAGAACTGCATCACCCAATGGACGGGAGCTAGATTGGCCACCAAGAAAGTTGTTCCACAAGTAGTTTGCAACACTCCTGCCAAGTAATCAGTATCAGAGAACATCATTTTCTTTTCTTTCACTTGGTGAGAGGGACCAGCAAAACATGCACATTCCCTTCTAAACATCTACGCTTTAAAACAGATTTTAAAATACAAAAAAAAAGAAAGAAAAAGTTCTACTACTTTCTTACAAGATGGTGTATAAAAGCATAAATTATTGTGGGATCCATATCAGTAGGTGTTTGCTGTTTTGACCTCTTAAGTCTTAATAGCAGCAATGGATCCCAGAAGAAGTGACGTTTTAATACACTCACTTGCAAGTAGTATGACTGTAAAATAATAGAACCTCAGACTTTTAAAGTTTAAACACTAAAGATTCCCAGTGGAATATAGTGAGAAGAAGCAATGCTTGCCTGGCATCATCAGCAGAGGAGAGGAAATATCTACCAGCAGCGCCTCCAATGGAGAGAATCACTTTGATGCCCTGGTTTTGGCAAGCTCTGATGTCGTTGCTCAAGCCGGTGCACCCATTTGTGGTTGTGTTACAGTGGCCGGCAAGGTTCATCTGTGGGGTCTGGCCGCTGCCAAATGTTACCAGGAAAGCTATGTTCACTATACCATAATTCCTTGTGGCGCAAGCATCCGCCAAGCTGCCCTCATTTCCATTCTGGCCCCAATACACACAGATCACGCCTGCATTCGAGCCGCTGAACAGGGCAATGAACAAAAGGCAGAACAAGGCTAATGGGGTTGACAATTTTCGAGCCATTAGTGTGCTTTGAATTAAGAGTGAAGGATGGGACATATATGTATAGGCATACGTAGACTTGACTTTATTGTCTTCCAATCAACACGTTCGTGAAAGACGATTGCAGAGACACCGGGTCAAACTGGTAATGTAATGACTAGTCACTCATCAAGGTGCAAATTGCCAGAGTTTTATTAAAACAAAGTCAAATTCTGCCAAGTGCTTGATATGTGGTGTAAAATATTTTCAAATAGAATTATTTTTAAACCAATATCACACGCCTATATTTCTATAAGTTTATAATAGTTCAATTATATTTTTTAATTAATGAGTTATATTGGAATTCGAATACCTCCTGATTTCACGATGGCCGGAAGTTTTTTTAAACAATGAGAGGGTTAAGGATTTTTATCTACAATATAATTGTGTCTCTAATCAGCAGAAAACATTTAGAAGAAAATTGTTAGGGTGATCCTTCTATTTTTGTCAAGTGAAATTCTCAATCAAGCTACAATGGAGATAGATACATTTTCTAATTGGTATTATTTAACGTGGATCATAGAAAAAAAACCTGATATTTAATGTTTTAATTATAATAATTAGAGGGATGCTACTCATTATTTCACACCATACACTTTACATATTTTAAAATTATTTTTTATTTTTAATTATTTTATTTTTGTTAAACCAATTAAGTTGTTCTACTTATCATCTATACACCACATACTTATTATAAGAAAAATGAAAAAAAAAATTGAAAATAAGTGAAGTGTGTGGTGTGTGAAGATGATAAGTAGAATTATTCTAATAATTAACATGTGGTATTAGAGCGAAATGTTTTAGATATTCTATGGTCTCAATAAAATATAATATAGATTTAGTTTTTTGAATTGTGTTATGGTTTTACATGTACTACATTTTAGGGGTGGTAATATGTGACATGACCCATTAACTCAACACGAACACAACACGAAATTAGTAGGTTTGGATTTGATGTTAATGAGTTGGGGTCAAAACGAGTTGACCCGTTAAGACACTATTCATTGATGGGTTAACCCTCTTAACATGCTAGTGACCCGTTTATACTTGTTACATTTTTTATTCAAAATTATAATTATATCCTTCTTAACCTAAAAACGAAAATACCCTAACGCGCTATTTTGTTCTTAACTCCTAGACCCTCACTCTCTCTCAGTTCTCATGAGTCACGACTGTCTCCAACACTTCCTCTAGATTGTAATTTTGGTATTTTTATTATTTAAATTACAATTTTGGACTTATGTTGTTAGTTTTATATTTTTAGAAGATATTATGGTTTAAATTTTTTTGTGAAGTTATGTTAATCAGATCAAATGGATTATTTGGGTCAATTCAGCCCATTTACATAAATGGGTTGAAAAGGGTTGACACAGATCGAAATGGGTTGTGTCGATATATTTTTAATTAATTCATAACGGGTTCAAACGGGTTGTGTCATGTCAACCTGTTATTTTAATAGGTCGTGTTAGCTTTTGAAAATCTGACCCATTAAGTTTAATGGGTCGTGTTCGGGCTGATCTATATTGTATAATATACACGACTTAACATGATACGAACAAGACTCGTTAACACGTTTTGCCACCCCTACTACATGTGTTTCAGACATAAACTTCATGTGTTTATGAATTTGTGTATTGATCATATATGTGGTCTCAACATGGGAGAGTTGAGGAGAGAGTTTATGTTGTTATGTTGTTATGGTATGAGAGAACGTTTATGTATGGAGTCCCCCGATTCAAGTGAAAACAATGATGAAAGAGCCGTCGTATGGGTCGACGAAGGGTAGTGCGAGGCTGGCCAAAGTGCCCTCGTCGGTAACTCGGGATGGGAAGGGCCGTTGGCAGGCTGGGAAGGCACGAACAAGTGGTGGTTGTGCCCCTAGTTTTTGTTTTTGAAATAATAAAAAACGTGCTGACGGTGGAGGGAGGAGGCCATAAATCACATCACAAGCGCCTCCTATTTGGGATGAGTGGAGTTGTTACACAATAGCGGCGGCAAGGAAGTGAAAGAAAAAAAAAGGAAAGGGTTCTAGCATCGAGAGGATGCTAGAAACCTCCTCATTGACGTCTCTATAGTAGCGATGCAAAGGACTGAAAGTCCAACAGTTGTGGTGGGAGGAGGCCGGGGTTGCCTTGCCGATAACGACCACGACTGTGTCAGAATGGAGGCTAGAAATCTTAGCTGGGATGGCGACAACGTGATAGTGGAGGAAGAAAGAAAGTTGGGTCGTGTGTCACAGGTCTCTGGTAGAGTTTTAGACCCATTAGAACTTGGGCTAATGTTAGTGATCTAAAAGCCCATCCCAACCTGTTAATTAATAGTAGAACAAAAAAGGGAAAGAGTATAAGAGCCTATGGGCCAGCAACATTTGGCCCAAACCGAGTATTGAAAATAACAAAAGAAAAACATAAGGTCGCTGACCAGCATAGTGGGCCCGGTCCAGACCAAACTATACACCAAAAAGGGAACCCTATGTGACCACCTGCGCACCGGCTCGAGTATTGAACCGGGTCGCGCATTGAGTTGACAGATCGGATCCAATTTCGACCTAGATCCAGCCAGCTTTATTATTATTATTATTTTAATATTATTTTTTCAAAATAAAAATATCAAGTTTAAACACAAAGAATCTCTGTGAGATGTAGCAAGAAAGAAGCAATGCTTGCCTGACATCAACGGCAGAGGAGAGGAAATAGCTAGCAGAAGCGCCTCCAATGGATAGCACGAGTCCTAGGGGTGTAAACTCAAATCGAAAAATTGAAAAATTGGTCCGGACCGGACCGGACCGGTTTTGAACCGATTCGGTCTGGAACTGGTTTTTAAAATGTAAAAACTGGTCCGTTCCGGTTTTGAAATTTTTTGGACCGGACCGGTTGATTAAAAAAAATAAAAAATAATATTTTTATATATAAGTTTTATACAAAATATTTTAAATATATATTAAATATTAATATAAATAAATTTTATATATAATGTATAATTATAAATTTATACATTAAATGTTAATTTATAATTTCATATATATATATATATACATATATATGAAATAATTTCATATTATAATTTATAAATTATTACATTAAATATTAATACTATTATATAAGTTTATAAATAATACTAATAGTCTAATATAGACTATAGATTATAGTTATACTTATAATTAATACTAAAAGTTTTTACTAAAAGATTATAACTAATACTAATACTTATAATTAATACTAATTTTTTTTTTATAAATAAATTTTTAATGACAAATTGTGAAATTTATATTTTAAAAAAATCGGAAAATCGGACCGGATCGGAAACCGGTAAAACCGGAAGTATCGGTTTAGGAGGGTAACTGGTGCGTAATTGGTTTTAAAAATTATAAAACCGGTACATACCGGTTCGGTCTTAGATTTTGTCCAAAACCGGACCGGTTACACCCCTAAGCATGACCTTGATGCCCTGTTTTTGGCAAGCTCTGATGTCGTTGCTCAAGCCGGTGCACCCATTTGTGGTTGTGTTACAATGTCCCGCAAGGTTCATCTGTGGGGTCTGCCCACTGCCGAATTTGTTCAGGAAAGCTTTGTTCACTATACCATAATTCCCTGTGGCGCAAGTATCCACCAGGCAGCCATCATCTCCATTCTGGCCCCAATCCACCAAGCTATGATCACCATACCATAATTCCTTGTGGGGCAAGATCACGCCTGCCTTAGAGCCGCTGATCAGGGCAAGGAACAGAAGGCAGAACAAGGCTAATGGGGTCTGCAATTTTCGAGCCGTTATTGTGCTTTGGGTTAGTAGTGAAGGGTGGAACAAATATGTATAGGCATACGTAGACTTACCTTGTTTGTTTTCACAATCATTCTCATTTCATCTCATCTTATCTAATTATTAAAATTTTTTTAAATTTTAACACAAAATAAAATAAATAATTCAATTATTTTAAATATTAAAATAAAAATAATATTAAAAAAATATATCATAATAATATTTTATTCAACTTTCAACTTTTATTCAACTTTTAACTTTTATTTCAATTCATTTTACTATAACTGTAGAACCATAAAATTAGCTAATTCATTTATTTATATGTAACGCTCAGTGTGATTACTACACTCTCACTTAAAGTTGCATGATAATGAATATCCAAGGTGCATTAATGGCTGTACAAACTGTGGCAGTATCTTGGAATATTACCTTTGCATGAATGTCTCCAGCCCTCTCTTCTTGCAGTAACAGATGCAGTTTCTTCTACTTGTCTTAAAAATTTAAGATTTCTTTCACGAGGACTAGATTCTTTATAAGTGGACTCATGTAAAATATTTAGTTAAACGGAAATGACGGGTGGAGTCAAAATCAAATTCAAGAATTTTTACTTTGATACTATGTTAAATTATCATTAATTCAAAAAGCTTAAGCCGATCGGCAGAGTTATGTTTAGTAGTTTAATTTATATTCTAACGTCCCCCTTGACTTAACGTATAAGTTAAGATGATGAGATAACTTAATTGAACGAGTCATATAATTGATTGAGTAACTAGTTTTGTAAGTGTTCTGTGAATACCATTTTGCTTAATATCAAAGTCTATTGCCATCTACTAAGAGCATTGGCAATAGCCTAGCCATTGCTAACGCCAAGTGCAAATTTTACCTTTTTTGGTCACAAAATTCCTACATTGAACTAGCTATAGCCATATTTTTTAATTTTGAGCTAGAGTAACTTTCCCCACCTAGCTATGTTTGGCGACACACTATTGAAGGACCAAATGAGTTTTTTATTATTTTTTCTCAATTTCCCTCCCTTTCCCTCCCTTTTTGGTAATTTTTCTTGCCAAATTACTTTTCTTTTATGATAAAGTTTCTAATTGAGGGTACATTTATTTTCTATCATTATTAGCTTAATACACAATATAAAAATATAAATAGCAAAATATACTTATTTTCTATCATAGTTTTTCTTAGTTTTTTGTTTTTTTTGTTAATACTGAGTAATTGGTTTGTGAATCTCACAATGCTATGAATGTATGTAGCAATCTGGGTGCGTAAAGTTAATGTGCATCCGAGTGACTTGCCGTACTACAACTTAAAATTAATGACTCTACTTGTTGGCAAAAAAAGAAGGGTTAGCAAAAATTAGTTTGTTGGTTTCAAGAATTGTTGTATAATTTTTTTTATCAAATATTATTAAAATATATGAAGTATATTTACAAAATATGAAAAAAAAATTTGTCAAATATTATTAAAATATATAATAGAATAATATTATTTTGACTTTAAAATGACTAGTCTAATGTGGACTCAGATAGTCAAAAGTTAATACAATAGCCAAAATGTAAGATTCTAATCAAATTTTAGACTTGGCAATGGCTAGTCCATTGCCAATGCTCTAAGGCATCCCCCAGTGGTATAGAATTAGATTGGCTAAAGTTCAAGTCTCTGTTTATAAGGACTTCAAGGTAGAGAGATCAAGCATATGCTTTGACTTGTAAGTTCTAAACAAAGATCTCCTCAGTCCATAAAATTAAAACGATAATTGATTGATAAAGAAGAAAGTTTTTAGATATTAAGCAAAAATGAGTTACATTAATTGCACTAATATTGTCAAATCATATTAAAAAAAGAGGACTGTTATATCCACAAAAAAATTACACAAAAAAAAATTATACAAACTGACGTGGCTTCATATAATCTGTTAGATCTACTTTATAATAAAAGTAACTTTACAATCTGAAAAATCATATAAAGTCACATCAGTTTATGAGATTGTTTTTGTATAATCACTTTGTGACTAGAGTATTTTCTTTAAAAAAATATCTCGAATATTTAAAGAATATTGCAATTTAATAGATTAAATTGGAAGAAATTTATGCAACCCAATTTAAATAAACAAACATAAAAACTTTATGAATATTAGGCTGGAAAATTCTGTATATTGGAAGAAATGTCTCTAGATTTTTTATTTTATAGAGATTATTGCTTTATTTATAAATAGTAGGCATTACATCCTTTAAACTGGAACTTATTCAGTGGAAGTCAATACAAAATGTTCAAACATTGCTTTTAATAGCTGCGCTATAGCCCTTATCATAATTCCTAGACCAAAGCATAACCCCTCCATATTTTGAAGAACTCTTGATAGCAGGCAAAACATCACTATTAAGCACATCGGGAGGGATGTAGCCACTCCCAGCTGCCTCTGGAGCAGCAGGCAATCCCAGAAATATCTGCCCAGCTTGAATAGTGTTCCACTGATTCCAATAGCTCTTCAGGTTGTCTGCATTCCCAGAGTATTGACAGGGTTGGTTGTTATAGAATTGGACCCAGACATAGTCAAACAGGCCAGTGTCTAGTGCTCCTTTTAGCCAAGCGTCTGGGAATGGACATTGTGGTGCTGCTGTTAAGTAGACCTTTTTCTGTTGGCTAAATGCAGACAGTGCCCTTGCAAGCTCGTCCCAGTGTTGGGTTGTGCCTCCCTCGATATCGAAGTCAATGCCATCTAGAACTGCATCACCCAATGGACGGGAGCTGGATTGACCCCCAAGAAAGTTGTTCCACAAGTAGTTTGCAACACTCCTGCACAGTATCAGAGAACATCATTTTCTGATCTTTTACTTGGTGAAAGGGACCAGCAAAACATATACATTCCCTTCCAAACATCTACGCTTGAAAACAAATGTTAAAAAGAAAAACAAAACAAAAGTTGAAAGTTCTAAGTCGGTGTAAATAGACACTAATTATGGTGGGATCCACTACAATTATCGATAAATGTGGCAAACTCGGTGTCGGTAGGTGTTTGATGCTTTGACTTTTTAATAATAGCAGTGGATTCCAAAAAATTGACGTGTTTACGTACCGACTTATAAGTAGCATTACTGAAACTTTTTAATAAAACCTCAAACTTTTCAAGTTTAAACATCAAAGAAGCTAGCTCTATGAAATATAGTGAAAAGAAGCGATGCTTGCCTGGCATCTTCAGCAGAGGAGAGGAAATAGCTACCAGCACCGCCTCCAAGAGAGAGCATCACCTTGATGCCCTGGTTTTGGCAAGCTCTGATGTCGTTGCTCAAGCCGGTGCACCCATTTGTGCTTGGGTCACAATGGCCAGCAAGGTTCATCTGTGGGGTCTGGCCGTTGCCAAATGTTACCAGGAAAGCTATGTTCACTATACCATAATTCCCAGTGGCGCAAGTATCAGCCAAGCTGCCCTCATTTCCATTCTGGCCCCAGTACACAGAGATCACGCCTGCCTTTGAGCCTGTGAAGAGGGCAACCATTAAAAGGCCGAACAAGGCTAATGGGGTCTGCAACTTTTGAGCCATTGTTGTGCTTTGCTAGTTGCTGCTTCGGATTGAAAGTTAATGGTGAAGGGAACTCTATTTATAATTTGATAGGCATATTGGAATACAGTGAACAATGACTTTATTTTCTCCCAGTCAATACGTTTGTGGAAGAAGATTGTCAAGAAACCGTGTCAAACTAGAATCCTATGCAATACAAAATGTCCTTGTCAGTCCCTGAACTTTCACTTCTTATTTTGAATGTCCGAGCTCATTACTAGGAAACAGGCTAATTATGAATTTGAGTCTATTTCTGGGTAAAATTGCAGGAAACTTTTCTGTATGAATAGCGGTGTAAAAATGGCTCACATTTCTTGGAAGTTGGCATAAGTTTCCAAGTTTTTAATGACTTGCGCGTGAAGACTTGTCCAGTACGTCTCTAGAAGGGGGAAGAAGACAGGAAAGTCTTGCAGGAAAGCATGCTAAAGGCGTTCAGATAAGCGAGAAACAAAGAACGGGTTTGGTTTGGAAAGATATCATATATAAATATAAATATATAAATATATATTTATTATTTTATTTCTCAGCATTTCACACCATAAAAAATAAAATAAATAAATAAATGAGCGGTACTAGTCACACCGCTGGAGCTCTCGCTAGTAGTTTTGGGATGAGTTTTTTTTGTATTTTTTTTACATATATTTTTCAAATATATTTTAAAAAATAAAAAAATTCATAATATTATTAAAAAATACTTATTTAATCATTAAATAAAAAAAATAAAAAAAAGATAAAAATTTGTTGGAGTTAAAATGAAAATGAAGAGTAAAAACAGAGAAAATGAAGGAAAAACTCAATCCTCTAATCTGTAGGATTGATTCTGAAAATTCCTTGTCCTTTAAACTTCTTGATTACAGAATATATATAGTCACGCAGATACACACAAGGCATTAAATGGGAATATGAGTCCCAATACATGTAAATTAAATATAACAAGCTAAATATAGCAAAGCATAAAACAGAATATGCAGCAGTAATTATGAAAATTACGTCAACTTTAATAAAATTAGCAGTAGAAACTAAGGGTAAAAGTAATATTTTTCTAAATAAATACATACAACTGTTTTCAAAACTATCAAGTATGAATCATCAATATAATATGCTGCTCTTTTGTTATCGGTAGTTATTTTCAGTTTTCACCATAAACATATCATTAATATAGAAGGCAACTGTCTCAGGAACAAACAAACTCAGCCCCCCCGATTAAACTGATCCTCTGATCCTAAAATCCTGCCATGGCTTTACGACCACTCCCATCATCGACAACTTTGATACTTTAATGAACTGATGATATTTTTATCCTATTAAAATTTAGAGGTTATATATATAAAAGATTTGAATGGTAGGATCTGAAAGAATATCAGCTTATCCACACTATTTGAATGGTAGGAACTGATGATACTTAAGCCGATCGGCAGAGTTATGTTTAGTAGTTTAATTTATATTCTAACGTTCCCCTTGACTTAACGTATAAGTTAAGATGATGGGATAACTTAATTAAACGAATCATATAATTGATTGAGTAACTAGTTTTATAAGTGTTCTGTGAATACCATTTTGCTTAATATCAAAGTCTATTGCCATCTACTAAGGCATCCCCAAGTGGTATAGAATTAGATTGGCTAAAGTTCAAGTCTCTGTTTATAAGGACTTCAAGGTAGAGAGATCAAGCATATGCTTTGACTTCTAAGTTCTAACCAAAGATCTCCTCAGTCCATAAAATTAAAACAATAATTGATTGATAAAGAAGAAAGTTTTTAGATATCAAGCAAAAATGAGTTACATTAATTGCACTAGTATTGTCAAATCATATTAAAAAAAGAGGACTGCTACATCTACAAAAAATTACACAAAAATAATCATATAAATTGATGTGATTTCATATAATCCGTTATATCTACTTTATAATAAAAGTAACTTTACAATCTGACAAATCACATTAAGTCACATCAGTTTGTGGGATTGTTTTTGTATAATCACTTTGTGGCTGGAGTATTTTCCTTAAAAAAATGTCTCGAATATTTAAAGAATATTGCAATTTAATAGATTAAATTGGAAGAAATTTATGCAACCCAATTTAAATAAACAAACATAAAAACTTTATGAATATTAGGCTGGAAAATTTTGTAGATTGGAAGAAATGTCTCAAGATTTTTTTTATTTTATAGAGATTATTGCTTTATTTATAAAATATAGTAGGCATTACATCCTGTAAACTGGAACTTATTTAGTGGAAGCCAAAACAAAATGTTTAAACATTGTTTTTAATAGCTGCGCTATAGCCCTTATCATAATTCCTAGACCAAAGCATAACCCCTCCATATTTTGAAGAACTCTTGATAGCAGGCAAAACATCACTATTAAGCACATCGGGAGAGATGTAGCCACTCCCAGCTGCCTCTGGAGAAGCTGGCAACCCCAGAAATATCTGCCCAGCTTGAATAGTATTCCACTGATTCCAATAGCTCTTCAGGTTGTCTGCATTCCCAGAGTATTGACAGGGTGGGTTGTTATAGAATTGGACCCAGACATAATCAAACAGGCCAGTGTCTAGTGCTCCTTTTAGCCAAGCGTCTGGGAATGGACACTGTGGTGCTGCTGTTAAGTAGACCTTTTTCTGTTGGCTAAATGCAGACAGTGCCCTTGCAAGCTCGTCCCAGTGTTGGGTTGTGCCTCCCTCGATATCGAAGTCAATGCCATCTAGAACTGCATCACCCAATGGACGGGAGTTGGATTGACCCCCAAGAAAGTTGTTCCACAAGTAGTTTGCAACACTCCTGCACAGTATCAGAGAACATCATTTTCTGATCTTTTACTTGGTGAAAGGGACCAGCAAAACATATACATTCCCTTCCAAACATCTACGCTTGAAAACAAATGTTAAAAGAAAAACAAAACAAAAGTTCTAAGTCGGTGTAAATAGACACTAATTATGGTGGGATCCACTACAATTAGCGATAAATGTGGCAAACTTCGGTGTCGGTAGGTGTTTGATGCTTTGACTCTTTAACAATAGCAGTGGATTCCAAAAAATTGACGTGCTTACGTACCGAGTTATACGTAGCATTACTGAAACTTTTTAATAAAACCTCAAACTTTTTAAGTTTAAACACCAAAGAAGCTAGCTCTATGAAATATAGTGAAAAGAAGCAATGCTTGCCTGGCATCTTCAGCAGAGGAGAGGGAATAGCTACCAGCACCGCCTCCAAGAGAGAGCATCACCTTGATGCCCTGGTTTTGGCAAGCTCTGATGTCGTTGCTCAAGCCGGTGCACCCATTTGTGCTTGGGTCACAATGGCCGGCAAGGTTCATCTGTGGGTTCTGGCCGTTGCCAAATGTTACCAGGAAAGCTATGTTCACTATACCATAATTCCCAGTGGCGCAAGTATCAGCCAAGCTGCCCTCATTTCCATTCTGGCCCCAGTACACAGAGATCACGCCTGCCTTTGAGCCTGTGAAGAGGGCAACCATTAAAAGGGAGAACAAGGCTAATGGGGTCTGCAACTTTCGAGCCATTGTTGTGCTTTGCTAGTTGCTGCTTCGGATTGAAAGTTAATGGTGAAGGGAGCTCTATTTATAATTTTATAGGCATATTGGAATACAGTGAACAATAACTTTATTTTCGCCCAGTCAATACGTTTGTGGAAGAAGATTGTCAAGAAACCGTGTCAAACTAGAATCCTATGCAATACAAAATGTCCTTGTCAGTCCCTGAACTTTCACTTCTGAGGTTGAATGTCCGAGCTCATTACTAGGAAACAGACTAAATTCTGAATTTGAGTCTATTTCCTGGTAAAATTGCAGGAAATATTTCTGTATGAATGGGGGTGTAAAAATGGCTCAATTTCTTGTAAGTTGGCATAAGTTTCCAAGTTTTTAATGACTTGCGCGCGAAGACTTGATCGTCAACTTCGTAAAGAGACAGGTAATGTAAATAAGTCAGAAAAGTCGGTCCGAGTGGGGGCAGCAGCTTAATTGATTCTGATAGGTAACTAACTGTACAGTACGTCTCTGATCCTAAAATCCTGCCATGGCTTTACGACCACTACCATTGATATTTTTATCTTATTAAAATGTAGAGGTTATATAAAAGATTTGAATGGTAGGATCTGAAAGAATATCAGCTTATGCACACTATTTTGGAATTGCAAGAAAAAAAAATAATGTTAGGCACGAGGCTTTGTAATGCGAGCTCTTTATAACAAAATTGGGTCAATCGAGAAAAACTGATTTTTTGTTTTTACATTTTTTTTTCTTTTATTAAGGAATCTACTTTTTTATTTTTACAAAAGATGAAAAGATCAATATAAAATTTGTGTATATGAAATT
Source organism: Juglans regia (assembly GCF_001411555.2). Taxonomy (NCBI): domain Eukaryota; kingdom Viridiplantae; phylum Streptophyta; class Magnoliopsida; order Fagales; family Juglandaceae; genus Juglans; species Juglans regia. The sequence continues at coordinate 9,220,524 of NC_049907.1, forward strand.
TGTATAAATAGAAATGATATTTGCAATCTTAGGATCTATAAGTCTCGTGTATTCTATTTGATAAAAGTAGATAAATATAGAACTTACATAAAAAAAAAAAAAATATTTTAATAGTAGACCTCATTTTTTTTAAAAAGAGTGCGTGAGACTTGTACATCTAAGACTGTATCTAACATTATTCTTGAAAAAAATGAGATCTACTATTAAAAAAATAATTTTTTTATTTAAGTATTAAATTAATATTTTTTTAAAAAAAATGTTCGTGAGACTTCCGCATCTTAAAATTGTAAATATTATTTTTTTTAATATAGATTCATTTTTATTAAGACTTTAAGGCCTCATTTGGTTGTTAAACTCATCTGAGTTCAACTCAGTTCAATCTAATTTTTAGTTAAATCTAACATTCAAACATTCAACTCTCGAATTATTAAATTCATCTAAATTTAAAACCTCTTTATACATTGGATCTACAATATTTTTGAACTTCCTATAAATACATCTAAACTTATCTTAATATTTAAACACATTTAAATTCATTTTAAATAAATCTCATAAATTTAATCTATTATCTCAATTTACTATTATTCATAAAAAATTCAATTCAATTTAATTTAACTCAAGATCTAAATGAAGTCTAAGAGTCAACTGATGAATGGGTCAAGGTCTTCCATAATTTGGGTCCATATCAGTAAAAAGAGTAATGCTATACAACCTCCCCAACCTACACACACCACATTTTTTTAAATATTTATATTTTTTAATATTTTTTTAAAATTTTTTTTTGAGTTTATTCTTTTTAAAATAATTTTATTTTTCTATTCATTATTCATATATTAAAAATTTGATGAAAGAAAAAAATAATAAAATTTAAAAAATGTATGATATGTGGAGGATGAGAGATTGTGTAGATTTTTTCCAGTAAAAAAGGCTAGGATAGGCATTAGATAGCCCAATATATAGCATTGGGCTAAAAGTTAGAAAAATATTACTTTATCATCCGAAGTCTACCACGGTATACTTGAGCGGTGCTACTCAGGTGGCAGAGTAGCACCTCTCAAAAGCTATGATGTATAGGCGCTTTTATTTTTCTTTTCTTTTTTTAAGAATGTATAGGCTCTTATTGAGAGTATGATTTTTCGTATAATAATACTAGATATAAATTTTAAATAGATACGCTTCATATAAATATTTTTAAAAATAATAAATTTTACTAATAAAAAATAATTTTTTTATATTTTTTTAAGATATGATCTATTTTTTTACAAGGACTTGTATGAAGCTTGTACAAATTATTTATCTTTCTTTATAATAGTCTCTTCGGTGCAGATGACACGGACAAGGCCGCTAATTCTGCAATATTATTATATACAATTTAATATCCCTTGTCACCACAAATAAAAACACTATCAATAATCCCAAAGTTTTTCTTTCTTTCTTATTTTTGTCCAAATACTTTCTAGATTTTCAATTTTATCCTTTCTCTTGATTTATAAAAATTTATATATATGATTCTCAAGTAAATTAATGAGAGACTTACCATATCAACCAAGTTAAGCTGCAGCTTTAAGGAGAAGAGTAAGAGGTAGAGATTCTTTAGAACAGAGCATAATATAAATAATAAAATTTATTCATTCTTATTTTAAACTTTGATTTTACACTTCATCATTCTCGTATTGGATTCACTTATTAAGAATATTCAAACTTACACGTGAGAAGTAATATTAAGAAATAATACAAATAACAAAAAAAAAAAAAAAGGTTCTACTACTTTTTTACAAGTTGGTATTTATTGTATTGTATATTATGTTACATATTATATATTTAATTATAAAAGTGATATGCTTATATGATTAGCTAATACATATATATGTATACATAGGTGTATGTATATATTTATCAATATTAATCAAGTCGAGTCAAATTTTATCGAGTATATATTATTTACTAATCAAGCAGATATCTATTTTTTTATTACTCGAATTCGATTCGAGTTTAACTAAATGAGTACTGAGTGAACTATCGAAGAGACTAATTCTTTTACAACACTACGGGCCATTGTTGTGCTTCGAATTATTAGTGAAGGATGGGACATATATGTATAGGCACATGGAAGCAAATTGCAGACATCGTGTCAAACTGGAAATGTAGTGACTAATCACTCATAATGGGGCAAATTGCAACAGTTTTATTATGGGTGATGCTACACCCACGAAGGATCTCACCGAACGTCAATTTTTTTTTTCTTTTTTTCTTTTTAATTTTTTTAAATACTTTAAATATTTAAAAAAAATCATAAATTCATTAAAAAAATACTTCATTAACTATTAAATAAAAAAAACCCAATCGGTGGGTTTTATCGGTGGATATAATAGGCGGAAGTAGTGTTTTCCTTTATTAAAACACAATGTCTGACGCGCTCATACTTCTATGGATTTATACTAAGGAGAAGTTTGGATTCAAATATGATTTGAGATGAGTTGAGATGAATTGTGAATAATAATGAGATGAGGTGTGAATAGTAATGAAGTTTGTGAATTAAAGTTACTGAATAGTAATAAATAGTAGTGAGATGAGTCGAAATGAGTTGAGATAAGCTGAGATGAGCTGTGAATATAAACGTCTCCTAATTTAATTATATCACGTTGGTGGGAAGGCTCGAACATGCGGTGCCCTTGTTTTTGTTTTTTTAAAAAAATAAAAAGGTGCTGACGGTGGAAGGAGGAGGCCGGAAATCGTATCACCGACACCTCCTCTCTGGGATGAGTGGAGCTTCTGCACAATAGCGGTGGCAAGGAAGTGAAACAAGAAAAGGGCAAGTGTTCTAGCGTCAAGAGGAGGTGGACGTCTGCGGCGGTAGGAGGGGAACAAAAGGCTATTTTATTATTATTATTTAATAATGGGGTTTGCAAATCATGTTTGCCTTCTTTTTGTCTCCCAGATTCAGTTAGATTATTTTATTATTATTATTTTAATATTAGTTTTCCAAGTAAAAATATCAAAAAAATAAAAATAATTCTTTATCAAATCATGTCTTTTATTGTTTAATAAATATATGAGTTATTTGCAGTTGAATTAAGGCTATTAGTTATAAAATACTTAAGTATTGTTTTTTTTTAATTTTATTATAGAGTAGACCATAAAATGTCTGAATTACTTGGAGTTGAATTATGGCTATTAGTTATAAAATTCTTAATTTTTATTTCTTATGAATTTTTACTATATGGTAGGGCGTATAAATGTATGAATTATTTGGACTTGAATTATGACTATTAGTTATAAAATTCTTAATTATTGTTTCCCATGAATTCTTTTGTATGGTTGGCCATATATATCTATATATATATATATATATTGTAATGTCTGTCCTTGTGGTGAGACTTTAAAAAATAATTTTAGAAAATGAGACAGGAATTATTGACCCTTTCTAAACTTTTTCCATGCATTCATAGATATAAAAGATTCTAGGTTTAAAACTAAAATCTACTATATAAATCTAAGAGAGAGTTTTGCAGCGGAAATTATTAAGTTAAATTTAAAAGTCCTTTTACAAAACTTATTTTCATACATTACGAAAAACCTGCCTAAGCTTCCATCACTTTTCCTTTGGGTCATGTCTGTCTTGTTTTTTCTTCCTCGTTTTGTCCCTGAGAGGGGCAATGATATACATAAAACCTAAAGTGAGTCGAATACTCCGTAAGTATTACTTCATACTATAAAAATACACTAACATAGGTTTTTATTCATGCATTCATCATTCATTTACATACTTTACATAAAACATTCATTTTATTTGAAAACATTACAAGATGAAGTATTTCTTTAAAAAAATTTTCCTTTCTCATAAAACATTCTTCACACCTTGTACATCCTTCATAAAGAGCTAAATGATTACACAAGATTCAATTTAACTCTTTTCACTTTTCCTCTGACCGATACACATTGTTACACCTCGTGTGTTGGGGTTAGCGGTCTTTTAGACCCGGATTTTGCATGTGGCCACAGGTTAGGAATCCCTTTCAATCAGGGGTAGCACTGAGTGTATTACCATTACTACTTACATGGCATTGCAATTTTCCCAATCCTTTGTTACTATCATCCATTCATTCAGTCATGATCATTACATATTTTCATATATTAAAACATTTATTCATTTCAGTCTTTTCCTTTTCATTCATTCATTCAGTCATTTCCTTTTCATTCTTTTCAGTCATCAGTCCATTTCATTTCATAAACATCATTTAAAAGTATAAGCATAAAGGTCATCAATAAAAATCATTTCAAGTATAAGCTTAAACATCATTATAAACATTATTTCATAGCATTCTTTAAATATCATTTCATAACATCATTTAAAACTTGTTTCATAGCATCATTTAAACATCAATTCATAGTATTATTTAAAAACACTTTCATCGCATCATTTAAACATCATTTAAAAGCATCAAGCATAAATCTCAACATTTATTTTCATGAAAATAAGGCCAATAACTACTACATATAGCATCAATTCACATGCATACAATTATTACTTGGGGTGCATAAATAAGGGTTGCTAAAGAAATCTTTTACATACATATACCTTTAAACACTCATACTTAACATACTTTCATAAACATCCTTTCATTTCATTTCATAAAATATCATAAAGAGAAACATTTCTTTTCATTTCATATAATTTAGAAAACTCTATAAGAGTATAAACATAATACTTATCTGGACTCCATGTCATTCTCATTTCATGCAATCCATTCATGTGCGTGTCAGATGACAACCTACATGCATTCATAACCTTAATGTCATTTCCTTTTCAAGTGCATAAGTAACTAAACTTTGAAATACATAAACTTCTCTTCACTTAGACACACTCTATCATCTAAGTCTATCTTCTATACTTTTCTTTATCACGTTTCTTTATCACGTTCCTAAATTCTCAACCCATAGCTTGGGACCCACTTTAGGTCACCTTTCCAAACACATACTCTATGTTCTTATCCTTTAAAGTGAACATCTATGATTCACTCTAAAGTTAAGACACACAATCGTCTTCATTATACTCTTCCTACCAAACCATCCATCTTGATGCATAACTTGGACCAACCAAGTTATACAACCCAATTGCAGTCAATACACATATCTTTTCCTTCATCCATACACAATAATCAACACTTCATCGTAATGGTAACCATGCATAATACACAACTTTAAATTAACATTGAGGCTTAAAAATCATGTATTTATGCTTAGAACAGACTATCCATTACATACGAAAAATCTGTCCGGTATATGCATCCAACAAAATTACACATGTACCCTACCCTTTTTATCACCTAAGATCAACATATAATTCACTAAACGCCCACTTGTGTAAACAAACTTCATAAACCCGACACTAACGTCCAACTCAAACACATACAATCATTACGCTTCAAAGTCTTCCCCAACCTTCATAATCCCAACACTTCACTTAACATCATGCCACTTCACAAACTACACAACTATCTCAACACTTACACAATTTCCAACCACTTTCAAACTATACCGTGATCTCATCACTTCACATGGCATTTGACTATTGCACAACTACCCAATCACCTCATTATTCTGACAGCACAACTCTACACAACAAACCTGTCACTTCAAACTACTTAGTCACATCATAAACTACTCAACAACATTGTTCGCAGTAATCCCAACACTTCACATCATCTATCCACACTGCATAATAGCCCCCATCACTTCACACTACACAACTTTACACTTCACAACAACAACACATTTCACATATAATCCTATCACTTCAATTACACAACTACCACCAACTAATCCATCCACATCTCACAACATAGCACAATCACAACATTATACACTTCACAACAACAACATAGTCCACAACGCCAGTCACGCTTCACCATAAAATAACTATCAAGGGAAAGGAATATGAATTATACCGTGCATTGGAGCTGACTCGTTGCATCCCTTATTGACCGACATGGTCTTGTGGTGTGTTATGGCTCAGCTATGGGGGTTAGAGATTGCAGAGCCAGAGTGTGCGAAGGTGGAAGAAGAAGCAAGAGTTGTGTCGGGCAGAAGTGTTCGAAGTGAAGTCTAAGGAAGTCTGGAGTTATGAAGCTAAAGTCTGATGCGGTGCCATTTTATTGCCAGTCACGCGGCGGTGTCGTTCTACCAAGTGATAAAGCTGTGCGTTTTGTTGAGTTACTTTGCTATAAGTTTTGTAATAAGTGTAGTCCACGTCTCTTTCATTTGGTAAGTTCTAAAAGAAGTTTGTTAAGGGTTAATTGTGTCTTTTCTGCCAAATTTCGTTTGGATGATATCTGTAAAGGTGTCCAAGGAATCTGTAGTGGGCATTTTAAAAAACATTGGACAGATACTGTAGTTGTTTCTTTGGAGGAATTGGGACCTTGAATCCCCAAGGTGTGGCCACTCTTTCATCTTCTTCCTCTTGCTATTTTCATTTCCTCTTTTTTACAATAAGATTCTATGCATTCTGCCCATGCACGATAACATTTACATACCATTTTATCGCCATCCTTATTTACATGCTACCCAGACTCAACAATACCCTAACAAGTTGGTACTAGAGACCACAGATCCAATGGTTGATGGAACACGATCTAAGCAACAACAAGAGCTTTTGCAACACCAGGTAGACACCCATGAAGTGCATATCCAGGAAATCTTGGAGAGACTTGATCAAATGGCTAATATGATGAGGACCGTTGTGGCCAACCAAAATCCTCAACAGGAGCAGCGTAGTGAACATGAGTTGGAACTTCATGATCCACAGAGAAAATTTCACAGGGGAGTTTGCATGGAGTTTCCAAACTTTGAAGGTGAGAATCCTGCAACATGGGTATTTAAAGCACATCATTATTTTGAATATCACCAAACACAATCTTCACAATGCCTATTAATGGCATCCTATCGCATTAATGGTGAGGCCCTGATTTGGTATCAAGATGCACTTGAGAGTGCCCTCTTTAATAGCTGGGAAACATTCACTAGGGTGCTACAAATACGCTTTGGCCCCACAGCGTATGATGACTCAATGGAAGCGTTAGCACACTTAAAACATACCACCATAATAGCTGCTTATAAGACTATTTGAGTCTTTGTCTAATAGGCTAAGAGGCATCTCCGAACATCATAAATTAAGCTATTTTCTAAGCAGCTTAAAGGATGAAATCCGCCTTCCTATTCGGATGCTTAGTCCTATTAACTTGAACGCAGCCTTTGGATTAGAGAAAATCCAAGAGGAATACTTATTGAGCACTAGAAAACCATGGAGACCATCAGGTGATTCACATCAGTTTGCTCATAAGGAGGGGGGTAATTTTCGTGGACAGCAGAGTGATAACTCTAAAGCATTAGTACCTTATACACCAACAAAGAAAGTATCATTGATGCAAATGGATGAGAAGCGACGGAAGGGCCTATGTTACCATTGCGAAGAAAAATGGAATTCTACTCATGTTTGCAAGCAACCATGACAAAGGAGGAGAAGAGAGTGCTGGTGACAAAGGAGAAGAAGAATTTTATGATTCTAAAGACATGGATGATAAGGGAGATCCTAACTCAGATGTTGCCCCTAAAATTTCACTCTATGCAATTGCAAGAACTCCAAACGCTAACACCATGCATTTGGTTGGGCGGATCAAGGGTATTTCTGTGGTGGTATTGGTAGATTCGGGGAGTACCTAGAACTTTCTAGACCCATCCATTGCCAAACAAGCTAAGCTTCAAGTGGAGGGATTGACCCAACTTTTAGTTCATGTAGCTAATGGGAAAATTATCAAAAGCACGAGCCTATGCAGCAAGTTGGAATTGGCAGTGCAAGGTAACAAGTTCTCCTTTTTTTTTTTCCTGTTAACGTTGGGTAGTTGTGATGTTGTAATGGGAGTGTTGTGGCTTAAAAATTTGGGCTTGATTATGTGGGACTTCTCAAAATCGTGCATGCAATTTTGCTGGGAGGGCAAGAAGGTTTACCTATGGGGTATTCCACTTAGCACTTTATCGTCTGAAGGAAATTATCTATAAATTGTGAGAAATCTCAAGTTAAGCTAGGGGACCTGCAAGCAGTGCTGGGCAGATTTTCTGCAGTGTTTGAAGAGCCTAAGGGTCTTCCACCCTCAGAGCTATAGGATCATAAAATAATTTTAAAGGAATGAGCACCACCGATTTCTACTCGACCCTACCATTACCCCCACAACCAAAAGTCAAAACTTGAAAAAATAGTGAAGGACCTTTGAATTCAGGAATAATAAGACCGAGTTCCAGCCCATTCTCTTCACCCGTTCTGTTAGTCCCTAAGGTGGATGGAAGTTGGAGATTGTGCGTTGACTATAGGGCTTTAAACCAGCACAAGTAAATGATAAATTTCCAATAACAGTCATTGATGAACTGCTGGATGAGTTGTTTGGTGCTGTGGTGTTTTCAAAATTAGATTTATGATCCGGTTATCACTAGATTCTTGTAGTACCAGAAGATGTTGCAATGACAATGTTTCGCACGCACGAAGGAGATTATGAGTTCTTAGTAATGCCCTTCAGATTGACCAAAGCCCCAACCACTTTTCAAGGCTTGATGAACGAGGTCTTTAGGCCCTTTTTGAGGAGGTTCGTCCTTGTATTTTTTGACGACATACTCATTTACAGCAGGTCATGGGAAGATCATTTAGTCCATTTGCAAAGGGTCATTGAATTATTACAGAACAACCAGTTATTTGCTAAGCAATTGAAATGTAGTTTTGGGGTCAAGGAAGTTAATTATTTGGGCCATGTTATTTCAGCACAAGGGTTGCAAACAGATTGTTCAAAGATAAGTCGATGCTCGAATGGCCTATACCAAAAAATCTAAAATCTTTGAGGGGGTTCTTTGGGCTCACCGGCTACTATTGGAAGTTCATAAAGAACTATGGCATCATTGCAACACCTCTTACCGTCCTTTTAAAAAAGAATTCTTTCAGCTGGACCAATGAGGCAGCCCAAGCCTTTTGCCAACTAAAAGAGGCAGTTTCTAATTCTCCTGTTTTAAAACTTCCTGATTTTTCTAAACATTTTACAATTGAATGTGATGTTTGTGGAGTGAGTATGGGTGCTGTTTTAATGTAGGAAAGAAGACTAGTGGCTTATATGAGCAATGCGTTAAAAGGGAAAATATTATTGCTGTCCATATATGAAAAAGAACTACTAGCCCTAATCACAGTAGTGCAACGATGGAGGCCTTACTTGTTGGGTCAGTCCTTCATTATTAAGACTGACCAACAAGTTTTGAAGTTTTTACTTGAGCAAAAAATAGGCACGACAGCCCAACAAAAATGGCTTACAAAACTCATGGGGTATGATTTCTCCATAGAATATAAAAAGGGCAAGGAGAATAAAGTTGTGGATGCCCTTTCAAGAAGGGATGGAAATAAGGAACAAAAGGAGGGGCATTTAGCCATGGTGTCATTTCCCACACCAGATTGGCTAACTGAATTGAAACTGAGTTATTCTTCCTTAGCTGCGATGGTAGCTTTATTGGACAGGTTGCAAAACAAGCTAGAGGTTCCTAAGGGATACTCTATTCAACAAGGTCTTATTTTGAAGCCAGGTCATATTGTATTGGTACATGATTCTAATTTCAAAAATAAAGTCCTCGACTACATTCATGTTAATCCTCATGCGGGTCATACAGGTTACCTCAAGACATATCAAAGGGCATAAATGGATTTTTTCTGGAAGGGAATGAAGAAGGACATAAAGAAGTTGATTCGAGAATGTGATATTTGCCAAGTAAACAAGACTGAAACCGTGTTTGTCCCTGGATTATTGCAACCTCTACCCATACCTAGCCAAGATTGGTCAGACATAACACTAGAATTTATTGAGGGTTTACCCCTCTCTAATGGATTCAGTGTCATCCTAGTGGTAGTGGATTGCTACACCAAATATGGATATTTTTTTGCTCTAACACATCCCTGTACTACACAACAAGTGGCTCAAAATTTCATGGATGGGGTATTTAAACTACATGGTCTCATTAAGATGATTGTTTCAGATCGTGATATGGTATTCTTGAGTTCTTTCTGGCGGGCTTTATTTACACTACAGGGGACCACATTGAGTTTTAGCTCAACTTATCATCCTCAGTTGGATGGTCAGACAGAGGCACTCAATAAGTGCCTTGAAACTTATTTAAGGTGTTATACGGGCACTAAACAGAAGAACTGGAGTCGTTGGTTATCTATGGCCGAATGGAGTTACAACAGTTCGTATCACACAACAACCAAACTCTCACCTTTCAAGGCTTTATATGGGTATTGTCCTCCTAGGTTGTTGTTGTACGTACTAGGAACCTCCTCCACCGACATTGTTGATCAGCTACTGAAGTCTATAGAAAAGATTAAGGAATTGTTGAAGGAAAATTTAGAGTGGGCTCAGAATCGCATGAAATTGTTTGCTGACCATAAGAGAATCGAAAGAAACTTCGAAGTGGGTGATTGGGTTTACCTCCGTTTGCAAACCTATCGCCAGAAATCAGTAGCCCTCCGCCAGAATCTAAAGTTCTCTCTGCTAATTTTCGAGCCTCTCCAAATGTTGTAGAAAATAGGGACTGTGGCATATCGCTTGAACCTACCTCCATCTTCAAAAATCCATCCGGTATTCAACGTTTCATGTTTAAAGAAAAAGCTAGGGTTTCAGATCCAACCCTTACCAACCCTTCCTCCAGTTGATAAACATGGGCATCTTTAGCCAGAACTGGAGGTCGTGGTGGATCGGCGCCTGAAACGACAAGGGAACAGAGCACTGACCGAGGTATTGGTGAAATGGTCTGGAGTTTCATCGGAGTATAATATGCGGGAATCACTGTGGAAACTTCAAGAACTTTATCCCCACCTTGTGGGCAAGGTTCTTTATGTGGGGGGAATGTTATGGCTCAGCTATGGGGGTTAGAGATTGCAGAGCCAGAGTGTGCGAAAGTGGAAGAAGAAGCAAGAGTTGTGTTTGGCAGAAGTGTTCGAAGTGAAGTCTAAGGAAGTCTGGAGTTATGAAGCTGAAGTTTGATGCGGTGGCGTTTTACTGCCAGCCATACGGTGTCGTTCTACCAAGTGATAAAGCTGTGCGTTTTGTTGAGTTACTTTGCTATAAGTTTTGTAATAAGTGTAGTCCACGTCTCTTTCATTTGGTAAGTTCTAGAAGAAGTTTGTTATGGGTTAATTGTGTCTTTTCTGTCAAATTTGTTAGGATGATGGCTGTAAAGGGGTTCAGGGAATCTGTAGTGGGCATTCTGAAAAACATTAAGCAGACACTGTAGTTGTTTCTTTGGAGGAATTGTGACCTTGAATCCCCAAGGTGTGGCCACTTTTTCATCTTTCTCTCTTGCTATTTTCATTTCCTCATTTTTACAAACAGATTCTATGCATTCTGCCTATACACGATAACATTTACAGACCATTTTGTCACCATCCTTATTTACATACTACCTAGACTCAATAGCACCCTAACATGGCATCAAAAGCCGCTGGTATGGGCAGTGACTGCCACTTGGTGGTCACTGTCGTGACCCTAAAACAGGGGCTATTTTGGAGAGGCTGGATCTAGGGTTTCTCGTACAGTGGTAGTGGGGCATGGTGGTGGAGCTCGGGGCACATGTGGTGGTCATGGCCGTGGCTGGAGGCGGCGCACGGTGGCAAGGGATGTCATGGTAGTGAGAAACAGTGGAGAGGGGAGAGGCGTGGATCTATGGAGGGGAAAGGGCTAGGTTGCGGTGGTGGGTGAGGTGACCTTGGTGGCAACACGTTGGCTCGTGATGGCACTGGGAGGATGGGCTGGGGTCGTGGGTTGCGGAACAGAGCAAGAGAGAGAGGGATGAAGGGGCTACTGGGCTAGGCATGGAGGAGCAGGGGCTTTAGCGGAGGGGTTGGCAACCTCGATGAGATGTGGTGGCCGTCACGACAGCTGCAAGTGGCCACGATGGCAAGGAAACCAGAGAGAGAGAGAGGGGGGGGGGCTCGAGGTTGATTCAAGGAGAAAGAGAGATAGGGATCGACATGGGGTTGAGGGAAGAGGTGGTTGGGGAGGCTCGTGGTGGGCTGCTCACGGTAGTGACGTGCGGCACCATGGAGAGAAACCAAGGGAGGACAGAAAGAGGCTACGACATGCTTCGTGGAGAGAGAGGGATTCAAGGTGGGAGAGGAGATCAAAGGTAGAGGGAGGTCACTGGTGAGGTCAGATAGTGGCGGCGCGAAGTGGTGTGCGACAGCTACAGTGGGCAGCGCTGGGGAGAAAAAGGATTAGGAAAGGTGTGTGGCAGGAAGGAGAGAGGAGAGAGAGAGGGAAGAGGGAAAATGAGAAAAAAGTTTGGGTTTTTGTGTCTAATCTCAACCCTTCATCTAGGGATTCCCAGATTGATCTAACGATGGTAATTAAACACTAAAAATAAACTAACTAAAAATATGAAAAATAAAATAGAAATACAGTGTGACTCATTTAAAACCCAACTTAAATTCTAAAACTATAATTTTTCATCATTAAATAAAATGATGAAGTTTTATAAATATTTCTAAGAGAAATAAATCCATCTATATAATAGAGTTTTTAACATAAAATGAAATAATGAACATTACATAATACTCTTAAAGAACTAAAATCATTTAAATAAAATGATTTGCTAAAATGATATTATTTTTGGGGTTTCACAATATAAAAAAGCTTACTTGAAAATATTGGCTTGGTTCAATAATACCAAAAATAGCCCATTTAAAATATTTCAAAGACTTTAAAATAATGGGCTCCATTTAAAATTCATCCGCTAAATTTAAAACATAAATTCGAGATTTAAAACGCAAAAGCAAGACTCGTGACCAATCAAGACAAAAAGTAGCGGTTAGTCTCATATATATACATATATATTTCTTCATTTTAAATGGAGTGAATAACTTGTACCCAAATTAGGAAAGGTGTTGGTTTCCCAAAGGTACAAAACCTTACTAGATTTTGGATTATATATATTAACTTCACAATATCATGAGTAATAATAGAAAACTATTTGTACAAAAATATGAGAAGGTGTTGCTTGCGTATAAAATATTAATTACTTTGAATAATTTAATCCGTGATATAATTAGCAATGTAGAGCGAACAATTTGTGTGTTAGAGTTTATTCCCAAACGAGGAATTTTGAAGACACTGCTAGTTTATCCACTGAACTAAATGCTGGAGAGAACAATATATATGCGTGTTAGAGTTCACTCCCAAAAGAGGAATTTTGATGACACTACTAGTTTAGCCATTGAAGGTAATGCTGGAGGGAATAATTTGTATGTTAGAGTTTATTCTCAAAGAAGAATTCTCATGATACAACTAGTCCATCCACATAATTTAAAATTAGATAGTACATTTTGTGTGTTAGGGTTACTCCCCAATGAGGGATCTCGATAACACTATTTGTTCATCCATAAAGACTTCAATTCTGTTATTATTTATAAGTGCCGAACTCAAATCATTGATGTGAGTAAAATATTTTTCTTGTAGTAAGTATACAAGTATAATTACAAGACTTTCTATACAAAACGATTCTAATTTAGAGCAAGATGAGCATGTCGATTTGCTCCAAGAGTCGGGATCCTAATTTATCACTTCGTAAGTCTAAAATCAATCATTATTGAGAAAGGTGGTAAAGGAACAGAAAAATACAATGTTTAAGAAGATTGAATTAATTATAACATCTCGAACTTTGAACCCTAGGATTGAAAATGGTAAGATCTTCTTATTTTTTAATATATCCCGAATTCATTATCAGCTCAAAATGGTCTATTCTAGAGGTATTATTGTTTCATCAAAATATTGAAATATGAGTGAGTTGGTAGCATGTTGTTAGATTGAGACAAATTTATTTTGCCAATTTGTCACTCAAAAAATTGAAAAGAAATTGTATCTTTTAGAAAAAGAAATAAATAAGGGTCATCAAAGTGTAAGAATGGTGTCATTGCACTTTTGAAATAAATATGGATGTATGAAAGTTTAGGTGTCCTAAACATAAGACTTAATTTGAAGGGAAGGATAAAATTTTTTTGTTTGTATAAGTTTTGAATAAGATATTATAAATGTTTATAATTACTTTTTGAAGTTAAATTCGAGTGCAAATGTTCCTGTTTTAATTTGTTTCAAAACGCTAGTTATGTTGATTCCATTTTTCTTTTTGATAAAATTTTTATTCGTCATCCCTTCATATTCTTTTTGTTAAAAGTATTTTCCACTCGTGAGACATATACTGGGACCAAAAGAAATATAATTTATGAAAAACTCTTACAATTTGTGGCATAGAAGTTTAAAACATGATTAAAGAAAAATTCCTGTAACTTGAGACATAAAATCTTTGGGAATATCTACAAAGAAAAGTTGTAGAGGTTAGTAAATAAAAGATTTTTTGTATTTAGATTTTTTAATCTTAGGATGTGTGGATTTGCAATAGAGCAAAACATATCAAACATATCAAGAAAAGATGCCACAATGAATAGGGAGTTTTTTGAGATAATGCATATAGACACATGTAGACATTTTCTCTCTAATGTTTGGTAGATAGAAGTATTTCATCACTTTCATATATGATTTTCATGGTATGGATGCATTTATCTTCTACATGCACAGTCTCTAGGTTTTTTCAATTATTGAGGTACTTCTCGTGGAGACGAATAGGTAAAAAAATGAAAATTATCAAATTTGATAGAAGTAGTGTCATGAAAAATATTAAGAGTCAGGCCATAACCCCCACCTATTTCCTTAACTTCTTAAAAAATTGTGTAGTAAAACTCTTAAAGGCAATGGTTTATATCTTAAACCGTGTTACACGTAAGTAGTCTCAAATTTGAGTTGTGGACTAATATTGTAACACCCCCTTCCCAAGGGTTAGGAGTATCATGTAATTTTCATAAAATATAACCCGGCAAGTGATCTTATATTTAATAACATAAAATTAACATTTATTTCACAAAAAGAACTGTCTGATAAAATGTCATCCACAAATATTAAATGAATAAACTTAATAAAATTTGTGTCATAAATGTAATTTTATTTTAGGAAGTCTGAAATTAAATCAACTGCTCCTTCTAATTCTGGCCTACCTACTTGTGTTCAGCATCCTCACTTAGATGGTTAAAAACATAAACTAAACTAAGTCGAAGACTGAGTAAGAAATTCATCACAACGTAAACGTAATAAATATAAGATTTTTCATGCTAAGAGCTTAAATCATTATGGTTCATACTGATACTTATGTTATGCATGAAGGATTTATCTGAATTAACTAACTGATCTGACTGACCAACACACTTAACCAAGTGTGTAAGGTTGTGCATCGACCACACATCCCGTTGCAACAAATGGAGCCATTGATAGTATTCTGTCATTCTATGGTGGACCACGCTTGAGTCAGTGGTTTGCAAATCCACCCTGAAATTGTATTGGTACCATCCATCTAAATGACCATCTAATTAAACTGATCTGATCTTATATTGCACTAGAACTTAAGATATCTTACATGTAATCTATGACGTGAAATGCATGATATACATATTGATATAAATAACTATAAATTTTTGAATCTGAACATGATACTGAATGACATGATCATATGTTGTGCTTAGTGGCATGCTTACATATGGCATGAGTGGTACATAAAAAATGGCTATCAAAGAATTGGCTAGAATAATAATTTCTATAAGCTGAACTGTTATGATCCTAATTTGTGATCAAATTACTTACCTCGTATTGCAAATTCCCAAATCCTACTTTGTAGATTGTTTCCTATACGGAATATTATATGCCGATAATTTCCTAAAAAAAATGTCGTGACATACTATTTAATTAAATTGATGTCATAGAGAATAATTTAATAGGAATAATTTAATAAATATTTTGATATATGCTAAAATTAAGAAATAATAATATGATTAAAAAGTCACAACGTATTCCTTTATTTTCCAATTAATAAAAGAGCATAATAATTTTATCAAAATCCAATAAAATAAACATTGAAATTCATTCTGCTAATCAAGCTTGATTATAATTAAAATTCAAATCATTGTAATCTATTATCGTGATCAAATCATAAATGAATGCTTAATATAATTTAAACTGTATACAAGGTATAAGTGTCAACCATATGTAGCAAGGACCAAATTAAAACAAAGTCAACATATTACACCTGTAAGTAAAAATAGGCCGACGTAAAAAGATCCATTTTAAACACATTTTTTCATGCCCACACAAAAGCTTAAAACGTACTGCTCCAAAGATTTCAAGAGACTTTTTACAAAAGCTGAAAAGTGAAGTAAAAAAAGTTGGAGGGAATTATTTTGAAATAATCAAAAAGTTTGTAGGACTTATGGGAAGGCTGATACATGATGAGAGCTCAAATGACAGTTTTGTAATTAACTAATAAGCATAAAAGGCTTTATGGAAAAACAGAACTAAGATAGAAATGGTGATACATGTCAAAACCAAAAGGGCAAAACTGGGATTACACAAACAATGAGGTTTCAGCTTCTAGAGACTTTTTATGGAAGTTAAAATATATTGTGTGAAGGGTAATTTGGTGATATGCAAAGAGGTGCAGGACTTTATTGGACAAAGCTTAAATGAAAGTAAAGGAGATCCAACACAAATGCATGAAACATAAAGAGACGAACACTGGAGAAGAAAGGCATTGAAGGAATCAATGAGGTGCTTGGGCTTACCGTGAGAGAAATCAAAAGTCATGCGACAAAGGATCTGGGTGGCTGGATAGAGATCAATGACGACAAAGCTTCGGAAGCAGAGAAATATTGTTAGACCGAAGAAAATGATGGTGAACAGAGATATCAGCGTGGTCTTACCGAGAGGATGCTAGAGTGCAATAGTAGTGGCTAGCAGTTGTAGATCAACGGTGACATAAACTCTGAGAGATAAGTGGGATCTATGCCATTAGCTTGAGAAAGAGAGGGTCAAAACGGAAGATAGTGTGTTTGACAGTTCAGCTCATAGAGGGACAACGTGCGGTAGTGGGTTTGGTGAAGATCGACGGCGACGTAAACACTATGAGAGGCCTCTATTTGTGGCAAAATACCGAGATAAGAAAAGAATAAAGATACATTTAGTCTTGATGGTGGTTATAGATAAGGAATTTGGAGGAGGAATTTTGTAAACCAACGAGAACTTACCACGAAAGAGATGGGAAGCAACGATGTTGGATGTTGATCTACGCTAGTCACGGCTGGGGTCTCCTTCAAATGGGGTGGTGAAGAAGCACAGTGGGAAAAATATATAGATGGAGATCATAGTTTGACGTGTTTAGGCCAGAGTGATTCTAAGAATTTTCGGTGAGAGGGGGACTCGATATGGTCAAGAGATTAGTGGGATATGTGTGGAGGAAGTGGTCTTAGCATTTTGAGTCATGGTGGAAGTGTAGTTTGAATTAAGCACGTTTTAAAACACAAAGAAGTAAAAATTTTGACAAACTCTTAATTCGTAATTAATAATTGATAAAATGTTTATGAAACAACTGAAATAAATAAACAGATAAATACTTTAAAATAATGAAAATAATAATAATATGATGTGCTAATTTTGAGAGTCGATCAACAATCATCTATGCTGCATCCTGACTTTCTAGCGCCTTTGGAAACTTGGAAACAAAGTCCATCCTGATCTCATCCCAAGTCCACACTGGTATAGGGAGTGGCTGAAGTATACCTGAGGCTCTCTGATGCTTTACTTTGACTTTTTGACATGTTAGACACTGTGCTAAATAAGTCACTATCTCTTGCTTCATCCCATTCCACCAAAAGAGTTGTTTTAAATCCCGATACATCTTGGTGCACGCCAAATGAACTATGTACAATAAACAATGGGCTTCTCTCAAAATCAAATCTTTGATTACTCTATCATTGGGTACACATAATCTTCCCCTAATTATCAGGGTGCCATCATCTGATACTAGATAATCAAGTCTCTTACCTTTTGATATTTCTTCTTAATCCTCATCAGGTCTATTACCTTCTGATACTTCTCTTTTAATCCTCATCAATTTTGTATCACTAGTTTGTGCGACTTTAATTTGATCTATCAATGTTGAGCCTAAGGTCAAACTATTTAATACTGCAATTGAGTGTCCTGGATTACCCAATGCCTGCTAGCTCCATGTTTAGTAGTATATGCTTCTAGGGAGTATACATGGTAGGCAAGGTATCAGAGGATGACTTTCGACTAAGTGCATCTGCTACAACGTTTGCTTTGCCATGATAATAATTAATACTGCAATCATAGTCCTTTAGAAGTTCCAACCACCTATGTTGTCTCATATTCATCTTTTTCTATGCGAAGCAATATTTCAAGCTCTTATGGTCAGTCTATGCAAAGTAATATTTCAGTGAAGCATCGCTATATATAACAAATCCTCCATCACCCGAGGGAACTGTAAGAACTAGTGCCATCACTAGTCTTTTCTTCAATTCTTGGAAGCTCTCCTCACACTCATCTGTCCATAAGAATTTCTCATCATTTCTTTTCAACTTTGTCATCAGAGCTGCAATACTAAAAAACCCTTCTACAAATCTTCTGTAGTAACCAGCAAGGCTTAAGAAACTTCATACCTCATTAACATTACTAGGCTTGGCCCATTTTACCACAGCCTCAACCTTTGCCGGGTCTACTGAAATTCCTTTTGTTGACACCACAAATCTCAAAAAGGTGATCTCTTGTAACTAAAACTTGCATTTCTTAAATTTTGCATACAACTTTTTTTCTCTTAGTGTCTCAAGGGCAATCCTCAAATGCTCCTTATGCTCTTTGCTACTCCTAAAATAAATGTGAATATCATCGATAAATACTATCATAAATTGATCTAAATAATCCTTAAATACCCTATTCATAAGATCCATGAAAGCTGCGGGGACATTAGTTAAACCAAAGGGCATAATAAGGAATTCATAATGTCCATACTGTGTCCAGAAAATCGTCTTCTGCACATCTGTCTCCTTAACCTTCAACTGATGGTATCTGAATCATAAATCTATCTTGGAAAAGACTTATGCTTCCTAAAGTTGATCAAATAAGTTATCTATTCGTGGTAGAGAGTATCTGTTCTTGATAGTTACCTTATTTAACTCCCTGTAGTCAATATATAATCGCATAGACTCATCATTCTTCTTCACGAAAAGTACTGGAGCACCCCACAAGGTAAACTGGGGCGTATGAAACCTTTTTCTGGTTACTCCTATAACTGATCCTTGAGCTACCTTAATTCAATTAGAGCCATTCGGTAAGGTGCTTTAGATATAGGCACCTGTTCTTGGAGTGAGATCAAACTACACTTCCCTATCTTGTGGTAATCCTGGAAGATCATCGGGAAACATGTCTCTAAATTCTCTAACTACTTTTATGTCCCCAACCTTTAGCCCATCAACTAGTGGTAAGCCAAACTCGCTAGAAATCCCATGCACCCTTATCTCAATAATCGGGTGGCCTGCATTGCTGAGATTACATGGGGAACTTTCCCATGATGACTGGTAACTAAACTCCTCTCCATCTGTGGATTTAAAGACTACTCTCTTATTAAAACAATCTACACAGGCACGATTCTTGGACAATCAGTCCATTCCCAAAATCACGTCAAATCCGGACATATTAAATACGATTAAGTCTGCAGGTAGATTTCTCCCTTGAATCTCTATTGGACACCCGATTAGAACATAATTGCAAATGATATACTTTCTTGAGGGTGTAGAAATAGACATACTAGGTTCTAGTGGCTCAGATATCTTCTCAGTCAAAGGTGCATAGTGATTGGAAATGAAAGAATGAGTGGCACCAGAATCAAATAAAATTGAGGCATGACATGAAAATAATGATAATGTACCTATATGAATGTCATAATGACTTAGAGCTATCAAGATCATATGATTTATTCATCATACTATATACATATCTAAACTTAGGATAAGGAAAGGTGCCTGTGACTACAATGTTCGATGCCGCACATCATCAATAGTGAGGGAATATACTCTTGTCGTAGTTGCCCTCTGCTCTTTCTTGGTTCCCTAGTTCTCTTTATTGGGTAGTCCCGAGCTAGATGGTTCGACTTCCCACACTTGAAACACACGTTCAGGCCATACATACACTTTCCCATATGTCTTTTCCCACATGTTGGGCACGTGGGGTAAGTTTGTCCTGCTGGTGGTTGCCCTTGATGGTTCTCGTTGTGAGGTCTCTTGTCCTTATGCGACGCTAATTGGAGTTGTTATTGTTGTTGCTGGCGCTTCCTCTGATTGTTGTAGTCATTGTACTATTGGAGGTCTTCTTCAGTAATGGTAGCTCGGGTGATTGTCTCCATGAAACTTCAAATCCTGAGACCATGTACACGTTCTTGAATCCTATGATCTAGTCCGCGCTCGAACTTTTCAGCTTTCTTTTCCTTATATGAAATTAAGTAACTGGCGAAACATGACAGCTCCATGAATCTCGTAGCATACTATGCTACCATCATTGTTCCTTGAGTGAGGTCCATAAATTGATGAGCTATCGATTCTTGAAGGGTCTCTAGGAAAAAGTGATCTAGAAGTGCTTCCCCTAACTCCAATTGAATCAATGATTGTGTCGACTTCCACCATTGGTTTGCCATGTCAATCAAGTGGTAAGTGGCATATTTCACATTCTGATCATCCATGCAGTAGAGCGCTTTGAAAATCTGCTCCATATGTTCAATCCAGCTTTCAGTATCCATGGAATTCAATATGCCGTCGAAAGTAAGGGTGGTAGCGGGCAAATTGTTCCAAGGTACAAACGACCTATGGAGCTCTAGATGTTTTAAATTGGCCACTAGCCATTGATTGGAAGAATTGGGTTGCAGTTGTGATGAAAGGGTTTGGGTTATCATTCTAGCTAGATCTAGAAGGTCCCTCTCGATTTGGGTGATTTCTAGTGCCGAGGGCCATGATATACGTCAAGATGTCCTAATAACAATTAACTAGTATTTGATAAGAATGTAAAATAATGGCAATAAAAACTACATTTATGGTTCTAACTAATAAGAGAAATCTCAATTACTCTCGAGTAGGCCAGGAGCATCCTAGGTAACCCGACTTCAAAATTATTTCTAAAAGTTTTTTTTTTTTAAAAGTCTTCAGAATTTCTTGACTGGCTCTAATACCAAATTGTAACATCCCCTTCCCAAGGGTTAGGAGTGTCACATAATTTTCAAAAAATATAACTTGGCAAGAGATCTCATATTTAATAATATGAACTTAGCATTTATTTCGTAAAAAAGAATTATAGATTTTATTATTGTTATTATATCTTAATACTACCTTCCATGTGTGAATCAAACTCTTTTTTAATAAGTGGATCCAATACATGAAGTATTTAATTAATAAGGTAAAGTGTAGAGTGAAAGTTCAAATCAGTATATCATATTTGCAGTGGTAGAACTGTGAAGGGGCAGGGGGCCATGGCGCCCCCAAAAGTTTGGAAAAAAAATAATACATGTTAATTTTTTATGATTTAATAGCATGATATTAATCTCATCTTGTATTGACCCCTTCTCTAAAAATTATCTTAGCCCCCTCTACAAAATTTGTTTTAATCTTATAGTACATATTGATCTTTCATCTTGACCCTTTCCTTCTTGAGCTAATGGCAGAGATCCCACATATCTCTTAGAGTTTATGTTGTTGTTGATCTCCAGCCACTAGCCACCACTGTTACACTCCGGCGTCCTCTCGGTAAGACCACGCCGATATCTCTATTTTCCTTCACCATCATTTTCTTTGGTCTAACAATATTTCTCTGCTTCCGAAGCTTTGTCATCGTTGATATCTGTCTAGCCACCCAAATTCGTCGTCGCATGGCTTCTGCTTTCTCTCATGGTAAGCCTGAGCACCTCACTAATTCCCACAATGCATTTCTTCTCCAGTGTTTGTCTCTTTATGTTTTCGTGCATTTGTGTCGGATCTCCTTTACTTTCATTTCATCTTTGTCCAATAAAGCCCTGCACCTCTTTGTATATCACCAAACTAACATTCACACAATATATTTTAACTTGCATAAAAAGTCTTTAGAAGCGGAATCCTCATTATTTGTGTAATATTGTTTTTGCCCTTTTGGTTTTGACGTGTATCACCATTTCTATCTTAGTTCTGTTTTTTCATAAAGCCTTTCATGCTTTTTAGTTAATTACAAAACTACCATTTGAGCTTTTGTCGTTTATGAACCATAAGTCCTGCTAGCTTTTTGATTATTTCAAAATAATGCCCTCCAACCTTTTTGACTCCACTTTTAAGCTTTTGTAAAAAGTCTTCTAAAATCTTTGAAGTTGGACGTTTTTAACTTTTGTGTGGGCATGGCAAAATATTTTTAAAATGGGTTCTTTACGTCGGCCTATTTTTACTTACAGATGTAATATATTGACTTGGTTTTAATTTGGTACTTGTTGCATATAGTGGACACTCATACCTTGTATACAGTTTAAATTATATTAAGTTTTCATTTATGATTTGATTACGATACTAAATTACAAGGATTTGAATGTTAAGTATAATCAAGTTTAATTAAAGAATGAATTCGCAATGTTTATTTTATTGGATTTTGATAAAATTATTATGCTATATTATTAATTGGAAAATAAAGGAATATGTTGTGACTTTTGAATCATATTATTATTTTCAAATTTTAGCATATATCAAAATAATTATTAAATAATTCCTATTAAATTATTCTCTATGATATCAATTTAATTAAGTAGAATCTCACGAAATTTTTTTTTTAAGGAAATTATTGACATATGGAATTCCATATAGGTAACAATCAACAAAGTGAGATTTTAGAATTTTTTATACGAGGTAAGTTATTTGATCACAAATTAGGATAATTACAGTTGAGCTTTTATAAATTATTATTAGAGTCAGTTCTTTGATAGCCATTTTTTTTTTGTACTACTCATGTCATATGCAAGTATGTCACCAAGCACAACACATGATCATGTCATTCAACATCATATTTAGATTCAGAAATTTACAATTATTTATATTAGGATGTATATCATACATGTCACGTAGCACAAAATGCGTAAGCTATCTTAAATTTAAGTGCAATATAAGATCATTTCAGTTTATGACCATTCAAATGCATGATATCAATATAGTTTCAAGGTGGATGTGCAAGCCACAGACTCAAGTGTGGTCCACATAGTTTGCAAGAATACTATCACGACTCCCCTTGCTGCAGTGGAACGTGGGGCCGTTGCACAACCTTACGGTTAAGTGTGTTGGCCAGTTAATTAAGTCAGATCAGTCAGTTAAATCATATCAGTTAATTAATTCAAATAAATCAGTCATGAATAGCATCAACATGAATAGTCATGATTTAAGCTCTCAATATCATGAAAATTCTTATATTTATTACGTTTACGTTGTTATAGATTTCTTACCCAGTATTTGACTCATTTTAGTTTATGTTTTTAACCACCTAAGTGTGGATGATGAACATAAGCAGGCAGGCTAGGATTAAAATGAGCAGTTGATTTAATTTTAGACTTTCTAGAATAACATTGCTTATGTGACACAAATTTATTCAATTTATTCATTGAATATTTTTTAAAGACGATTTATTAGACAATTGTTTTGGGAATTGCCCAATATTCTAATTACGATAGTGAGAATTATACTTTCTATTTGGAATTCTAACCAAAGTTATCGGCAATGTTTATAACTTCATACGGACTTCAAGGTAGAGATGTGAAATATGTTTTTAGAATTCTAACCAAAGATTTTCTCAGTCCACAAAATTGTAGCTGAACAGTTTAAAATATGCGATAGGAAAGCCTTTTATCTAGAAGTCTAATTGAATAAAATATAATTATTATATATATATTTTTAATATTATTATTTTTTTGAGATTTGAAAAAATTGAATTGTTTATTTTATTTTGTGTGAAAATTTAAAAAAATTATAATGATTAAATTAGATGAAATGAAATGAAATGAAATGTGTTGTGAAAATAAACGAGACTTGAACACGATTTGCCCGAGTACCCCATGAAATTGTTTCACTGACTTTGAAATAGTATTTCAAAGAAATTATTTTTATTTCTTCAACCCAATTTTCAAAGTGCATTTGTCCTACTATTGACGAGGAAAAATACAATTGATGTCTTCCAACTAATCACGGTTTATACTTTACAAACCATATCACTAAAACTAATGTAATGTGGCCTCAAATTTCCAGTAACACTGTGTTTAATAGCATTGCTATAGCCCTTGTCATAATCCTAGACCAAAGCATAACACCTCCATATTTTGAAGAATTTTTAATAGAAGGTAAAACTTCATTAGTAAGAACATCGGGAGGGATATAGCCACTCCCAGCAGCCTCCGGTGCAGCAGCCAAACCCAGAAATATTTTTCCAGCTTGAGTAGTGTTCCATTGATTCCAAGAACTCTTAAAGTTGTCTGCATTGCCATGATTGTATTCACCGAGAGGGTTGTTGTAGAATTGGACCCAAACATAGTCAAATAGGCCAGTGTTTAGTGCTGCTTTTAACCAAGTGTCTGGGAATGGACATTGCGGTGCTGCTGCTAAGTAGATCTTCTTCGGTTGACTAAATCCTGATAAGGCCTTTGCGAGGTCATCCCAGTGTTGGGTCGAGCCTCCTCCAATAGCAAAGTCAATGCCATCTAGAACTGCATCACCTAATGGACGAGAGTCTGATAGGCCACCAAGAAAGTTGTTCCACAAGTAGATTGCAACACTCCTGCCCAGTATCAGAGTAGTTTTTTTTTTTCCTTATCTTTCACTCGGTTAAGAGGACCATCAAAGCATATTCCCTTACATTAAAACATTTCATAATGTAAAAACTGTTGTGTTGGCATATTCAGATGACAAATCTTAATTCAATTGAGCATTAATTGGTTTTGGGAGAGTTTTAATCAAATTTGGATAGGTAATTTAAGACACATTCAGTTTGCTAGTCTCCCGAGAGACCCGCAATCTTCCGGAGTCTAATATACAAGGTTTGCTCAACACTCGCTCAACATCCACTAGAGTGAATGTTAAACAATAAGTTCGCTTGATATGCATGAGAGTCAACAGTCAGTGAACTAGCACTAAGATTTACATGCAGAAAGTTTGTTAAAACATCTATTTACATTGTACAACATTACGCCCCGGTCTGATTGAAAATTTATCTCATCTCATCATTATAATTTTTTTAAATAATTTTACAAAAAATATAATAAAAAATTAAAATTTTCAAATCTCAAAATAATAATAATATTAAAAAATAATATTCTAATACTATTTTATTTAACTCATCAATCCAAATGGGGTGTATACGAGACTACGAGTGACATCCGGAATTTTTATTTTTTTGCTTTCCAAGTTTAAATTCAAATATAAGCAAGGGGAATAAGGTTAACGTGTCAAACACTGCAATGCCAATGCGAAGTAAAGGGAAAAGCAATACTTGCCTGGCTTCACTGGTTGAGGAAAGAGAGTAGTTACCAATACCACTCCCAATAGAAAGCATCACCTTGATACCCTGTTTTTGGCAAGCTGTGATGTCGATGCTCAAGCCAGTGCACCCATTTGTGCTTGGGTCACAATGGCCGGCAAGGTTCATCTGTGGGGTCTGGCCGTTGCCAAATAAGCCGGTGAACAGAGCAATGAACAAAAGGCAGAACAAGGCTAATGGAGTCTGCAACATTCGAGCCATCGTTGTGCTTTGCTGGCTTGGTGTTTGGATTCAGAATTAATGGTGAGTGAGCTCTACTTATAATTTTATAGGCATATTGGAATACAGTAAAAAATGACTCTATTTTCTCCCAGTCAATACGTTTGAGGAAGAAGATTGTCAAGAAACCGTGTCAATCAAGAACGGTAGGACCATTAAACTACATAAAAAAATCCTGTGCAATAAAAATTGAAACGTTGAATAACTTACACTTCAAATGTATAGAAGAATTTTGAAGTGTTGAGCCTTTTCTAGTCCATCATTAAATTCCTCGATGGAATGTTTGAATGTTATTTAATAGATTCTGCAAATTAGTGCATGATCACAACATTTTGTACAAAATAACAAAAGAGCATTGGAGTAGACCATTTCAATTTATTTATTTATTTTTTGTATAGAGTGGGTAATCAAAAATTTCCAGTATACATATTACATATAGATTAAAAAAAAAAAAAAGTCGGGTCGGAATACCGAAACTACTGTCGAATCGGGTAATCGGTTAAATGGGTAACGACCAAATGGAACAGGCCTATTTTCGGGTTGGGTCGGGTTGGAGAACAATCCTAGGTGCAGTTATTAGAGATTGGGAAGGAAAAGTGTCAGCCACCCTTAGAATGCAACATGATTTGTTCCCTGATCCTTTAATAGCAGAAGCTTATGCTACACTTCGGGCATCCTTATTTTGCAAGTCCATTGGCTATCGAGACATCATCATGGAAGGGGACTCTTTGCAGGTTGTTTTAGGACTTACTCTTCTACAGACACCTTCACCTACAAAGGCCAGCTGATAGCAGACACAAGATCAACCCTCAACTCCTTTGCTTTTTGGTTACCAAGGCACATTGTAAGAGCAAACAATTCTGTTGCTCATGCCTTAAGTAAGGATGCTCTTAGCATCAGTGGTTATACTACTTTTGATTTTGTCCCACATTGTATCCAAACTTTAGTTTAATTATTCTCAATACAGGATATGTTTTCTTCAAAAAACAAAAAAAGTATGATTTCTCTTCATATTCACTTCGGTGCACGTGTCACAATGCCGCTATTTCTGAAATATTATTATATGATTTAATATCGC
This sequence comes from Juglans regia, assembly GCF_001411555.2. NCBI lineage: Eukaryota > Viridiplantae > Streptophyta > Magnoliopsida > Fagales > Juglandaceae > Juglans > Juglans regia. The sequence goes on from NC_049907.1 coordinate 9,247,359, forward strand.
TTGCAATTTATGTTCACAGACAATGTAATGTCAAGTTGAACACGATTTGTTAAATTAAATGGATTAGATTTTCAAATCTTAATACGATTCATTTAAATAATCGGTTGTGTCAATTTATCCTTTTTGATCAATTTAATAATTAATTAAAAATTGGTCAACACGACACGACACGACTCATTTTTATTTGTTTCACTTAAATGGGTTAAACTAACCCGCATGACCCATTTGACTTGATTAACACAATTTCACATTAAAATTAAAATTTATATTTATTAGTAACCACAGTATCTCCAAAAAAATAATAAAACTACATATTAAAAAAATATCAATATGTTTCAGATTTTAACATACAATAAAATCAATATTGCAAGCCCAATAATAAATGTTTTGTGTAGTTTGCCAACTCATTTGTTAGCTGTTTTGGATGTGCCAAAGATTTTGTTGGGAAAGCTGAATTCTATTTTATCGGGATTCTTTTAGGGGGATTATAAGAGAACATGGTGCTGGGAGGGATTGGTGTTAGAAGTTTTGAAGATATCCAAAAATCCTTGCACATGAAATTAGCTTGGAGAATTTTGTCTATAGAGAATTTATGGACAAAGTTTTTTAAGGCAAAATATTTTAGAAGAGATTAGTTTATGGGAGCTTGGAGCAGGGGTACGGATTCCAGATTGTGGAAGTCCATGTCCAAAGTATTCCCGGAAGTATTGGATAATTTGATTATTAAGGTTAGAGAAGGAAATATTTCCTTTTGGTTTGACAAATGGTTGTCGAATGGTCCTTTGGCTGTTTCGGTTGACGATGTGTTAAATCCAAAATTATTCCTTAAAGAGGTTTGGGTGGATAATACCTGGGATGTGCAGTTGTTAGAAAATTTAGTAAGACATGCTATGGTTGATGAGATAAGAGCCACTATCCCTTGTGGTCGTCGAGGTGAAGACATGTGGGTTTGGAAGCCATCCATTGATGGACATTTTTCTACGGCCTCAGCATGGGAATTGATTAGATTGAAAGGGCCGAAACTGGAAGGAATGGAGTGGGTTTGGCATAATCTTCTACTGAAAAAAGCTTCAATTTTCATGTGGAAAGAAAAATTTAATTGCTTGCCTGTAGATGCACAGATTCAAGAAGTTGGTGTTCTTTTAGTATCAAGATGTAGTTGCTGTCAGATGGGTGCGTTTGAAGATAAGGAACATGTGTTGAACACAGGTGATATGGCTAATGCTTTATGGAAGAAGGAATCCCTTGAGTTGGGAGTAAATTATTTAGAATCATTAAACTGGTGGCAATGGATTATTTTTTGGTTTAGATGTGCGAGGAAGACTAGCCAAAAGGGGGTCATAATAGGTTTGTTGCCTATTTTGATCTCATGGAAACTTTGGAGATGGAGATGTTTGGCTAGAATGGAAGGGAAAAAAGAATCAATTGAGAATGTGTGGATATCTATCAAGAAATGGCTGAGTTTAATTTCTGCAAAAATGAAAAGGGCTGGTTCGGCATCAAGGCTGGATGGGGAGATTCTGAAGGAACTTGGCATTCCTATAATTCATGCCAGTTGGCAGCGCCCAAAATTAATTTTTTTGGCATAAGCCAAGAGCAGGATGGGTTAAATTGAATGTAAATGGTGCTTGTAGGGGTAATCCAGGGAGTTGTGGACGAGGTGGTGTGGTTCATAATGATGAAGGGAAATTACTTGAGGCTTTTATAGTAAAATTTTCCAATGGTACCAACAATGAAGCAGAGCTTCGTGCTTTAATTCATGGTTTGAGAATTTGTAGGGAGCTTGGTTTACAAAAGGTGCATATAAAATGTGACTCTCTGTTAGTAGTGCAATGGTTGGAAAAATGTTTTTGTACAATGTGGTATTTATGGGACTATTGGGAGGACCTCATGGAAGTCATACAGATTTTTGAATACGATGTATCTCATCAGTTTCGTGAAAGAAATAAAGTGACAGACTTTTTGGCAAGATTGGGGGAGGATGGTATTAATTGTACATATAGGAATTCAAATGACTTGCCTTGTCCAGTGAGGGGATTGCTAAGAATGGACTATTTGGGACTCCCAAGTATTAGGGAATAATTGGGGGGTTTACGTTTGCATTTACCGTGACTGGGTTGGTTTACATGTAATTGGCTTGTTCTTCTTTATTATGTTTGGTTGCCACCGCTGGCAGATTGTACAGGAGTTCATGGTTGTTTTTTGTTTAATTGTTTTTGGATGGTTGGTTTGTTTTGAAGGTATTCATCTGTCTTAAGTGAGGGTTTTAGTAATAATATTGGGAAGAGGCCACTCTGGACATTGTGGTCTCGACTCTTTCTAAAAAAAAAAGGATAAAAGCCCAATAATAACAAATATGAGCATAGGTCCAAAACTACAATCCCAACAATAAAAATATAAGCATATTGAAAAATACCAATAATACAATCCAACCATAATAAAATTATAATTTCGAAATAAAACTTAAACGAGTTATTGCGTATTGATTTGTTTATTATTTGTGTCTTAACGAGTCAACCTGCTTTGACCCGAATCCATTTATATCAAACGTAAACCTGCTAATTTCGTGTCGTACTTGTGTTGGGCTCACAGGTCATATCATATATTGTCGTCCTTACTAGGGGTGAAAATCAAACTAGTTGGTTCGATTTTGGTCGAAAATGGAAACTGACCGACCAGAAACATTACACCTCCAAAATCGACCAAACTGGCCATAGAGAGGGGAAAACTAGCTGGACTAGTTTCGGTCGGTTTTCAGCTGATTTAGCGGTTTGGAGGTTGGTTTGGGCCTATTTTAGGATTTTTGTTTACCCTATGTCCAGATTATTTTGGGCAGTTTCTTTGTTTTAAAAATCCTAATTTTATGCAGTGGGATTTTAAAGCCCATTTGTAATATTCGAGTTTCATTTTAATTTTAATATCATTTATAATGTTAGGTTAAAAAAAAAACAAATTAGAAATAGTAAAATAGTAACTAGTAAGTACATATCCATATACTAGATAACTAAAAAATAAAAACAACTCCACTAAATATTTAATACACATTATAAATAAAAACAAATTTTCCTAAGTAACAATGAAATTAAAAAACCATAAGATAAATAAAATGGCAATGGTTCTTGTCATCTTGATTCTTCACTCTTTCTACTTCAGCATTCAATTTTCAATAGTTGTGATGTGTAATTGTGCGCCCAACTCTATATAGAAACATAAATAAGAATAAAACATGAAATATTAGTGAATTTGGATGATTAAAAATACTAAGAATAAATTATCAAAACAAATGAAAGTTGAATTATCAAAACATTACTCGATTCTACCAAGAAGCACACCACATCATCTATGGACACTAAAATATCATTATGTGTTGACGGATGTTTCAACCAATTGTGAGCTCAATTAAGAGCCTCAACGGTTCTTGGAGCCAACGAACTCCGAAAATGATTAAGTACAAGACTTCTCACACTATATGTTGACTCGGATGCTATCGTGGAAATAGGCATGGCCAACAAGTCTCGTGCAATCTTTGAAAGTATAGGATAGTAATGCTTATTAATTTTCCAACAAATCAGCAAGCCAAAAGATGGGTTGAGTGCCTCACAACCATTTGATAAATAACTGTCTCACACTCGACACCAACTATACAGCGTGAGTCTCATCATGATTTTCTACAAGTGGAAACTAAGAAGCCCTAACTTGCTACTTAGATCAAGCACAACTACAATCAATATCAACAAGTTCATCCCATCTAATGATTTTCATTCTCATGCTTGTGGTTATACTCATCAAACAATTATTATCACTTTGGTTCAGCCTAATCAACTCTTTTTGGAGTTTATAAATCTCTAGAAAATTGGTATTGGCATTTACATATAAAGATGCAGAAAATCTCATAGTGGCATCATTTAACATTTCTAAAAATTTACAAGCACCTATATTGTCTCCCACTCCCCAGCTTTAGGAGGCCCCATGTGTCCATTACCAAAGTAAGAGGAAATTGTAATTCCCACTCTCTATTCAACCTAAAGCCTTATCAAACTTCTCAGTCGCCTCTAACATTGTGTAAGTTGAGTTCCAGCGAATTGGTACATCAAAAGACAACATTTTCTTACAATCAATTTTCTCTTTTTCTGCATATCTCTTAAACTTATCTAATCTTATAAGGGAGGAGTGCATATATCTAACCATATCTCTAAACATTGTGATGGTTTCATTACACTCATCCAAACTCTCATTCACAAAAGGTTTAAAATACGAGTTCAACATCTCAAGTCCTTATACTTTCCCCCAACACATTCCCTATAAAAAACTACCTAAAATATGTAATTGCAGTATCATTTAAGCTAATATCAATAGTTACAATAATCATCCTAACATACCTCCTAATGGTATCTCCTTGATGGGTAGGGATTAAATCAAAACTAAGGATTTTTTTTGCAATTTCCAATCACTATAATTAGATTTTGTATTGATTTCTTTGTATTAATAGTCAATGAAATACTTATACCACCATCTTTAAACAATTTTTTGAGCTTTCCCTTTTCTAATGCAAAAGACTTCATAAAATCTCTTGCAAGTGTGATGCGATGTGGCACTTTAATTTGAGATTCAAGAGACCAACACAACTTCTTAAATCCTTGTCTTTCAACGATTCTAAATGCAACTCATATGTAATTGTGATGCCTGCAATTAACAATCTCACAGCTCTTCACTATATTTATGGGTTACAAGATTCCTCATTCTATTATCATCACTATCTCCAGCCCCCTCCTCGAGTGTTGCCTTACCCACCAATATTTTTTTATACCTATCCAAAGGCTCGCATTTATGAGAATTTTTGGGATATGACGAAAAATGATTTTGCATGGTTGAGGTTTTTCTTTGAGTGGCAAGCGTACATCTTATCACAATAATTACAATTAGCCTTAGGGTCATCTACATGACAACCATCCATCTTCGCAAAACGGTGCCAAACAACTAATGGATTCTTCCCCGTCTGTATCTTAAGAAGTGGACAAGTACTAGTCCTAATGTTTAGATATCTCTCAAATCATCTTCTAAGTTAATAGTTAGATCGTTTGAATCAAACATCAATTGAAGTTGACAAAAAATCCATCTAACATTTGAAATACATAAATAATTACAAAACATAAGAAAAAAAAAGAAAAAAAAAAGAAAACCACATAACATATTTATACAGCAGTTAGTTTGCAACATGGCAAACATCACAAGTCTAAAACTCTAATCTAAATTTTAGTTCGCTCAGCTTTTCACAATTTACATCATAACAATTTCACAATACAATTAGAACATAATAAATTAACAATAATAATTTTTTTCATGCAAAACAAATACTAAACTGAACATGTAGCACACTCAATGACAAAAACTCTTCCCATTGGACCATGTCTGCATGCTCCAAGTACTCGTGTATAACCAATTGTTCCCCTGAACAGTTCATACCCTGAAAACAAAAGCATTCAGTCAAGCATTATAGTCTTCCTCAAGACAATTTATAAATGCTCTCTCTCGACCACACCCAGCCCCAAAAAAGACAACAGAGAATTCTCCGTTAAGTTTTTTGTTTGATGTAGAGAGAGAGAGAGAGATACAGAGAGAGAGAGGAAATGAGATAGTTAAAAATGGATGATGATTCCATCTCTGGCCTCCTTTGTCAAGAAAGTGAGACTTGTTCGGATGACGAGCTGGTAGAGGACCGTTCATTGAATTTACGATTTACGATGATGGTGAAGATGAGTACATGGACACGTTGTGGCACCTAGCCCATGAGGCCAAGCCCGTTTAAGCCAACTCCTATTTAAGCCATTAGGCAAATTTAGCCCTTAAAGTTCAGTCACCCCCACTCAAGCTTCCCATGCGCCAATGCCTCTCTTCCCCTTTCCCCTCAGTCAATTTCGCACGTTTCCCTTATTTTCCCTTACTCTGTGTGCCTCATGTCTTTCAACGGTTTGCTCTGTCTCCATGACCACTCTCTCTTCCTCTCACTGAGCCTCACTTCTCCCCAGTTACTTCTATTTATCTCACTTCTTTATCTCTCTCTCTCTCTCACATTTATTTTTCTCAAATGGGAAGATATATATCCCTCTCGTAATTTTGACATCTCCAATGGTAAATCTAATTACCAAAATGCCCATACCCATTTATGATGTTTCCCAAAACACTCATATAGTAGACTGGGTTTTGTGGGTTGGAGCTAGTTTTAAATGGGCTTGTTTTTCAATTAGGTTAGGTTTGAGTTTATTAAAATGAGCTTGATGTTTAAATTGGGTTTGTGGTATTTTACTAGCGATTTTAAAAGAGCTTTATTTTATTGTATTAAGAAACTAATTTATTATTTTAATTTGGGCTGTGTCTAGTATTTTTAAATTAGGCATAATTTTACTTGGATAAATATATTAGTCCATAAACTGGATTTCACAGAAAATATTTAAAGGCTTTAATTATATTAATTAGTATTAATGTTACAATTAGGTTTTGGTGGTAAATTGTAAGTGTTTAATCTTTTATTTTAAACACTTTAAGCCTATTATATGAAATAAATCTTTGATAGTTTTAAATTAGATATGATTAGTAGTTGACAATGATTTTTAATATAAGTATTATTGAGTATATTTTATGAACTACTATTGTTTAAGAAATTTATAATTTCCTACTACATTATATGTTAGTAGTATTAAATTATGATTTCAATAATAGTTTATAAATATATGAGTTTTAAATATGATTAAGTTAATTTTTGAAATGGATTTAAGTTGTTTTGCCATGTTTGATAAAATTAAGAATATATTTAATGATGATAATATTTATTAGATTTCTGGTAACTAAATAATTATTAAAGCTATTTTTGTAGTATGTATTAAGTAAATGGAGAATTTTAGTAAGTCATTTTAGAAATTTAGTAACGTTTAGTATTTCATATATGTGATAATTGATATTCGTTTGGCACAGTTGTGGAAAGATTAAAAAAAGATAAAAAAATCCAGGTAAGAGAGGTTCATATGCTAGACTTTACATAAAAAAAAAATGAATTGAAGTTGATTTGTGAAAAATTTGCATGTTTTGTTTGAAAAAGAACTGTGTGAAATCTTAGTTATGTGATTTGCATTACTCATGAAATCTATATAAAAGAGAAAATACTTTCTGGCATGACTGGTGTAAACATGAGCTAAAAGTTTAGCATTCTATTTTTGAACCATGCAAAAATAGTGAATATGAAATCTAAAAAATTGTGCTTGTTATATAAAGATGCTTCGAATCTGTTTTGGTTATATGAAAATGCTCTGAATTTGTTTTTGATATTGTGAAAATGATATGAACATGTTCAGTACTCTGTTTTGATATGATGTGGCATCTGAAAAACCTTTGGCATGACATTCTGATTCTGTATCTGATTCTGTTTATGGTTTTGATCCGATGGTTCTGGTTCTGTTATATGATTGATACCAATATCTCTAATATGAGTGCACCCACTTTAGAAACAAATTGATTTTTCTGCGTGGTCTTTTTTGTGTGCACACTCGGGGCTCTGAGAATGAATAAGGGAAAAATTCAGATTCTGATATTGCCTGGTTTTGCCACTGAGGATAGCACAACCCTACCACAAAGGTTAAACATGGTCTTTGATATGATATGATATGATTAGATGATGACGTTCAGTCATGTTATGCCAAAGGGTTTTTTGAATATGAACAGTTTAAAATGTCAATCTAATGTTCTAATAACATGTTTTTTGGATCTGCATTCTGAAACTGAAAGGTTTTGTTCTACATTCTAAACTCTATGAAAAGGCTCATCTTTACATATTAGTATAGATTCTCTGCTTACTGAGTTGTTGATAACTTATTCCTTATCTCCACAACATTTTCAAATGTTTTGGATGTTCAACTAGAATCAAGACTAGAAAGCATGTATAAGGCTGTGTGAGTATAGTCAATTACGTACAAAGAGGGTACTTTGGTTATTGGAGAAATTTATTCAATAGCTTTGTTTTGCTCTGTCGACTTGGTATTTTGGAAGGTCGATGTTTATTTTGAGATTTTGTGGTATTTAGATTAATAATATTGAAGTAGTTGATTATCATTGAAAATTTGGAGTCTATAACTATATGGTTGAAACATAATTTGAAGTGATAAGAAGTAACTCTCCGACCCATTTGGGACTGAGACATTGCGCACATTTGAGAGAGAAATTTGTTATGGGTTCAAAAGAAATTTCTTAGGCATATGTAAACGGCTTTATTGTCTTCAAGTCAACATGTTTGTATAAGAAGATTGCGGAGACACCAGGTCAAACTGGAAATGTTGTGACTAGTCACTCATCAAGGTGCAAATTGCAAGAGTTCTATTAAAACCTAATATCTCACACACCCATATTTCTATGGAATTATACTTGTTCAATTATTTCATTTAATTAATGAATTATATTGGAACACAAAACCTACAAATTTCATAATGGCCAAAAATCTATTTAAGCATTGAGAGAGTTAAGTGTTCTCACTTGCATCATAATTGTACCTCTAGCAATCAGAAGACACTTAGAGGAAAGTTGATAGGGTAATCCTTTTATCTTAGTCAAGTGAAATTCTCTATCAAGTTATAATGGAGACAGGTACGTTTTATAACTATTATTATTTAACGTCCTAGATCATAAAAAAAATAAAAAAAACCTAATATTTCATTTTTCAATTAAAATAATTAACATGTGGTATCAGAGTGAAAGATTTTAGATATTCTATGTTCTTGATAAAATATAATATAGATTTAGTTTAATGAATTGTGTTTCAGTTTTACATGCACTACATGTGTTTCAGATATAAACTTCATGTGTTTATGAATTTGTGTATTGATCATATATGTGGTCTCTACATGGTAGAGTTGGGGAGGTCTGGTTTGCTTTCAAGACTAAAATCCAAAACTATGAAAACTTTGAAAACCTCTCATCTCATCATTACAACTTTCTAAAATTTCCATACAAAATAAAAAAAAATAATTCAACTTTTTCAAATCTCAAAACAAAAATTATATTAAAAAATATATTCTAATAATATTTTATTTAAATTTTTAACTTTAATCTTAACTTATCTCTTATCTTATCTCATCTCTGAAAATAAAGAGGAAAGTGGTGGTCGTATGGGTCAAAATTCCCACATGTTGTTATGTTGTTACGGTATGAGAACATTTATGTATGGAGTCTCGGTTCAAGTGAAAACAATGAGGAAAGAGCCGTCGTATGGGTCAATAGAGCGTAGCGTGAGGCTAGCCGTAGTGCCCTCGTCGGTGACCTGGGATGGGAAGCATCGTTGATAGGCTAGGAAGGCCCAAACAAGTGGTGGTTGTGCACCTGGCTTTTGTTTTCAAAAAAATAAAAAAGGTGATGACGGTGGAGGGAGCAGGCCATAAATCATATCATCGGCGCCTCCTATCTGGGATGAGTGGAGTTGCTGCATAGTAGCGGCATGGCAGCAAGGAAGTGAAATAAAAAGAAGAAAAGTGTTCTAGCGTTGGGAGGAGGCTCTCACTGACGTCTCTATAGCAGTGGTGCAAAGGACTGAAAGTCAAATAGCCATGGTGGCGCAAGGAAAAAGAGAAGAATGAAAAAAGGGAGAAAAGAGGTGCACGTCTGCTCTAAGAGGAGGCTAGGGTTGCCTTGCTGGCGATGACCATGATTGTGCTGGAATGGAGGTTGAAAATCTCAGTTGGGGCGGCGACATTGTGATGGTGAAGGGAAAAAAAAATTGGGTCAAGGTCACAGGTCTCGGGTAGAGTTTTAGACCCATTAGAACTTGGGCAAAGTTGGTGGTCTAAAAGCCCACACCAGCCTGTTAATAGTAAAACAAAAATAAGGAAAGAGTATACGGGCCTATGGGCCAGCAAAGTTTGGCCCAGCTTGCGAATTGAAAATAACAAAAGAAAAACAAAAGGTCGCGGCCCAGCACTATGGGTCCGGCTGTGACCAAAATGTAAACCAAGAAAAGGATCACTGTGAGACCCGACCTGCACATCGACCCAGGTATTGAACCGGGTCACGCATTGGGTTGACAGATCAGATCCGATTTTGACTCGGATCCAGCTGGTTTTATTATTATTATTTTAATATTATTTTTTCAAAATAAAAATATCAAAAAAATAAAAAAGAATTCTCTCTCAAAGCATCTCCTTTATTTTTTAATAAATATATGAATTATTTGCAGTTGAATAATGGCTATTAGTTATAAAATATTTAAGTATTGTTTCTTTTGAATTTTAGCATGTGGTAGACCATATAAATATATGAATTATTTGGAGTTGGATTATGGCTATTAGTTATAAAATCTTAATTATTATTTCTTATGAATTCTATTGTATGGTAGGCTATATAAATGTATGAATTATTTGGACTTGGAATATGACTGTTAGTTATAAAACTCTTAATTATTCTTAATTTGTACCAATATTAGAGAATGAATTGGTTGCCCAAAGGTATAAAACCTTATTGGATTTTGGATTGTAAATATATAACTTCATAATATCATGGGTAATAATGGAAAATGATTTGTTCAAAATCTGAGAAGATGTTGCTTGCCCAAAGGTAGAAAACCTTACTTGTTTTGAATAATTTAATCTGTGATCTAATTATTGATGAGGAGAGATCAATTTGTGTGTCAGAGTCCATTAACAAAAGAGGAATTTTGAAGACACTACTAGTTTATCCACTGAAGTAAATGTTGGAGAGAACAATATGCATGTCAAAGTTCACACCCAAAGTCAGAATTTTGATGACACTACTAGTTTATCTACTGAAGCTAATGCTCAAGAGAATAATTTGTATGTCAGAGTTTTTTTTAGAACTTGTAAACTCCATTAATAATAATTGTCCCTAATACAATAGGTAATAAAGAGGAAAGTATAAATATGAAAGAAATACAACTAGAAAGGTGGATTCTTGCCACTATGAAATTCCAACTGTTTGTATTTTTCAAGAAAATAATATCTTTACTTTCTATCAATTCTCTTTCTGAATGATAAAATCTGTAACCACTTCCGTTTTCTATATACTCAATAAACCTGCATTCCCTGATTTTACTTTTTTCAATTTATCCTTTAATGGCCTTAGGATAATCACTTGTACCTTACAACCCCACACTTTGAATTTACTTAAGTTTGGTTTATGTCCCATCCATATCTCGTAAGGTGTAAGAGGTTTTGCGTTGGTTTTAACTCTATTTAATATATGTCGCAATCGATAATGCTTAACTCCAAAAATTTGTTGGTAGATCAGCATATCCCATCATCAATCTCGTCATATCCAATAGAAATCTATTTCTTCTTTCTGCAATGCCATTTTGTTGAGGTATATATGGCATAGTATATATGTGTCTTATACCATTCAATTTGCAGAAATCATCCAAAATTTCAACTTCACCCCCTCTATCATTATTCAAACCTTTAATGGGTCTGCTAAGTGGGTTTCTACTTCTACTTTATATTCTTTAAATTTCTCAATTGCCTCAAATTTATGTTTGAGTAAATAGATATACCCATATCTTGAATAGTCATCAGTGAAAGTAATAAAATACTTCATTCCTCTATGGATTTTAGTTCTAAAAGGTCCACAAACATCAGAATGTATAATTTCAAGTAAATTTATGAATTTCCAATTTTTTGAAAAAGATTTACTACTCAATATTATCTGAGTTTATTTGTGGTATTAATCCACTTTTACATATTCTGGTCATCTTATTTTTATTTATATGGCCTAATCTTAAATGCTAAAAATATGCAAAATCAGTAGACACATTCAAATAATCAGAAATAGATACTTTATTAATATGAACATTCAGTACATACATATCATGATCTTTCACACCTTTCACTAATACATTACCCTTACTTATTACAACGGTTTCAGACTTAAACTCAACTATATAGCCTTTCTGATCTAGTATAGACACTGATACTAAATTTTTACGAATACTAGGCACATATAGTACATCACTAAGTAAAATAATATAACCATTCAATTTAAATTTACATGTACCTTGTCCCAAGATATCGTAGTATATGTTTTGTCCATATACACTATGTGCTCTCCTGTTTGTTTATCTTCAGGTTTGGCAAACATATATTTGTTCTTGCATATATATCTTGTTGCTGCAGAGTCAACTCACGATGAATCTGACACTGATTCCATTAGCATTACTTGTGAGACTATCATCACAATTTCCTTTCTTTCTTGTGCTTATCCCTTATTAGGACATTATGATTTGTAATGCCCATTCTTCTCACACTTAAAACAGTTTTCAGTAAATGGTTTACTTTGTTTCTTTTTCAACCATTTCTTTTTCTTAAACTGTTTTGACTTCATCTTGTTCTGTGTAGAACGCTTATCTTGAGTTATCAATAAATTGGATGATTCACTATCTCTATTTCTCCTTTCATCATTTCCCCTTTAAGTACTAAAAGTACTGGAAGCGATGCCATTGTTATTTCATTTTCATTATGTGTTAAAAAAGTAACAATGTGATCCTAAGATGAAGGAAGACTATTTAGTATGGTTATAACTTGCATTTTATCAGTGAGAGGATAATCATCATCATATAATTCTTTTACAATCAACTCCATTTGAAGTACATGATCGCCAATGTCATCATTCTCTTTCATACAAGTTCGGTTATACTTATCTAATAATAACTGTATATAAGTATCTGACCTTAAACCATACTTAGCCTCAACTACATCCATAATTTCTTTAACAGTTTCGTAGTCATCAAAGAGATGAATGATATGATCATTCATACAATGCAAAACTAAAGCTTTTGCCAATGCATTGTGTTCTTCCCATTTATCTTCACTTAGTTTGCTACTCCCACTTCCATTTAGCCAATTTTCTACACTTTCTGATAGCTTTAGTATTGTTAATGTGTATAAGGTCTTTTCATGGATTGGAAGAAAAGTTATATGCCTTTTCGAGGCCCGAAAATTTCTTCCATTTAGTTTTTCTATTCCCAAGGGATCAATACTTTTCTTCGTTGCCATAAATAATAAAACTTAAAAAAATCACTAACAAAAATAATGTAGAAATAATAAACGTGTTCTATTGTAATAAATTAAATACAATAGTTTAACAATGAAAAATTAAAATTATTACAAATTCAATAGTAATAATAATCCTTAGATTTAATCCAGGGTGACAGTCTCGAAATTCTCCTATTATATTTTAATAAGGAGAATAATGGAAGTGACACCTCGTTCAAGGATTTCCATGAACTTATCTCAATGTTTTTCCCTTTTCAAAGAATTTCTGGTGATAACCTCGACCAACAGATGCGCTGTATTGATTTGGCACGAAATTTGGAGCACAATGGATTTTGAACGGACCAAATTAGACTTGAAATAACCCTGAACGACCCAAAATACCAAATCTGGCCCGAACCATTTCAGAAAACCGAGTCAACCGGTTCAAACCGGGTTGAGGAGACAAAAAACGGTGGTCAACGGCTTCATCAGCGGCTGGGTCAATGGCTTGGCTCGGAGAATTGCTTGCAGCTCAGCTTGAAGGGGATGGAACAACGCCATTTGAAAGCGAATTCCGTTTCACAGCATTAGTCAAAACGACACTGTCGTTTGGCACTTCTTGGGCTGAACGACTATGTCATTTTGCCCTTGTAAATTTGAAATTTTATGGCTGAATGATAGGGACATCTTCTTCCTCGCGCTGAGTAATTTCAGACTCTGTGAAGCTTTTGTCTTCACTTCCGTTCGACAAGATGGTGACCGGCTTTGAAGATTCCGACGTGCTCCTGATGTCCATGAACTCCAGTAGTAGTGAGGAACTCTGGCGACCCACCAGAACAGTAACAATGGGTATAGAAAAATTTTATAGTGCACTATTTATTTGTGTAAAAGTATGCTAATAACTCTCTTCAAAATGATAACAACTTACAAGATTTTGCAGATTCTCAGTACACTCTAGGCCTCCCACTATAATTTGGAAGGGTTCTTCTCGAGGATTTGAAAGCTTCTGAAGATGATTGTAATATGCAAGTGTGGTTGCCAGACCAAGCACTTGTCTATTGATCGTCTTTTTAATGAGCGAAAAAATTCCTTCTGTCATGATCAGGCTCTTGATACCACTGTAGAAAAATAAAGAACAAAAAGACACGTAATTTGAACAAAATGTCAATATGGTGATACTCCTGTAAGGGTATTTGTCTCACAAGTTGGTGATGGAAGAAGGGAATTAAGTACCTTCAATGTGCACCAATGGTCCCTATTTATAGGCCATGAGACACTGGTTGGCAAGGGACACAACCATTGGTAATGCAGTGGTTGGCAAAAGGCACAACCATTAACAAGTGACACATTCTTTTGATTAAATCAAAAAGTTGTGTCTCTTGACACTTTCTTAACCATCACCTCCATGAGAATCATCTTCATTAAGAATGTGTCATTTTAAAGGGTACCTTGTTTGATTATCACACTCTTTAAAATTACAAGATCACACCTATCTTAGAGCCACTGATCAAGGCAAGCACCAAAAGGCAGAACAAGGCTAATGGGGTCTACAAGTTTCGAGCCATTATTGTGCTTTGAATTAATAGTGAAGGATGAGACATATATTTATAGGCATATGTGGACTAATTATTGACTTCCTGTCTATGCATTTGTGGAAGAAGATTGCGTGTCAAACTGGAAATGTAGTGACCAGTCACTCATCAACTTAGGTAATTAATTTAATTATATGTAATGCTAAATGTGCTTGCTTAACTTTCACTTTAAGTTCCGTTTGGTTGTTAAACTCATATGAGTTCAACTGAGTTCATTCTAATTTTAAGCTAAATCTAACATTCAAACACCCAACTCTCAAATTACTAAACTTATCTCAACTCAAAACCTCTTTATACGTAAGACTCACAACCTTTTTCAATTCAACACTTTTTTACACGTGAGACCCATAACCTTTTTCAACTTCTCATAAATACATCTAAAATCATCTTAACATCCAAACACATTTAAATTCATCTTATGTGGATCCCACAAAATTACTCTACTATTTCAGCTCATTACTATTCATAAAAAATTCAATTCAACTCAACATCTAAATACAGTCTAAAGTTGAATCATATTTATAAAAAAAAAAAAAAAAAGTTGCATTATATTGAATATCCAAGGAGCATTAGTGGCTGTACAAACTGTGGCAGTATCCTAATCTGGAATATTAAATGCAAATGTCTCTAGCCCTCTCTTGTTAAAGTAATAGATGTAGTTTCTTCTACTTGTCCTAAAAATTTAACATTTCCGTCACAAGAGAATCAGACTGTAGATTCACATGAAATATTTAATTAAATGAAAAAAAAGTGTAAAATTAAGTTCAATTTCAAAATCTTTACTATAATACCATGTTAAATTATCATTTATTTCAGAAACTTAAGCCGGTCGGCAGAGTTATGTTTAATAGTTTAATTTATATTCTAACGTTCCCCTTGTCTTAACTTATAAGTGAAGAGGATGAGTACCTATTAACTGAAAGTGTAACACCCGGCCCAGCCAAGCCACTTTACAAAATCTTTAGATTTATAGTTATGAAAAATCATTTGGGATTATGAGTAAATTTTTTTTTGGAGAGAGTTTGGGCCTAAGATGTTTTTGACGGAATATAAGTTTTATGTATTTTTTTTCATATAGCTATAAATATTCTATTATTATTATTATTATTATTATTATTATTATTATTATTATTATTATTATTATTATTATTTTATCAAATTTTACTTTTATTAATTTTAATAAGATTCTTATCATTTTATTATTGGTAATTTTATTATGACCCAATTGTTTTGCAATAGTTTTGAATTTTAAGCCTTATTTCTTCTTATCTGATAAGCCTCATCCTTATCCCCTAATTGATAAATCCAAATTCTATTGGAAACCAAATAAGTGATGAGCAGTTTATCCACTCCGCACGTCTCCACTTCCATGCTCATGCATGTCTCTTTCCCTCAAGGTTTCCTTTTGATTTCATCACCTTTATATATATATATATATATATATATATATATATATTACGCTTATCACTTCTGAATAGAAAGAAAACTCCAAGCCGTAAACCTCCCTTGAAGCCTTCCCCATGCACGTCTCAGCCTTGCTTCACAGCAAACCTCCACTGCGAAAACTCCACTGTCCAAACCATGCACAACCATGCACACTAAGGTGAAGAGACTTCCACCACCGTGACCTCACTTTGCACCACCAGTCGAAGCACCATGTCGCTACATCAACAGACCCCATGCACGACAGTTCGCGTTAGGGAGCCATGAAGCCGAAGCTCTAATTCAACCACCTCGTTTAGAGCACCACTATAAGCCAACGGCCAGCCACATCTCTTCCACCCATGCTGACTTGCATGCCGTGAACCACAATAGGAGGATCCATTCACGTAAACCCGATACCCCCACAACCCTATCGCACTCACACGGCACCAACCATCACTCATGGTGACTCCACGCTGCCCAGAACACGCAGAAGCCACCACTGGCCACCATAGAATACATCGGACGCACCCCTGTTTTGCACTTCCGAAACAGAGCAACCGAACCACTTGCTTCGCCAGATTCCACCACAGAAGACATCGGGGCACCACCCACGGTGCCAGAAAATGCCGGCCATCCTAGTCCCGTCACACCCACACCTAATCCGGTAAGCCACGGCCGTCGGTCATTCTCTCTCTCTCTCTCTCTTTCTCTCATTTTCGGTAATCAATTCTCTCTCTCTAAACTCTCTCTCTCTCTCTCTCGGCGTAGCACCCCATTCCAAGATGCCTCTGGTTGCGCCGCCTCCAGCCCAGCTATTGTGCCTTGCCCCTCCACTTACAGTTCGATTTTAGTCGTAAGTCCGCACTCCACTTCCTTTTGTTTTTCGTGTTGCTGACTTAAAAGGGTAGTGTGTATATATATATATATATATATATACACATATATGTGGGTAAGTCTGTAACCTAATAGGATAAATGCTATTACCGTTATACCCTTTGATAATATTTTCAAATGATGTATTACAAAAGCTATTGCATAATTGGTCTAATAAATAAAAATTTCCTTGTTACATTTGAATTACAAGTTACATTATTGTGTTTTAAACTTTGATATGTATTTGTAAACTCTAAGAAGTTTAGGTAAGCTGGGTTCCTATGCTAGACTTTGCATTAAATAAAATGAACTGAGGTCCTTTTTGAAAAATATGCATGTTTTGCTATGAAAAGAAATCTGAAAACAACCTCAGTTATTTGTTCTGAATTATTCACGAGATTCTATTTAAGAAGAAAATATTTTCTGTCGTGACTAGTGTAGACATGAGCTTATTTTTGACATTCTGTTTCTGAACTTTGAAAAAGAGAGCGAATATGAAATTTTGTGCATAAAATATGTTTTGTGATCTGATTCTGTTCTATTCTGAAGATGTTCTGTACTCTGTTATGATGTGGCATCTGAAAAACCTTTGGCATGACTTTCTAATTCTGTTCTGACTCTGATTCTGATTCTAATATGGTGATTCTGATTCTGTTTTGCTCTGATATGTGGCCCTGTCATGAGATACAATAGTGACCTCTGGCCTTGTCACGGGATACAATAGTGACCTCTGACCCTGCCACGGGATATAATGGTGACATCTGACCCTGTCACAGGATACAATAGTGACATTTGACCCTGTCACAGGATACAATAGTGACCTCTGGCCCGCCACGGGATATAATAGTGGTTTTCTGTTCTGAGTGCAATCGCTTTGGTAACATGGTGATTTATGTTTTGTTTGGTTTTCCGCATAATGCACAACCCTACCACAGAGGTTAAACATGGTCTCTGTTATGATATGATGCTCTGATATGATATGATAAGACGAAAATGTTCAGTCATGTTATGCCAAAGGAGTCTATGAATATGAAAAGTAGGTTTCTGAATATGAAATGTTTGAAAAGTCGCTCTGATTTTCTGATAATATGTATTTTTTTGAGATTTGCATATTGATATTGAAATGTTTTGTTTTTGCATTTTGAATTTTGTGAAAATGCTCATGTTTATACACAAGTATATGTCCTCTGCTTATTGAGTTATTGATAACTCACCCCTTATCTCTATATATTTTTCAGATGATTTTGAATAGTCCAGCTAAGGATCAGGATTATGGAGCATTGTTAGATGATTATTTAAGCATAGTGGTTTACTCATAGAAGATTTCTAAGAAGTGGCGGATTTTATTAAGAGAGTCTGTAGTATTCTGGTGACTTTATATTTTAGAGTCTAAAAATTCATTGATGAATTGTGAGTTTTAAGTTATAGGGAGTAACTCTTCGATCCTCGCGGGACCAGGGCGTTACAGAAAGAGTCATATAATTTGTTCACAGATTGAGTAACTATAATTTTTAAGTGTTTTGTGAATACGATTTTGCTTAATATCAAAGTCTATTGCCATCAATTAAGGCATCCCCCAGTGGTATGGAATTAGATTGGCTAAAGTTCCAATCTGTTTATAAGGACTTCAAGGTAGAGAGATCAAGCATATGCTTTGACTTCGAAGTTCTAACCAAAGATCTCCTCAGTCCATAAAATTAAAACGATAATTGATTAATAAAGAAGAAAGTTTTTAGATATTAAACAAAAATGAGCTACAATAGCTCTAATATTGTCAATCATATTAAAAATGGCTCGAATATTTAAAGAATATTGCAGTTTAATAAATTAAATTGGAAGAAATTTATACAACCCAATTTAAAGAAACAAACATAAAAACTTTATGAATATTAGGCAGGAAAATTCTGTAAATTGGAAGAAATGTCTCTAGATTTTTTATTTTATAGAGATTATTGTTTTATTTATAAATAGTAGGCATTACATCCTTTAAACTGGAACATATTCAGTGGAAGCTAAACAAAATGTTCAAACATTGTTTTTAATAGCTGCGCTATAGCCCTTATCATAATTCCTAGACCAAAGCATAACCCCTCCATATTTTGAAGAACTCTTGATAGAAGGCAAAACATCACTATTAAGCACGTCGGGAGGGATGTAGCCACTCCCAGCCGCCTCTGGAGCAGCAGGCAACCCCAGAAATATCTGCCCAGCTTGAATAGTGTTCCATTGATTCCAATAGCTCTTCAGGTTGTCTGCATTCCCAGAGTACTGACAGGGTGGGTTGTTATAGAATTGGACCCAGACATAGTCAAACAGGCCAGTGTCTAGTGCTCCTTTTAGCCAAGCGTCTGGAAATGGACACTGTGGTGCTGCTGTTAAGTAGACCTTTTTCTGTTGGCTAAATGCAGACAGTGCCCTTGCGAGCTCGTCCCAGTTTTGGGTTTTGCCTCCCTCGATATCGAAGTCAATGCCATCTAGAACTGCATCACCCAGTGGACGGGAGCTGGATTGACCCCCAAGAAAGTTGTTCCACAAGTAGTTTGCAACACTCCTGCACAGTATCAGAGAACATCATTTTCTGATCTTTTACTTGGTGAAAGGGACCAGCAAAACATATACATTCCCTTCCAAACATCTACGCCTGAAAACAAATGTTAAAAAGAAAAACAAAACAAAAGTTCTAAGTCAGTGTAAATAGACACTAATTATGATGGGATCCACTACAATTATCGATAAATGTGCCAAACTTCGGTGTCGGTAGGTGTTTGATGCTTTGACTTTTTAATAATAGCAATGGATTCCAAAAAATTGACGTGTTTACGTACCGACTTGTAAGTAGTATTACTGAAACTTTTTATTAGAACCTCAAACTTTTCAAATTTAAACACCAAAGAAGCTAACTCTATGAAATTAGTGAGAAGAAGCAATGCTTGCCTGGCATCTTCAGCAGAGGAGAGGGAATAGCTACCTACACCGCCTCCAAGGGAGAGCATTACCTTGATGCCCTGGTTTTGGCAAGCTTTGATGTCGTTGCTCAAGCCGGTGCACCCATTTGTGCTTGGGTCACAATGGCCGGCAAGGTTCATCTGTGGGGTCTGGCCGTTGCCAAATGTTACCAGGAAAGCTATGTTCACTATACCATAATTCCCAGTGGCGCAAGTATCAGACAAGCTGCCCTCAGTTTCATTCTGGCCCCAGTACACAGAGATTACGCCTGCCTTTGAGCCTGTGAAGAGGGCAACCATTGAAAGGCAGAACAAGGCTAATGGGGTCTGCAACTTTCGAGCCATTGTTGTGCTTTGCTAGTTGCTGTTTCGGATTGAAAGTTAATGGTGAAGGGAGCTCTATTTATAATTTTATAGGCATATTGGAATACAGTGAACAATGACTTTATTTTCTCCCAGTCAATACGTTTCGTGGAAGAAGATTGTCAAGAAACCGTGTCAAAACTAGAACGGTACTAAATTAAGAATCCTATGCAATACAAAATGTCCTTGTCAGTCCCTAAACTTTCACTTCTGAGGTTGAATGTCCGAGCTCATTACTTGGAAACAGACTAAATTCTGAATTTGAGTCTATTTCCGGGTAAAATTGCAGGAAATTTTTCTGTATGAATGGGGGGTGTAAAAATGGCTCAATTTCTTGTAAGTTGGCATAAGTTTCCAAGTGGGGGCAGCAGCTTGATTCTGAGAGGAAACTGTCCAGTACTTCTCTAGAAGGGGAAGATGACAGGAAAGTCTTGCAGGAAACTGGAAAGCATGCTAAAGGCGTTCAGATAAATGTTTTGATCAATGGAAAGCATGCTAAAGGCGTTCAGATAAATGCTTTGAATGGCGTTCAGATAAAGGTTTTGATCAATGGAAAGCATGCTAAAGGCGTTCAGATAAATGTTTTTGAATGGAAAGCATGCTAAAGGCGTTCAGATAAATGTTTTGAATGGCCTTTAGATAAATGTTTTGAATATAATACCGTGATACTGTTTAGAAATAGTATATATATAAATTATATTCTAAAAGATTAGTCGATAAATGAATAAATTACATATAAATTATAAATAGTCTGATCTGAATTGGAGGGTCAAAAAATATATTTGTAATTTAAAGAAAAAAAAAATAAAGGCTAAAATATCGACCATTACAAGCCGAAATATAAATTAATACGAGCTGAAACAGTTGAAATCTTGACCGACACGAAAGGTACAGGCCGAAATCTTAATCGATATGAAACTATACCCTTTTATCTATCGGCTAAGTCATAAAAATTGTATATTTCACCGGTATGGTATAAAATTCAAAAGATTGGTTCAAATAAGCCAAAAATAAAGAACTGGGTTTGGTTTGAAAAGCTTTTATATATAAATATATATATTTTATTTTATTTCTCTCAGCATTTCACACCATAAAAATAAAATAAATAAATATATACAACGGTTTTGAAAACTATCAATCATCAATATAATATGCTTCACTTTTGTTATCGGGAGTTATTTTCAGTTTTCACCATAAACATGTCATTAATATAGAAAGCAACTGTCTCAGAAACATACAAACTCAGCCCCCCATTAAACTGATGATCCTCTGATCCTAAAATCCTGCCATGGCTTTACGACCACTACCATCATCATCGACAACTTTTATATATAACCTCTACATTTTAATAAGATAAAAATATCATCAGTTCATTAAAGTATCAAAGTTTTCAATGGTAGAATCTGAAAGAATATCAGCTTATCCACACTATTTTGGAATTGTAAGTAAAAAAATAATGTTAGTCTCAGTTATGCAACCTCTTTATAAGAAAAAAAAAAAAAAAAAAGTCCATCGAGAAAAACTAAATTTTTTTATCAATTTTTTTTTACTGTAGAATATACTTTTTTACAAAAGACCCGTATAAAATTTGTGTATTTGAAATTTGAACAAATAGAAATGATGTTTGCAATCCTAAGTTCTGTAGGCCTCATGCATTCTCTTTGACTAAAATGGGTAAATATGGAACCTACTTAAAAATTAGTTTTTTAATAGTAGATTCTACTATTTTTTAAAAAGAGCCCGTTAGACTTGTGATATATGGAACCTACTTAAAAACTATTTGATTCAATACATTGCTTCTTACTTAAGTCTGTTATAGATATGCATATTTATGAGTTTGTGATATATATGGTTTTGCATTTAAGGTAACGACTGCAGATATAATATAACGTAATGTTCCTAAACAATTAGAAAACATTTCCAAAGCAGGTACTAATGCATTTTAGTTGGCCATATGCGACGGGTATATGGCCGTATTTCGCAATATTTGTAGCGATTTTAGAGACTCGCTAGGAAAGGACACCACATAACGTGACTCACACCAATGTATCCCAACGATGTCTTGCATTGGGAAAAAAAACTTTTGCAATGAGATAAGACGCTGTTGAAATCTGTTGCAGAATAATCGACGAAATTCTCACGCGGCGATGCTAAAACCGTCCAAAACTAATCTCTTTTTGCAGCGAACTCATAAACTGTTGCAAATGCTGAAAAAGTTTATTCCGTCGGTATTAATTTTCTGTGGCGAACATACATGCTGGAATAGAGTAAAATTAGCGACAAGATGGCTGAATCGTCAGTTCAATTTGCAGCGCCAAAATTGTCTGTTGCAACATACTCAAATCGCCGCTATTTACCATTTCCATCAATTTATAACCGCATTTGAAAACTTTTTGCCGGCGTGCAAAATACCTAATTCTAGCATAGACAAATTCGCCGCAAAGAATGTTATTCACGGCGATTAGTGGAAGAACAATGGAGGTAATTTTATGCATTTGTTTTTAGCAACCATTGAGTAGTGAAGTATAAAATGCTGGAAAAACATTATTCCCAACGATTTATCGCCTTTTTGCGACGAACTTGCACCGCCGATCAAGGCCCTCTAGGCATGATATCATCACTTTCCAGGCCTATTGGGCCTAATTCCCTGCTTTATTAATACTATAAAGCATTGCATACTAACACATATATTCTCTTTATCTGACAGGCAATGGTGATGCAAGGTTATTTTGAGGTATTTCAACCTAGTTGTTCGAATGGTTATACTTTGCCTCAAAAAGGAATGCAGCTTGGGCTTCTCTTTAGCACAAGGTTCCTAGTGTCCCAACTTTGTTCCCTCTGATTTCAGTTGGATGCAAGTTTATGATAGGTCACTTTACTTGGAAAATTCCACAAAGTCATATTACAGACCCGCTAGTAGCGAAAGGCCACCGGTGAGAAGAAATAGAGTTGATAGGAGGCCAATCCCTCATGCACGCAAACGAGAGGCGCAACCCAAATTAGGTCTTCCTCTCTCTCACACACACTCTCTCTCTCTCCTACTTTTTTAATACATAGGTTGTATTAAACATATTTTATTTTTATTTTAGATCTTACTCTTAGATTGTTCTATACCGCAGGAAAAATTATATAAAAATGGAACAAAAAATATTTTATTATAGTTTTAGCTTTGCTTGGCCCCCTAAAACAAGTTCCTGGTTCCACCACTGCATATTTGTAACATGCAGGTTCAAAATTTGGACAATAAAGTAAATTTACTAATTATTATTATTTTAAAGTATTTATCTATTTATTTATTTCAGTTGTTTCATAAATATTTTTAAATCAATTATTAATTATGAATTAAGAGTCTGTCAAAATTTCTTTGTGTTTTCAAACGTGTTTAATTCAAACTGCACTTGTCCCATTACTCAAATTGCCAAGACCACTTCCTCCATGCTTATCCCTCTAATCTCGTGACCATACCAAGTCCCCCTCCCACCAGGAATTCTTAGAACCACTTCGTCTTAAACACATCAAACCCCGATCTCCATCTATATATTTTTCCCTCTGTCGACTCCTCAACACACTAACACAACAAACAACACAAACTCAATTAAGAAATTAGCCTCCGTTTCACATAAACAAATAGAGCCCAGGCAATCCATGCTTCTCCACCATCCCTTTCGAAGGAAACCCTAGTCGTGACTAGCATAGATCACCATCCAACTAAATCGCTTCCCATCTCTTTCGTGGTAAGTTCTCGTCGATCTACACACTTCCTCCACCTAATTCCTTCTCTGAAACCACCATCAAGACTAAATGTACTTTTGTTCTTTTCTTCTCTTGATATTTCGCCACAAACAAAGGCCTTTCACAGTGTTTCTGCCGTCGTCGATCTTCACCAAACCCACCATCAAACATTGTCCCTCTGTGAGCTGACACTCTCTCCTGCCTTGACCCTCTCCTTCTCGAGCTAACGGCACAGATCTCCAGCCGCTAGCCACCACTGTTACACTTCGGCATCCTCTCGGTAAGACGACGCCGATATCTCTATTTTCCTTCACCATCATTTTCTTCGGTCTAACAATATTTCTCTGCTTCCAAAGCTTTGTCGTTGCTGATCTCTGTCCAGCCACCCAGATTCGACGTCGCATGGCTTCTACTTTCTCTCACGGTAAGCCCGAGCACCTCACTAATTCCCATGATGCCTTTCTTCTCCAGTGTTTGTCTATTTATGTTTTCGTGCATTTGTGTCGGATCTCCTTTACTTTCATTTCATCTTTGTCTAATAAAGCCATGCACCTCTTTGCATATCACCAAATTAATCTTCACACAATATATTTTAACTTCCATAAAAAGTCTCTAGAAGCGGAATCCTCATTGTTTGTGTAATCTCATTTTTGCCCTTTTGGTTTTGACGTGTATCACCATTTCTATCTTAGTTCCGTTTTTCCATAAAGTCTTTCATGCTTTTTAGTTGATTACAAAACTACCATTTGAGCTTTTGTCATTTATGAACCTTCCCATAAGTCCTACAAGCTTTTTGATTTTTTTTTTTTTAAAGAAGAGCAGGAAGTCACATGTTCAAGAGTAACCTCCTCCCAAATTTATTAATAATGCCCTCACTTATGGCAGAGGAATACCGTGATAACAAGAAAGGGACCAAGGGAAAACCCATCAGGACCGCAACCAAGAAAACAAATCTATGGCAATCTTATGTCTGGACAAAGAAAACAAAAACCACAAATACCAGAAAAAACTAAACTCTTAGAGATGAAAGGCCTAAGAAATCCAAACGGAGCAAACCACGAAGAGTCCGCAGCAAAGCGCAATTATTAGAAAAAGCCAAGTCGGCGCCTGAGGCACCTTCCTTGGCTAACCAGTCCGCCCCCATATTACCTCCATGGAACACATGTTGAAACCGGCAATGAAGAGTGCGAGTCAAACCAATAAGTTCTTCCCAAAAATCCTCTAGATACCACACACTACAATACCCTCTCATCCACAAGAAAGAACCACCATCGAATCCATTTCTACTATCACATTAGAAATATGTAATGTATTACAAAATCTCAAACCTTGAAGGAGCGCCAAAAGTTCCGCTTTGTTTTTGGAACTGAAATCAATAGGGGAGGCATAAGCCTTGACAAGACATCCTGAATCATTCCAAATAACCCCACCAATGCCACAAGATCCCGAGTTTCTGAGACTACTGCCATCCGTGTTCAATTTGTACCATCTTGACGGCAGCTTAATCCAGTTAACCAATTTGCAACAAGGAGCTTTGGGCACAATTGGTTTAATCCGCAAGGCCTCTAAAATCTTACCATCCCGATGAGACAAACGCATAGGATTCTTTGCCACATGACAAAGGGAACCAAGCCACACACAAATAGACTGAACAACAACTTCATAAGTTTCTCGAATACCTTCCATTCTAGCAAGGCATCTTCTCCTCCATAAGCGCCAAGTAATAATGATGGGAATGATGCCAACTATAAAACCCACCTGAGAGGAAGAGATAGCACGCCTAGACCAACTTCCAAAATTTTGTTTCCAAGATCTGCCAAGGGGAATACCAAACAGAGTGCCAAAAAAAGACCATACTTTATGAGGAAAATCACCCTCAAAGAGCACGTGGTTAATATTTTTAATATGGCCTATATTACAACAATCACATTTAGAAACAAGGGGAATACCAAAACGGCACAATCACTCATCCACACTCAAGGCCATATGCCAAGCCCTCCAAAACTGAATAGACATTTTTAAAGGAAGACTTTTATGCCAAATCCAATCATGCCAGTCAAGAAAAGAACCTTTGATATGAATACAATGCCAAGCAGATTTGGTAGAGAACATACTTGTCTCCATCGGAGTCCAAACTAGAATGTCTTTTCCGGAATTAGGCCCAGATAAAGAGACTAAACTCTCATCTACCTTCTCCTGCCCAACCAAATTCTCTAGAAAATCCACATCCCAACTATCCAACAGTCTACACTCTTTAACTTTTAGCAGGGGTGAACCCACTAATGGCATCTCATTAATGAGTAGACCATTATCCCTCCATTTGTCATACAAGAAAAAAAAAATCTCTCATTCTCTAATCTTCCATTTAGAATTATTCAACAAACACAGGATACAATGAGCAACCATTCTCCAGAATCTTTCGTGACCTCTATTAAAGCCCAAGGCTTCGAACCCACATATTTTTCTTTGAAAAAATTAGCCCATAGAGAATTATCTTGTATAAGGTTCCAAGCAAAACACATATGTAAGACTTTCTACATGTCATGAAGATGCCGTAATGTCATGAAGATGCTGTAACCTAAGACCACCTTCTTCCACAGGTTTGCAAACATGTTTCCAAGCCACCCATTTCTTTTTCTCCTGCCCTTCGGATTCTCCCCAAAAGAAAGAGCTCATCAATCTATGAATATTGTTAATGGTAGCTTAAGGGACCTGTAAAATAGCAAAGAGGTGAATCGTCATGCTAGATATAACATGCCTTAACAGAACTAGTTTACCACCAGTAGAAAGTAGCCTCATTTTCCAACCATCGATTTTTTGCCTAACTTTATTCACCATGCCCTCCAGATGAGATTGCTTAAGACGCCCAATAATAATCGGCACTCCTAGATATTTGAAAGGAAAATTTCCCTCCATGAACTCAGTACAACGTAAAAGTCTATGCTTGCGTATAGGGGAAATATTATTCGAACAATACAGCGTTGATTTCTGAATATTGATAGCCTGACCCGACCATCTCTCATATTGACTCATAATGTTTTGAAGTGCTCGGACCGATCTCTGGTTTCCATTGGAGAAAATCATTATATCATCAGCATACATCAAATGAGACACAATTGGCATACCTTGGGCTTCAAAAAATTGACCAAATTCATTTTCCATCATACTAGCATGAATCATCCTGGAAATGACCTCTTACTGAATAATAAACAAGTAAGGTGACAAAGGATCCCCTTGACGAAGACCACGACCACTTGGAAAGAAACCCTTGACCGTACCATTCATCATAACTAAATACCAAGGTCTTGAAATACAAGAATGCACCAAATCACAAAATTCAGAAGAAAATCCAAACTTGCGCAAAACTGCAATAAAAAAGGCCCAATCCACACGATCATAGGCTTTCGCCATATCCACTTGCAACATAATATTGCCCCCATGAGTACGTTTGTTAATAGAATGAACCATTTCCTGGGTAAGACTAATATTTTCAAAGATACTCCTTCCAAGAATAAAGGCTCCTTCCTCCGAAGATATCAGGAGAGGCAGGAGACTTGTTAATCTATTCACAATAATCTTGGAGCAAGTTTTATAAAAAATAAAGCAAAGACTAATGGGGCAAAATTTATTAAAACCTGTAGGCGAATCCACCTTTGGTATTAAAACCAAAAATGAGGCTGTCAAGAACCTTGGAAGATGATTGGACATAAAGAATTCCAAAACTGCATTCCACACATCAACTTTTATAGAAACCCGAACTAAAACCATCAAGACCCGGAGCACTTTGAGGCAGAATGGAAGACAAGGACTCAAAAACTTCCTCTATAGAAGGCGCACGAAGCAGTGAGACATTCTCCTCCTCTGAGATGACTGAATCAATTAGTTGTTCCAGTCTAGGTGGCTCAACCAATTGCTCCCCTTAAAGGAAAGAAGAAAAATACTCCACTGCCCCTTGATGTATGCTTTCCAGAGTCTCATAAACCGCCACATTCAATCGCATTTCCAACATTCTTTTTCTCCTCTTATTAGCAAGGCAAGCATGAAAAAACTTAGAATTTCGATCACCATCCACCTTCTATTTTAATTTTGCCATTTGTGCCAATCGCATCTCTTCCCATCGCTGCTAGCTTGCAAGATCCTAGACTACCATATGTAAATCTTTCTACAAATTTTCCTTCCAATTAACTAGAAGCTGTTGCTCAATCTCCTCAACCTATTTTTCCAGAGCATCAATACGCCCCAATGTATGCCCAAAGACCCTTTTATTCCATTCCCTTAACACCACCTTAGTCTACATTAATTTTCTAGTCAAAATCTAAAAAGCCGAACCCTCCACCCGAAAGGCCCAACCTGTTTGAACAAAGTCCAAAAAGCTATGATGGTCCACCCACATCTGTTGAAAACAAAAAGGGGCGGGGCCATAGAAGAAAGGATCCTTCTTAAGCTCAATAAACATGGGAGCATGATCTGAAGTAGAACGAGGCAAATATGGACAATTAGCATTTGAAAAAAGCATGGGAGGAACTTCCATGAGAGCACGATCAAGACGTGCCCATGAACGGGCAAGCCCCGATTGCCCATTACACCATGTAAACGTACTTCCTTTCGTAGCCATTTCCATCAGACCCCCTTGGTGAATCCAATTATTAAAATCCTCCATAGCCATGCTAGGCCGAGGCCTACCTAGCCTCATTTCCGAATCATTACGGATAATATTAAAATCACCAACAAACACACAAGGATGTGATCCCTAATTTTGAAAACTGAGATCATCCCAAAGGAGTCATCTTTCCGCCATGTTACATTTAGCATAAATCACAGTGAGCAAGAACATCTTAGCTCCTTCAGCTACTAGCATAGAAATAAATTGCATTCCCATCTGAGCCACATGCACCACATAAATACTATTCCAAAAAATCCATATTTTACCCCCATCATCCCCATTAGAAATGACACTATCAAAATTCAAACAACGTGTCAATTTACGAGCTTCCTCTAAATTTTGAAAAGGTTCTAAAAGAGCAATAACTTTCGATTTCAACTTTCCAATCAACTTCTTTACTCTACTCCTGGAGGTCCTAATCCCTCTAATATTCCACACAAAAATGGAATCAATCATTAAGTAGGATTTGAAAATCTGGCATGAACCCGAGATGAACTTCGCATTTTAACAAACATCTTTTTCTTATATTTCTTCTTACCTTCATTGGCCTCAGACTCCGTAAGATGCTCTTTATCCTACGGGAAGACCTCTGATTGAAAATCTGGTTCAGGTTCTGAAACAGTATTCTCCAACACAAGCATCTTTGCCCTAGAAACCTCAGCATGCTCCTCCACCCCAAGTGGTTCATTCTGCACCACGCACATATCACTCACCTTAAACAGTTCCCCCCCGCCCCTCACTGGGCAAAATCATCGGGGTTTCAAGAGTCTGTTGTGTGCACCCAACCATTAAATTTTTCCCCCATGCTAGCACCCGTAGCATTCGCAACATGAATTGGAAGAACTTGTTCTATTTCAGTTACCTTACCACCCTTTATTTCAGTAGTAATCATGCAAACACCTTGAGGAACAATGTCACCCCCTGGCGCAACGTCTTCCTCTATTAACAACAAAACCGAAACAACTTCTTTCTCAGGGAATACCATATCATCACCCACTGACTCAGATAGACGAGCAGCGTCAAACGATATCATCTCTTCGACCACAACACCCTCTGTTTCCAAGCCATTCACCAATGTTTCTTCTACAGCACAATCAGATTTATCCACAATAACAGATACAGTTTGCACCGGTTCTGCCCCAGGTTCTTCAATAGCCTTGATACCTCTTCATGACCTTTCTTTCCAACCCAAGACTGCCCATTCCTCTTAGATTTTCCTGCTCTACGTGTTCGTGAATTATGCCCCTGCATCTTGCACGTAGCACAATATGCAGGAAGAGTCTCGTACATGACTTCTTGTTTGCGACTAGCAGGCAAACCCAGAGCCCCTATCCAGAAATGAGTCAAGGGCATTTTCGCTGCATCCACTTCCACGGATAAACGTGCTCCATCCGTTCTCGTTGCACAATGAGTCGGATTATCTTGACGTATAAACTTCCCAATAGGCGCCATGATTATTTTCAAAAAAGCTTCACGGTAGAAGTTTGGAGGAAGACCCAGAAGAGAAAGTCAAACCAGCACCCTCGACGGCTCCTCATGCTCATTAAATTCTGAAGACCAGCGAAAGGCATGGTAGAAACTTCCATTAATTTCACATACATCCCTCGATAAAGCCTTAGTAAAATCGGCTTCATTAGCCATTCGAATGAAAACGTTCTGAGGACGCCACATGGAGGAAACCATCGGTATGGCTAAAAGGCCCCAACGACTATAAATGAACGCACGCACGGCTTCCAGCAAAGGGTGTTGCTTTAAAAACTTGAGGACCACATAGTATCTGAAGGGTCCTGCAGAACGTTCAATCTCATCTTTGGTGAACTGAAAGTAGACCTCACCGTCTACCATCTTCGGAGGATGAGGCGGCAACGCCATCTCAAGGATGGGCTGTGGAACAGCAGCCACCAAGAAGGCTGACCTGAGCCTCCATCAACGGCATGCAGCCTCTTGGGGAGAACCAAAACGTGCGGCTAGAAAACGAAAACCCTATTCACCTGTAGAGGGAAGAAAGGGTAAAACCGAAAAATACCCTCTTCTTTTCCAAATATTGATAAAAATAAGTTTATTTTAAAATAATGTCCTCCAACCTTTTCGACTCCACTTTTCAACTTTTGCAAAAAGTTTCTTCAAATCTTTGGAGTTGGACGTTTTAGCTTTTGTGTGGGCATGGCAAAATATTTTTAAAATGGATCTCTTTACGTCGGCCTATTTTTACTTACAAATGTAATATGTTGACTTGGTTTTGATTTGGTACTTGTTGCATATAGTTGACACTAATACCTTGCATACATTTTAAATTATATTAAGTGTTCATTTATGATTTGATTATGATAATAAATTACAAGGATTTGAATGTTAAGTATAATCAAGTTTATTCAGAGAATGAATTCCCAATGTTTATTTTATTGGATTTTGATAAAATTATTATGCTATATTATTAATTGGAAAATAAATGAATATGTTGTGACTTTTGAATCATATTATTATTTCCTAATTTTAGTAGATATCAGAATATTTATTAAATTATTCCAATTAAATTATTCTCTATGATATCCATTTAATTAAATAGAATCTCACGACATTTCTTTAGGAAATTAGTAACATATGATATTTTGTATAAGTAACAATCTACAAAGTGAGATTTTGAAATTTGTGATACAGTGTAAGTAATTTGATCACAAATTAGGATCATCATAATTTAACTTATATAAATTATTATTAGAGTCAGTTCTTTGATAGGCATTTTTTATGTACCACTCATGTTCTATGCAAGCATGTCACCAAACACAACACATGATCATGTCATTCAACATCATATTTAGATTCAGGAATTTACAGTTATTTATCTCAATATGATATCATGCATTTCACGTTGTATAAGACATGTAAGTTATCTTAAGTTCAAGTGCAATATAAGATCAGATCAGTTTAATCAGATGACCATTCAGATGCATGATACCAATACAGTTTCAGGGTGAATGTGCAAGCCACAAACTCTAGCATGGTCCACTATAGTATGCCAGAATACTATCAAAGACTCCCCTTGCTGCAATGGAATGTGGGGCCGGTGCACAACCATACGGTTAAGTGTGTTGGCCAATCAGTTAAGTCAGATCAGTGAGTTAAATCAAATCAGTTAGTTAATTTAGATAAATTAGTCATGCATAGCATCAGCATGAACAATCATCATTTAAACTCTCAGCATGAAAATTTTTATAAAAAATCTAATATTTATTACGTTTACGTTGTGATGAATTTCTTGCTCAATATTTGACTTATTTTAATTTATGTTTTTAACCACCTAGGTGAAGATGATAAATACGAGCAGGCAGACTAGAATTAGATGGAGTAGCTAATTTAATTTCAAACTTCTTAGAATAAAATTATTTTTATGACATAAATTTTATTCAATTTATTCACTGAATATTTTTTAAAGACGTTTTATTAGAAAATTCTTTTGAGAATCAGTGGTGATTGCACAATATTCTAATTACGATAGTGAGAATTATACTTTCCTTTGGGAATATACGGACTTCAAGGTAGAGATGTGATCATGGGAAATATCTTTTTGGAATTCTAACCAAAGATTTTCTCAGTGCACAAAATTGTAATAGAGCAGTACTCTAGTTGTATTAAATTGAGATAAAATTTAAGAATTAAATAAAATGTAAATAGAATATATTATATTATTATTTTTTTAATTTAAAAAAGTTAAATTATCTATTTTATTTTATATAAAAATTTTAAAAAATTATAATAATTAAATTAAATCAGATAAGATGCATGAAAAAACAAAAGAGACCTGGACACGATTTGCTCGAGTACCCCATGAAATTGTTTCAATGTCTGTGAAATAGTATTTCAAAGAAATTATTTTAATTTCTTCAACCCAATTTACAAAGTGCATTTCTGTCAATACAATTGATGTTTTCCAACTAATCACGGTTTATACTTTACAAACCATATTTCTCTTCATATTCACTTCGGTGCACGTGTCACAATGCCGCTATTTCTGCAATATTATTATATGATTTAATATCGCTTGCAGTTTATGTTCACAGATCATGTAAAGTCAAGTCGAACACGGTTTGTTAAATTAAATGGATCAGATTTTCAAATTTTAATACCATCCATTTAAATAATCAGTTGTATCGAGTTATTTATTTTATCAATTT
Source organism: Juglans regia (assembly GCF_001411555.2). Classification (NCBI taxonomy): domain Eukaryota; kingdom Viridiplantae; phylum Streptophyta; class Magnoliopsida; order Fagales; family Juglandaceae; genus Juglans; species Juglans regia. The sequence continues at coordinate 9,280,137 of NC_049907.1, forward strand.
AATAATTAAATAAAAATTGATCAATATGACACTACTCATTTTTATTTATTTAATTTAAATAGATTGAACTAGCCCGCGTGACCCATTTGACTTGATTAACACAATTTCACATTAAAGTTAAAATCTATATTTATTAATAACCACAATATCTCCAAAAATATAATAAAACTACATATTAAAAAAATATCAATATGTTTCATATTTTAACCTACAATAAAATCAATATTACAAGCCCAATAATAACAAATATGAGCATTGGTCTAGAACTACGGTCCCAACAATAAAAATATAAGCATATTAAAAAATAGCAATATTACAATCTAACAATAATAAAATTATAATTTTGAAATAAAATTTAAACGAGTTATTGTGTATTGACATGTTTATTATTCGTGTCTTAATGAGTCAATCTGTTTTGACTTGAAGCCATTTATATCAAATCTAAACCCACTAATTTCGTGTCGCGGATCGTGTCATATATTGTCATCCTTACTAGGGTTGAAAATCGAACCGGTTGGTTCGGTTTTGGTCCAAAATCGAAACTGACAGACTAGAAACTTTACACCTCCAAAATTGACCAAATTGGCCATAGAGAGAAGAAAACCAGCTAGATTAGTTTCGATCGGTTTTCAGCCGATTCAGTGGTTTGGAGGTCGGTTTGGGCCCTTTTTAAGAATTTTTGTTTACCTCATGTCTAGATTATTTTGGGCCTTTTCTTTGTTTTAAAAATCCTAATTTCATGTAGTGGGATTTTAAAGCCCATTTGTACTATTCAAGTTTCATTTTAATTTTAATATCATTTATAATGTTAGGTTAAAAAAACAAATTAAAAATAGTAAAATAGTAACTAGTAAGTACATATTCATATACTAGATAACTAAAAAATAAAAACAACTCCACTAAATGTTTAATACACATTATAAATAAAAATAAATTTTACTAAGTAACAATGAAATTAAAAAAACATAAGATAAATAAAATGGCAACGGTTCTTGTCATCTTGATTCTTCACTCTTTCTACTTCAGCATTCAATTTTCAATAGTTGTGATGTTTAATTGTGCGCCCAACTCTATGTAGAAACTTAAATAAGAATAAAACATGAAATATTAGTGAATTTGGATGATTAAAAATACTAAGAATAAATTATAAAAACAAATGGAAGTTGAATTATCAAAACATTACTCGATTCTACCAAGAAGCACTCCAAATTATCTACGGACACTAAAAATATCATTTGGTGTTGACGGATGTTTCAACCAATTGTGAGCACAAATAAGAGCTTCAACGGTTCTTGGAGCCAACAAACTCTGAAAGGGATTAAGTACAAGACTTCTCACACTAAATGTTGACTCGGATGCTACCGTGGAAATAGGCATGGCCAACAAGTCTCATGCAATCCTCTCAAGTATAGGATAGTTAGGCTTATTAATTTTCCAACAAATCAACAAGTTAAAAGATGGGCTGAGTGCCTCACAACCATTTAATAAATAACTGTCTCACACTCGACACCAACTATTCAACATGAGTCTCATCATGAGTTTTCTTCAAATGAAAACTAAGAAGCCCTAACTTGCTACTTAGATCAAGCACAACTACAATCAACATCAACAAGGTCATCCTATCTAATAACTTCCAATACTTAATATATTTCATTCTCATGCTTGTGGCTATACTCATCAAACAATTATTATCATTTTGGCTCTGCCTAATCAGCTCTTTATGGAGTTTATAAATCTCTAGAAAATTGGTATTGGCATTTACATATAAAGATCCAGAAAATCTCATAGTGGCATCATTTAACATTTTTAAAAATTTACAAGCACCTATACTGTCTCCCACTCCCCAACTTTAGGAGACCCCATGTGTCAATCACCAAAGTAAGAGGAAATTGTAATCCCCACTCTATTCGACCTAAAGCCTTATCAAACTTCTCAGCCGCCCTCAACATCATGTAAGTTGAGTTCCATCGAGTTGGTACATCAAGAGACAACATTTTCTTACAATCAATTTTCTCTTTTTTCTACATATCTCTTAAACTTATCTAATCTTGTACGGGAGGGCGCACATATCTAACCATATCTCTAAACATTGTGATGGTTTCATTACACTCAATAAACCCTCATTCACAATAAAGTTCAAAATATGAACACAACATTTCAAGTCCTTATACTTTCTTCCAACACATTCCCTGTAAAAAAACTACCTAAAATATGGAATTACAATATCATTTAAGCTAATATTAACAGTTACAGTCAACATCCTGACATACCTCCCAATAGTATCCCTTTGATGAGTAGGGATTAAATCAAAACTAATGATTTTTTGTGCAATTTTCAATCACTATAATTAAGATTTTGTACTAATGTCTATGTATTAATAGTCAATGAAATCCTTATACCACCATCTTGAAACAATTTTTTGAGCTTTCCCTTTTTTAATGCAAACAAATTCATAAAATCTCTTGCAACTGTGATGCGATGTGACACTTTAATTTGAGATTCAAGAGACTGACACAACTTCCTAAATCCTTGCCTTTCAACAATTCTAAATGCAACTCATATGTAATTATCATGCCTGCAATTAACAATCTCACAGCCCTAAACTATACTTGTGGGTTACAAAATTTCTCATTCTATTACCACCACTATCTCCAACCCCTCCCTCGAGTGTTGTCTCACCCACCAATATTCTTTTATACCTATCCAAAGGCTTGTGTTTATGAGAATTTTTAGGACATGAAGACAAATGATTTTGTGTGGTTGAAGTTTCTTTTTGAGTGGCAAGTGTACATCTTATCATAATAATTACACTTAGCCTTAAGGTCATCTACCTAACAACCATCCACCTTCGTAAAACGGTCCCAAACAACTAATGGATTCTTCCCCGTCTGTTTCTTAGGAAGTGGACAAGTATTGGTCCTGATATTTAGATATCTCTCAAATCATCTCCCAAGTTAATAGTCAGATTGTTTGAATCAACATCAATTGGAGTTGAAAAAAAATCCATCTAACATTTGAAATACATAAATAATTACAAAACATTAAAAAAAAACAACATAACACAATTATACAACAGTTAGTTTGCAACATGGCAGACATCACAAGTCTAAAACTCTAATCTAAATTTTAGTTCGCTCAACTTTTCACAATTTACATGAAAACAATTTCACAATACAATTAGAACATAATAAATTAACAATAATAATTTTTTCTTGCAAAACAAATACTAAACTGAACATGTAGCACACTCACAATGACAAAAACTCTTCCCATTGGACCGTGTCTGCACGATCCAAATACTCGTGTATAACCAACTGTTCCCCCGAATAGTTCATACACCGAAAACAAAAGCATTTAGTTAGACATTATAGTCTTCCTCAAGACAATTTATAAATGCTCTCTCTCGACCACACCCAACCCCAAAAAAGACAACAGAGAATTCTCCCTTAAGTTTTCTGTTTGATGTAGAGTGATAGAGAGAGAGAGAGAGGAAATGAGGGAGTTAAAAATGGATGATGATTCCATCTCCAGCCTCCTTTGTCAAGTAAGCGAGACTTGTTTAGATGACGAGCTGGAAGAGGACACGTTCATTGACTTTTCGATTTACGATGATGATGAAGATGAGTACATGGACACGTAGCACCTAGCCCATGAGGCCAAGCCCGTTTAAGCCAACTCCTATTTAAGCCATTAGGCACAAGGGGGTGGGGGAAAAGGTGCTAAACACACCATTTAGCCCTTAGAGTTCAATCACCCCCACTCAAGCTTCCCATGTGCCAATGCCTCTCTTCCCCCTTCCCCTCAGTCAATTTCGCACATTTCCTTTATTTTCCCTTACTCCGTGTGCCTCATGTCTCTCAAGGGTTTGCTCTCTCTCCCTCTCACTGAGCCCCACTTCTCCCCAGTTACTTCTATTTATCTCACTTCTCTCTCTCCCCCCCTCTCTCTCTCTCTCTCTCACGTCTGTTTTTCTCAAATGGGAAGAGATTTATCCCTCTCGTAATCTTGACATCTACAATGGTAAATCTAATTACCAAAATGCCCATACCCATTTATGATGTTTCCCAAAACACCCATATATAGACTGGGTTTTGTGCGTTGGAGTTAGCTTTAAAATGAATAAATTTTGAGAGCAGCCACTGTGCAGCTGCATCCGGTGCACACTTGACGTGTCCGATGTTTCGTTGAGTGACTGACTGGCGTCTACGAATTCTTTACGTTTTGAATTCATTTCCTTTTGTGAGAGAGAGAGCGGATGAGAGAGTGACCGAGATGAGAGAAAGAGTGACAATGAGTGAGAGACCGAGATGAGTGAGAAAGCTCGAGATGAGAGAGAGACGATGCGATGAGGGATGAGAGAGTTGATCTGATGAGAGAGAGAGTCGAGGATAGAGAGAGCTGAGATGAGAGAGAGAAATGATGAGAGAGAGAGAGAGAGAAAGAGATGATGAGAGAGAGAGCCACTGATGAAAGAGAGAGAGAGAGCCACTGATGAGAGAGAGGAAGAGAGAAGCCGTCTGGTGCGTTTTGCACCAAAAAAAAAAACATAAGGACCAGAAGCAATCACATAGTGTGTGAAATGTGTGCACAGCTACAGTAGCTGCTCTGTAGCACTACTCTTTTAAAATGGGCTTGTTTTTAAATCGGGTTAGTTTGAGTTTATTATAATTCAGAAACTGCTAGAACATTTTAAATGGGCTGACTTAGTGTGAGCTTGATGTTTAAATTGGGTTTGTGGTATTTTACTAGTGATTTTAAATGGGCTTTATTTTATTGTATTAAGAAACTAATGTATTATTTTAATTTGGGCTATGTCTAGTATTTTTTAAATTAGGCATAATTTTACTCGGATAAATATATTAGTTCATAAACTTGATTTCACAGAAAATATTTAAAGGCTTTAATTATATTATTTAGTATTAATGTTACAATTAGATTTTGGTAGCAAATTGTAAGTGTTTAATCATTTATTTTAAACACTTTAAGCCTATTATATGAAATAAATCTTTGATAGTTTTAAATTAGATATGATTAGTAGTTGACAATGATTTTTAATATAAGTATTATTGAATATATTTTATGAACTACTATTGTTTAAGAAATTTACGATTTCCTACTACATTATATGTTAGTAGTGTTAAATTATGATTTCAATAATAGTTTATAAATATATGAATTTTAAATATGATTAAGTTAATTTTTGAAATGGATTTAAGTTGTTTTGTCATATTTGATAAAATTAATAATATATTTAATGATGATAGTATTTATTAGATTTTTGGTAGCTAAATAATTATTAAAGCTATTTTCATAGTATGTATTTAAGTAAATGGAGAATTTTAGCAAGTTCTTTTAGAAATTTAATAACGTTTAGTATTTCGTATATGTGACTATTGATATTTGTTTGGCACAGTTGTGAAAAGATTCAGAAAAGTTAAAAAAAAAATCCTCGTAGACGGAGTTCATATACTAGACTTTGCATTAAAAGAAAATGAACTGAGGTTGATTTGTGAAAAATCTTCATGATATGTTTGAAAAAGAACTGTGAAAACAATCTTAGTTATGTGATTTGCATCACGTATGAAATCTATATAAAAGAGAAAGTACTTTCTGGCATGATTGGTGTAGACATGAGCAAAGAGTTTAGCATTCTATTTTTTAACTATGCAAAAATAGTGAATATGAAATCTGAATAGTTGTGCTTGTTATATGAAGATGCTTCGAATCTGTTTTGATTATATGAAAATGCTCTGAATTTGTTTTTGATATTGTGAAAATGATATGAACATTTTCAGTATTCTGTTTTGATATAATGTGGCATCTGAAAAACCTTTGGCATGACATTTTGATTCTGTTTTTGGTTTTGATACGATGGTTCTGGTTCTGTTATATGATTGGTACTAATATCTCTAATATGAGTGCACCCACTTTAGAAACAAAATGATTTTTCTACGTGATCTTTCCTGTGTGCACACTCGGGACTCCGAGAATGAATAAGGGGAAGATTCACGTTCTGATATTACTTGGTTTGGCCACTTAAAATAGTACAACTCTACCACGAAGGTTAAACATGGTCTTTGATTTGATTTGATATGATAAGATGATGACGTTCAGTCATGCTATACCAAATGGTTTTTGAATATGAACATTTTAAAATGTCGATCTGATGTTCTGATAACATGTTTTCTGGATCTGCATTCTGAAACTAAAAGGTTTTGTTCTGCATTCTGAACTCTATGAAAATGCTCATGTTTACATACTAGTATAGGTTCTCTGCTTATTGAGTTGTTGATAACTCACCCCTTATTTCCACAATATTTTCAAATGTTTTGGAAGTTCAGCTGAGAATCAAGACTAGAAAACATGTATATGGCTACATGAGCATAGTGAATTACGTACAAAGAGGGTACTTTTGTTATTGAAGAATTTTATTCAATAGTTTTGTTTTGCTCTGTCGACTTGGTATTTTGGAAGGTTGATGTTTATTTTGAAATTTTGTGGTATTTAGATTAATCATATTGGAGTAGTTGATTTGAAACCGTAAGTCCTATGTATCATTGAAAATTTGGAGTCTATGACTATATGGTTGAGATATAATTTTAAGTGATAAAAAGTAACTCTCCGACCTATTCAAGACCGAGACATTACACACATTTGAAAGAGAAATTTGTTATGGGTTCAAAAGAAATATGTTAGGCATATATAAACGACTTTATTGTCTTCAAGTCAACACATTTGTATAAGAAGATTGTGGAGACACTGAGTCAAAATGGAAATATTGTGACTAGTCACTCATCAAGGTGCAAATTGCAAGAGTTATATTAAAACCTAATATCTCACACGCCCATATTTCTATGGATTTATACTTGTTCAATTATATCATTTAATTAATTAGTTATTTTGGAACACGAATACCTACAGATTTCATAATGGCCAAAAATCTATTTAAGCATTGAGATGGTTAAGTGTTCTCACCTACATCATAATTGTACCTCTAGCCATCAAAAGATACTTAGAGGAAAGTTAATAGGGTAGTCCTTTTATCTTAGTCAAGTGAAATTCTCGATCAAGTTATAATAGAGATAGGTATGTTTTCTAACTATTATTATTTAACGTCCTAGATCATAGAAAATAAAAAAAAATCATAATATTTAATGTTTCAATTAAAATAATTAATATGTGGTATCATAGCAAAAGATTTTAGATATTTTATGGTCTCGATAAAATATAATATAGATTTAGTTTAATGAACTGTGTTTCAGTTTTACATGTACTGCATGTGTTTCAGATATAAACTTCATGTGTTTATGAATTTGTGTATTGATCATATATGTGGTCTCGACATGGTAGAGTTAAGAGACCTGGTTTGCTTTCAAGATTAAAATCCAAAATTTTGAAAACTTTGGAAACTTCTCATCTCATCATTACAACTATTCTAAATTCTCACTTAAAATAAAATAAACAATTCAACTTTTTCAAATCTCAAAACAAAAATAATATTAAAAAATATATTCTAACAATATTTTCAATTTTTTAACTTTAATTTCAACTTTTCTCATCTCTAAAAACAAACGAGGATAGTGATGGTCGTATGGGTCAAAATTCCCACATGTTGTTATGTTGTTACGGTATGAGAGAACATTTATGTATGGAGTCTCGGTTCAAGTGAAAACAATGAGGAAAGAGTCGTCATATGGGTCAATAGAGGGTAGCGTGAGGCTGGCCGTAGTGCCCTCGTTGGTAACCTGGGATGGGAAGCGTCGTTGATAGGCTGGGAAGGCCCGAACAAGTGGTGGTCGTGCACCTGGTTTTTGTTTTCAAAAAAATAAAAAAAGGTGATGACAATGGAGGGAGGAGGCCATAAATCACATTATCGGCACCTTATATTCGGGATGAGTGGAGTTGTTGCATAGTAGCGGCACGACAGCCAGGAAGTGAAAGAAAAAAAGAAAAGTGTTCTTGCGTCCGGAGGAGGCTGCAAACCTCCTCACTGACGTCTCTACAACAGTGGTGCAAAGGATTGAAAGTCAAATAGCCACGATGGCACAAGGAAAAAGAGAAGAAAGAAAAAAGGGAGAAAGAAGGTGGACGTCTGCTACGAGAGGAGGCCAGGGTTGCCTTGCCGGCGATGACCACGATTGTGCTGGAATGGAGGCTGAAAAGCTCAGTTGGGGCGGCGACATCATGATGGTGAAGGAAAAAAGAAAGTCTGGTCATGGTCACAGGTCTCGGGTAGAGTTTTAGACCCATTAGAACTTGGGCTAAGTTGGTGGTCTAAAAGCCCACACCAGCCCGTTAACAGTAAAACAAAAAAAGGGAAAGAGTATACAGGCCTTTGGGCCAACAAAGTTTGGCCCAGCTTGAGAATTGAAAATAACAAAAGAAAAACAAAAGGTCACAGGCCAGCACTATGGGTCCGGCAGTGACCAAACTATAAACCAAAAAAGGGATCATTGGGTTGACAGATCAGATCCGATTTTGACTCAAATACAGCTGGTTTTATTATTATTATTAAAATATTATTTTTTCAAAATAAAAATATCAAAAAAATAAAAAATAATTCTCTCTCAAAGCATCTCTTTTATTGTTTAATAAATATATGAATTATTTGCAGTTGAATAATGGCTATCAGTTATAAAATATTTAAATATTGTTTCTTTCGAATTTTAGTATGTGGTAGACCATATAAATATATGAATTATTTAGAGTTGGATTATGGCTATTAGTTATAAAATCTTAATTATTATTTCTTGTGAATTTTATTGTTTGGTAGGCTATATAAATGTGTGAATTATTTGGACATAGAATATGACTATTAGTTATAAAACTCTTAATTATTCTTAATTTGTACCAATATTAGAGAATGAATTGGTTGCCCAAAGGTATAAATCCTTACTAGATTTTCAGTTGTAAATATGTAACTCCATAATATCATGAGTAATAATGAAAAATGATTTGTACAAAATCTGAGAAGGTGTTGCTTGCCCAAAGGTATAAAATCTTACTTGGTTTGAATAATTTAATATGTGATATAATTAGTGATGTGGAGAGATCAGTTTGTGTGTCTGATCCCGTTAACAAAAGAGACATTTTGAAGACACTACTAGTTTATCCACTGAAGTAAATGTTGGAGAGAACAATATGAATATCAAAGTTCACTCTCAAAGTCAGAATTTTGATGACACTATTAGTTTATCTATTGAAGCTAATTCTCAAGAGAACAATTTGTATATCAGAGTTTTTTTTGAACTAGTAAACTCCATTAATAATAATTGTCCTTAGTACAATAGGCAATAAAGAGGAAAGTATAAATATGAAAGAAATACAACTAGAAAGGTGGATCCTTGCCACTATGAAATTCCACCGATTTTTATTTTTCAAGAAAACAACATCTTTACTTTCTATCAATTCTCTTTCAGAATTAAAAAATCTGTAGTCATTTCCGTTTTCTATATACTCAATAAACCTGCATTCCCTGGTTTACTTTTCAATTTATCCTTTAGTGGCCTTGGGATAAGCACTTGTGCCTTACAACCTCACATTTTGAATTTACATAAGTCTGGTTTATATCACATCCATATCTCGTAAGGTGTAAGAGGTTTTGCGTTGGTTTTAACTCTATTTAATATATATGCCGAAATCGATAATACTTCACCCCAAAAATGTGTTGGTAGATCAGCATATCCCATCATCAATCTCGTCATATCCAATAGAGTTCTATTTCTTCTTTCTGTAATGTCATTTTGTTGAGATTTATATGGCATAGTATAAATGTGACTTATACTATTCAATTTGCAGAAATCATCCAAAACTTCAAATTTACCTCCTTTATCACTATTCAAACCTTTAATGGGTCTACACAAGTGAGTTTCTACTTCTACTTTATATTCTTTAAATTTCTCAATTGCCTCAAATTTATATTTGAGAAAATAGATATACTCATATCTTTAATAGTTATTAGTGAAAGTAATAAGAGTGGGGCTACTCTGCCGCCCCACTCTTACCGCTGGGCGTACCGCCCATTGTTTTTTTTTTCTTTTCTTTTCACATTTTTTTAATACATTTAAATATTTTTAAAAAATTAAAAAAAAATACACCAATACACTTAAAATCACTTCCTTAATCACTAAGTAAAAAAATAAAAAATAAAAAAAATTTAACCAGCGGTCAAATGGAGTGGTCAAAGTGGGGGGGCAAAGTAGTTTTTTCCAAGTAATAAAGTACTCAATTCCTCTATGTATTTTAGTTCTAAAAAGTCCACAAACATAAAAATGTATAATTTCAAGTAGATCTGTGAATTTCTAACTTTTTGAAAAAGATTTATTACTCATTTTTCCTTTGATACATGGTTAACATATATCACAATTATTTGAGTTTATTTGTGGTATTAATCCACTTTTACATATTCTAATCATCTTATTTTTATTTAAATGGCATAATCCTAAATGCCAAAAAATATGCAAAATCTGGAGACACATTCAAATAATAAAAAATAGATACTTTATTAATATCAACATTCAGTACATGCATATCATGATCTTTCACGCCTTTCAATGATACATTACCCTTACTTATTACAACAGTTTCAAACTTAAACTCAACTATATAGCCTTTATGATCTAGTATAGGCATTGATACTAATGTTTATGAATACTAGGTACATATAGTACATCACTAAGTAAAATAACGGAACCATTCACTTAAATTTGCATGTACCTTGTCCCAAGACATCGTAGTATGTGTTTTTGTTCATATGCACTATGTGCAAGTGTAATTTGGAAGAGAATTTCTCGAGGATTTGAAAGCCTCCAAAGTTGATTGTAATATGCAAGTGTTGTTGTGAAACCAAACACTTGTCTATTGATCGTCTTTTCAATACGGGAAAAAATTGCCTCTATCATGATCAAGCTCTTGATATCACTGTAGAAAAATAAAGAACAAAAAGAGATGAAATTTGAACAAAACGTCAATATGGTGACACCCCCATAAGGGTATTTGTCTCAGAAGTTGGTGATGGATAAAGGGAATTAAGTGCCTTCAATGTGCACTAATGACCCTTATTTATAAGCCATGAGACACTGGTTGGCAAAGCGCATAACCATTGGTAATGCAATGGTTAGCAAAAGGCACAACCATTAACAAGTGACACAATCTTTTGATTAAATCAAAAGGTTCTCTTTTGACACTTTCTCAACCATCACCCCTTTAAGAACCATCATCATTAAGAATGTGTCATTTTAAGGGGTACACTGTTTGATGATCACACTCCTTAAAATTACAAGATCACGCCTATCTTAGAGCCGCTAATCAAGGCAAGCAACAAATGGCAAAACAAGGCTAATGGGGTCTGCAATTTTCGAGCCATTATTGTCCTTTAAATTAATAGTGAAGGATGGGACATATATGTATAGGCATATGTAGACTAACTCATTTGTTTTCAGGAAACTTCACAACTCATCTCATCTAATCATTACAATTTTCCTAAATTCTCATATAAAATAAAATAAACAATTCAACTTTTGCAAATCCTAAAACAAAAATATATTAAAAAATATATTCTAATAATATTTTATTCAACTTTTTAACTTTAATCTCAATTCATCCAATCTCATCTGTGAAAACAAATGTTTGTGGAAGAAGATTGTGTGTCAAACTGGAAATGTAGTGACCAGTCACTCATCAAGGTGCATATTTAATAGAACTATAGGACCATAAACTTAGGTAATTAATTTAATTATATGTAACGCTAAATGTGCTTCCTTAACTCTCACTTTAAGGTTTCGTTTGGTTGTTAAATTCATCTGAGTTCAACTCAGTTCAATCTAATTTTAAACTAAATCTAACATCCAAACACTCAACTATCAAATTACTAAATTTATCTCAACTCAAAACGTTTTTACATGTGGGACACACAACCTTTTTCAATTCAACATTTCTTTACACGTAGAACCCATAACCTTTTTTAATTTCTCATAAATACATCTAAACTCATCTTAATATCCAAATACATTTAAACTCATCTTAGGTGGATCCCACAAAACTCACTCAATCATCTCAACTCATTATTATTCATAAAAAATTCAACTCAGCTCAACATCTAAACACAACCTAAAATTGCATCATATTTATCAAAAAGAAAAAAAAAAAGTTGCATTATATTGAATATCCGAGGTGCATTAGTGGTTGTACAAACTGTGGCAGTATCCTAATCTGGAATATAAATGCCAGATGTCTTTAGCCCTCTCTTGTTAAAGTAATAGATGTAGTTTCTTCTATTTGTCTTAAAAATTTAACATTTCCGTCACAAGAGAACCAGATTGTAGATACATGTGAAATATTTAATTAAATGAAAATAAAGTGTGTAATCAAGTTCAAATTCAAAATCTTTACTATCATATCATGTTAAATTATCATTTATTTCAAAAACTTAAGCCTGTCGGCTGAGTTATGTTTAATAGTTTAATTTATATTCTAATGTTCTCCTTGACTTAGCTTATAAGTTAAGAGGATGAGTACCTATTTTAATTGAAAGAGTCATATAATTTGTGTCACAGATTGCGTAACTATAATTTTTAAGTGTTTTGTGAATACGATTTTGCTTAATATCAAAGTCTATTGCCATCTATTAAGGTATCCCCCAGTGGTATGGGATTAGATTGGCTAAAGTTCAAGTCTGTTTATAAGGACTTCAAGGTAGAGAGATCAAGCATATGCTTTGACTTCTAAGTTCTAACCAAAGATCTCCTCAGTCCATAAAAAGAAAACGATAATTAATTAATAAAGAAGAAAGTTTTTAGATATTAAACAAAAATGAGCTACAATTGCACTAATATTGTCAATCATATTAAAAAATGTCTTGAATATTTAAAGGATATTGCAATTTAATAGATTAAATTGGAAGAAATTTATGCAACCCAATTTAAAGAAACAAACATAAAAACTTTATGAATTTTAGGCTGGAAAATTCTGTAAATTGGAAGAAATGTCTCAAGATTTTTTATTTTATAGAGATTATTGCTTTATTTATAAATAGTAGGCATTACATCCTGTAAACTGGAACATATTCAATGGAAGCCAAAAAACAAAATGTTCAAACATTGTTTTTAATAGTTGCGCTATAGCCCTTATCATAATTCCTAGACCAAAGCATAACCCCTCCATATTTTGAAGAACTCTTGATAGAAGGCAAAACATCAGTATTAAGCAGATCGGGAGGGATGTAGCCACTTCCAGCTGCCTCTGGAGCAGCAGGCAACCCCAAAAATATCTGCCCAGCTTGAATAGAGTTCCACTGATTCCAATAGCTCTTCAGGTTGTCTGCATTCCCAGAGTATTGACAGGGTTGGTTGTTATAGAATTGGACCCAGACATAGTCAAACAGGCCAGTGTCTAGTGCTCCTTTTAGCCAAGCGTCTGGGAATGGACACTGCGGTGCTGCTGTTAGGTAGACCTTTTTCTGTAGGCTAAATGCAGACAGTGCCCTTGCGAGCTCGTCCCAGTGTTGGGTTGTGCCTCCCTCGATATCGAAGTCAATGCCATCTAGAACTACATCACCCAATGGACGGGAGCTGGATTGACCCCCAAGAAAGTTGTTCCACAAGTAGTTTGCAACAATCCTGCACGGTATCAGAGAACATCATTTTCTGATCTTTTACTTGGTGAAGGGGACCAGCAAAACATGTACGTTCCCTTCCAAACATCTACGCTTGAAAACTGATGTTAAAAAGAAAAACAAAACAAAAGTTCTAAGTCGGTGTAAATAGACTCTAATTCTGGTGGGATGCATTACAAATATCGATAAATGGGACAAACTTCGGTGTCGGTAGGTGTTTGATGCTTTGACTTTTTAATAATAGCAATGGATTCGAAAAAATTGGCGTGTTTACGTACCGACTTATAAGTAGCATTACTGAAACTTTTTAATAAAACCTCAAACTTTTCAAGTTTAAACACCAAAGAAGCTAGCTCTATGAAATAATATAGTAAAAAGAAGCAATGATTGCCTGGCATCTTCAGTAGAGGAGAGGGAATAGCTACCAGCACCGCCTCCAAGTGAGAGCATCACCTTGATGCCCTGGTTTTGGCAAGCTCTGATGTCGTTGCTCAAGCCGGTGCACCCATTTGTGCTTGGGTCACAATGGCCGGCAAGGTTCATCTGTGGGGCCTGGCCGTTGCCAAATGTTACCAGGAAAGCTATGTTCACTATACCATAATTCCCAGTGGCGCAAGTATCAGCCAAGCTGCCCTCACTTCCATTCTGGCCCCAGTACACAGAGATCACGCCTGCCTTTGAGCCTGTGAAGAGGGCAACCATTAAAAGGAACAAGGCTAATGGGGTCTGCAACATTCGAGCCATTGTTGTGCTTTGCTAGTTGCTGCTTTGGATTGAAACTTAATGGTGAAGGGAACTCTATTTATAATTTTAGAGAAATGCTCGGGCTCCCCTTTTTTTTCATCATACCATTTCTCCCCACTGGGCGAAATACACGTTGAAAATATTACTGTTCATGTAAATAATATAATTGTTTAAGTCTATTTTTTTCTTTTCATGTGACTTTAGCATTATTAGTTTAATAAAGTAACATTATTATGTTAACTGTTTATAAAATGAAAAGAAGAAAGAGCTATCATTTTATCATCTAGAACTATTACAAATATAAAGAGATTATACAAAATAAACTCACAAACTGATATAATTTTATAGAATCTTTTAGATCTATTTTATAATAAAAATAATTTTACAATCTAACGTATAACATCAAAACACATATAATAATTTTTTCTCTTTTCATTTTACAAACAGTTAACATGATAATATTATTTTATTAAATTAATAATGCTAAAGTTACAGGAAATACATAAAAAGAAAAAAGTGAATTTAAACATTTATATTATTCACATGAACAGGTAATATTTTCAACATGTATTTCACCTGATGGGAAGAAATGGGAAGATGAAAATAAATAAATAAATAAGGCCAATTGGCCTTCCCACGTCAGACGGAGAAAAAATTCTGTAGGCTTCATGTATTCTCCTGGACTAAAATAGGTAAACGTGGAATCTATATAAAAATTAATTTTTTAATAATAAATTTTATTCTATTTTAAAAAGAATACGTGAGATTTGTACATTTAAGACTATATCTAATATTATTTTTTTTTAAAAATAAGTTCTATTATTAAAAATATAATTTTTTTATGTGATTATTAGATTAATCATTTAAAAAAAATACGTGAGACTTTCGCATTGTAAATATTAATTTTTTAATTTAGATTATTTTTATTATAAACACTTTTAAGAGTCAACTGATTTATGTGTCAAGGTCTTTCATAATTTGGGTCCATAATCCATATCAGTCAAAAAGGCTAGGATAGGCATTAGATCCCAATATTTAGCATTGGGCTAAAAGCTATGATGGATAGGCGCTTTTCTTTTCTTTCCTTAAGGATGCATAGGCTTCTGTTGCATGGGCGCTCTTCTCTTCGGTGCACATGACATGGACAAGGCCGCTAATTCTGCAATATTATTATATATCCCTTGTCACCGCAAATAAAAACACTATTAATATTCTTTGAACTTGTTCATCAGGCACAGGAAGCATGGATGTTAAGAAGTAAAAAATTACAAAAGGATGCAATCACAGATGAAGAATTTGGAGATTTTTTTGCAAATGTTTCAGAGAATAGGAACAATTGAAATTTGTTTATTTATAGAAATAGCCAAATTGTTGTGGACAAGGAAAAACAAGAAGTTATTTGGAGATAGTTTTCTACCCCCTTCAATCCTAATGAATAGAGCTACACAAGCATACAATGACTTCTAATAGATGCACAATAAGCAACTCAACTCGAGATACCATGGCAGATTGGATCAAATGTACTCTACTCATTGGAATCCTCCTTATACAAATTGGATAAAGATCAATTGGGATGTAGCAATAAGAGAAAGAGGTAATAGAATTGGAGTTGGGATTGTAGTTAGAGACAGTTAGGGTGATTAATTGGCTTCGTGCATGCAACCATTACAGTTTTGCTCACAATCTGCCATGACAGAAGCTAGAGGTTTAATATCGGCAACAAAGTCGTGTAAAGAACTTAATTTGCAGAATGTAGTATTTGAAGGGGATTCACTTCAAGTTGTAAAGGCAGTAAAACAACATAATCAGCAAAATGGTATGCTTCAATGCGTTGTGAAGGATGTTCATTCTATCTTGGCTGATATAAGTTGGGAGATTAACCATGTAAAGAGGAATGTAAATCAAGTGGCTCACCAGCTAGCACAGCAAGCACTTTACTAGAGTTGTGAAATTATTGATATTGATTTCATCAACCCATGTATAAGTGTTCAAGTCATGGCTGAAGGAAGACAAGGTTTCTGTTCTAATGCAATAGCCGTAGAACAAGCTAATCTAAATGCTGTAGGCCAAAGTAATGTACTGTCTGTAGTTGGCATTAACAATGAATGGCTGAAGGCCATACTAATGTTTGATAAAATAAAGTTATTTGAAGTTTCAAAAAAAAAAAAGAAACACTATTAATAATCCCAACGTTTTTCTTTCTTTCTTATTTTTGTCCAAATACTTTCTAGATTTTCAATTTTATCGTTTCTCTTGATTTATAAAAATTTATCTATAATATGATTCTCCATGTAAATTAATGAGAGACTTACCATATATATGTTTCCAAAACATTGTGACATCTATTAAATATTGATACGTAAGCTCTAAAAAAAAA
Source organism: Juglans regia (assembly GCF_001411555.2). Classification (NCBI taxonomy): domain Eukaryota; kingdom Viridiplantae; phylum Streptophyta; class Magnoliopsida; order Fagales; family Juglandaceae; genus Juglans; species Juglans regia. The sequence continues at coordinate 9,296,870 of NC_049907.1, forward strand.
AAAAAAAAAAAGAGCAAGCTAGCTTTAAAAAAATGATTTTGAAGATTAACGGCTTTTGGGGAGTGAGATAATATGATAATTTCGTGAATAGTTGTAAGATAATTTGTGAATAGTAATGAGATAGTTTGAATTGAGTATTTTTTAGATTTTGAGAAAAGAGAGAAAAAATTGAATAAAAAATATTATAAAATTAAATATTGTTATAATATAGTTTTATAATATTATTTTTGTTTAGGTATTTGAAAAAGTTGAATTATTTTTTATTTTTTATTTAAAAGTTTTGAAAATTTGTAATGATAATTTTAAAAAAAAATTATAATTATTAGTTTGAAAATTTTTTATTAAAAAATATTCATTTTTCTATGGGAGGGTCTATGAAGGTTGGAAACCTCCAACGTCTACCGGCCTAGAGTGGCAGAAGGACCACCCAGCTTACGGAATGCGTAGCAACCTTAGTTACCTATTTTCATTGCTTTTGGGTATCTTGGCAAAGAAAATGTTTCTAATCCCTAGCTAGCTTGGAGCATTAGGCCGGTTCGATCTGCCTCCATCTATTTGGTGAAGTAGTAGTGGTTGTGAAACTTAGTCACATTTCTCAACTAGATCTTGAGTTTCGCTTTGCATGATAGGCAAGAAAAACCCTACTGTGAGCATTAGTATTGATTTCTCTATATACATCTTCAAAATCACATCTTTTAAAGATTGATTTTGTATATCAATAAAAACTCACACATTAGATTATGCATATTTGAACCAAATACTAATAAAAAAATTTTATTTTTTATTTTTTTCTTAAAATTATTATTTTTATATATTTTACAATTAGCACCATGTGCTCAAATATACAAATTCCATATATTTAAATATTATCAATTTCATAGATTGAAATGACCAATTTTATCATTAAATATTAATATGTACTAAAAAACACTTTAATTTGTATCATCAACTTAATACAAATTTCATATATCCAAATCATCATCTTAATACAAATTTCACAAAGTTGATTTTAATGAGTAGGAGAGAGAAAAAACATTAAAAATAATGTTTGAAGAGTGAATAGTACTTCTTCAAACTTGATCAAGAAGCACTATTCATAGCTATTTAAAAATTTAGAGATGTATAAGTCAATGTAGATAAATTTAAAAACATATTATGCAAATATAAAGATGAAGATAAAGATGAATAAGCCATTACTAGCGTTTTGGAAGACAATATGCATTGGTACTACTCTTCCCTCTTGAATGGTTGTTGCATATTCGCTCACACATATATAGAAGATTCCCTCCACTCGAGCTTGAGGGTTTAAAGTGAGAGGGAGAAAGAGTGGCATGTAAAATCAATCCTAAAATATTTAGGGTGTAGAGTCAGAATTTAAACTCAGAATCTTTCCTCTGATATTATATAGAATCACCATTATGATCAGTTCGTAGAGAAGTTCCCTTGAGATGCTTCTCCATAGGTCTTCTTTTATAACTAAGGTTGTAATACCCTGGTCGCATATTGAGAGTATGAATAACTCACATGCAATAGGTAGGTTATAAAGATAATTATGAGTGCTAAGTTCCACACTTTGTGAAAATATTGGGCTTAATAAGTAATTTAATAAAAGTTGCAACTTGACTCGTCTCTTTGAGATTACAGCGCAAATGTGATGACTAAAGCTTTTCCTAGATCCCACTTATTGGTAAGTACTGTTAACGATATAAATAATAAAAACTACGTATTCCCATCAACTTATGTTTTTGGGATACTCATAATCTCATATATCATCATGTCCTAAGTTCAAACCATGATTTTACATTTTATCTAGTTAATTAAATATTCCACCATGTGAAATTAATGGAGCAAGGGAAATTTGCAGACTCCTAACCCTACATTGCGAATACGAGTAACTCAAATAGATGTATGTAGTCATGACCAGCACTGACCAGTACTGGGTGTTTGAGTCCCTACTGACCAGTACTTATTAGGTGAAGTAATTTGGACTTTTATAAGTGATATTAAGCAAGTTCCTAATTGCGTAGTCTTTTTGGTATTCTAGAGCAGATGTGGCTAATCATGTTTTCTGTACGTATTTCTTCACAAGGTACGTATTTCTTCAGTGCTCCATACTCAGACTCATTGTTAGTATTCTTAAAACTGAATCTTAGAGCATACACATACAGATGGTCGACCATATAATCATCACATGCATGATCCGGGGAAGTCAGGATCGAATTGGAAGAGGCCGGCTGGTCTGCATCGCTGATATATATTCTTGTTGGAAGATACATCGACACCAATCATTGATACCAAAGAAGAATTGTTCTTTCTATTCCATGGTTTTTTAAATTATATGACAATTTGGCATTTCAGACACTTGATGTTGTTGGAAGACATCATCAAAAGCTGTTTTAATAAGGAATATTAATGTAACCGACACACGCCAGATGATTAGATGTCCATTGGGTATAATTATATGCAAAAATATTTCATTATAAGACAGAAACATATGTTTATAATTCAATCAAATTCTGTGCATTTGAAAAGGCCCCACAAATTGCAACCACCAATTGCCACTGAGTCACCATCCATTGGCTTTGACATCCTGTCATATGACATTTGTCATGATGATGAGATAAAATGAGATGAGATGAGACAGTACGTGGTTTGAATAATGAGATGAGATGATATGAGATAATTTTAGATGAAAGTTAAATAAAATATTGTTAGAATATTATTTTTTAATATTATTATATTTTATAATTTGAAAATTTTGAATTTTTTATTATATTTTGTGAAAATTTGAAAAAATTGAAATGATGAGATAAGATGAGATGAAATATTTTCACTATCCAAACTGGCCTAACCAATTTTCTTCCACATTTCTGAATTTTTAGTTCCCTCTCATCCACAATCTCTGATCACAAGATTATGAGTATTTTGAAGTACTTTGGTTTGGCAATTTTCTATGAACTTTCACTGATCATTTTCCTGATCACCCCCACTAATTGCATGACCCATAAAACTGGTAATGATCTCCTCAAGATATTGAAGCATGTGCTGTCCCTTTTTCCTTGATCACTACCTCCACTAACTCCTTATAGATTGCTCCTTTTTTTCTATCATGCATAAGGTACTGAGGAGGGTCAACTCAGTAACCCAATTACTACTCCAAATTTAAACTCCAACCAAATGATAATGATTATGTTGGCATATAAGGAAGGAGAGGGAGAGAGGGAGGGAGGGAGAGAGAGAGAGAGAGAGAGAGAGAGAGAGAGAGAGAGAGAGAGAGAGAGAGAGAGTTTTTGTAAGACTTGCATGCATGCCTCTTTCTTAAGGAACAATTAACATTGATAGAGACCTAACCAGTTTAGAGGAATGAAAGGGTAATTTAAAATTCTCATCAGTTAAGGCAAACCACAGATAAAACATTTAAATTATATAATTGTTTTGGAAAGGAGGTCAATAAACTACTATTTGAAGTGAGTTATGACTTAATGAGCAGAAGGTGGCTTGCCTGGAAAGAGGAGTTTATGGTGGTGTTTCCACTATCATTTTTTTTTTTTTTTTATTGCTTTGAAATTCAAATCTTTCTATTACTAGTACTCTATGTAAGTCTGATTCAGGTCAATTCCCATATGCCTTTTGATTTGCCATTCCTCTGCTGGTTTCTTATCCTTTTCATGATGTTTTTAATTACTTGGCCGGTACTGTAGAAAAGATGATCCAACAGCTGAGCACGATCGAGGCTCCACATACTTCCCATTAGTGATAAAGTAGAAGTTCATTTGTTTATATTAATTAAACCATTTTGGTTCTCTTGTGCATTCATAGTGTTGGAGATCAAAATATCAATATTTATGTGAGTAATGCTATATACAGTCGTAGAATGTGTAAATACCGTACAATCACTTTAAAAAAGAGTGAGGTCCACTATTAAAAAATTAATTTTTATTTTTTTAATATAGGTCCTATCTATCATCTTTGTCTGTCTTATTTTCTAGAGATGGATGACCCCGGCCAGCTCGGGATCTTCATATATTATTATATTATAAAGCATCTTCTATTCCCTTTACTTGTTTTATCTTTCGGTGGCTTCTCCCTTATCAGCACATGTGGCTTCTCCCTTTTCTTTCGGTGGCTTCTCCCTTATCAGCACATGAATGCTGTACACATAGAGTATTCCACTTTATATATGAGATTTTTCATTTAGATTTTCAACAATTATGTTTGCAAGCCGACGTGAAGAATACACCGAGCCTTCATATCATCTATTTGGCAAGATTTAATTTGCAAAAAAAAGTTTAAAATTAAATTATTTTGCAAATCAAATCTTACGTACTATGCATGCAATGCAGATGTTGTATATATATATATATATTCTTCGTACCAGTAGAATTATAATAATTTTATTTTTATATATCCTTGGTTTATTTTTATGCACCCTTTGATTATAAAAGACTCCATCTTTCTAAAGTTCTTGAGGTTAAGCAATATCTCAAAATAATACTTTAAACTAGAATTTCATAAATTTTGCAGCTGAATTTCGTAGTTTTCACATTAAGTTTGTTATTGGTCTCTTTAGATTTTGGGCCTTTTTTGGCTTTTTCTATATGCTTTATTTTTTCTTTTTTTCTTTTTTTTTTTTTTTATAAAAGTGTTTGTTGGGTAGATTATGCAAGATCTCATGGAGGCAACCTAAGCCACAAGGCTCCAAGCTTTGAGCAAGTTTTGAAAGATATTGCGTGTAAAGAAGGTGACGGCAGAGAATAACATCTTTAATAGATGATTGTGTTTAGCATGCATGGAATACTCTATTGCCAAATAATATGATGAATCATACAAAGTTAAGCCAATATGGTCATGCAAAATATAATAACTATCAAATTATTAAGAAAAAACTATTCATCATTTCTTAGGTGCGGTTTGGATAGTGAGACGATATGTAATGATTTTTTTCATCAATCATTATTCACCACTCTACACTTTACGTCATATGAAAAATATTTTCATATCCTATAAAAAATATTCTTACACTCTATAAAAAAAAATTATAAATATAAAATATAAAATTGAATAGTAACTAATCCATAACATTTTTCTATATAAAAATAACGAAGAACTTTTTAATCGTTTGACTGATATCACGTTAAAAAAAGATAATTAATAGGACGATGAACGATAATATTTTTTATTAGGTAAGGTAGACACGTAGCCATTGTGCCTTTAACTCACCCTAAAGTAAGAAAAAATATACGTAATTTCTTGCTATTTATATAACTTCCATACATCATATTTTTTTTAATTTTTATTATTTTTTTCTTTTATCAAATATTTAATATATAAATAATTAATAGAATAATTAAATTAGTTTAGAAAGAATAAACAGAAAAAAAAATTAAAATTTTTTAAAAATATATAGTGTGTGAAGGTTGAGAAAATTGTGTAGCATTACTCCTAAAGTAAACCCAAACTCGGAGGTTTTCTTTTATGAAAATTGATAGATATATATTATATATTTATTGTTATAATTATATTTTAAATGTGAGATATTTTTTATAAAATAATGTATAAAAATAATATTATTTTATAAAAATACTCAAAATTTAAAATATGATTATATAAAAAGTAACTTTATACTCCATACTCTCATTATATTTTCATCCAACCATGTAAGATATAACATATTTATCATCATTAGATGATAAAAAAATTATTTAATAAAAAATTATTCAATAATGATAAATATGTCAAATCTTACAGAGTGATATAATAATATAATGTATAAAATTTTCCTCATATAAATGGTTATAAAAATAGTTATATGCGTATCATTATTCTTTTCTTTCACTGTTGGAATGCAAATGGGAGAAAGAAAAGAACCGAGCAAGCGAAATGCAAAACAAATATGTTCAGGATGAGAATGAAAATGGACAAAAGGTGATGAATAAACGGACAAAATGGGGATTGATTAGTAAGACAAATTATTATTTCTTAGAATTATCTTTCCAAATTAAGGAAAGTTTGAATTGTTCAAACAGGTATTTGAAACAAAAATGTATCTATTGAAAATAATTTAATTTTTATCAGTTATTATTCACTATCTTACACCCTACATTCTATGGAAAAAAAATTATCAAATATAGGATACAGAGATAAATAGTGACTAATGTATAACAAAATCCATTGAAAATAATAGGATATGTATCATGTGTGTCTCACATTGACTGTCCAAAAGTTTTACCATTCAAGAGCCAATTATAAAACTTTACTAGGGGTCGTTTGCAATCAAAATCCACTTCAATTCATCTCAATTTATTTCATCTCATCATTACAACTTTCTCAAATTTCTATAATAAATAATTTAATTTTTTTAAAATTCTAAAATAATTTTTTCAAATTCACACACAAAATATAATAAATAATTCAACTTTTATTCTACTATTCACAAACCATCTCAACATATCTTAACGCATCTCTGAATCCAAACCACTCTAAAAGAATTCTTAACAATTTTCTTTCACACATTATTTTTTTATAATTATTTAATGAGAAATATTTTAACTATAAAAAAATTTCATAAAAATAAATCTACAACTTGACGTTGTTTAATATAGTATATTAGATTATAAAATTATTTTATTATAAAATAGATCAAATATATTATATAAAATTACGTTAATTCATAAATTTACGTTATATGAAATTACGTTAATTCATAAATTTACTTTTATAAAATCTATTTACGACGGTAACACTTCCCTTTAAATTTTTATAAATCAAATATTTATCTTTAGATTTTACTCCCTAAAATTTGTAAAAAACAAAATTGTAGGAAAACCGCCCTTCCCTCTGCACTGTGCCTGTCGTTTTTGTTATATATATATTAAAAATTTAAAAACAGCAAAAAGTAAAGAAACAAAACAAGCATAGACCGTCTCTATCGCTCCCCCGAACTCTTTATTTTCTGTGTACAGAGGCTGCTCACTGCTAGGCCTGTCTATCGGCCAAATCTGGAGCAACCCATTTCATCTTCTTTTTTTCTTTTTCCTGCCATTTGAAGGGAAATATTCTGCACAGACAGTTTTCTTTCCTACTCTGTATTGAATATAAACTAATTCTATTTTCCTTGATTTATCATTCATGTACGTTAAATCTAGAGACTTGGGCCAAATCTGGCGAGACTCATTCGGTCACTGACTGTGGAGGAGTTTTCAAACAAGGTATACTCATGATGGGTTTTCTTTTGGAATTGTTTTTACTCTTTTTTTTTTTGAAATTATTTTCTGTGTTTTCACTGATCTGTCTGTCTCTTTTATGTGTGTTATTGGTTTAGTTGTAGTTGTTGATGTTATTGCTTTTTAGTTATATGGGGTTTTGATGTTTGATTGACAGATCTCTGTGGTCCAATATTTGCCTACCGAACATCATTTAATAATTTTAAATCAGAAATTTCTCTTCGAGTATAATGTTAAGAGTACGGTGAAAGATGTTCATGAGGAAAGATCACAACTTGTGCTTGGACTGCTTAAGGCATTGCGGGGAGAAATTTCCTTTTTGTTGCGAGAAATATGTTATTTTTATTTTCCGGTTATTGTTCCTAAAGGTAATAAAATCTGGTTTTTTGTTAACAGACTTATGTTTTTCTTAATTTCCTTTATGTGAAATACTTTCCCCTCCGAGCATGTACGTGGTCTCTGATTAGTTGTTTCAATTTGTTTATTATTTGTTTAGTTTTTTGTGTGTATGCATGCAATCTCTTGTTTGGTTAGTTGTCTGAATATGGTATTGTTCCTTCTGTTCATGACAACCTTCTCAGGATATCTGAAAAATATGTCCTGGGATGTTGAATTATTTGTAGATTGTCAGGAGCTGCAGGGTTTTTTTTCTCATGGTTCATCGTCTCTGTTTGCCTGGCTTGTAATAAATGATGTTTACATTTTGTTATCATTTTTTCTTCATGTAGAAGGTATGGAGGTAATTTAAATTTGTTAGAGAATGGAGATGAATCCATAGTTCATGTATTGTAGACACAAATTGCTTGTCATGTCTTAGGACACCCTATTAATTCTAGAAACTATGAATCTGAGATTTTGGTTACAAAAACTACTACCAAGGTTCAATTTCGCTTTTGATCTGTACTACCGAGATCCAAATATAAAGTTTTAACACCTTTGGTTATAGTTTTTATTTTTCAAAATTAATCCGAAGATTCAATCCTTTCATATTAATAAAGCATTGATGAGTTCCTAACATTTTTCATCTGTATGATCCACTCACCAAGAAAGAGGATAACAGGTTGTGGTTTTCTTAATCTAATACAAAATATTTGCTTGATGGGCTCTTGTGAGGGTGATGAATCACTAAATTTTCTTGTATGTGTGTGTGTGCTCTTAATGTTCTTCCCATCTTGTGACTTTTGAAAATGATTTATGGTGCCTTTCTGATTACATTTTATTTTGATATATTCTCAGATGCTCTGACTTATAGTGGTCCAGGGCTCCATGCCTCGGTCATATCTCTTCTTATATAATAATGTATTCTCAGGAGCCATGATTTATTACTTGTTTAATATCAAGAGGCGCTGATCTCATTTCCTGCATTACATAATTAATTTATTTTTCTTGGGCTCAGGTTGTTGCTTTTAACTCCTTTTGGTCATGGAGGGAGAATCATCGTGGATCAATCATCGCCTTGATGACATCTCTGAAGAGATTGGAGAGTTTGACGGCTGGGTTTGGATACAAAGTTAGTTTCAACTAATCTCATCTCATCTAATCACTACAATTTTCTTAAATTCCCACACAAAATATAATAAACAATTCAATTTTTTCAAATTTCAAAACAATAATAATATTAAAAAATAATATTTTAACAATATTTTATTCAACTTTTAGCTTTCATCTCAACTCATCTCATCTAAACTCACCATTCAAACCTCACCTCATTTTCAGAGCTTAATGATGAAGGCAATAACGAAACTACTGCAGTTTCTCTGGAGTTGATCCTGCCTGATGACCTGTTGGAACGGATCCTTGCCTATCTCCCGATTGCAAGCATTTTTAGAGCAGGTTGTGTGTGTAAAAGATGGAATGAGATTGTTAGTTCAAATAGGTTTCTATGGAACTTTTCACATGTACTATCACAAAAACCATGGTATTTTATGTTTACTGGCTCTGGTGAACCAAATGGTTATGCATATGATCCGATCCTTCGGAAGTGGTATGGCATTGAACTTCCCCACATCAGGGCACCCGATTGGTTCATTGCTTCATCATGCGGATTGGTTGGCTTCATGGACAATGACAGCAGACGCGAACTTTACATCTGTAACCCTATTACCAAGCGCCACAAGAAGCTTGAGGAGCCCCCAGGTTGGAAGTTTTCTGATTACATTGCCCTTGCAATCTCAGTGAACAGGATATCACATGGTTATCTCATCACAGTAGTGAAATCTAAGCAAGTCCCTGAAAATTTTTTCCAATGGGATATCTCAATTCATATTTATGATTCAGAAACGATTTTGTGGACAACCTCTTTGACAGAGGTTTTAACAGGTTGGAGAGGTGGTGATGAAAGTGTGATCTGCAATGATGTTTTGTACTTTTTGATTTACTCAACTGGGAGTGGTGCACCGGAAAATCGTCATGGCCTAGTGGCATACAATCTCTTTAGCCGCTCTTCCCATGGTTTATTGGATAGGTGTTTTATTCCAGTACCCTGTGCTCTTACATGTGGCCGCCTAATGAACCTAAAGGGAAAACTGGTGATGGTGGGAGGAATTGGCAAACAAGATCGGGCTGACATAATTAAGGGAATTGGCATCTGGGTTCTAAATGGGAGGGAGTGGCAAGAGATTGCACGTATGCCTCATAAGTTTTTCCAGGGATTTGGGGAGTTTGATGATGTTTTTGCTAGCAGTGGTACAGATGATCTCATATACATCCAGAGCTATGGAGCTCCAGCACTTCTTATCTTTGATATGAACCAGAAGCAATGGAAATGGTCGCAGAAGTGCCCTGTGACAAAGAGGTTCCCACTTCAGCTCTTTTCTGGTTTTTGCTTTGAGCCCAGACTTGAAATTGCTCCATAATTTGTTTCACTTTAGATTCATGTGGTGCTATTGATGAATGTGTCTTTGATTACAGTGGCTTTATTTTGTTTCCATTTACCTTCGCCTTCACATCGAGTCATTATGAAAATGTGTTTTGAAAAGTTATAGAGAATGTAAATGCAGATAAATCTGGCTCATTCATGATCATGGGAATATTATTATTTTTTTCTTTTTGCCTTCAGAAAAACCGCATAGATTAAAGTACTTCTTTGAGACCCTTTCTTACGATGTAGATTTATGGGCTTATCTTTTTATAAGAAGCATTGCTGTCACTTTCTGCTTCAATTTCCCTAAACTTATTCTTTTTATTTTTTCTTTAAACATACTGTTCAAGTGTTCTTCTTTCACATAGCTCAAAGGGGCGCTTCTGATAGTCCTTGGACTGAAGGAGGATCTCTTTCCATGCCCAAGGAAATTTCGAAGATGGTTCTCTTTTTCTTTTTCAGATTGGTAATTCTTCCTTCTCCATATCAAAATCTTTGGATTGGTACTTTTTTCTCTTTGACGAGCTTTGCTGTAATCCCAAGTTTTGAGATGAACTCCCATGCCAAATGGATAGACCATGACGGGATTGGCGAAGACAAGCTTATTTGGGCCCCTTTTAAAAATAAGATATTCAAGGTTCATTTGTCCCTATTCCCCATGATAACATCACCTTTCCTTGAAAGAGAATACGGCAGATTAAGGTCTCTTTGAGAGCTACATTTCTTGTCTAGGCAATCCTAAGAAAGATTCTCACCATGGACTATATGAGAAAAAGGCACAATGTGAAAGATGTATGAAAAATCAGTGGATCATCTTTTGCTTTATTGTGAGATTACTACTAATTTGTATTTAGGAGTGAATTTGGTCCAGTCTAGTCGGTCCATAAGAGTTGTTTAAGACCGGATCGGATCCTTTCAGTCCAAGATTTTCCCACCCTGGACCGAACCGAACAATCTTTGGAGTTGGACCGGACCGGTCCCTTTTAATCCAGTCAGTCTAGTCGGTTCGTCGGTCTGATCCAATACCAAATGGGCCAATCCTAACATCCTTTGTTTTTCGGCCTTATAGTGAAAATTCTAGTACGTTTTCAGTCCACTAACATTTTATCAAATTTAAGCTAAAAAATAGCAAAAAAGAACTTGAAAGGAAAATGAAAATTCACTACAAAAAATTAAAAATTGTCTATTTCCATTCAAACAACTGAAACAAGGTTATCAATTATAGACTCATAATAATAAATTTAAAAAAAATAGAGATAAAAAAATTTTAAAAAAAAAATCCCTAATCAGTAATCATCCAAATTGCAAACTCCGAATAAATAAATAAATAAAATAAAAATAAAGACAACTAGCCATAGGCCCATAACAATGTAACACAAACTCCAGTCCACAACTCCAAGAGTCCAAATAAAAGATAAAAAAAAATTAAAAAACCAAAAAAAGTAAAGTAAATGACACAAAAATTATTACAATTTACCACGCATCTAGGCTCTTAGCCATGGCCCACAACCCACCTACTAATAAGGCCGAACACAACTTTGTAAGGATGGATCACCAAACGGCAAATACTACTTGATCTCCTCGCAAGCTTTCAGCACCAAACGGAAACATTACTCCAAGTCTCGCTGTGGATCAAATAATTAATTAAGCAATATTCAACAAATCAATGCCTTCGTGTTCGTGCATTGTACATATTACATGATGCATGTACACTTGATCATATATATATATATGGCATTGAAGAATATCATAAACTATTAAATTCCAATATTCCAGACATTGAAGAATATCATAAACTTCAATCTACATTGTAGTATATTCTTCTGAAAATTAATTCAACAAATTATTGGGTGTAGACATTGGAGTAACAGATTTTCTAACTAACAGATTTTCAGCAACTACAGTCTACTGTGCAAGGTAAAATCTGAAATGATGTAAATATAGTAAGTTTTTTTTTTTTTTTAATTAAACCTCCTTTGTATTACTTATGAGATATCTGTATACAAACTTTCCTGTAAAACAATGCTTTGGATTTCTGGTGGAACACTCTCCATCAAGATTTTTTCCTCAACTATAGAAAGAGACATTTTTGCAAGCTTATGCGCAACTTGATTACAATCTCTAAACGTATGTTGTACTATCCAACTTGGTATGTTCTTCAATACTCCTTTCACATCTTCAACCATTTGACCAAACCATTCCCAACTTTCCTCTTCACTATTTACTGCCTTCACAACCATTAAGGCATCTCCCTCAAAAACAACTCTATCCATATGCAGATCTGCACATAGTTTCATTGCTCTCCACAGAGCTTTTGTCTCAGCAACTATTGGACTGTAGTAACCTCTCTTCGAACTGCACAGGGATACCATAACCTCCCCCTTATCATTCCTTGCAACAATACAAATTCCCATAATACCTTCCTTTTGATTCAAGCCAGCGTCCCAGTTAACTTTCACCTGATCACAACGTGGGGCCTTCCATTTGCTACCTCTTCTTCCTATTGCAGAAACCACGTCCATTCCCTTCACAGATACCTGAGCCATCTGGAAATCTTCTAGTGTTGCTGCAGCTTGTTCAAGAATTGCACCAGGGTTAGCAAACTTTTTTTCAAAGATAAGATTATTCCTTCTCAGCCATACCCCCCTCATCACCACTGTCACCAACTCCAGCTCCCCTTTGAGTAACTTTTTAAACCACATATCCCACAACTCAGTAAGTTGCAGCTCCTCACTCGACCATTTCTGCAAGGGACTCTTCTGTTCAGCCCAGACATCCATTGCTCCTCGACAACTCCATACAGCATGAGTTACAGACTCCATCTCTGATTCACACACAGGGCAGCAAGGATTGTCCACCACTTTCCTCTTAAACAAATTCCTTCTAGTTGGTAAACAATCATTTAGAGCTTTCCAAAGAAAAACTTTAACTACTCCCGGCACATTTAAGCTCCAAATCTTCTTCCAATCAAGCTTTGCCCCTTCTAACTGTTCCCATTTTTCCCTCCTCTTCCTTCCCACCTCTAAATAATAGGCACTTCTCACACTAAACAGCCCATCTTTTGTAGATCCCCAAATCTGTTTGTCAGGCATACCAGATTTACTCAAAGGCAAGCTGCACACAACCATGGCTTCATCCTCATTAAGAACCTCCCTTATCAGAACTTCCTTCCATTCCCCACAATTGGAGTCAATGAATTCACTAACTCTCGCCTCTCTGCTAAGAACAGCAACAGGAGATTGAATACAGTTAGTTAACAAAGTTGGAATCCATTTGTCACCCCAAACCTTTATATTCTATCCAGTACCAACTCTCCATACCAAACCTGCATTGAGAAGTTCCAAAGAGCTCCATAAACTCTTCCAGATCAGAAAAACCTGGAGAAGTTCCAAAGAGCTCCATAAACTCTTCCAGATCAGAAAAGGTCTGTGGCCTAACTTTGCATGCAGTAACTCAGAGTGTCTGAAGTACTTATCTTTCAGAACCAAAGCAGCCAATGACTGAGGATTTGTGAACAACCTCCAACATTGTTTGGCTAGCAGAGCAGAATTAAATCTTTCTAGCTCTCTAAACCCCAAACCCCCCTCAGCCTTTGACACACCCATTTTTGACCAACTTCTCCACTGAATTTTTTTGTCATTTTCCTTAAAACCCCACCAGTATTTTGCCATAACCGCTGCAACTTCCTTACAAAGTTTTCTAGGTAACTTGAAAACATTCATATAGTAATTAGGAACAGCTTGGATAATTGCTTTCAATAGAACCTCTTTCCCAGCAGGAGATAAAAACTTGTTCTTCCAGTTATTCACCTTCTACCACACCTTATCCTTTATACCTCTAAAGGAATTATATCGTGACCTGCCAACCATAATTGGCAGACCTAAATACTTCTCACAGTTTGTAATCAGTTTTGCCCCAAGTTCCTTTAACACACCTTCCCTCACAGTTGACTTTGCATTAGGACTGAAAAAAACAGTGGTCTTCTTCTTATTCAGACTTTGACCCAAGGCCTTCTCATATAACTCCAGGATACTCATAATTATCCTCCATTCAGACCAGCTTGCTTTACCAAAAATAATACAGTCGTCTGCAAACAAAAGGTGAGTCACTCTTGTACCACCCCTAGCCACGGCCACACCTTTTAAAACCTTCTGTTCCTCTGCCCGATTGAGCATAGCACTCAACCCCTCAGCACACAACAGAAAGAGGTAGGGAGAGAGTGGATCTCCCTGCCTCAGACCCCTTGTAGGCTTGATCAAATCACCCGGGCTCCCATTTGTCAAAACTGCATAGGATACAGTAGACACACAATCCATTATCAACATCACCCATTTCTCACAAAACCCCAACTTCCTCATAACCTCCCTAAGAAAAGACCACTCTACTTTGTCGTATGCCTTAGAAATATCAAGCTTTAGGGCCATACTTCCCACCTTATCCTTTTGCCTTGTTTTCATAGAATGCAAGACTTCATATGCAGCTATAATATTATCAATAATAAGCCTTTTACGGACAAAGGCACTTTGGTTTCTTGAGATAACATTCCCTAGCACTCTCTTCAACCTATTCGCAAGAAATTTTGCAATGACTTTATACATCACATTGCAGAGACTAATAGGTCTAAAATCATTTACTAATTTTGGCTCTTTAACCTTTGGGATAAGGGCAACAAAGGTATGATTCAGTCCACTATCCATCCTTCCCCCATTTAAAAAATTCAACGCAACCTCACACACATCATCCCCAACAATACCCCAATATGCCTGTAAAAAACATGCCCCATAACCATCAGGTCCTGGGGACTTTAGAGGGCCCATCATTTTTAAAGCTTCTAACACTTCCTCCCTTGTAAAAGACAGCTGCAGGTAATTGTTCATATCTTCAGTAACTCTGCCCTTTACAGCATTTAAACAAGAATCAATGATGCTGCTAGAAGGGGCAGCAGTAGTATATATCTCAGAAAAATGGGATCTAAAAGCATCAGCAATCCCTCTTTGATCCAATCTCAGATTTGACTTTGAATCCAACACAAACAAAATCCTGTTCTTTTTTCTTCTCTGGTTAGTTCTTATCTCCCATGCAATTTCTGTTTTGCTCGTTGCTTCCACTTCAAATCCTCTTGCTCTAATAAAGACCCCACATTTTTCTGAAGGGATCTGAGTACCTCTACATTCTGTGGCCCTTATTGATCCTGCACCTCTTGAATTCTTTTAGTGAGCATATCTATATCTCTTACTCTTTCTTTGTCTTTTCCCCTGAACCATCCCACTAGATCCCCCTGCAAGCCTCTAAAAGAACTTTAACTCTCTTTATAGGATCTGCAATTCTGCCCTCTCTGTTCCAACCTTGTCTTACCAGCTGCTCACAACCCTCTTCTTTTATCCAGCTTGCTTCAAACCTAAAAGGAAAAATCCTTCTACCTTGTCTTTCCACAATTCCCATTATAGATAATAGGATAGGTAAGTAATCAGAACTTCTCCCTGCAAGTCCCTCCACCCTAATCTCCTTAAACAAAGCCCTCCATAGGTTATTTGCCACACATCGGTCCAATCTTTCTTTAGTAAAAGAACTGTCAGTGTGTCTGTTGCTCCAGGTAAAGAAACCACCCTGACAACCCAAATCAAACAGACTGTTACTCTCTAAGGCCTCACGAAAATGGGTCATTTGACTCTCACATCTCTGGTTTCCCCCACATTTCTCTGCCTATGTAAGAACTTCATTAAAATCTCCAGCAACACACCAAGCAGCCTGGTTTGAAGGCCTTATTTTGTTCAGTAAATCCCACGAGAGCTTCCTTTTACTCACATCCGGGTGCCCATAAAATCCTGTAAAAAACCACTCACCCCTTTCCCCTTTCTTCCTTATCAAAACACTAATGTGCCATTGTGAGAAATTTACTAGCTCCACCTCCTCCTCATGCTTCCAAAACAAAGCTAATCCACCCCTTCTTCCCAATGGATCCACACTTACACAACCATCCATTTGTAACATTCCCTTCAACCTCTCCAACCTTCCTCCTTTCACCTTGGTTTCCATTAGGAAAACCACATCGGGCTGCTTGTTCTTCACCATGAGGTGAAGATCTTGAACTGTCCGAGGGTTCCCAAGCCCTCGGCAGTTCCAACTGATGATTTTCATAATGCCTAGTGGGGCTGCATCACAGCCACCACCTCACAGAGATCCTCCGCAGGCTCTGCACCCTCATTCATTCTTGCCTTCTCTCCTCCCACAACCATCGCCATTTCATCAACTTCATCAATCAAAAAACGTTTATAGTTAAGGTTCGAAAGACATACCAAACTAGCCTAATCCTTTTCCCTTGCTCTCCTTTTCCAGCTCCTTCTTCGCTCCTTAGACTGACCTTTGACATTTGAGGTTGGATCTACTTCTAGCAATTGATCAACCCGAGAAGAGTTGGAGTTCAAATTTGGAACTGAGTCCTCCCCCTCCTCTAGCCTTTTTGGACCAATCCTCCCACTAACATATGATTCTCCCCTATCCAAACTCTTCTCCTCCTCCTCCTCCTTTGCCTTAGTAATAACTTCCTTAGAGAAAATTATAGGCTCCCCCCCCTTCTTAAGTCCCTCCCCTTTCATACCATCCACCCTCTCCTCCTCTACCTCCTCAGAACTTTTTTCCTCTCGGTTAATGTTCCTCTTTCTCTTATTATGTTTTCTATTCACCACCCTTGCTCTCAACCAGGTCCCATGTTGTGCTCCTTCCCCATCCCCTCTCCCAGTACAACCATATTTCCCATGAACAATGCATCAACAACTGAAACACAGCTTTGGTAACTTTTCATATTGAAAAGGCACCCAGATCATTTCTCCCGAAATATTGACAATTCTTCCTCTGGCCAAAGGAGCCCTCAGATTGCACTCAATCTTCACTCTTAGATAACAACCCCATGCCATTCCATCATCATTTACATCAATTTCTCTCACCCTTCCAATCGAAGACCCAATCTGCTTCCCCATCCATTTATTCATGTATCCTAACGGCAGATTGTACATTTGAACCCAGAGTTCTGCAGAATCAAAGTCTATTAGATTTGTTTGAGTTTCCCCATCATAAACCTTTAGCACAAACAGTAAATTGTCAAAAAGCCAGGGGCACCCCTCCAGTACTCTCGCACTTGCTAGGGTAATAGCAAAGCAATTGAAACCAATCTCTTCAAAATCTAGAGGTTTCCCCACCCTCCATATCTTCTCCATTGTCGCCTTTACTATTTCTTTCCCGATCCTTCTCGTCGAACATATTTTCCCCACCAAACTTCTTTCTCCCCTTCTCCTGATACTCTCATCCTCCCCTCCATTTACTTCGATAGGAGTATTTTCTTCTTCATTAAGCCTTAGTCGACTCCAAACCTCCTCTATCTCCTCCATTTCTCCTCTGCAACCCACCGTAGTGAGTACTGACTCCGCCCTTTTCCTCCCACTGACGCAGGAAAAAAACAGACTAACAAACTCCACCTTCCAATCGCCCTTCAGCAAACGGTTGAGAGAGAAGACTTGTAAATATAGTAAGTTAGTAACTACATTTTATCCAACATTAATAAACATGTTAGTGGATATCTATCATTCTAGTCAGCAACTACATTTTATCCAATTTTCGGCCCTAGTCCTTATATATAGTAATATCAAAGCATATGACTTTAAAATGACATGAATTTCAGCTTGTTTTTCTTGGCCCATCCATAAAATTTCAAGTGTTCAGCAAATTAATTCAAGTCTTTGTAGTATATTCTTCTCACCTCATTAATCTGCATTAGGTGTAGACATTGTATTTAACGCCTCTATAGAGTTTTCAACCTCCCCAACAAGTTCTATGCATAAAAGATTAAAAAAAAATTATATAAATTTACATAACATATATATCATAAAAGATATAAAAGGAAGTAAATTTGTTATATACGCATATCTAGCTACTTCTCAAAATCCTTCACCTCATCCATTAAAGTCCAAAGACTGATTGGAGTAGAAGAAGAACAAAGCCAATTCTGTGCACAAATGAGACCCTCAACCATCATCGGAGTTAAACTACTTCGAAAATGATTAAGTACACAACTCACTATGCTAAATGCAGATCTAGAGGCCACTCTTGATACCGGCATTGCAAGTACATCGTGTGCAACTTTTGAAGATACACGATATCCAGCTGAATTAACTTTCTACCAATTTAGAATGTCAAAACTCGCATCTTGTTCCTCACAACTTTCAACTAGGTATTTATCAACCTCTAACTTGCTTTCCAAAGAGTTTTTTTACTGTAACCGTTGCTTAAATATTGTCAATCTCTGTGCCTTCCTATCTTCAAATCTACTAACTGTAGGATTTACATCTTCACATGAGAAACTTGTGCACTGCTGTTGTTGAACAGAATTGTTTTCTTCTTCATTTTCAACATATGCCTCATACATGCAGGCTAAAGCATTTTTCACCTTCCAACTCTAATCAGCCACTTTTGTTATATCATGGACATACATTGATTCCAATGCAAAGTCAAGATATCGCATATTATACTGAGGATCAAGGATTTTCCCAACATACAACAACATATTCATATTATCCATGTTGCCCCAATATTTGTAAAATTGTTTTCTCATATTTATGGTCATTAATCCCACCAAGGGGTTCCTTCTTCACCGGAAAAAGAGTTACAAGTTACATACTGACCCCCCGAAAAAAGTAAAGTTGCATCGTGAAATAGTTGAACAAACCTCACAAACAACATTACCTTCTCTCAATCGATATTATTAGGAGACCCTAACTTCTTCAACGTCCTCATATTCACCACATCATCGTCATCATCGTTGTCTCCAATATTACTAAGGAACCCCAAATTTTCTTCCTCCAACCGTTCAAAAGCTTTTCAAAAATTTCTAGCCCTCTCCAACATAAGATAGGTGGAGTCCCACCTAGTCGGTATATCTAGACAAACATAACTTTTGCATGTAATCTCTTCCAACTGTACACATTTCTTAAATGTACTCCACCTTTGAGAGAAAGATTTAGCATATTTCACAACACCTCTCACATTTGCAATAAACTCGTCAAATTCTTACAATCCCTTATAGACGATTAAGTTTAAGATGTGGGCACAACATCGAACATACAAGAATTCATGTTCCAAAACAGTGTCACTCATATATTTTGTTTTTTTTTTTCAAATAAGAAATTGCTCCTTTATTAGAACTTGTATTATCAAGAGTGATTGCTAGTACTTTCAGTCGTCCATAGTCATGCAAGCACATCCCTATGGCTATACCAAATGTATCACCCTTGTGATTTTCAACCAAAGAAAAAGAAAGAATTCTCTTGTGTAGATTCAAATCATCATCAATAAAGTGTGTGCAATGAGAAACATATAATTGAGATTTTGTACGGATGTCCATGTATCCATGGTGAGGGAAATTCGTTGCCCTTGAATATCACTTCTCAACTTATTTTTTCCCCTCATATACATACTAAAACAATCATTTGCAACCGTAATACGAAATGAAATCTCTACCCACTTAGGGCAAACAACAAGTATAAACTTCTTAAAACCACCCTCCCCTTCAACTAACACAAAGGGCAACTCATCAAGAATAATCATCTCTGCTAAGGCTTGTCTGCAAGCCTCAACACTAAATGCTATGGGCAAAAATCCCCCACTACCACTTCCTTCATCCGCCTTCCAACCTAGAGTAGTTTGGTACTTATCCGTCTTATTAAACGGATGTTTATTACATTTTTTTTCAATATGATACTTCATGGACTTTGTATCGTTGGTTTTCGTATCACATGCATACGATGCACCACATTAATTACACGCAGCCTTAGGTTTAGTTGGATTACCTTTTGGTATTCTTGTAAAGTAATGCCAAACCATTGACCTAGCTCTACCACTAAGTGGTCCACTAACACTCGATTTAGTATTTACATTGGGTGGGAGTGGAGGAATGCCCTGTGTTGACTCGTTCACGTCATCTGTAGTAGTCTTTTGAAATGGTTTCTTTTGTAGGGCAAGGGTCCATCTAAAAAAATAATCAAACAAAAATTAGATTAAATTTAAAGTCCAGATTCAAGAAGAAAATGAGAAAGTTCAGCCTAAGACGTGTGCTAGTGTGCATTTTGTGTGTGCTGGTGTTGTTGTGCTTGCTCATTAGTGATTCTTTCCATGTCTTTGTTGCCAGCAGAAAAATTAAAACATAACTAGGTAATAGTATTGTGGTAGTTTGAACAAACTTGTTAATGAATTTGACATCAATAATAATATGTTGAGCGGTTTGAAAGCAATTGCAAACGATTTTCTCTTTGACAAAGGGATGGGTTACTACCTTTTATATATCCAACCACTAGAAGAAAGCGATGGATTGATAATTAACACTGACCAGTTGTTGCAGTACTCATGAATATATATATATATATATATATAAAGTAATCAGACCAAAAATAAATAATAGTTACACATGAGACTAATAGTTACTATAGTTTTGGGTCATTTTGGGCCCAGAAATCAGAACATTCACTCGAGCGAGGTTTCAAGCACCTGTCGAGTGGACGTTTAGGGCAGACACTTACTCGAGCTGATTGTCGAGCGAGTGTCGAGCAAACTCACGGGTTGGCCTCCTGCTCGAGCTGACTGTTGAGGGGTGTCGAGCGAACTCACGAGTTGGCTTCTTGCTCGAGCCAAGGTCGAGCCACAATCGAGCAGGGTCAAGCTAGGGTCTAGCAACAGTCAAGCCAAGCATAAGGTCAAATTGAAGTACTAAACTATATCTCCTCCAAATCAATCCCATTAAACTATAGATTAATAAAACATATACACCAAAATTTAGGTAAGAACTTTAGAAACTTCATCCACAAGCATATATACCATATATAATATGTATATATAATTGATGAGATGAACTAATATGCGGTTCTCCTTGTGCTTGAAACTGAGAACATGCATGTATCCATTCAATTTGGTATTTGGTGCATGGTCTAACCAACAGGCACCAATCATGCAACAAGATAGAGCAAATGGATAAATGAGTTGTTAGTTGACAATATTCTGACTCACAAATCAAGATATGGGAATGAACAAATCTAACAATTTCTATACAAATTTATCAATGATTAATTATAATCACTACACTGTAAATATGTAAATCTATTCAAAGAGAAATTTCACTACATTAGGAGAAATTTGAGAAAAGAAAATGGGAGAATCAAGATCATACCTTAGGTCCTTAGGGGGCGGGGCTGCAATGATTTCGAAAAGGGGCTGGAGTCTACTTTGCTAAGGTTTTGCCGTTTGCATGATGACTGAGAACTGAGAAGGAGTATGAGAGAATGGGAGGGAACCAAGATTCCCCCCGCAGGGGTGGGGGGGGGGGGGGGGGGGGGGGGGGGGGGGGGGGGGGGGGGGGGCGGGGGGGGGGGCAGGGGTAATTATGTTGAAAATGCATTGTTAGGATTGAAAATAATTCTACACGGCATCATTTCAATAGACGGGTTTTTTAAAAAAATTGAGTTGATTCAGTTTTAATTTTGCTTCCCACTAGACCTAAACGTGCAGGTCTAATTTTACACTAAACCGGCATATATCGATTTTGATATTTGAATAACCGATACCGCATCAGTTACACCCCTAAATCGGTACTTTCGATTTTACCAGTTCCGGTCTAGTTCAATCCGATTTTTCTAGTATATTATATAATATATATTATAGTTATATTATAGACTATAGTGATATATTATAATATATAATGATATAGTATTAATATAACTACTAATACAATAGACTATAGTAATAATATATAGTTATTATTTAAGATTTTAAAATTTAATATTGTATTAATTAGTAATTTATCATATAATACAAAATTATTTTATATAATATATAAAAAAAAACATATAAAATATAAAAAATATTTTATACAATATAGAAAATTAAAATATATATATATATATATATGAATCTGTCCGGTGTTAGAAAAATGAAAATAGAAACTGAACCAATTTTGATCGGTTTTGAGAAAAATGAAACTGATACCAGACAAACCCACCGGTTCGGTTCGATCTGGTTTACCAATTCTTTTTTTCACCTCTAGCCATGAGAAAATATTGGTTCAAGTAAATATATTCCAGCAGAATCTAATATTTGGCATTGTGATTTATTTATTGTCATTGCAAAGCTTAATCTAATAGAGAATTGTGTTCTTTTAAATAGAAAGACATTACTTCCATTTATATCTGGCAAGAATGAAATTCTAGGTATAAAAACCCTTTCCGCATTGATGGCCAACTGAAATTTCCGCATCAATGATATTAAAACTAAAGTTGCAACAATTTTTTTTTTGTATAAATAAAAAATTATATATATCAAAAGGAGAAACCAAATACACTGAATGTATACAAGAAAACACCTTGCCCAAAATGACCCAAAAAGTCCGTGAAAAAACAATCCAAAATACACCAGACCCGACCTCAACCCCTTATTTCCCGTAGAACTAAAATTGCAACAAATTAACCGTGTACCATGGCATAAACCTTTAGAAGAATTTATATTTCTAAATAACATGATAGGACATATTTCTTAAGCAATAATTCGTGTGGTGGAAGACAAAACTGTGCCTCATTCAGCATTACAGGCAAAAATTAAAAAAAAAAAAAAAAAAAAAAAAAAAAAAAAAAAAAAAAAAAAAAAAAAAAAAAAAAAAAAAAAAAGAACACTCGATGGACAAGTCTGGACATGACCCGAATTTCCTCCCCATGAGCAAGGAGGAAAACTAGAAGAAAACAAAGCTGTAGTCAATAAGACAAGGCGAGAATCAGCCTGACCACAGAAAGGTTTGAAGTCGGTTAATTTGGCACCATTGGTAAACAACCTGGTCCAAATTGATGTACATCCTGCACCATTTGTTAACCCTCTTTTGATCAACATGAAACTGGTAGAAAGGACACCCTTACTGTCTCATCCATAGATTTCAGCAGCCTTGCCTACATGAGGATTATGACCTTTACTCCAAGCATGACTAAAACCTTGAGATCAAACTCCAAGTACCTTACCAGGCCTTGAAAATGTCAACCAAAGCTCACGGATGGATGCTCACATAATTATCTCTTCCAAGCTGTCTACCTCCTAATTATATAGGCTTCTAGAACAAAGGAAAAATAAAATCTCATTGTTCTTAGTAGTATTTACCTCATATGGTACAATGCACCTAGCTATTGTCATCACTGCTTAATTCAGATTCATCATCTTCTTCTCCATAAAGAGTTTCATCAACTTCTTCACCCTGATCTTCACTTTCATTTATTTGGCTATCATATGCCGAAATCCGAGTTTTGTTCTGCAAAGCCCTGTCAATCTGTAAAAAGAGTATGAACGGTGAACTTAAAAACCAACAAATTCATAAGATAATAATGCATTAACGAGAGGATGCGAAGTTAAAAACCTGTGCCATCACAAGTTGCAAACGACCCGATAATTGTAATAAAGGTTGGATGGCAGCACCTCTGGGTTTAGTAATCTGCATGAAGAAAAACATGATTTAAACATGTCATCCAATGTATGACAACTTTAGATCAAAGCTTGCTTCTGAAAAGATATTTTTACTCCCCCACGTTAAGACATTAAATAATCAGATCCAGAGAGTATGATCGCCCATTGATCAATGACCCCACATTTTTATCTTTATTCCCATTCAGCGAAGTTATAGAAATGAAATTTTTTTATGAATCTTATGGCATATCAAATATCCTAATTAAATCAAACATTAATTAGGAAAAAAAGGCTTATCCTTGGGCCTTTCTAACACCTTATAATCCTCCCCTTCTACAACCATCCATCAAATTCAATTTGTACCACAAAACTGTAGATGAAGACATATCTAGATGTATAATCAAATGTCTATAATATAAGCACAAGCACAAGGTTGTGATCAGAGAAAACATGACTGATCCACTATTTCATATTTATAAAATTAAACTCCAAAAAACTAGGAAGAAATTCACAGCATTTCACCTTGTATAAGGAGTTGAGTATCTGGCTTGTCGGCTCCTGAGACATAACATGATGACTGTGATTCAAAAGTATATGATATATCCATGGAAGGGCATACTTTCCACTGCATGTCCTGTTAAGACAACAAGAATATTCTTATCATCTGGAAAAATGGCAATTTGAATCTCAATAAATATCAAAATTACCTGGTGAGAAAGAGTTCAAAATAGAAGAGGCTGAAGAGCTAAGAGGTGAAGAAACCAAACGGATAGGTAATGAAGAGTCAATGCTACAATAAGATGAATAGTCCTTTTTTTATTACTGGAAAGTAATAATAAAGTGATAGAAGAGTTAAGTGGCAGGAAAGCCAAAGAGACAAGAAATGGGTATTATAAGATGAAAAGTCTTTTTTTTTCTCTCAATTGAATTAGTAATCATAAATGGTAAGAAACCTTTCATCTTCAAACCTTTTTATTTTAAATATTAATATAAAAAAATCGAGAAGATTAATTGTGGTACAATACAATGAAAGGCCTTTTTAGTATGTTAAGGGTTGGGATAGATCAATAAGATAAAATAAAAAATAAAATCAAGAATGAGTTGGCTCAGTAGAATACAAAGAAGATGCTTCAGAAATTATATGGTTAATAGATTTCTACATAAAACCGATTAAAATATATTTACAACACCATCAATAGAAGAGAAAGGACTAACCTAAATTGCCACTTGGACACGAACACTTGCAGTAACTTGTATGCATCACTAGGGTCCATAGATAGAACAGATGCCCTTATCTGGTAGAGGAAACATATAAAGAGTAAATAACAATGGCTGATGGTTTCCCCTTTGTTTACAGGGGATGAGGAGTATGTGTTGTTGAGTGGGGAGACAATGATATTTAGTTTCTGACTTGATAAAAAAAAAAAACAATAGAAATCAAACAAACCTTCTTCGGTGGCATTTCAGATTCAAGATTAACACCCTTGAATGTTGCAAAATCAACCGTACAGTCTAATGTTAGGTCATCTCCATTACTAAGTATCCCTAATGATCTCAGCTTGTCCTCCATGCAAAATGCTTCAGTTTCCACTTCTACTTCATCCATGTCATCTGCACAGACCAGCAGGCATATAGGGCCAAGCAGGAGTACCATTAAAAAAACTTTCTTTTACTCTTCTAAAAGGAAAAGTTGGTAACAAGCAGCATATATCGGTCACAGACCGATGAAATAGAAAGACATATGCCACTTTATCGTTTCCTTTTCTAAAGAGGAAACCCATATTTTGGCCAAAGGCCACTTGGTCCATGGCCATTGCCAGAAGTTCAGTTGAAATCACACCAACCGCAATTTTACCAAATAGAGTAGATTATGCTGAAATATAGAGGAAATTTCACTTTAAGAAAGTTTAACTTCATGATTTACATCATAACCTGTGAAAAATATAGAAAATTCCACATTAAACCCTTGTGCAAACATGCATCGATTGGCATTACTTCCACAACCCACCCAATATGGCAAAACCACATACAACATCAGGCTGTGAAACACTAAAGGCTCTTTACCAATAGTCATAGATAGTGAGAGATCGCTGCAATGGAAAACCCAAACCCATTTCCATGCCCATGCTTTTGTCTGGTGGCTACTCCTCCCTTTAGTCTGCATATATCCTTTCCTCCACTTTTTATCTGTAAGAGGCGAGCTTTTTTCCATCCAAAGAGATTTGTGTGGATGATTTACCAGAGTATATTATTCAAAACCACTCAAATTTAACCTTTAGTGGACGAGAAATTGTTCAAATTATCAGAAGAACAAGCACTTCCTAAAGAGTCATTAAAAGAATGTCCTGGCCCCAAACTGATAAATTAAAAATCAATTTATAAACCATATGAGAGACTAGTATAAGGCAAAAATATAAAATGTTACAAGATTCTGGAAAGTATATTAGACATACCTTCACTCTCTACAAGCTTGACTTGACTGTTACTGCCACTCGAATGAGCCGTTACCTCATCAGGCTCAACAATCATATTTGTATATGTTTTCTTTTTTTCATGAGAATAAATCTTCGGAATAGGAAGTACGGCATCCTCCGCATTTGCGCGGTCTAATGCAGTAACTGTTTTATCACCAAACAAGTTTTTAAAATCAACACAATAAAATGTAACTAATGAAGGAACTAATATCAAAGCAGATCACTAAGCATATGAGAAATGATTTGTACAAGCCCCAAATAGACAAGCCCTTGAAAAAAAGTGGACCCCACCTTAAAAAAGTTTTAAAAAACTATTCTTTATTAGTGGGACCCACTTTTTTACAAAGGGCTTGTATGGGGCTTGTCCCTAGCATTACTCGTTAAGCACATACACTGTTATACTTGGTGAAAATAGACAATATACATCGCATATGTGCATTATCCAACACCAAAAATAAAGGAAAATAAAATAAATGCAAGCAAACTGTAGGAATTAAAAACGAAAATAAAGCACTAATAGTAAATTCAGTCACAACATGGTGGCTACACTAAAAGAGTTTCCATGTGAACCAATATAGTCAGACCATCTACAATAATTTTCGAAGCAATAGCTTAGCTTCTGTTGAGCCACTCCATCAATTCCGGAATTAAATAACAGTAAATTTAAAGAATTTGAAAGGTCATGGAATTTTAAATGTAATGGACAATTATTTTTGTTTCATCTATAACATTTCATCTTCTTTCCTATTTATAAATTCATTAAAAGTGGTAATTGAAGAAGTCAACATTCGAACAAGTTCACAATCAGGTTATAAACAAAATTAAAAATATAATGGAGTTAAAAGTCAACAATTTATTCCCACACATCGTGCAGGTGTGACTATTTTAATAATCTTCAAACTTCATTATGGAAAATGAAAGATAAGGAGGAGCAACTAAAAAGTTTCATATAAGATTATTGTGCAACTGGATTTATCAAAGCAAGAAAACACTCAATCCCAAGGACCTACTTTATTTTATCTATTATATATCAATTGTTTTCATTTTCTTTTCAAGAAACATCATGACTTTGCATTAACAATAAATAGAACAGGGAATATTTTTCATTACGGACTCATACCTCTATTTTGAAAATCTAATCCTTTCTTAGATTTGATGCGAGATTGACTAATTGGTAGAAGAACCCCATCATTGGAGATATTCAACCTTATATCTGAGCCAGAATGCACTAAAATCTTCTGAAAGGATGGCTTTACTGGCAACCCATAAGCAACAAAGATCTGCCCAGACATAGGTTTGGTAATGGCTTGTAATTTTGCAGCAAATATTGTAGGTAATGCACCCTTATGATTTATAGATAGCATGTCCTCAAAAGACAATGAGACTTTTGTGGGCTTGTTATTGCGTAGCTCCTCAATGTTCTGACCGAACCAAAGATAACAAACCCCAGCTTCTGAAATAGCCAAAACATATAGACCTGCACCACTGGCTTCCCCATTATCAATGCACCTGCTGTCAAGTACTACAGCAGGGTGCTCCATTGCAAGAACACAGCTCGCTGACTGCTTTTTGCTGCCACTTATCCTCCATACTGCTATATATCTTTCACCAACAGCAGAGGAGAGAATGTACTTCCCATCTTCAGAAAAAATCATACAGCGAACAGCCCCCTATGAAGAGTTAAGAAATAAGATCAGAAAGTTGGAAAAGATAACCACACAGACTAAATATTCACTCATCTAAAGAGAATAGGAAAAAAGTGTTGACACAACAAGAATATAGAACTGCATCAGACTTACAGGATGCCCAGAAAACTTCTGCATCTTTTTGTAATCAGAACTATTGAAAATCTTCAACTGTGCAGATGCAGTTGCTAATATCTTCCCATCTGAGGAATTTGCATCCAAGGTGACAATGTCAGAGGATTAATAAGTACACAATAATTTATTTCTACCTAACACATGGAAAGTATTCTCCCTGAACACTCAGCAGTTACTTCATTTATGTTTAACGTTCTACAATTTCTTTTGTTGTTGTTGTTATTATTATTATTGCCATCATCAGAGTTATGCTAGATGCTATCCCCACTCTTATCCAACTATACTGATGCGGCACTACGTACGACGCTTAAATCAATTCTTGTTTTTTAAAATATATATTCAAAAGTTGATAGGAAATGTCACATCAACATAGTTGGATGAGAGTAGGATGATGGTATAGTATATAGCATTTTTTCTTATAATATTATTATTGCTATTACAACCACTACCATGTAGCCAGACAAGATATTTCATATGACACGTGGTCTCGTCTAAAGGGGCTCTAGTTCATACAGCACAACCTCCAATACCAAATGATTGAATAAGACCTGACTGAATCCCCTAGATTAAAGCATCACTGACCATCTGAATTTTTTAATGTCATATTCACTACACAGTTGACTATATATTCACTTAACCACAGCACCACATTCTAACCATACAACTGCATTATTCCAGATAAAATACTTCGGTAAGATTTTTTTTTTTTTTTTGATAATTAAAATACTTCTGTAAGATATTTATGTGCACATACAACATTACTGTTCTCAGTACAATGTGTTAACTCACCACCACTTTAAGGCAAGAGTACCACCAATATGTAAAGAATATTTACCTGACGAAACAGATATACGGGAAATTGCCTTTGTAGAAGCTCTGAACTTCTGCAACAGGTTTCCCGACAGAGAATCAATTTCACATAACATGCCATCAGCACCTGCAGTATAAATACAGGAACCATTCGTAGGAGATGAAATGGCATTAACACCCCTGCACATGAGCGAGAGAGAGAGAGAGGAGGGAAGGAGAGGAGTGGATTAGGTCCACCAAATATAGATAAAAACATTACAGCTAAACTAAAATCATTCATTGTTAATTTCTTCCGTAATTAATTACATATTAAAAGATTCTTATCGCATGCCATAATAAATAACTATTCATATCACATATTTAAGATCTTTTCTGGTGTTCCCTTGAAAATCTAGTCTTTGACCGCAGAACTTTCACCACATTACCAACGTCGTGTTTCTACAAACAGTTTCTAGTTATATTCATTTTCCATTCATTTTCCTATGAATAAAATCTCTTGATTACCTATATAAAAAAAAAAAAACTACGTGTACCTGTTGTATACACCCTGTGTACTTAGATGGAACCTCTGTGCTCACTAATAGAATCATCTTACCATCAACAAAAAAAGTATCTCTTTAGAGACTTACAACTATCAAGAGAATGTTCCAAAACATAGGATGTCTGCCTTGTAATTTATTTGTCAGTTATGTCGACAGTGCTGGTATCAACAACCAAGTCTACTGATATCAGCAACAGCTCCAGCATATTACCCAGTTTTGGGGGTCTGTCTAGGCCTTGGTCAACCAAGGTCCTATGGATCAAGGAAAGAGGTGAAGTGATTAAGAAAAGAAGAAAGAATGTGAAACAGCATTCAATATTTGTCAAAAAACAAAAGAAAAAAAAAAGATGGAATGCGGTCTACTCTAATCGTGGGTTACAACAGAAGCCAGCTAATCTAAACGCGGGGCTTCAAAGATAAAGCTGTCATGATTTAAAGATAGATGGGAAAAAATTATAGCTCACTTATAAATCTAATATGATCGTACAACATATGCAGTAGCATATCAAATCATGGCGCAAATAAACTTTATCATTAATCAAGTATGTGATTTTCACGATAAACTCACCCAGGGTGGCAGTCGCTAATTCTCCATTTCAATTGACCAGCAGAGACATCCAGTGCTAAAATATCACCACTACCTGTTCCTAAGACTAACAACGAGTAACCAAGCTTCCTTTTTCTCTTTCTGTCCAAAGATAACCACCTCATGCATGTATAATCAACTGAAAGGTGCCCTCTTTCATGTCTTGTTAATATATTTATCTCATCAGTTGAGGTGATGTCTGAGAATTCAGTCTGTATCTGGCCCTTCAAAGTTTCCCAGATCTTAATTCGACCATCTCCAGAGCTTATGGCAAAGAAGTCTAAAGAAGGACTAAATGATGTCAACAAATCTCTGATATTTGATGATCCCATAACCCTGAAATGTGCACTTAACTTATCAGTTGCACTTAACTTATCAGTTTACCTTACTATGGAACAACTAAGCAAGCTTTAAAGCAAATAATTCCAAGATCCCTTTTCTTCAATTTGGTCGCTAAATTAGAATAGGGAAAAAACAGCACATTTCGGTAAAAAAAAAAAAAAAAAAGAAATGGTGAAAAACATAGTAATAACCATCGAACATTCTAAAGTTATCATCTTCGGGTTCATAAAAACAACCAAAGTATGCACACATGAATTTTTTTTCCTTGGGGTAGGTAGGGCATAACTTACGCACATCAGAGAAAAAAAGTACAAGCAAGCGAACCCACAAACATGGACGTAAAAACAAGTTCAAAGTGAAATATAAATTCAATAGTAAATATTTTCAAGGACTCGTTAACTGATACCTAAAGACAGTGCTCTACAGGGGTAACCTTAGGCTTACAAAAAGATGAGCTTCCAATGTTTACCGACTTAGAGTCGTCTTTACAGCTTAAACCCCCTTAAAACCCGTTGATCCTACAAGTACCACGTATTGACAAATTTTACAAATGGATAGTTTATGATCATTGATTCCAAACTTCCAATGTTCAAAACTTCAAAGTTCAAACAACAAAATAAACTAATGAATCATGATTTAATGAACCCGTCAGAGAGAGAGAGAAAGAGAAACCGTGGCTGCGGCGGACAATCTTCTCAGACTATTAGAAAGTTTTGTACTAGGATTTGTAACAAAAAAAAAAAACCCAAATGTTATCAACGATTCAGAAATTTGAAGAAATTCCTAAGAAACAAACAGAGAGAGAGACAGACAGAGACAGATAAAAAAGAACAGGAGAAGTGCGTGTTGTTCTTCGTGGACGACGGCTGGAGACAGATGCGAGAGTGGCGGTCGAGACTGACGGTTTTGGTTGGTGTAGAAGGCACTGTCACACGACGTTCCTGAGGTGAAGAAATCTACGGAGGAAGATGAAGTATGATAACTGGGGAGTTAGACGAGAAGGAAGCTGAGTTCCGAAGTCAGTTAGGGTTAATTGGTCGTATGGGCCTTGGCCCAAGATTTAATAAAGAGCCCGTAGTGGCGCACTGCCTAGCAAGAAGTTCCCTAGAGTTAGCTGAGGACTCAATCCATGTAGAGGACTATCTTCATTGTATTCACAATCATCTCTCTTGAGATATTTATATGAAGTATCTTTTTCTCAAAAAAAAATAAAGAGCCCGTTTGAATGTTAGTCCGTAGTTAATATTGAGTTGTTTATGGGCCTGCAAGCCCATCACGACTATTGTCTTTCATCTAGTAATTAGTAACAGTCAGGTTGTTTTTGGGATTCTTCCATTTCCGTTAGTACCTATTTCACTATAGCTCTAGTACGAGTTTGTTATATCAGATTTTATAATACAGAAACACTTTGGAACGGAAGAACCTTTCTCTTGCGTTTAACGGCATATTTTAATGACAAATTAACAATCCACATAGAAGACTCATGCGCCGCATCATAGGGTAGTAAAATAAAAATAAGAAATAATTAATAAATTTGTCCTTTTCTTCTGAAAACACAAATCACTACCTTCAAACCTTTACACCCACCCACAGCACCGCACACCGTACGAACTTCATACCGGTGCACGAGCTCCAGACCAGCACAACCTTCAGGCCGGCCAACTCTCTCCCTCTCTCGAGGCTCTTGCTTTTTTTTCTCCAATATATTCCACTGTCACATACTATGGGGATAATAGTTTAGCTTACTTTAGTTTAGTTGCAGTCTGCCAGATATATGAATGGTGTAAAAAAAATTGAAATCTGGAACTATGAGAACACCCAAGTGCAGCATCACAGATAAAATTAGAAGAAACAAGTTCAGAGGAAAAAACTCAAGCACAACATCCAATTGCGGCATCAAAACAACTATGAGAAAAACTATATGAAGGGTAAAAAAAATTGAAATCTGGAACTATGAGAACACCCAAGTATTGCATCATGGTTCTACACGTAGAGAGAGAGAGGGGGGGGGCTAGGGTTTGTGAATGTGGGAAGGAGAGGGAAGGTGAGAGAGAGAGAGAGAGAGAGAGGGTGGGTGGGTTTCGGTTTCGACAGACCCTGGGATTTTTTTTTTCCTCTGTAACGCACCCTACTATTAGAAAGATGTGTATCCTACTTGTCATGTTACCGTTGGTTGCTGTTATTTGGATAATAACAGATATACATGTTTGAAGTTATTCTCTTTATAATATTCCTATTTGCTCTCTATAACTATTATTTCCTCTCTCTCTCTCTCTCTCTCTCTCTCTCTCAACTTTTTGGAGAAGCCTACCCTCGAAGCAAGGCAACCCATTCTTTTTCCTGTATTCACCTACATCATCGTCCATCACAGAATCACAGTGTTACAAGTGTTATCTAGAAACCCGTTCTCGAGTAACATGTAAGCAAAGGAAGCAAAAAAATGGCAGAAGGTACCCACCTAAATCAAGTACAAGAAGGTCTTACATCACTCAAACAATTCACAGAATCACAACTAAGAAATTTGGAGACTGAAATGTTGGCACTCAGAAGGTAATCAAACTCTATCATGTAGCAGGACCATGGAGTTGCAACGGAAGCACAGTGGCTGGACTTAGGGAGAATCATCTTCAGAAGGCCAGAATTAGCAGATGGTACATGTTGAACAAGGAGGTGAGCCTCCTCCACGCTTGGTAAGGCTTGATTTTCCAACCTTTAATGGTGATGACCCGAATGGATAGATATATAAAACAAAATATTTTTTTCATACTATAATACCCTACCCTAACATAAACTGAAGCTGGCCTCTTTCCATATAGAGAGTCAAGCCTTAGTTTGGTTCTAGGATGTTGAGGAATTAGGGGGTTTGAGGGATTGAGAGGGTTTTACGAAGGCTTTATTGGTAAGGTTTGGGCCATCTTCATACGATGACCCCATGGAAGCCTTAACGAGGCTGAAACAGACCGAATTTGTAGAAGAATATAAGTCAAATTTTGAGTCACTGTTAAATAGACTCAAGGGATGTTGGAAGGGTATAAACTGAGCTGTTTTCTTAGTGGGCTCAAGGATGAGATAAGGCTAACTATGAGGATGTTACATCCTAATAATTTGTTGACAGAATACAGTCTTGCAAAGATTCAAAAGGAGAATGTGGAAATCAATAGAAAATTTCATAACACTCATGACACTGGGATCTTGAAATTACCCTTTGCAGCAACAAATAACAATGTTAGATTTGGTTCTAAGGCTATTGTCCCTGTGCAAAAGATCAAACTGCATCAAATGAAAGAGATAAGTGATAAGGGTCTATACTATTACTGCAATTCCAAGTGGAATCTAGGTCACAAGTGCCAATAGCCTAAATTCTTTTTGATAGATGAGGTAGAGGAGGAGCCAGTTGATGTTCCCTTATCAGTGGAGGAAAATGAAAGTGATGAAATACTAGATTTGACCACCAATCCAGCCCAGCTTGAAATTGCCCTTAATGCACTTATTGGGTCTCTAAGCCCTAAAACCATGAAAATTAAAGGGAGGTTGGGAAGTCAACAGATAGTGGTGCTGGTCGACACTGGCAACACTCACCAATCGCTAAAAATGGGGTTTTGAATGTGAATCATGGGGAGAAGGTGAGAGTTAAGGTGGCCAATGGTAAACTTGTGGGTTGTGAAGGGAAAGGTGCTGCTGTGAGAATTAAAATGCAGGCTCATACTTTCACCATAGATTCTTATGTACTGGTGCTGGTGGGATGTGATATGGTGTTAGGGGTATAATGGCTACGTGAGTTGGGACCTATATTGTGGAATTTAAGGAATTGTCAATGCAATTCCAGTATAAGGGGCAGGAAGTTTGTTTACAAGGATTATGTCCTTCCAATTTAATTGAAGAGGGAAATTTAAATAAGAATCACGCTGGAAAAAAAGGGGTGTGTTATTACAACTAGTTGGAATGAAAGAAGAGAGGTTGTCTGGGAGTATTCCTATAGCTGTACAACAGTTACTTGATCGATATAAGGAAGTTTTTTGGGAACTAAAAGGGTTAGTCCTACCTCGAATCCAAGACCACACTATTACCCTTTACCCAAATACCAAGCCTGTTTCAGTGAGGCCTTATCCTTACCCTTACTTCCAAAAAGATGAGATCGAAAAAAATTGTAAAGGAGTTATTGAGCTCAAGGGTAATAAGACACAGTACCAACCCCTATTCCTCCCCGATGTTACTTGTGAGAAAGGTGGATGGGACATGGAGAATGTGTGTAGATTACCGAGCCCTGAACAGTGTGACAGTTAAAGATAAATTTCCAATTTTAGTTGTGGAGGAGTTGGTGGATGAGCTCAGTGAGTCTAAGTTTTTCTCTAAGCTGGACCTATGCTCGGGTTACCACCAAATCCGGGTTAAGTTTGAAGATATTCATAAAATAGCTTTTATGACTCATGAAGGACACTATGAGTTACATGTCATGCATTTCGGATTAACAAATGCACCATCTACCTTTCAAAGTTCAATGAACGACATTTTTAAACCCTACTTGAGAAAGTTTTTGTTGGTGTTTTTTTTATAATATTCTAGTGTACAATAGCTCACTGCAAGAGCACATAAAGCATCTAAGGGTGACTCTAGAGGCGTTGAGACATCATGGTTTGCTTGTCAAAATGTCAAAGTGCAGATTTGCCACCTTAGAAATAGCTTACTTGGAGCATGTGATTTCAGGTGATGGAGTTAAGGCTGACCTAGACAATATGCAGGTAGTGGAAGATTGGCCATTTCCTACCTCATTGAAGTCTCTAAAGAGGGTTCCTTGGGCTCATGTGGTATTATAGAAGGTTTATTAAGGGTTATGGCAGTCTTGCAGCCCCCTTACTCACTTGTTAAAAAAGGATCAGTTTGTGTGGAGTGAAGAAGCTAAAGAGGCATTCCAAAACCTAAAGAAGGCAGTGACCCAGCCCCCAGTGCTAATTTTTCCAAATTTTTCTCTACCCTTCACAATAGAGCGTAATGCATCAGGAAGTGCTATAGGGGTTGTTCTTATGAAAAATAAAAAATAAAAATTCTACAGTAAGGCCTTGATGGGAAGGGTGTTAGCTTTGTCAACTTATGAAAAAGAGTAATATGCATTGGTGATAACAATGCAGAAGTGGAGACCATCACCAAAGTCTTAAATATCTGCTGGAGTAGAATGTAGGCACCCCCATACAACATAAGTGGGTGGCTAAATTCCTAGGTTATGATTAATTAGTAGAATACAAAAATGGGAAGGACAATACAGTGGCTGATGTATTATCCAGGAGATCAAAAGGGGAGTCTACTAAGGAAGAAATTGTTATAAATGCTATTTCCTTGCCA
Source organism: Juglans regia (assembly GCF_001411555.2). Taxonomy (NCBI): domain Eukaryota; kingdom Viridiplantae; phylum Streptophyta; class Magnoliopsida; order Fagales; family Juglandaceae; genus Juglans; species Juglans regia. Next base: position 9,332,339 of record NC_049907.1, read on the forward strand.
ACTTTAGATTGGTTAGAGGAGATTAAACATGGGTATCATGTAGACCCAAAAGTGCAAGACTTACTACTGAGATTCCAAAAGGGAGACTTACCCTCCACTTATGCAGTGAGGAATGAGTTGTTCTATAAAAGCAGGTTAGTGATTGCTGAAGATTAGGCATTCAGGCAAAGGCTTCTACATCTATTGCACACTAGTCTTATTGAGGATCATTCAGGCTATGATAAAACCTTGCACAGGGCCAAGAAGGATTTTCATTGGTAGGGTATGAAGTCAGATGTTAAACAGATGATTAGGAATTGTGACATTTTCCAGAGTGTAAAACCAGATCAATCCAAACCTAGTGGTTTGCTGCAGCCACTACCCACTCCCCTATAGCCATGGTCACAAATTACTATGGACTTCATCGAGGGCTTACCTTCATCCCAAGGGCTAAATTGTGTATGGGTTGTAATGGATAGGTTCACGAAATATGCACATTTTACACCTCTAGCCCATCCCTTCACTACAAAAACAGTAGCCCAATTGTTCACTCAAAATATTTTGAAGTTGCATGGAATGCCCCAGTCAATCGTTTCTGATAGGGACAACACATTTACCAGCCTTTTCTGGCAGGAATTATTTAAGATTTAAGGGGTTGAGCTAGCCTTTAGTACTGCCTATCATCCTCAGACGGATGGGCAATCAGAGGCAATAAATAAAATATTGGAGAATTACCTAAGGTGCTTTACTGGAGATTGGCCTAAGGATTGGGCCTATTGGGTTCCCTTAGCTGAGTACTGGTACAATACTTGTCAAAATTCTTCAAACCATGTAATCCCATTTGAAGCCCTTTATGGCTATTCCCCACCTAGATTGTTGAACTACACCCCTGGGCTAGCTAAAATCGAGATTGTGAATGAAAACCTAAGAGCTAGAGATCAGATGTTGCAATTATTGAAGCAGAATTTACAAAGATCACAAGACTGAATGAAAAAAATATGCGGATCTAAAACGTAAAGAACAGATTTTTCAAGTGGGAGATTGGGTGTACTTACGCCTTTAGGCATACTGACAGACATCTATGGCTCTCTGCCGCGGCATCAAACTAGCACCACGGTTCCACAGGCCTTTTCAAGTTATAGATTCCAGCTGCCAAATACCACCACCATTCACCCTGTTTTTCACGTCTCTCAGTTGAAGAAGAAGCTTAGGAGATAGATCGTGGACATCCCAACCATTCCTTTAATGGATTCCGACAGATTACTCAAGCCTAAGCCTAAAATGGTGCTGGATCGAAGGATTTGCAAGGTCAAGAATCTTCCTCAAACTAAGATTTTGGTGCAATGGCAAGGAGGCAGATCATGGCCATCCCAACCATTCCTTCAATGGATTCCGATAGATTACTCAAGCCTAAGCCTAAAAGGGTGCTGGATCGAAGGATTTGCAAGGTCAAGAATCTTCCTCAAACTGAGATTTTGGTGCAATGGCAAGGTATGTCTGAAGACGATGCGACATGGGAACTGTATGAAGCTATCAAGCTCTCCTTCGCGCATCTTGTGGGCAAGGTGCTCTAAATGGGGTGGCTTTGTCAAATGGTGTTCCTGAGGTGAAGAAATCTACGAAGGAAGATGAAGTATGAGAACTGAGGAGTTAGACAAGAAGGAAGCTGAGTTCTGAAATTAGTTAGGGTAATTGGTCGTATGGGCCTAGGGCCAAGATTTAATAAAGAGCCTGTTTGAATGTTAGTTCGTAGTTAATATTGAGTTGTTTATGGGTTAATTTCATGGGCCTGCGAGCCCATCATTAGTATTGTCTTTTATCTAGTAATTAGTAACAATCGGGTTGTTTTTGGAATTCTTCTCTTTCCGTTAGTACCTATTTCACTATAGTCCTAGTACGGGTTTGTTATACCAGATTTTGTAATATTCCTATTTTCTCTCTCTAATTGTTCTTTCCCCTCTCTCTCTCTAAACTTTTTGGAGAAGCCTACCCTTAAAGCAAGGCAACCCATTCTTTTCCCTGTATTCACCTACATCATCGTCCATTACAGAATCACAATGTTATAGACACGGAGCAGAGATCCGAGAGAAGACACGACGCTTCACTGACGGAGAGGCTGGCGGTTTTTCTTTCTTTGAGTAGCCGTAGCTTCATATAGAGAGAAGTGATAGCATCGTAGGAGATGAGATGGGGAAAGGGAGAGACTTTTGTGGGAAAGATGGCGTTGACGATGGGTTTTTGTGAGAAGCCGAAAGAGACGGAGAGAAAGGAGAAAAAAGGAATAAATGGGTAGGGTTTCTTAAGTTGGTGTCGGTGATGGAGGTTTGTGAGAAGCAGAAAGAGAGAAACGGACAGAGAGAAAGGAGAAGAAGAAAATAAATAGGTAAGGTTTTTTTGCTATAAATGTAGTCGTATGGACTGAAGGGTTAGGCCTTTGTGACAAAGTTTTAAATTTCGTACTGTACCGGCCGGTACGGCCGAAATTTTTCGTTTCGGCCGTCCGGCCGGTACAGGTATTATATCTGTTCCGTACCGGTTAAAATTCCGGCCGGTACTGGCCATTTCGGACTGAATTTCGGCCTGTATCGGCCTATATTTCGGCCGGTACCGGCCGATATTTCGGCCTGTATGTTTTTTTTTTTTTTCATTTTTTCAAATTACAAATTTATTTTTTAACCCCTAATTTAGACTAGACTATTTATAATTTTTATATATATGTATTTATATATAATTTATTTATATATAGACTATTATTTTAAAATATAATTTTTATATATATTTATATATATAATTTATTTATATATCGATTATCCCGAAACGCTATTCCGAAACGGTACTGGTATCGAAATATTTCGTTCCAGTGCTTTGACCGGTACGACGTCCGGTACGGTATTCAAAACATTGCTTTGTGATGTTAAATTTAGGGGTGGTTGGGCTTCTGATGTTAAATTTTGGGCTTTGTATATACACAAAAATACTGCTTTAAAATTGCACCTATCTAAATAAATTATCATAAAAAGTATTAAGTGTTAATAAAATTCTTGTGAAAAATACTGGAGTCTTAAAAAATTAAACATTAATCTTTAATGGCATGTTTCTTCTTCTTTTATATTCTGTGAAATTATTGAATTTATCTGTTAAATTTAAGTATTTCGCATTACATTGCTCTCAATTCTAACTATTTTATATGTAATTAATAACAAATTTATAAATAAAAAAGTGAATATGTTTTATTAATGTTTAAAAAAATGTTTATGAAAAATTTGTGCATAAATTAAGTTGATAAATTTTTTTTCCTTCTAAATTTATGAAATTAACTATTTCTCAAGTTATGCAATCATGAAACTTAGACTGTAGTTTTTAAATTTAAATTTATGATGTTATATAAACGGCTTCACATAGAGTATTATGTGAAATTTAGGGAGAATTTGACTTTTGATGTTAAATTTTTGCCTTTCTATGTAGAAATTATAAATATTGCTTTAAAAATTTATCATCTAAATAAGTTATGATAAAATAAAAAATACTAAGTGTTAATATATTATTTGTTATATTTTAATAAATTATTGAATTTATTTGTTATATTTTAGTATTTTGCATTATATTACTCTGGCTTCTAATTATTTTACATGTAATTTTTAATATTAACTCTTCATAAAATTGTAATAACAAAACTAAATCTTAAAAAACTTGATTAAAATTCTGAAGAGCCTTTTTTTTCCCTTGAGTTTTCAGTTTAATATTCATATTATTAAAATGTTTAAAAACTTCAGACTATTGTTTCTAAATTTTAAAGTATGATCTGATATATTTATTTTATAAGTAACAAATAGACAATATGTGAATTAAACTAAAATTCTTTCTTGTTTGTTTTTAAATAAATAGTAATTATTCATAAAACTTTGCTAAAAATAAAATCTTTAATAAAGTTATAATATTGTAGAACATTTTATTTCCTCTTATTTGTGATTATTTATATATTATTTTCCACTTTCATTAATGATTGTTATTTAAGAAATATCAATATACAATTATTTTCTTCTTTTCTTCTAATAAGTTTTTTTTTTTTAATAGATCTTGTGCTTCTGTTGCTATTTCACTTCTCCTCATTCAGTTTATTGATAATTTCTTTTGCTTTCGCTGTTCTTTTATTTATCCTCTACTTTCAGGTATGTTCTATTCTTTTTCATATGAAAAATTTGTATTCTATTTGTTTTGTAACAACGTTATTATATGTTTCAATTGTCATTAATCTTTTATTAGTTCATTTATATATTCTGTAGGAATTTCTTCCAATCTAAATGTTTGTTCTCTATTGTTTACATATAAATGGTTGTAGTATTCTTTATGTATTATATTTTCATATATATATATATATATATCGATGTATAATTATATATTTGATACATTCTTAATTATTTGTTAGATTATTCTCCCAATCGACGCCAAATTTTTAACCACGTCCATAACTTCATGGCAAATGGTAAGATGACATAATTAGATGAATAAATACACTTAAGTATCATTAACAATGTTTTTCTTAGTTTTTATATAACTTTGTTTATAAATAAAATTTGAAGAATCTGGAAAAAATTCAGTAAAAGAAAATTGGTATACTGCTCAATCAGAGGAGAAAAAAGAGAAGATTCGTCGAAAAAGAAGAGACAAATATGTGGAGTTCAAAATACTTCGAGATCATAAAATTCAAAGAGGAGCACAATTTGAGCATAGTTTATCTTCTGATTCACAAAGCAATGAAATTCTTTGTACAAGAAGTAATTGGGTCTTCTTCGAACATCAACTCCTCTAAATATAATCTCAACACTGGTGCATGTCATCTAACGAGGATGATAGTTAAAATGACATCAAAATTTGTTCGGGGTAAATTAAAATTTCACAACTTCTTCAATCCATTCATAACTCTATATTAAATACTCATTCAAAAAGTATAAAATTTGTTTAAATTTCTTTATTTACTATTTCATTTGTTCTTCTTTTATCTCATAGAAAGACCAGATGAACAAGCCGTTCGTTTTAGGTAGATATTACGGACTATACAAGTTGAGCCAGATTATCTACCATTAGTGCCATCGTGTAAATATTGTGGAGCAAAAAGATTTCATCACGAACCAAACAATTTATGTTATGCTGATAGAACAATATCCTTAGCTCCCAACTACATTCCTAACCAACTTTATCAGTTGTACACTTCTAGTTCAAATGAATCCAAACATTTTTGTACATATGTGCGCACATACAATAACAAGTTCGCTTTCACATCATTTGGAGTAAAGTTCAATAGAAATTTATATAGAAGAAATAAGGGAATTTACACGTTCAGAGTTCAAGGATAAATCTATCATTACATTAATGATTTGATCCCTGAAGATGGACGTCCTACATATTTGCAGTTGTATTTTTATGACTCTAAACATGAATTAGGAAATCGTGTTAACGATGTAGAAAGATTAGATCCATCTGTTATTGCTGAACTGATGACTATACTTAATGTTAATCCATACTACCATTTTTTCCGAAGTTTGAGCAACATTTCAAATTTAGAAAATCATATCATTCATATAAGATTAGATACTGATTTAGATCAATATGTTTATAACACTCCATCAGTATCCCTACTTGCTGCTATTTGGATTGAATCTGATAATTCTGAAAAACAAAAGGTCGAAATATTTTGGTCTTTAGCCACACAGGTGGAAGTCATATTGTTCAATATTATTTTGGTTGTTATGATCTACTTCAATATCCATTATTATTTCTTTTTGAGGATTTGGGTTGGCATCAAGGAATCGAAAAGGTAAAAAAAGGAACAACATTATTATTAAATGCTCAAACATCAAGATCAACTAATCTCCAACAATCACATAATGCAGACGGACTACTTATAAGCGAAAAAAAAGGTCAAGATAACTTTTATTCTTTTACCTTCCTTATCTTTAAATTTTATAATTTCATATTTCTAATTTTTTCTTCCATAATTTTTGTAGTCTTGAAGAAGAAAAAGAAATAACAAACAGTTTCATGCCATGAATACCATTGTTTCAAATTACAAATTAAAGAACAGAACAAATAATTTCTGTTATTATTTGGTCGTTTGTTGCAACAATTTATGGTTGATATGTACATTAGGACTGAAACATCAAGATTAGATTATTTTCGTTCAAAACAACAAGAAATCAGATCAGATGTATATCAGAGTATTATCGATAGTATTTCAATTAGAGAAATTGATGCCTCAAACATTGGAAAGCGTATTATCTTACCTTCATCTTTTATTGGAGGTCCGAGAGATATGTGCAAAAAATATATAGAAGCAATGACATCAGTTCAATATTTTGGAAAGCCTGGTATTTTCTTAATTATGACATGCAATCCAAGTTGTAAAGAAACCTTAGACGAATTGGATCCACACAAAAAGGCTCAAAATCGTCCTGATCTAATTGCATGCATCTTTAGAGCAAAATTAGAAGATTTAAAAAATAACTTATTCAAACGAAATATTTTTGGTAAAGTTACAACATATGTTTATACAATTGAACATCATAAAAGAGGCTTACCACATGTTCATTTCCTAATTATATTATAAAAAGATTGGAGAATTTACGCCCCTAAATCTTTTGATGAAATTGTTTCTGCATAAATAAATGAAAAGACAAAAAATTTACATTTATATAAAAGTGTTGTTAAACATATGATGCATGGTCTTTGTGAAATAATGAATCCAACTAATATATGTATGAAGAAAAATGGTACTTGCAAAAATCAACATCCAAAAGAATTTACATTTAAAACAACTGTTGAAAATGATTATTTCCCATTATATAAACGTTCTAATGATAGATTCATTGTCAAAATTAGAGGAAAAGATTTAGATAATCATTGGGTTGTACCATATAATTCATATCTTGTTTCGAAATTTAATTGCCACATTAATGTAGAAATTTGTTATACAATTAAAGCTATTAAATATTTGTATAAATACATTTATAAAGGACATGATTGTGTTGTTTTCAATTTATTTAAGCAACAAGATAATTGACAAATAGATGAAATCGAACAATTTCAATCAAGTAGATAGATTAGTCCACCTGAATCTATGTGGAGAATACATGGTTTCACACTTAATGAAATGTATCCTTCAATTTATAGTCTACATCTCCATCTTGAATATCAACATTTAGTAGCTTTCTATGTGGATGAAAACTCAAACAATGTTTTAAATTCATATTTGTCAACAAAATTGATGCTAACTAAATTTGTTTTTAAGAAATCAAATTGATTAAAATGCAAGGAAATTATTATACAGAAAATTTTCTGAAAATTTTGTTTAGAATCAACAGTAGAAAATTTGGACTCCAAGAAAAATGAAAAGCATTACAGACTGAATTGTTACTGCAAATCCATTTGAAGGTGAAATATATTACTTGCAAATATTACTGAATCACATCAGAGGGCCAATATCATTTCAAGATTTGAAAACAGTTAATGGTGTTGTTGTTCCAACATATCGTGAAGCAGCTAATTTACATGGTTTATTGAATAGAGATAGTAGTTTACAAGATTGCTTACAAGAAGTTTGTCTGTACAAACTACCAAGCAATTTAAGGCATCTTTTTGCAGCAATTTTTGTATTTTGTAATCCTACAAATCCCAAACAACTTTGGGAACAATTTGAAAAGGAAATGTCTATTCATTTTCAATTGCCAAATGCAACACCATCATCTGTAAAAAAAAAAAAAAAAATAGTCTTACAAAACATCTCTTCAACACTTGAATTGATGGGAAACAACATAAATATGTATCATTTTATTCCCACTGATATATTTCTCGATCATGATGAATTTGCTTATAAAGAAATTGATGATGAATTCATTGTTACAATTCCAGAATAATATCTTTTTGCATCAAAATATCTCAATCCTGAATAGAAAGATACATACAATTTAATCCTCCAAACTTTACTCTCAAATGAATCAGCTGCATTTTTCATTGATGGCCCTGTTGGCACATGGAAAACATTTCTATATAAATAATTTCTTACTCAAATTAGATCAAAACACGTGATAGCACTTGCAACTGCATCATCTGGTGTTGTTGTATCAATTTTACCTAGAGGTCGAACAACACATTCACGCTTTAAGATTCTATTATATGTAGACAAAAACAACATATGTAATGTGACCAAACAAGGAGGCCTTGCTAAACTACTACTTCTTGCGAAATTAATTATATGGGACAAAATACCTATGTCTACAGAGCAAGATTAGATCTTGATTTCTCCCATTACTTAATTGAAGTTGGCAATGGTACTGCACCAATTACTATTGATGAGAAGGTCAAGCTTTCCAAAGAAATGTTTGTTTTTGGATATCTTCATAATTACTCAGACAATTTGATTCAAATGACAAATCGAGCCGTATTAACACCAAAGACTCATTCAATTAATGAAATAAAAGCTATACTCATTGAAAAATTCCTCGGTGAGGTGGTGTGATATTACAATTTTAATAAAATAGTTGTTGCATCTAAACAATGTGTTATTGAAGATTTCTTAAACACTTTAACACCAAACAAGACAAAACTATTGGTATATATAATTTAGTCGAATATCTCACTTACATGGCAAAATCTATGTCATTAAAAATAATAAGAAGTGCATGAAATGGTCTTTGAGACTTATAACTTATTTAAGGATATAGGATGGAATAGACAAGTTCATCAATTTTAATAAAAAATAAATATAAAATTTGTATTTACCATTAATTTGTTTTAATCTTTGAATGTAAACATAATGTATAAAATACTTACAAAACATGGATAATCCAATTCTTTAGTTTTTTGAGCTAATACTTGGGATATGTTTGGGGTTAGTATTGTTCATCTGGGTTCCGGCCCGGGAATCCGAGTATACTCAGACCGGAACCCAAGTTTCAAAATCTGGCTGGAACCTGGACGGAGTTAGCTCGGGTCAAACCCAAGTCGAAACCTGGATTGAAACTAGTTTTTACAGGTTCCAGGTTGCACTTTTTTTTTTTAAAAAAAAATCAAACTCTACATGTTATGATTTTTTTTAATTTTTTTAAATCAAAACCTACATGTACCTTGACCACAATAAAAAGTCATGTGGAGAGAGTAAAAAAAACTATAAAATGGATGATTCATTAGATATAATATGCATTTTCCTTTTGAGTTTCTGTCCATTTAGTTGTTAGAAATGAATAAAAAAAATGAAACATCAAAGCATTCAAACCAAAAAAAAATGGGTTCCGGGTTATAAACCCGGTACTCAGATCGGGTGTACTGGGAATTTTTTGTATGGGTACCGACCTGGATTTGTTCTGGGCCAGAACCCGTAACCAGAATCCGGTTATTCAAGTTCCGAATCGAGTCGGAAAAAAACTCGGCCTGGATGAATAGGCCAATTTGGGGTTGCGCTAAGAGGTTTAAAAAGTGTTTAAATAGTCTTAAAATCACTTTAATAATAAACATGGGTTGCTTGGTTGACACATATTAAAGTACTTTTTAATATAAAAAGTTAAAAAATGCATTTAAGGAAAAACATCAAATTCTCTTCAAACATACTTTTTTGGAAGGTAGTTTCAGTTTTAAAAAAAAACTGTCAATAGGTAAAAATATCCATATAACTTTTACATAATTACAAGTTTGTGCTTGTCTTATGCATAATTGTATTGCCATTCAACTTATGCATCATTGTAGGGATTGTTTTCATTATATATACTTATTGAAAATTTTATTAGATTATTTTCCTCTCTTTTGATTATAAAATCTGATTTCTATGAAGGATATGATTATGATCTTTAAGAAATCAAATGACTTTTTTTGTCATTTCTACCTGAAAAAATAATTTTTAAAATTGTTTATAAGCAAATGTAACATTTTGAAAATACTTTAGACATATGGTTCTTAAACAATAAATAACTTTTTAATAATAACGGTTATTATTTAAGCTCTACAGCTATAAGCCTTGAGCTAAAAGTAATATTATCCATGACAATCCTAAACTTGCATGCAATGTATATTTTTTTCCTCTCTCTACTCTTGATAGTTAATTTTATTACAGCTGTTATGGGCTGCGCATGAATAGGATTCGTTTTGTCCATTTTGTAATGAATAAGATTCCTCTCTCTATTCTTTTTGAGAATAGCTACAATTATAAAGAGATTTTATAAAAATAAATTTACATACTGATATGATTTCATATGATACGCTAGATATACTTTAGAATAAAAGTAACTTTATAATATAACATATCACTTTTCTAATAGCCTATTAATTATTAGTATTACAACTATATATGGGAAACTAAACTTATTACGTGAATTTGTTACGTCTATCACGGAGAGAATTAGATGGCCTTGCTCATTTTGTCCATCTTGTCTAGCACGACTGAACTGTAGATTTGTATGGATATTTTTTAGAGAAATGCTTGGCTTACACTAACATGTCTTAATGTGATCTATCAGGTAATAAAGTTTTTTTTATTATTATTATAAGATAGAATTTAATGTATTATATTAAATAAAATTAGCAAGTTCTTAATGTGATCATTAAATAAGGTAAAACTTTTTTAGTATAAATAGACTTGGTATTTCTCTTTAGCTCTTTTTAAGGAGATTGGCTATCACAATGAATTCAAAATGAGCCATAATTAATGAAGTCAAAATGGCCTAGTATGAAAGTCCATCAGACGATACAAACCGAGAGGGGGCGAAATTATTAACACATTTCGTAGAAGAGAAATGCATTTGGAATATAGCACGAAACAACAACACAAACCAGGTGATCTATTTTGCCCAACATCAAAGCCAGACTTCATTGTTTTATGAGAGTGTCTTTATTTGAAGAAGCAGAAAGAAACAGTACATGAACTCCTCTCCCAAAAGCATAGACTACAGACAGACGCACAAAAGCCAGAATTATTATCACGCAGCTGGCTATATCCAGGCCATTACAGACAGACGCACAAAAGCATAAACTACACCATCAAGCAGAGGTAGATATCTTTAAGAGATTGCTTGTTGAAGATCGATCAGCAATACTCATTTAAGAAAAATATAAAAGCGATAATTAAGCATAGGCATCGGGGTTTTGGAGCAAGTAGGCTTCCGCAACTTTGTACATGCCCAGGACCTTTTCCTTGCCAGCCTTGATTTCCTCTTCCGTGAACAAAATGTCACCCTTGGTATGATAGTTTGTTGTCATCTTATTTTTACTGCCACCCTCTGGCGTTGGTTCAAATTGGACCTCATGAACAATGAATTCCAGCTTCTCCGCCAACGCATCACCTTCGATTACTGTATACTTGTAGTAGTAGCTCTCTTCGTTTACCTCATCAATTCGATTCTTAATGGAGCTGATAGGGCTACCTGCATCATCATCATCATCATCAAGAGTATTCATCTTTAATGTTTAATTGTAAGGATACATGAGTAATATTATATATTTACCAGCTAGCTTGCTTAATAATTAATACCTTCAGCGAAATTGACCTGTCTGATGCTACCGGGCCCTCCATTGCCTTGAATGAAATCAATGCTCTTGATAGCTTGAGGCATGAGTTTTGGGATGAGGTTGTGAGAATCAAGGACCAAGGCTTTGAACAATCTGGATGGAGGGATTGGGGAAGTTAAGTCGTCTGTATAAGTGATTACACCCATGATATGCTGGCTAGATGATTGAAAGTAGGAAGGCCTTTGGACTCTTAAGGTAGATGGGTTTTAATTACGAGTATAGAGCTTGATCTATCTTCAACTAATTGGTAAGGAAAATGTAGCATGGAAAGGGTCTATTTATAGGTCGAAGTCATGACAGTCGTAGTACTCTTGTTCCTGAATTTGTTTGTTTTTGGTTATTATAGGGCAATCGGTGCCTGGAATACTGCATTTGATTAATAATATATAATGTATTGGGGCGTCATTCTCGAAGTAAGATAAGAGACGGCCTATATATATATATATATATATATATATTATATGCACTTCCAATCTCCTTGTCCACCTTAACTGCATGCATTATATTAATTATATTAATATATGAGTAATGCTATATATAGTTGTAGAGTGTACAAGTGTCGTATAGTTATTTTAAAAAAGAGTAAGATCTATTATTAAAAAATTAATTTCTTTTCATGTAGATCTCGTATTTATTTATTTTTTTCAAAATGATTGTACGACATGTACACACTCACGACTGCAAGTATTATTTCTCTTAATACATATACAAAAGGACAATAGTATGGATCTCAACATCGTATCTAAATTAAACACCCTTTTAGTTCGGGATTATTTTTCTTTTTCCATCTCCTTTATCATCATGTTAAGGTCGATTATTAATGATTGTGCAATTCCAAAAAAAATTATTTTATATGGATTTCCTGAAAGATGGTATACAAAAAATCAAATTTTGATATCATATTATTAAATGATTAAAATTGAATTAATTTCTTTCTAATCTATTTAAGTTTATGAAATAAGTGAGTATTTAAACTAACTTCACATTTCACAGTATTTTAATTAAATATTGACGTGTTAGATTTACTAAAAAAAATAAATATTACCCACACATATTATTAATTGGTAACAATAAGTTCTCTCTCCTGTGCGTAATACGTATATCATGTAAACTTCGCATCGGACAGTACTACATGATATTATATTATTAATTGTAAACTAAGCCTGGGAGAGAATATTAATATGAGATGCACCATTTTGTTTATAGGTAAGGCTACTATGCCGGCCAGCGTTAGACGCTGGGCGTGCCGCCCCCTTTTTTTTTTTTTTTACATTTTTTTAATATCTTTAAATATTTTTAAAAAATAAAAAAATACACTAATATACTTAAAATTATTTCCTTAATTACTAAGTTAAAAAAAAAGAAAAAAACAAATTTGACCAATGGTCAACTAGAGCAGCGGTCAAACTAGGGATGCAGAGTATCTTTTCCCTTTGCGTTTATATTAGCATGTTGGGTTCTTTTATATATATATATATATATATATATATATATATAGGACGTCACCATCTCGATGAAAATCTCAAGAAGTCAATTTGGACATTGTGATATTAAGCTAGCCCTAAAATATATTTCCTAGCCTGATCCTATATATATATATATATATTAAGGATAGACATTAGCTTTGATGTTATAGTCATGAGCAATGCTTGATCAGATAATAATTATGCCTCACATTCCTATACCACTTTCAATTAATTAAATTAGGTTAGTACGTAGAGTATATTTTTATAAAGATAAGTATTATAGTTATAAAGAGATTTTATAAAAGTAAATTTTGAAATTAATATGACTTCATGATATGATACAACGTTAGATTTTCTTTATAATTTTCTTTATAATAAAATAATTTTATAATTTAATTATACGTACCACACAAAATTATGTCAGTTTATAAATTTAATTTTATGATATTTTTATGTGATTAAATCTACAGTTGTTTTTTGTGTTACCGTGTCGTTGATTACACGTAGAGCACAACATAATCAGAACTGAACTCACATGAATCACATAATTTACTCTCTCTCTCTCTCTTTCTCTGAAGAACAAGTAGCCAAAAGGTACCCATAACTTGGTTAAGATCATCAGAAAATAAATAATAAAGATTGCCTTTTTCATGCGTAGATTATGCATGATAATATATGTCAGTAGCTTCCACAAAGAACCAGCTAATTATTAATGATGATTAATTAAGGATTTGTTTGGATAATGAGATGAGATAAGATGATATGAATTAAGATAGTTTTAGATGAATTAAATAAAATATTGTTAAAATATTATTTTCTAATATTATTATTAGGAGAACAGCTTTGGAGCGGTACCATCCGCTCTTTAGGTGAAATCAGCATCCAATAAAAAATTGCCACATCAATAATGTAGTAAAATATTATATGGAGACACCCCATTAGATTTTTTTCCCAAAATTTTCTAAACCTATTTTCACTCGATCATTTCACCCAGCCATCAGACGTTCCCACCCCATCCAGACGCTGCCGATTGCCCTTTTATAGTCTCCACTAGTCGTCGCCACCAGACGCCGCCATCCAATCCGAAGCCAATCAGTTTCACACAGCGCAGTCAACCACCACGCAGTCCATCGCCACCCACAAAAGAAAATCCTGAAATCGAAAACAACATAAAGAAAATCTTCTGGGAAAAAGTAGGAACTGACGGCAACGGATCAATGCAAAATACTGAAAAATATCCATCTTTCAATTTCAACTACTCCTATTGGATTCAGACCTATAGGAACCCAATATCCTTCAAATAAATGCATGCCCACAAGATTCTCAAGCACAAGATGTTCATTTTATTGGTGGCTTTTCAACCATTTTTGGCTCTGGTTCACAGTTCACACCTTCGTCTGATTATGAAATGAAAGTTCATTAGAGTTAATCCTTGAGTTACCATACAAAAATGAATGAAAAGTACTCGAAAGGTACTTCTACACCATCCAACTTAATTCTGCACCATCCACAAAAAGAGCACTAAATTAAAAGATCATAAAATTAATAAAAGAAAAATTTTCATAGTTATATGACCAGAGGTACTTCTCTATCTCCATATATATGATCTTATTCTAGTTTTAGGAACAGTTGATCACCATTTTCACACATGAGAGTCCTGCATGCATTGAGTATTTGATGAGAGAGAGAGAGAGAGAGAGAGAGAGAGAGAGAGAGAGGAGAAGGAGGAAGAGATGAGGTATGGAGAGAGACAAGCTTTCGTTCGATTGGGAGAGACGAGCTTTGGTGTGATTGGGTTTCGAAGAGGGAGAGACGAGCTTTGGTGCGGTGGCGTCCCATTCCTTTAGTAATGGATGGGCTACATGGCCTTATTCTATTGGAGGTTGTTCTCAGTTCTACATCAGATGTACCGATCATAAGATATTCTCTATTATTATTTTAAGATTTAAAAAAGTTAAATTGTTTATTATATTTTATGTGATAATTTGAAAAAATTATAATGATGAAATGAGATAAGATCGTTTCTCTATCCAAACAAGCCCTAAGAGAATTAGCTAGCTAGGTTGGCTTCTAATTTCATATTGCATGCATTAGAAAAACTTGCCGGCCGATAGTTAAGTGGTCGGGTAATTTCTTTTCTTCTTTATTTTTTTTAAAGATTGTATTAATTTTGATTTTTTATTATGTTGTTACATACATACGTCAAGAAATTAACTAAAAATTAGATGGAGGTCTCAAATTTTAAATATTACAAAACTCGAATCTTAAAATTTTACAATTGAAAATTTAGGACATATAATGTAAAAGTAAAAAAAAAAAAAAACAATAATCAACGACTGGTGATTTATTTTAGACAGCTAGCGGTTTGGCAAAGTTTTTAAAGGAAAATGATAGTATGACCATGAATTTGTCACCTCATTTTGACTGTTCATATATTTAATTTTCTTTAAAATTTTTTTTCTTGTTTAATTGTTAAAGAAGTGACTTTTAATATATCAGTGTATTTTTTGTTTCTAAAATATTTAAAGATGTTTAAAAATGTGAAAAAATTAAAATGTACAATTTGTACTAGTGAGCATGTCCAGCTTAATTTGAAGCTGTGCGACACACTAGCAGCACCCTTTAAAGAAAAGTACCAAGACCTCGTTGTTACATAAATAAGATGAAATGAGATAAAAAAATTTGTGAATAATAGTGAGAAAATTTGTAAATAGTAATAAAATAGTTTGAGTTGAAATGCTTTACGGGGTTTTGAGAAATGAGAGAGAAAAAGTTGAATAAAAATACAACAACGTTAAATTATTGTTCTAATATTATTTTTAATTTTATTTTTGTTTTGAAATTTAAAAAAATTGAATTATTTTTTGTGTTTTGTTTAAAAGTTTGAAAAAATTGTAATGATTAGATAAAAAAATTAAAAAGTTAAAATTTGAAATTAAAAACTGTTTATTTAAATGTTGAGATGGAATTAAATGTAATGAGACTATTTGGGAAATCAAACGGAAACTAAGGTAGGTTTGGAGGGTGAGAAGATAATTTTATGTTTTATTTTGAAGTTTAAAATATTATGTTTTAATATTATTATTGTTTTGAGATTTGAAAAAGGTGTATTGAGATTTTAAAAAGTTGAATTGTTTATTATATTTTGTATAGAGATTTGAAAAAATGTGTAATGATGAGATGAGATGAGATGAGAATTTTGTGTTTTATTTTTGTTACCAAACCTGCCTTAAGTATACTTGTAGAATTTTTTATTTAATGTTTTTAATTGAGAATATTTTTGTAAAATAATAGTATTTTTATAAATTACTTTATAACAATACTTCTTATCTTAAAACTGAATTATATAAAAGATTCGTGAAAATCTTTTATAAATGATACGAACTGTACTTACGTGTGAATCGAAGCTAGTTTTAATATTATGTTGATATCGTAATATTGGAAATTAAGGATGCTGTCAGCGGCCGCCCGCTAGTTGAAATTTTTGGATTTATTTTAAATATTTTTTTTACAATTTTAATTATTAAGAAAAAATACGCAACTTCACTGATAGTCATTTTTCTTAAGAGAAAAAATATTTATAATTATGAATTGTGCAACCGTCGTGTAATCGTTTTGAAAAAAATGAATAAAACAGGAGACCTACATAAAAAAATTAATTTTTTAATAGTGAACTCTACTCTTTTTCAAATCGATTAAGCGACGTTTACGTACTTTACAATTATATATAGAATTACTCTACTCCACAAAGCAAAAAGAGATATAGAAATCACAGTACTGCTTAAGCAACACATGATGATGATCATGCATATATGATAATGAAAGAAATTCAGAAATTAAGCATAGGCTTCAGGATTGGCCAAGAGATATGCTTCCACAGCCTTGTAAACAGCCATGGCCTTTTACACGCGCCATTGCCGTTGGTGGCGGTCTTTTGCCGATGTATCGGGTCTTCTAGTTGCTATTCTCCTATGTTTTTGTTTTCCCTAACCAGCAATCAAGACGATGTGATCGTGATAGTCTCCTACAATTGGACTAGATCAACAAAACGCAGTGCACTTCTCTTGACTATGGCATTTAGTCGTAGGTTTATAGTTTGTTTATCAAACTATGTTAAAACCGCTTTTGAGCGGCATCCCCTTGTGAGACTGGGTTGGAGTCAAGCTTTTGACTTACCCCGTTTTTATTTTATTTTATTTTTATTTTGGTGCTGATTTTTGTTTGTTTTGAAAATATTGTTGGGGACTCCCACCCCACTGAATCTTGTATCCTTGTAACTGCTTAGTTTATCTATGCTATGTTTAACTTGTTCAAAAAAAAAAATAGCCATGGCCTTTTGTCTGCCTGCCTTCACTTCCTCTTCATTGATCTGGACCTTTGCATCCCCCACAAAAAATATATATAGCGTTACTATTCATAAGCCTACACACTATAAACCATAATTTTTTTTAAAAAAAAAATTCAATTTTTTTTTTAAATTGTTTTTTGATTTTATTCTTTTTAAAACATTTGAATTCTTCTACTTATCATCCATATATCACACATTTAGTAAGAGACAAAAATTTTAAAAATCATAAAAAAGATGGTGTGTAGTGTATGAAACTTATGAATATAATTTTTCAAATATATATATATATATATATATAAATATCTCTTTTACGTGTGTGCAACTTGAACTTTACCTTTAGGTAGGCCTACACATCGACTTGCCCAAACCAGATTTGGGACCGACCCAACCCAACCACAGGAAAAGGTCCCACCAACCTGTAACTTTTGGATCGGGTCGAACCCGTTCTTCTTCTCTGATTTGGATCATTCACCTTCATTTGCAGACCCAAGCATTCCAACCAGATTTCTCTCCCAACCAGAAAAGTCTTTCATTTTCACAACCACTCTGATTCCATCAACCAACCAAATGCACTCTTGCACCGTCTCCTTCGCGTTTGCCGGCAGTGCCTTCTTCATGATCAGGCTCACGTTCGCAATTGACAAGAACCGGTCCTGCTCCCTTGGTGACAACTCATTGGCCGATGCGTTTCCAGCTCTTTCACTGCCTCCTTTAGACTCGTTGTCTGAGTCTTCCATTGAACCTTAAGGTTTTTATTGCTGCAGTGCTATGCAACTCTTGTGAGGCACATACTCTTTCTACTCAAAGCAGAGGAAGAGGAACCCATTCAATGTCATTTAACAATGTTATTTATGTGATGCTCATTATAGATCGTGCTCAGTTATAGCCATTTCGGGACGAAATCAGTTTCTTGTTTTTTGGGAGGGGGGGTTGGTTTGTAATTTTGAGATCTTGCGAAAGCTTTCGGATTGAGTGTATTACACCATAGAAGCAGTTAAAAATGATGTCGAGATTACATTTCTTCAGCTTTGTGCCACCGCAAGATTAGGAGACCCCACCAACACCATTTTGGGACGAAAGCAATTGAGGGGATTGTTTGTAATCTAGGATTTTGAGAGAATTGAAGTCTAAAGGTAAGAAAGTCGGTCGGTTTAACACTTGAAATCCAAACCTGCCATTTATCAGGTTTGTGAATCGAGCATTTAACAACCTGGCAAATTCCGATTCGGGTCGGGTCGAGTCGAGTCACTCGGGCAACTCGGTTTGCCGGGTCATATGCATAGGCCTACCTTTAGGATCTAGAGAGAAGGAAATAAACTTATAAATAGACTCCATAATATTTTATAAAATGTCGGAGTGAATTTTCCAAATAGCATTAGATGCCCAATAAAATGCTATAAAACACATTCATATGTTTATCTTTCTCTTGCTCTATGCCCAATAGTTCAAAAACTAAGGATCTGTATCCAAATTTGTAAAAGGTTTGAAACGGACAGTAAAGAGTCAGGAAGCTTAGGTACAAGAAGACATCATTCTTTAATAGCCGGAAAAGGTGGTGACAGCCGTGCCATCATATTATTTCTTTCATGACCCAGGTTAACCAATGTGGCGGCAGGTTACCAGGCAACCATTAAATTTGACACCCTTGCCATATTACATCCTGTGATGGAGTTCAAGATCTCGCACCTTCACCATTGTCCCACCACCGATCTAAAGGGGTTGGGTGCCCATCTCTAGTGTGTGTTCCTTCTCTTGTTTCACCAAGTGAGGGAAAGGAGATCTACATATATATAAATATATATATATTCTTTTTTTTGGTTTCAGAGATCCATATTTTAGAGGACAGATCGAGTCCTTTTCTAACAGACAATTCTAATAAGAGTACAAAAACTTCTAGGCAGCACCAAATTAAGAAATCTGATCAAATAAGTTTAAAGTAAAACTGATACAGAGATGCCAGAAAATCATAAATCATGTAGTGCTAAAACAAGCGCAAATCACTTTCTTGCCCTTTCCGTTCTAAGCAGTACAGATCCTTCTAGGAATGACAGAACTGATTGCCATAAAGTTCAAGAAAGAACGTACCCATTTCAAGAAATATTTTCCTAATCGCCTCCTAGAGGATAATGAAGGCTTGGATTTGAAACACTGGACTCTAGAACACAACTGTATCAAGCATAGTTCCCAGAGTTTGAATTATATTTGACGACATCAAGTTTGAGACATGTTCTTCAAGGTGCTTCTTTGCGTCCTGCCTTCCCACATTTGCTATGGCAAGCTTTTCTGGTGGCAGCTCATCTTCCTCCTGCACTGCCTTGTTGTATTTAATAGCTAAGTTTAGCATCTCCTGCACATGCCAAAACAAAAATCATAATCAGATAATAGTAGACTATATATCAAGTATCAGTACATATATATCAATCAAAATCCGCTCTCATCAAAGGTTGGGGAGGTCAAAATCAGCTCATTTCTGAAAGTCATTCCCACCGCAAGAATGCTGTGCCAATGCCAATGTAGCAAACCAATTTGTTTTTCCTAAAACATAGCCGCCACTTCCTTTAAATCACTGATTCAGTATCAATAAACACACCGTTTATGGGTACAGGTTAGCATATGCAACAGCAGGGGGTGTACAAGGTAATCATATTTCCCATGGACAAAGTCCAGAACTCCTAAGCCAGAACAAGTTTTTTTTTATTGCCACCAGGTGTCCGGGACAAAGCCTGACTAACTGTAGGGGTGCACAAGCTCTCGGCAAGGAATTTTACGGAAGTGTATCTCACGTAATTCAAGGAAAACTTCAAACCAGAACAAGTAACACATAAATATGGCCTGTGGTAGGATAGTATTATAGCAGGCATGTGGGGAAGACAGCATGGCAAGGACCTTTTCTGTCTATACCCTTCCAAGGTTAAAAACAAGATATTAGTATATTTGTTAAAGTATTATGCAATATTTTATGGGAAGTGCTTTTGATGAATAAAGTGTCAACCTTGCTCTACAATAAAGAGAAAATTGAACTCTGATAATCCACGACATCATTTTGCATTTATTTATTATAAATGTAATTCATTATGTAAAAGAATAGTTAAAAAATGAATAAATTATGCAAAAAATACATAAATAAATTTGGTATCATATAAATTGTCTAATGCGGAAATGATTTCTGATAAGCCAACAAGTTAATGTTAACAAATTGTCAGCAATCACTACTCCTATGCATCCATACATTAATTTCAGGAATTTTAGTTTTTTTTAAGAGATAAATAATAATGGTAAAAGAGAAATAGTAATGAATAGGAGATTTTAAAGGGTTGGTATTTTTCTGATCAGATGCCTTTGGAAATTTGAGAGATGGAGAGTGTATGAATCATGATTTGGTTTAACAAGTCACAGATGGATTTCAGGAGAGTCCAAGGAAAATTAAATCTGGAAAAACGGGGGGGAAAAATAAGCAAAGAGAGAGATATGCTAATGGGTGTTGTTGTGTGGTCAAGAGAGGGAAAATTCCTTCTGTCTTGTCTTCTTTCTTAATAATTGACATGTTCTATATCTTCTCTCATTTTTTTCTCACTTACAATAAATACATAATAAAAAAATTCATGTTTGAACTTTAAGCCCACCAGAAATGGAGCCAAAAAACAAACTTTAATGTGGCCTTTTGTACACATGCTTTGGTTTTGGTAAGTGAAACACTTTGAAGTTAAGCACACTTTTACCAACACCATTCCTTAGGACCTTCACTTACCTGAACGGTCTGCTCATTAGTTTTTGAATGGGTGTCAAATCGCTTAAGTGTTAAGCCATCAGTCCATTTCTTCTTGTGAAGATTAAGCAACATCTTCTCCTCAAGTTCGTTCTTCCTGTAATTAATTGCTATTGAGTAATAATGCCGATTCAACCCATGGATCAATGCCTGAAAATAGAATGCATCAAAGTAGGTCAAAAGCCTGAATTGTAAAAGAACAGCCAGATTACTAGTTCAGCACTCACTTGGATGGATGGTTTGTTAAGATGCCCAAGGTTGGACGTTGTCTGTCGTGGCTCTTGGCCAAGCATCATAGTTTGTGGATTAATCAGACGAAATGCATCAATCACTACTTTCCCTTTCACACTCTGAATTGGATCCACAACCACAGCCACAGCTCGTTGATTTAAAGCTTCAAAACTCTGCAGAAGATAACAAATTTGAGCATATCAAGTGTTGTGATGAGGATGATAATGAAAGACAAGCTAACTCCATCCAATAAAACAAATGGAAAAAAAAGAAAGAAAAAAGAAAAATAGACGTGAAATGTTGCTAGTCCAGTATCCTTTTTTTTTGTTAAGTAGCTCCTAATCAATGTGTTAAAAACCTAACTATTGCGAGAGAACTGGAAGGTAGAAATTTCAAGGTGCAGATATCTGACCAAAGGATCAACTGAGGTCAGAGCTAGACATCATAGATTTTTTTTTTATTAGTATTCAAGATAATAATTACTTAAAGTAACTTATCAAAAATTAATAATTACTTAAAGTAAAACCAAATACAATTGTACTTCATCCTGAATAATCAATTTAGTTCAGCATTGAAACAATATTACTCCAAAAAGTAACCATTAATATCAACTTTGCCACAACATCTCTTACTTAAGCTAAAGCCACCATTAAGAAAATATCGCCATTTTGAACAAAAAAGGTGTGCTCCACACATTCATCCTCCTAGGAATGTTGCTTAACCAAAGCCACCCATTTCCATTTATCCATCCTCTCCTTGTATCAAAGAAAAGTCTAACTACCAATCATGCCGCTGCCACCCCCCCCCCCCCCCCAAAAAAAAAAAAAAAAAAAAAACTACATATCTAATTTGAAATCAATAGCATTGGAAGGAAAAGGCTCGGCCAAGGGGGGAAGAGGTGTGGGGAGTTTCCAGGAAGGGAGAGGTAGCACCAGCTGATGGAGCTAAGAGATGTGACAATGAAAGGGGAGGTAATATGTGGGAGTTAGGATTTTGCCCAATGGAGCGAGGGAGAACCAAAGGGCGGGGAAAACAATTAAAGAACCAGTAAGGTAGAGCAGTGGTGGAGGGAGGAGAGAGAGAGGAAGAGGGCTAGGAAGGGAGTCATGGTCGAGTGGATGTTTTAGGCAATAGGTCGCAGTCGAACAGGTCCAACAGTCCATTTTATAAAACAATTATTATAGTTGTAAATTGAAAATTGAAAATTTTTCTTTAAAAAAACTCATCAATGAAGGTAAATTTTCATGAGTCAAAACAATCCTTTGGAATCTTCAATACCATCCTTGCAAGCAGATTAACATAGAAATTGTCTCAAAGTCTTCTAAAAAAGTTAACCTGACAACTTATAAAAAAAAAAGTTAACCTGACAAACACTATAACAAAAAAACATGCATTTTTCTATAACTTGAGAAAGGGCAGGGGGAAGGCCAAAGAATACACAATAAGTGAGAAGCGATTAGCACAAAAAGTTAAAGGGAACTGCTGATGTACAAAACTTTTTAGCAGAGAAAAAATACGACATTTTATTTTATTTTTTTATAAGTGAGAAAAAATAAGACATTTAGATGGTCTTTTCATAATCGAGATAAACATGCCCTTGCTTTTATTAAAACATACAACTTTTTCTGTCACAAAATGTTTATTGCTGCTATAAAGAATAAAATTTCAATATAGGTTAGAGTAAGTAACAACCCAAGGAAAGCTTAAGTCACATCTGACCCCATATTCCAAAAACACCAGCAAGGTTACAATTGGAATTGCTAGTAATAATTATATCGCAAAAAAAAGAAAATCCTCCTAGTCAATGTGCGATCTCATTCACCATCCTCCCACACTAAATCCAAGGTGTTACAGAGTATAAAATGGAAGTTAAAAGAACATAAATAAACTTAAGAAAACAAGAAAAAGAAATGCAAAAGATAAAACCGCACAACCTGCTGTGTATTAATGTCGACTCCAGAGAGCCAACATCCAAATCCAGGATGCGAATGGTACCACCCAACAACCATCTCTGGCCTGGAATACCAAGCAAAAGAAAAGTAAGAAAGTCAGAAAAACAAAACACAAGTGAAATAAAGAAAGGATATCATCTGTATAAGCATGTTAAACACGGAAGCTTTGATATCAGAACTCAAAATCTAAAGCAAAAACCTGATTTTGGAATTGGAAGAATTCATACAAATATCCCAACAGAGCTCCTTAACATACTTTCCGTCAATTACTCTTGTAAACATGATACCTCTAGTTGATTAGTTTGAAAGGTTGTGGGAGTGAAGTCTATAAACTTCTAATCTCTCAGCCTTTTCCAGTTTATACTAATCTTTTTGCAAGTCAAGATCATGGCAATGGTATTTAAGATGTATAAGTTCCATAGTTGGAGACATGATCAGCCAAGAACGAGTGCTAGAAAACCACTAAAAAGAAAATCCATGAAGCAAGCACAGATCCCCTAGCAATCCCCAAACATTATGTAAACGGGGGTTTTTACACAAACCATTTGTCTTTTAAATATTTTTAATTGAATTTCGAAATTTTTCTTAAAAAATTAAGTATCAATGACGATTCAACACCCAGTCCCATAAGAAACAAAAATCACAATGGCCACCGTCATTTTCTTTTGTACTCCACGCATAAGAAACATAGTAACAATCAAGCACATGTCAAGTCATACGCACAATTAATTGGAATAATCCGATTTTCAATATGTACGTCTAAATACTACACAGGCTATCAAAAATCAAATACCGTCCGGTCTGTTTAAGCATATCAAGCATGTTAGTCTGGAAGACGTGATCAACGGCCTCAACGCTAACCCCAGTACCGCTCTGTGGCATTGCAAAGACATCCACAACACGAACAGTGTACTCATCCACAAACTCTCCCAGCATTAAACCCATCACCTCCATGGGAACACCAGCTCTTCCTATCATTCACATCCAATCCAAAATTATTAAAAATGCAACAACAAATAGACCTTAAATATCCCAAATAGGCCCAAAAGCTAAAGCTAATTCCGTCGAAACCCTAGAATTGAAAATCAGAAATCCCAGGCGTTTAGATTCCACTTCAAAAAAAAAAAAAAAACAACCGCGAGAAAAGAACAAAAGCCTAATGTACTCCGATTGGAGTTTTGAACCAATCAAGATTACGGAAAATATAAATTAAATCCGAAATAAAATCCAAGAAAAAAATGAGAGAGAGAGATGTACCGTGCTTGAGCATTTTGAGGAGGGCGAGGGAAGAGATATAGACCTGCTCGGACGAATCGAGGGTGGGAGAGTCCGGCGGCGGGTGCCCCAAAGCACCGCCTGCACCGGCGAACATTCGCTGCAATCTCTCCATGCCGGACATATCCGATCTTTCCGGTTTCTTTCTGAGCAAGAATTCGGCTTGCTTCGGGATAATTTTTCCGGACACAGCGAACTGAAGTGCAGAAAGGAGCTAAGCTAATTATATTTACCGGACTGGGCCGGGGCCCATTATAGACCCCTGATTTTGAGCAGAAAGGACCGACTTGGGCTGACCCCGAAGCCTACCATTATAAGCCCACACTAATCCTTGATGATCCACATGCTTCCTATCATAAAACTTTCTTTTAAAATGGATTATGTATGTGTATATGCATGTCGGAATGAAAAATGATTTTTATACAATTATTTTATAATTTATTTTTTATCTACTCTTTTTTTTCAATATTCATCAATTTTGAGTTGGCGATCGATTTTGACATATCTAAATATTTTTCTGAAAGATTTATTAGTTGGTCTGAAAAAAAGAGCATTTTTTTGTTAAAGATTTCACTATTCCTAAGGTCCCGTCACCGACGAAAAAACCTATTGTTTTCTGTTTTTTAAGGATAGTCATAGGGTTATTATCTTATTACTATCTATTTATTACTCAAGTACATTTTAAATTTTTTTATTTTTTTTTATCATTTTCTTTTAAGTATTTTTTAACATCCTTAATCATTAAGAAAAAATTTAAAAAATATATAATTTTACTAATATTCACTTTCTTAATTCGTTTTTTAAAGGAAAAAACTCTAAGCCGGTCGGCTGAACACTCAATTTTCACACCGGTCTATAAAATTTTTCCACGTAGGACATACAACAAATCTCCAACTACATATACCAGATTCTTCCTTATTTTCCAAATCTCCATCTAAAATTTAGCCATGATGTCACATGTCACCCAGTTTTCACGCCTGCCAATGGACGTCAGAGATCTACAAGAATATGACTATAAAAGATCTCCACCCTTCCCTTACACATCATGATCAGCTGCCTTTGCTTTGGTCTTTACTTTGGACATATAGAGATGCAAAAGTACAGGCCAATAGCATAAAACAATAGAACTTCTGTTTGATTTATTATGCTTGAGAATGATAAAGGAATACTGTTTCGAAATCTGTCAGTTTATTAGCAAAATCTGTGATCTGGTGGGTCATGTCTTCCTTTCTAAGGAAGACATTCACGTTCGTCCGCTCATCTCATCACGTCCTCCCTAATTTGTCAATTGTCATGTCTCCCTTTCTCTTGTTTGCCATTCCTATATATTGTCTTTCAGTCAAATCCATTTCTTTGAAGGGAAAAGAATAGGAACATGGGTAAAACAGTGAAGCACTCAAAGATTGAAGTTCGAAGAGAGATGGAGAGAAAGAGTGGGTAATGGGCCTGCGGAAGGAAAACTAAAGATGGAAAGCAAAGGAAAAAGTGTGGAGAGAGAAGCCGAAAAGCAAGGATTAATGGTGAAAAAGTTGAAACGCCGTATGTTGGTAGGGAAAAGAGGTGGCCCTTCTACTCCACCACCAACATGGAGGCTTGAGTTTTCATCTCACAAGAATGATGACGCTACTAATATTCGAGAATTCCTCACCTTTCCCAACACCGCCGCATCAATCTCTGCGAGAAAACTCGGTGCAAACCTCTGGGAGATACAGCCCCACCGAAACGTCCGCCTCCTACTCGCTAAAATGAGCAAAGGTGGTGCTGGGCTTCGTTGCCGCCACCACAGGGACAAGGGGTTTGAAATTTCCAAAGACGTGGTTGACCCTTCTGATAGCTCCACTGACTCGGTACAACTTTACCTATATTGCTTTGCCTTTCTCGTTTATTGGTTGCTTAACATTAATGAGCATTATCGTTTAGGGGAGTTGTTGTCTTTCTGGTTTTGTGGGTGGGGTATTTTTACCTGTTTGTCCTGTGTTCTTCGGTTACCATTTTTCAGCAATTGTAGTTGTTGATATCTTGCTTCCTGGGCTTAGAATACCAGTAGTTTTGGTAACAGAATTTTGGAATTGCTTCTACCTATGGGGAAAAAGTATTTGAAAATTTTATTTGGTTACTTGGAATCGAAAGCATTTGTATGGGTGAAATGAGTCTAATTGAAAAACGTTTTACATCTGGGATAACATTATGTTGAAGGAAGGATCATGAGGCAGCAACGTAGACAGAATTTGTGAACACCTATGGAAGAGAGTTGTGATCTGATTATTATTTGGAAGGTTCCCATGTTTTTGCTTCCTCATGTTTTTATAACTGAGTAGTGAGTACTGATTTTTACCCTCCTTTTGCAGCTTACAAATGCAAGTCACTTGAGGAGGAATCTTGCTGCATCAATTGTGCAAGAGCATCGACCAGTTCAAAGGAGCAATCGTGCCCTGCAGCCTGTATCTCCGGCAAGTTATGGTAGCTCGTTCGAGGTAAGAATGTATTCTGCCTAACCATCCACAATTATCTTTGGTTAGTCTTTTTTTCCCTTTTTTTCAGTTGGTAAATGAGATGGCTTGTGAGTTAGTAATATTGTAAAATCATAAACTTGCTAAATGACATGTTGGTGATATTTCAAACATTTTGTGTACAAGTCTTGGCAAGTTACAGGTATTACAGATATAGTAGCATAACTTTGAAAATATAATATTGATCCTACAACTTGTAAACACTTTGTTTCTGAAGACAAGTGCCCTTGAGATACAAACGGTGTTGTAAAAGGACCATAAGAATAAAATTTTATTTGGTAAACAATGTCACTAGAACAAGGAACTTCAAGCAGGCATATGCCCCATACCTTTCAGGCAGTATGTGGAATTGAACAAGTTAGTTTGCTAATTAAACACAAATATAGGCATTTTTCTGCCGTTGTTAAACTTTCTCACAGAAGCCGCTGTTAATGTTGTATAGAAACCTTCCTTTTCACACAATATTCCAGATAAAGTCATGCAACTTTCTAGTTTACGTTATATTGCAGAATTTACTTACTAGCAATATGCCCTCTGATTCCATCAATACTTATATTACCCATTTCCTCTCATTCTTGAGAAATTAAAGACCCTATTTTCACAGATTCTGTAACATAAGATACATGGTGATAAGGAGCATGACTGGAATATAATTGACTAATTAGTCACCAATCAAAGAAAATTGATTAATTACTCATGAAACGGTACAAGAGATGCGACTGTATTACTTGATGACTTTTAACTTCCTTTGTGCAATTGCAGTTTCTGCCATGAGAATGCCAGCCACGTACCTTGTGATTTAGATTCATTAATTTCACTGTCGTTACTCTCCTGCCTCAAAATTTTTCCTTAGATACCCAATGTTATGTTGGCATGATGAATTCAGAAAACCTTTGGTTTTCACAGGTGGCACGTTATAAGCCTGCAGTCACTCCCCCAAGTTCTTTGGACTTAAAGTCTAGAATGGTCGAATCAGATTATGGCATTAAAACATCCACAGAGTTACTCAAGGTGCTCAATCGGATTTGGAGTCTTGAAGAACAACACACATCCAATATATCATTGGTGAAAGCACTGAAAATGGAACTATTCCATTCCAGAGCAAGAATTAAAGAATTGCTGGAAGAGAAGGAATTAGGTAGGCATGGAATGGGCGACTTGATTAAACGAGTAGCAGAGGATAAACTTGATCGGAAGAATAAGGAGCAAGACCAGACCAAAGCTGCAATTGAAGCAATAAAACATAAGCTAGAAGATGAGAAGAAGTCAAGAAAGCATTCAGAAGGCCTGCACCGAAAGCTAGCTCAAGAGCTTTCTGAATTGAAACAATCTTTTTCTAATGCATTGAGAGAGCTTCAAAGAGAGAGAGAAGCACGGATTCTGTTGGAAAACTTGTGTGACGAGTTTGCCAAAGGAATAAGAGATTATGAACAAAAACTCCGGCCCTTGAACCACAAGACTGAGAAGTATGGGGTTGGTAGGGAAAACCCTGACAGATTAATCCTCCATATTTCAGAAGCATGGCTTGATGAACGGATGCAAATGAAGCTTGAGGAAGCTCAAAACGATTTTGCAGAAAAGAGTACCATCCTGGACAAATTAGGGTCTGATATAGAAAGCTTTCTTCAAGCTAAACAGTCCAATGAATTAAGGACTAATGGGAACTTGCCCCCATTGGAGCCAAAGACCATGCGCCGGCATTCATTAGAGTCCTTTCCTTTGAATGATACTGTTAGTGCACCTCAAAAAACAGCTGATGAAGAAGATTTCTCTACTGTTGATGATTCACATTACTTTGAGCAAAACAAGGGTACCAGTAGAAAGCAAAGCAAAGGCAGCTCGAAACAAAAGGAGATTAATGCTTCAGATAGCCATCACAAAGAGAGAATGAAATCAAATTCTATAAGAAAACAGGTTGAGATGGGAGGAGAAAAGAAAAATGTAATAAACTATCCTGAGAAATCTGGAATGAGTGAGGCTACCCGGGAAGATCTACAAGAAAGACACAGTAAACGAGTAGGGATCGGTGGACTGAACTCAGATCATGTTCCGAATAACTTGATTCGAAATTATTCCTTGTCATTGGAGGGTGAGAAGATTGATCCCCCAAGTAATTGCAGAGAAGATTCTTGTGTTTGGTCGGTATTAACAAGCAATACAAGTCCAGCACAACAATGGATGTCAAAGTTAAAAACCCCAGATTTTGAAAAATCTGAATCTTCACTGAGATGGCCTCGGGGCTTGAAGGAGAATACATTGATGGCAAAACTACTTGAAGCGAGGTTAGAGACAAAGCAATCTCGATCAAAACTTTCTAAAGGTTCATTCAACTGAATGGTAAATTTGTCTGTATAAAAAGAATTTTCTGATTGATGATAGTTGCTTTGTGAATATTTTGCCTAGAGATCCTCTTACTAAAGGGGGAGTATTTGTAGAGCAATACATCTGGAAAAATAGGCGGCATACATGTATTTTTCTTGCTATAATAGAGTTACTTTTATACATGGCAATGGTATTCTTCACATGGTTACAGTGATCGACAAGGAGAATTCAGCCAACCAAGTTTCGGTTAAAATTGATTCAACTAGTTGTTGCACTAACGTGTAATATCCAAGACTTGATTAAAATTCAAGACAGCTTTATGAAAGAAACCAGGCTTGGCGACATTCTTCAAAGATGGTCTTGAAATTTTAGCCTCGTCTCGTCCTAAAATTTGTAGCACAATGTATATGGAAAAAGGCAGCATATTTGTTACTCTTGCTATAATAGAGTTACTTCTATACATGATGGCAGTTGAAACCCTCATATGGTTATACTGATCAACTAAGAGAATTCAGCTAACCTTTGTGTGTCTCTCAATCTAAGTAAGAACAGTTTTTGAGAGGGATGGAATATGCAAATAATATTTCTTCCTCTTTTTTCATTTTGTTTTTATGTTTTTATGTTGTTCTTGTTTTTGTTTTCTGTTTTTTGCTTAAATGGAGAGATACAATGTGAAGATTGAAAAAGAGGGAGACTGAAGACAGAAAATTAGTTTGAAAGAGGGAGAGTGGTTATAGTTGTTAATGACAAAAATATAGGTTTTGACTCATGCAATTAGATGAACAGTAGGAAACTAACTGATCAAATCTTTTCTTTTCTGAAGGGGAAGAAAAAGATAGACGATATATAGAATATTTGAGAAAAGAATACAATGCCGGAAAAACTTTTATTTTTACCTTCACTGTTATGAACACCAACAAATTTATATATCATTGACAGCATTAAAGATGTATATAGAAGCTAGCAATGCCAATTATAATTTACTGTCATAAAAAATAAACTCCGGCAAAGACAATTAATTAGAGAAACGTCGAGAATTATCGATAAACTGGCATTTATTTTTGGTGATATTGAACTTTCAATTTAAAATTCTAACACTAGTACTATGTTGTAGAGTTTATATATATACTCCCTCTACTAGGTTAGGTATACATGTATGTATGTATGCTTCAATTGGCTTGATGGATGGACATTTAAGCCTAGTCGGGAGTTACAAATTGGACAGGCTATATCTAGGTCAATTGTGGTAAAGCAGTGGGAAAATTGCATCAAATCTGAGATTTACCGCTAGAGGTAACATCCCTTCCACTATGCACTTAGATCTAGATTGCTAGCACTTGTATCAGAGCTAAGATGGTTGTTCCCGATTTATGTTATGATCTGCGACTTGTGATTTTTTTAGTGAAATATTTTCAAAAAAATCTCTTTTTTCCTCTCGGTAACCATGGCTGTCTAAGAGTCACTGCAACAAGAGGAGCTAGGTGTCACTTTTGAGTGTTGTGCACGTCGGCACAGCACACAAGCAACTGGCGGCAGCCCCTAACTCAAATTGGCAAAGCGCACAAGGTGCTACATGGACACTACAAGAGTTGCAAAAATCACCACGATGTTGCGTGAGTCGACAGTCTGCAACGCCCACATAAGGTGCTTGAGCACCAAAGGCGCTACATGCATGCACTTGATCCACGAGGTTCAGCAAACGAACACATCACAGAACAAGAAATTATGAGCCTTTGTTTTGCCCAAAGAGGTGTGCACTAAGGGTGGGCAACGAGTAGGGGTGAGCACCGACCTAGTTGAAGTCAGATTCCCCGCAATCAGTTTTTTTTTTTTTTATTTTGAACTTAGTGATTAAGTGTTTAATAATTTTAAAATTCTTTTTTTTTGTGTTTAATAATTTTAAAATTCTTTTTTTTACATCATTTTTTAAGACTTTTAAATATTTTTAAAAAAAGAAAAAAATTCACAATATTATTAAGCAATATTTTCTTAATCACTAAGTCGAAAAAAAAAAACAACCCAATCGGGCAAAAAACATCGGGAGCCCAAAATGGGACTCCCTAGCATATCTCATTATACATTAGTATTACATGTTATTATGCTAATGTCTAACTTATTTCTAACTTAATTATATACTCGACTTCCTAGTGTCTAATTATATATTATTATACTTTAGTAAATTAATATAATTTATTATACTAGACTTATTTTAATACTAGCGTTTGACATATTTCATGCAAGAGGTTTTCAGATATCACATCATATCATAACAAAGTATTGAACTTATTCAAATTACAATAGATTCAAATCATCTTTATATAATCATGCGCAAATTTTCATATTCACAAATTTTTATACAATTGAGAACTTAATGTTAAAAATAGCTCATGTCCACACCAATCATAATAGAAAATATTTTTCTTTTCTTATATGAATTTCATGATTAATGCAGATAAATGACTAATGTTGTTATCAGGTTTCTTTTCATAACAAAGTATGTATGTTTTTCATAAAATCAACCCTAATCAATTTCTTTTTATGGAAAGTCTAGTATAGGAGTCTTGCTTACTTGACTCTTCAACTTTTCTAAATATCCTCACAATTGCAACAATCAAAATTGTTCGTTACCTGACATAATTAATACATGCTATAAATTAATACAAAATAAACTAGTGTATCTAAAATAAACGACACAACTAAACAACTCTACAACAATAATATCCACAGTTCCAGTTCTTCTAACCCAGATACTACTAAACCATAAAGTGACTTTCCGAACATCTCCTATTTAAGGCATTTACACTTAAATTCTCTTTTCAACCTAATCTACTACAAAATATTATAGTGATATTCTGCCCCAATTAAAATCAGTCCAACTTAAAAATCTAACCCATCAAAAAATCGGCTCACTTAAGATATTTTTTTGAAATAATATAAAACCAAGCCCAACTTAAAATACATGCGTAACTTAATAATCTCTTAACATAAAACCCTCCAATATACATCTAGCACAAAACCAAAAGCCTATGTGAATAACCAGTAAATAAGGTTATAGAATGAAATATATATATATATATATGTTATATGGCCCCCTTTTTATTTGAGAGCAACAAACAAGCGAGAGAGAAAAAGGTGTTGGAGGTAGAGGTTTACCGAGAGAGGAACGATGTCGTGTGATGGCAGATTTGGGTGATTGGAGTTGAGAATCGTGGTGGCTGGCTGATAAGCTTTTTCTGAGCGTGGCGGTGGAATCTAGAGAGAGGATTGAGAGAAAATCGAGAGAAAGCCTTACCAAGGGAGAGGCAGAAGGCTACACTGGCACTAAAAATTGCCTTCTTGCGTGGCAGGGTGTGACGAGTTTAGGTGGTTATGGGTGAAAAATTTGGGTTGGATCCGAGTGGTGCGATGTTGGTGGTTCTCGTTGTTGGAGTTACTTTTGTTATCCCCGTCGGTTTTGTGGTGATCTCTTTCCTAATTTGGTTTTTTTTAATGTGAAATAATGGCTTGGAAAGGCTGGTGACTTGCTTAATGTGTGGTGGCGGTAAGGCTCACGATGGTATTGTCATGATTAAGGCTTGCAGAGGGTTAAATTGGTTGAGTTGTTGCGGGGGTGGATTGCGGTGGTCTGTGCTTGTTGGCTCTTGGTTTAATTGTTGGATGTGGTGTTGAATATAAACTAAAGTGGCGTGAGGAGATGTGGCACGGAGAGATAGAAAGAAATTTGAAATGTGATGTGAATGGGAGAGGAAATATCTGGGAAGAGAGAAAAATGAGGGAGAAAAATTTGGGGGGAAAGAGGAAATCATCGGGGGCAAGGGGCAAAAGAGAGGGAAAGAAGAAGGGCGTTACATACGAAAACGACACTGTTTCACATGCGGGTTGGGCTTCTTCGGGGGCTTGGGCGAGGTTTGGGCCTGGGTCTTACAATATATATGAGTCTGACTTCATGGTTGTGTGAAAGTCTTTTATTTATAAAAATTGAGTCTCTTGGTAGGAAGTTTTTTGGAAAGTTACTACATATGTGATTGCACATAGGAAAAATGATTCCAAAACCTCACTTGAGACTTGTGGTTTAATTGTTTATAGTTGACCATGTGATTTATTTCTCTCATGGTATTGCCTGTTGTGCACATGATAGTGATATGTTTCATGATTATGTGCATGACTGTGAGCGTTTAGTTGGCACACACATCCACCATGTTTTTAGGAGCTATGGTGAAAATGTATGTTCACAGGCTTAAATAGGTTCATGCACATAAGCAATCATCTCTGGTGCTTAGGTAGCAAGCAAAAATGAGACATTGTGCCTTTTGATGTTCATGTAGCATAAGCATAAAGAGATGGTTAACACAACACACACACACACGCATATTTCGCCTTAGTTTAGCTAAGATAGGATCTTTATATATTTGTTAAAATTGTGCATGGATAGCCCACGATTCGTGTAACCTGTGTTTAGCGAAATGTATGACCCTCTTTGATGCTTTAGATAGTGAGCAAATTGATGGACTTGAGTTTGGTGTTGAGATAATGAGTAGACTAAAATCTGTACAATGTATTGAGGCTAGACACACTTTTTTGGAAAGAGAATTCCACCATAGTATGTAGTTCATATTACTTGTGCTTTTACAACCAAATAGTAGAGGTAAATAAAAGGATCCGACCTTATCACCGTGTGAGTCCTCTAGATCTTCATTGATGACCTTAATGTATTTATACCTTTTGGTAACCTTTGACCATGTCACAAGATTAAGGTTTTAATATTTGGTACTTTGGCATATTGTCTATGACTATGAATAATGCGGTCTAAAAACACATTGCTGGAGAAGTGAGTAGATTAAGACTGAATGATATGAAGGTGAATGAAAGACTATTTGATAACAGGTCGATATTGTTTGTACTCGATGCCGACAAGTTGTGTTTGGGACACTTCCATCCTCCACTTAGGATTTAACAGAGATTCAAGATTCGGGACATGCAACATAAGGTTATGTACACCCATTCAAAACAAATAATATGTAATGCACCTAGCATTCATCTAGCCAATAATATGCAATAATTGTAGCAGAAAATCTGTTCAATTATAAAATGTACCAAAATAAACTAAAACCCCAAAATACTTTTCATAACATTAAACATAAATGTTGGATTATCCATCAAAAGGCATAGCCTCAAACTAAAATGATACTGTACTAGAGTAGGAACTCCTTAGTTACAAACGTCTGCATAGCCTCCAATCTAAAGGTTGAGCCATTCACGCATCTTGGCTATCAATAGCAAATAACATTAAAAAATTGGAAGATGATCTCCATAATATCCTCTAGGTCCAGTTCCCCATTAATCGATTTTGTTCAGGCTTGATCATTCATCTTTATGATGACTTGACACAACTTCTACCATTCTGGGTGAGAATGAAAGTTATAACTATCATAGTGAAGTTTTCGCAAATCTCACCAAATTATACAACTAATCTAGAACAGTTTACAAAATATGTACAATAATTAACATGATGTATATATATGATTTACATGAACTTGCTTTTTTAAAAATAAACACCATCCTCTTCGGAACTTCATATTTCGTGACATGCTTGTTTTCATAAAAATAACTTCATTCCTTCTTGTTCTTAGTCTTAAAGAGGAACGTTTCCTCTTATTGTTTACCACACCACAACACAGGTTCTTAGACTAATTGTGAATACGTCATACAAATATACTTAAACAGAGCAAAATGCCTACGTTATGAGTTTTTTTATTTATTTATATACACACCTACCAGTACTAGGAGCTTTTTACTTCGCTCCCCAAAATCTTTTGATCACATCTGATGTCCATTGATAATTTTTTGTCAACCCAGGAGATTTCACTCCATTTTACACTTCAGAGTGGATATGAGAATTCCACTAGGGTAGTTCCTCATGCTTGACTCATGCTTCATGACAGATGTCATTATAATATAACATGAATGTTTAGATATCAATGGAAACTCAAAATAATAACATGGATTATTAACATGACATTTATTATTGAATATATTAACATAAATCAGGAGTAAGTTAGAAGCTAACTTACAGACTGCTTTTAGCACAAAAAATTTTTCACAACTGAAATAATGCCACACTAAAGTTAGGGACCATTTAATATACCATAATAACTCATCATCCACTTCTAAACTTCTAAAAACAACAATTTGTAAAATAACCCCTTCAATTTTTGAAAATTGCAATTTGACCCCTAAATTTTTGAAAATTGCATTTTGACCCCAGAAACTACAAAGATTCACAAACTTACATGTAATTCTATTCTAAATATTTTTCTAGCCTTAAAATATGATTATCACAAAACCAATTTTAGAAACTCCAAAAATCTGAAATTTCTAACTTGCACATTTCACTATATGAGAATTAAGCCTAAACCCATGCTTGAAAACCTCAAGTATTCTCAGAAGGGTAATGTTATTCATCATCCCAATTCTCATCATCATCTCACCATTCCATGATGTGACATTAGATGATTAAAAACTATTTATTATATTTCACTTGTGAACCAATTAACTAATGCCACATCTTGGGATGATGAGAAAATGCTAATAAAAATGATGATGAATAGATTTACTTTTCTCATAACACCTCACTACTATTCATTATTTTATTATTACTTTTCAGTACTATTTAATATTCTATGATTACTTTTTCACTACTATTAACAGAATACCTAAGAATACTTCACTACCCAAACACAACCTAAAACATATCTTTATGAACATATTTACTTGCTAATACCACTTCAAAATGTTCAGATTTGAATAAAACCACAATTAGAACAAACTTTATCAATATTCTTCAAAATTATGACTGATGGTCATTGCCTTCTGTGTTCCCAGTGTGTATTACAACTTAGCACTACAAAGTAAGCCGAAATTAATTTTCGGTCTGCACATTTCCAAAAATTAATCTAACAAGTTTTAAAACTAAGCATTTACATAAAACTAAAATATACATGTAAAAGAAGCCATATGATACAAAAACTAGTCTTGGCCGAGACATGAGCATAGCACAATTTTGCATATATACAAATCTCTATCTATAAGTTCCTTAAATATAAACTCATAACTATGCAATAATATTCTCTTGTTACAAACTCAAACATAAGTTGTTCCAATCATTCAAGTCATAAAATTTTCGAATTGGAAGGAAACAACATCAAATACAAACTTATACTTAAGAACATCATTCCAAGAACCATTTGTGGTGTGCTTTTTTCTAATGTACATTAAGTTCTAAGATCTTCAAGATGACTGAAGATTATAAAAATACTATTGTCAAATAACAATTCCTCTAAAAGTTCCTAGACAATAAAATCACACAAGTCATATACATAAACCAAAGTCCAATTTAGATATGCAACTAACATTGTGCTACAATCAACTTCTAATATCTTAAATCTTAAGGTTTATTATACAACTGAACACATACTCGTTTTATAAGCCTAAACAGAGACTATACTCACCATACCAATCCTATAACTTCAATATTTGCAACTCACAAACTCAAGTTATCAACACTCGTAAGATACTAACCGATATCATTTTTACTAACCTTATGATTTAGGTAACTTCCGTTATGATAAACTCAAAGTAATGATCATAAATCATAGAAACCCAATCAAGTTATTGACCTATCAAAACTGAACTCACTATGCAAAACCTATAGCTACTCGACTATCTCATATTAAAATTTCAAATCCATAACATAACAGTTCATAGCTTATGTGGTAACTGAAAATGAGCCTTACTCAATCTTCACAAAATCAACTATTTTACTTAAAGAAAATAATGCTCGTGCATAAGCTAACATGTTCTTAGCTTGCATACCAAAAATAGAAGAGAAAGTAATGAGGAAAAGGGCTTACCGAAACTTGCACTTGGAGAAAAACTTGCTCTCTTTTACCCTCTCTCACACAGTTTCTACTTGGTGAAAAACTTGAAATGTTTAGCTTGTGTAAGTGAAGAAGACCAAATGAGAGGGAATGAAATGTGGACGTAGGAAACAAAATGGACTAGAGATGAGGGGCTAATGGTTTGATACAGTGCAGGGCATGGAGCTGATGACTTGTGGTGTTGGTGAAGTGTTAAGCTTGTGTAAGAAAAAGTAAAACAAATAAAAAACTAGGTGAGCTGCGAATTGAATGAGAGAAATCAGAGGGGTTGGCTGAACAATTTAAATACAAGGGCAGGGAATGAGACTGTGAAGGGCATGCTAAGCATGGCTTCAGATAGGTTGCTTGCAAAATTAAACTTGCGTGTGT
Source organism: Juglans regia (assembly GCF_001411555.2). Taxonomy (NCBI): domain Eukaryota; kingdom Viridiplantae; phylum Streptophyta; class Magnoliopsida; order Fagales; family Juglandaceae; genus Juglans; species Juglans regia. The sequence continues at coordinate 9,370,044 of NC_049907.1, forward strand.
GGGAGAAAACATGTAACCGATTGCGATGTGTTGGGCGGTTTGTGAAATGAAAATTCAAAGTGTGGGGAGGGGCTGGTCAGTTTGGTACAAGGGTTGTAGGTGGAAGGGCATGGTGTTTGTAAGAGAGGTAAGGTCTTGTAAGAAAGCATGTCATTCACTTGTTTTAAACACAAGTATACTAAATTTTTACATGATTTTTAAGCTTGACATGTGTAAATGAAGACCAAATGGAGGTGGTGTAAATGAAGACCAAATGGAGGTGGTGATGGTGCCATGTGTAAAGTGAGGTTCCCTAGAGTTTTTTAGCTGACTTGGGTGTCTTACATGACATGGTAACAACTGGTTGATGACATGGCATACTAGATGATGTGGTCCTATCCCATTGGCTCATTTGGCATTCAAAAATCACGAAAATTCTAATTGCACCACAAAATTTTAAAAATTCTAACGAATCTAATGGTGCAATTCTTTGTTTCAAATTATGACCCTAAGTATCTCAAAAAATCCAAATAGCTACACATTCTCTTTACGGATCATAAATTCAACTTTGCTTTCAAATCGATATCCTAACTAGTTTTAATCCATAGATTTTTCCTTTAGTTTTCATGGCACAACCAATTGTCCAATTTAAAGAAACTCTCTTAGTCTAATTTCTTTCGGGACATTACAATATTGCTTCTTGGAAGTTCCAACATAGCTGTGGGTATGAAATGTTCAGGAGATTGAGCATTGCTCTGAGTCCTTTGGACTTGAGAGAGATTAGTGATGCTTACAAAATGAGTCAAGGCATAATGAGACACTTTTTTAGTATGTTGCTATGCTGGTCTTCCCTTAGAGAGAGTTGGTGAAGTACTCCCATTTTTTTTACATGTGTGCTCGGTGATCGCTCAACATATATGCTAGTATGAGAACATATTGAAATATGCAAACCTAGAGTTTTTCCCACTACGTGCTTGTGGAAGATGTAATGAAGGGACGCTTATAATGGGACCTCTTGCTCTTCGTATGCCTAGTCGTTAAGCTTGACACACTACAAGGAATACTGGTTTTACCCACACTAGATATCGCTGAAAAAAGTAGCATAAATTGTTGCAAATGCCTTTTCGAAACAATTATGCCTCGCTGTGGGTTGGATGCGAAAAAATGGATACAACATCTCATTACCAACGACTTCTCAAAAAAGGTAGGAGGCCGCGAGAGAGATTTCCTTTCAGGGAATGAACCTAACTCATATGCAAGAAGGCCTCTTCAATTTGTGAAGGGGAAATCGAAAGGAAAATACTAGAGGGAGGTTACGATGGTGGGAAGCAACAAGAGGTTGAGAACAGGACACGATGAGAGCCATAGGATAAAGTTTAAGCTTTTTAGTGGCATTTCATCAGAAGCTGCCGTAATAAATGAGCATTTAACGAGGGAAATGAGCTACTGCAAAATAGCGTTGTTATTTGAGACGATGAAATCGATGTAATATATGAGAAATATTGTTGCTATAGACAAGTTTACTGTTCACTCATGCAATATAAGTTCCTTTACGCTAGTATTCAACAATGACATTGAAAATGTCGCAATTACTACTTAGTCATGATGATTTCTTTTGCGACAGCAAGTTATGTGTCGTATTAGGCCTTTTTCCTTGTAGTGGCATATGAACTGGCTTGATAGCCACTTCAAGTCGCTTAATGGATGGGGGCATTTAAGCCCATCCTAGAGTTACAAATTGGAGGGGTTATATATAGCCCCTCCCCCTTAGTGTAACACACGGATTTTGGCACAAGAAATTTTTCTCTTGAAAAATATGTCTCTCTCTAGTCTCGACATTTAAGCTTTAAAAAAAGTGAGTGTTGTCTTGACTTTACCATGCGACACAGCCCACTATCCACGAGGATGAACTCGGGCAAACAACAACCTTGAAAAAGCCCGTGGAAAAATTACATCAGAACCAAGATTTATCGCTAGAGATAATATTGCTTTTGCTATGCACTCTAATCTAGATTTTCTAACAATTCTAATCCTACAAAGACAGATCATAAACTATGCGTACTTAATAATATTGTAGATCTCATCAGCATTATATTGCCTGCATCTCTCTCTCTCTCTCTCTCTCTCTCTATATATATATATCTATATATATATATATATAACTTTATACCAAGGATATGGCCTCACATTCAGTTGAGTAAAGGAAGATGGAATAATGGAAACTTATTTTGAATTTTGGCTACAATATATATTCAGAAATCCAAACTAATTAATTAATTAATTAAAACGTGGAATATATTTGCGTTTTTTTTTTTTTTTTAGTGCGATAATATATATATATATATTTATATGATCGATCATTTAACCTTTATTCTAAAAGTAACTGCATGGGATCCGATTCAAGACATTGAAAAGAATATATATAATTATATATATCATTACATATATGCTAGGTTATTATCGTTCGTTTAATTAACTGAAAAAAGATTATGATCAATTTCTCAAAATTAAATTACTGATATTGCTGATATTCATGACATGAAATCGTATTAACTCATGTGGAGCCTAACTAGCTAGCTAGCTGGCCTATCCCTCTATGAAATCAATACTAATTATATTTTTAAAAGTAGGACTATATATATATAATATATTAGGAAAGGATGGATACGGCTAAACCGTGACATAGATTTTACAAAATTTGTAAACATGTTCTGATTCGAAACAGCATTCGATGAAAAAGATGAGATCACTTCCATCGATACATACTGAATATATACACACCTTTTGACCATATAAACAAATGAAATGTAATATTTCTATTTGTACTTCCGGTAATGGAAAATCCCAAAAAGCAGACAAGAATTTAAGCTTTTTTGCTTATTGAGATACCAAAAACATTATTGTTTTCATCATCATAGGACTAGAATCGCATCAAAGTAATGCTGATGCAATTCTCTGGAGAAGAGAACTGTCCCACCACCCACCCTGATCGTGATCAGCAAATAAGGTTGGAAATAAGTGTTTAATGAATGGAGATTTTTGTATTAATTTGACTCTCATATATATATATATATATATATATATATATAATATCTTATTGGCAGTTTGATCCATTTTTTTCTCCTCCAAACATATATATAATATGTTTGTGTAAGAAATTATATAAAATTCATTTAATGGCCAGCATATTAAGCATTGTTCATTGGTTTGGGCAACATTAATAGTACGTACTGGAGATATGTACTGTCTTCCAAATTAATATAATTTGCAGGTTCCTTTTTTCAATATTATTATTATTATGATTACTATAATAAAAACAAGCACTATCACTTGCAAAAGTTTGGGAAATTTCAATCAATTCGAGGAGTAGAACATATATATATAAATATATATATATATATATATATATAATATATATGGATGTAGTGGACCACTATGGAAAAGCATGCAAAGAGAAGCTGATAGCTAGCGTAAGAATCTATTTCATATATGCATGAATTATATATGATTAATATATATATATATAACTTATTTCTTTCGCCCTTAATGGACATCACCTAGGGGTATCAAATTGTGTTAACGGGTCGTGTTCGTGTCGTGTCAAGGTATGTACATTATACTTAATAGGTCGACACGAACACGACCCGTTAAGGATTTCGTATCAAAATTCTAAACCCGAACACGACACGGTAAGATAACGGGTTGACACGACACAACCCGTTAATGAATAAGAAATAAATTGACACAACGCGACACGACACGACCCGTTCCCTTTCAACCCGTTTACGTTAATGGGTTGAACAGACACGATACGACACGACACGACCCGTTTGACTTAATTGATTTTATATAAATATTTAAATATAAATAATATCTATAAAAAATGAAAAACTAACTACAAGTCCAAAATTACAATCCAAACAAATATGATCCACACAATTTATAATAATATTCATTATTAAAATTACATTTCAAATATAATAAACAAAACATACAATGTAAATATATTAATGTTACAATCTTAAATATAATAAAAAATTAAAAATATAGATTTAAACAAATTTAGAACTTGAAGAAGGAAGTGGAGCGTCCTCTTTGTCCTTTAGGTCTAAGGGTATAAAGGTAAATTTAATTTTCTTAACATGTCATAACGGGTTGACCCGTTAGTGACCCGTTAAGCAATCGTGTCTTAACGGGTCAACCCATTTTGATCCGAACCCGTTAAGGCTAAACCCTAATCCGCTTTTATCGTATCGTGTTCATATTGGGTTAACGGGTCGTGTCACATATTGCCACTCCTAACATCACATAGTTTCTTAATTAAAAATTGTCATTTTCTAGAGGTTGTTTGTGTCAGCCAGCCGTTTGCATAAAGGTGCTATATATATATATATATATATATATATATATATATATATATATATATTAAAAAAAAAAATAAATAAATAAATAAACAATAATGGCACTTGATCTTCTCGTGCTTTTCCCTTAATTTCCACTCTCAAACTTTTGAATTAAGTTCTACATATAGCTTTTGGAATGGGTTATTTTTTAGAAAAAAAAATGCAAACAAATTTGCACAAAAAAAAAACAAAGCAAAAAGAAAAAATGAACATGCTTAAATCAGCTCCTTAATTACCCCTAATTAATCAAGCCATTTTCAGAGATTGATTAATCTTAGTTTGGCTAGTTTAAAAAATAAAAACAGAGAGAGAGAGAGAGAGAGAGAGAGAGAGAGAGAGAGATAACAGAACAGATACATGAATGGGAATCTCAAATCTTAGGCAACTAATTAATTATTGGAAAGTAACTTTAATTCTCTTTAAAGGTTGATTGCAATAGAATAAAAATAATGCGTCATGATCAAGTACTCCACTTATATATTAAACTCAATTTTTGACCAAAGAATACATCGATCAATAAAATGGCCGATGCCACACAAGCAACCTTAATAATGTCGAGCAGTTATTAGCAGGCACTCTAATTAATATAATACGCCATACTTTTTTCATCCGGATTTAGGTAATCTCCTAGGGTTACTATTTATACTCTAATGTTTAAACTAAAAGAAAGATGGACACATAAATTAGTTTAATTCACCAATATTTATCGTTATTAAAAAAAAAGAAGGGATAATATTAAATAGAGAAATACTACTGCTACAACCATAAAGAGATTCCACAAAATTAGATTCACAAACTAACGTAGTTTGATGCAGTACGTTAGATTATAAAATGACTTTTATGATAAAATAGATCTAACGTACAACTTCAAGTCACGTTAGTTTGTGGAGTTTATTTTTCATGTGAGATCTCTTTATCACTAAAGCATTTCTCTATTAGATGCTCAATAAATGTTATTGGATCCATTTTATATATTTATCTGTTTATCATGAAAACCCCAAGCAATCCAAAGAAGTTTCAACCAATCACGAGATGATATTTCTTTAAAAATTAGTGATTATGTTGTTTTATAAAATAATAATAATAATAATAATAATAATGCTAGTTACCACTAGTGCATTTGATTTTTTTTAAAATGGTTAAAAATATTACTACTAGTGTATTTGTGTATTTTTTTTAACATTTACAAATGAAAATAAAAAAACACAAAATTCAATTTGAACTAATAGTAATACTAGATACAGTCCTAGGGTGTGCAAGCCTTGTCCACTCCCTTTGAAAAAAAGTAAGGTCCATTAATTAAAAATTTAGTTTTTTCATGTGGGTTTCATATTTATCCATTTTTTTCAAATGGAGTGCACAAGGCTTACACACTCTAAGGCCTCGTTTGGTTGCAAGATTCATCTGAGATCAACTCAGTTCAGTCTAATTTTAAGTTGTGTTTAAAATCCAAAAATCAAACTCTTAAATTGCTAAACTTATCTTAACTCAAAAACTCCTTACACGTGAGTCGACCCACAATTGTTTTTTTGAAAATCACAATATTTTTCAACTCAATACATCTTTATACGTGAAACTCGTAATCTTTTTCAATTTTTCATAAATAGTTCTAAACTCACTTTAACATCCAAACACATCTAAACTCATTTTAGATGGGCCCCACATAACTCACTTCACCTACTCAACTCACTATTATTTATAAAGAACTCAGTTCAGATCAACATCGATTCAAACGTAGCCTAAGATTATAAATAATTTCTTCTTGAACTAATGGTACTAACTTTGAGCGGCAAATCGAGGGGACTGCGCAGCACCCCCAAAAAAATTAGTGATTATGGAATCAATTTGGAAAATTTTATTTGCATTTCTGAGTGGGGGACTGCGTGTACAGTCATATTGATAAATGAGGGTGAAAGGAGAAAACAAATTATTTAAAAAAGAATATTATTATAATTTTAAGTCTTTTAAAATATAACTGTATATCAATGTATGGGCAGTCCCCTCCATGCATGAACAGTCTCTATTTGGGAGCTGTACGTAGACTAACTCAATCAATTTTAGAGATACTGACTGATGACTATGTATAATAAGCTAGGAATACCGTCCCATTCCTAATATTCCGAAACTACGTAATAAGCTAATAGTCTCCTTAAATGGGATCAGAAATTCGTAAAGATGATATTTTAACTATTTAGGCTTGTATAGTACACCAGCCAATGACAACCCATGGAGATCTAGTCCCATTCTGATCTGAGCCTATATAAGGGAACCCTTGCTTGCCTACTCTCACAACCTCCTCTTTCCATAGGTTATACACATACTAATTAGTACTTGTCATGGTGACAATTAGCCGCCTATATATATATATATATGCATACTTTGTGTTCGTTTAATTTATAGGCACAAGTTTTAGGGCATTGGGTGTGGCTAAATGGAGCTCTCTTTTCTCCATCACTGAAAGGAGTGATGGGTATGCTGCGGCTGCCATGTTCATGAATACCTCTGGGTGCGCGCGCGTGCGTGCAGGGCGGTCATCGATGAGTAGTTACTACTGATAATGGCGCGCGCACTAGTCTAGGGGTTTGCATGAGATGGGAGACGAGGTTACCTTGATCTTTTTGGACTTGGAGTGAAGGGAGCTCCGCATGGTATCTCTAAGATCTAATTACCATTCTTTGTGGAATCAGATCAGAATGTGATTCTTTAATAATGTTACCATGATGGTTTATTTATTTGGATATTACTTACTAATTTTACTTCTTCTTCTTCTTGCAGCTAGCATTTATAAACAACTCAGAAAACTAACCCTTATTTAGAGCATTCTGCAGATATGGTGTACTTACTCAGAAAGTAGAAGAATAGGTGTTTATTTCTTTGCGGATTAATGCTTATTTTTGTCTTCTTGCCCACTTTTGATATGAATATATATTATAAGTGACTTGGTTGATATAGTTCCATTCATGATCTCATTTTCTCCATTTTTTTTCCAGAAAAGATTTCAGGGTCAAAGTTGTGGATTAATGGTATTAACTCTTTCATGGTTTCAGGGCTATGATCTACAAGTTCGTCACCTGCTGATAATCTAGCATCGATATATCATGTTGATCATCTTCAAGTAGTACTTGATCGTGAGTCAAAAGTCATTATCAAGGAGATATCTGGAGACTGGGATATTCTCCATGATCCATATGTAACTTTAAAATTTAATTTAAATTCTATTTACAGTTGATCTCCCAAAGACTGGGAATGTAGCTAGCTAGCTGGCAAGCTTGCGTGCTTTTACTTTTTCAGTGAAAGTCTTTTTCAACCCAAAAGAAGAAGGTTGAAAGATTTTAAGGACAGAAAACATACAAGTTTTGTTAAACTATTATATGTACGTACTGATCTTAGAGAATAAAATATATTCTCGTATTTTCTTATAACCGGGATCATTAAGATGTTGTGAAATTAATTAGTTTCATTTTAATTAATTAATCTCTGATCTTATCCTTATACCTATTATAGGCAAAATCTAGATGATTATAGGCTAATATAATATGCATGCATGCTGTTTGGCATCTATCACTTAATTGATTTACATGCAAACAAAAGATTTAATTATTTACTTTAGTTTTTATTTTTTATTTTTGGGCCAAATTTATTTGAAAAGAAAAGGACAGCAACCCTTTCAGTACTGTAGAATATTGCAGCCTTCCATTTATATTTGACAGAAATTATAGATCCCATCATAATTCACGGATAAACCATTAATGTGAGATATTCATGCTCTTCAATATATATATATATTTGATGGGGAAATTAAAGAGTTTCCCACCCGGCCAGGCCACCAGATCACAGCCGCAAATTAATTAAGATTAAGCACTGTTTGCCCATTATTAGCATAATATATATTTTATAGCATGCAAAGCATATTCGAATTAAAAGAAATATGCCATAGCTAGCTTTGCATCTTTTGATATATATAATATAAAAAAGAGTTGGAATTTTGAATGCTTTCTTAATCAGCCTTAAAGGATAATTAATTATGCATAGGCGGATTCATCAGGAATGCAGCCAAGTTCACTTCTTACTTTACTTGCTATTGGTTTTACTCAATCAAAATCCGACTACTCTTTATTCGCAAGAATAAATGGGAATAAATGGGAATTCATTCGTACCTATACTTGTATTATATGGTGATATTTTGGTTGCAAGTAGCACTACAAATTGAGTATTGAATGACTACTTGGATGGACCACATGCAAAATAATACAGTTCACTTGAGATGTCTTTTAAATTATCACTATATCTCGATACAAGCTACACTAATAAACTTATTTCAGTTAAATTAATATTAAGTAGGAAAAAATCTATTTTAATGATATGAAATTCATAGAGAGTAAGATACTGTTTAGTAAGACCATCTGTTCAAACCAAGTGGCAAAGTCTTCTTCATGCTTCTTTCCTACATCAGTTACACCATCCCTTCGAAGTTGACAAATGTGTTCACTACATATGTTAAAATATTGCTTAATTCATATTAGTTATATTATTTTCCAAGGCTTTAAGTTATTTTTATAAGCACATATCACTAACCTCAAGTACTTGTCAATCTCTATGTAGTTATTCAATACATACCATCAAACGCTATTAAACTCTCGTCCACATAAGCCGTAGTCTTCTTGTGCACCTATGGGATGTATGCTTTGAGAAAACACGGAGAATGATGATGTAACTGCCAAATGGTCACTTTCATAATTTCATTACGGTCGCAAGAATCATGTGTCAACCTCACGGAAATACATAAAACAAAATATATACCATTCATTATCAATGTATTACTTAGCAATCGAACCTTCCAGACGAGTCCTATTCCCAACGGATCGCTTAAGTTTTTCTAGAAACTTTTCAATAAGATACATCCATCTATATTGGATCGGGCCATCAACTAAAACCTTATAAGGCAAGTGCATAGCCAAGTGAACCATTACATCAAAGAATGATGGTGGATAGAAACTTTCAACTTGCACAATATAATTGCAATGTCAGCTTCCATCCTTACTAATGCATCACCTTTCAACATTCTATTGTAAATGTCCCTAAAAAGTCTCCCTAATTAAGTCAGTGATGTACGAAAATCTCAAGTTAGTTTTCCACATACCCCAACTGGCAACAAACACTACAAAAAAACATGATAGTTGCGACTTTTAAAACCAGTTATCATCCAATCATGGATTCGCACACATCTAGACATGTTTGAGACATAGTCATCAAGTAATTTGATACCATGAACCACTCACATAATTTTTTTCTCTCATCATTTGATAGTGTATACCAACCAAGGGGCATATAAATTGACGAACCATTATCTTTCAAATGCAACCCCCTTCTTATCCCCAACTCTTTTAAATATTTACGAGAGTTAGTTGTATCTGTGATCTTCCTTTTTATTGACATCACAATTTTCAATATATTCTCGTAGATATTGTTTCCAATGTACATAACATCTAGATTATGGTACAATGTCAAGATAGACCAATATGGCAACTCAAAGAATATATTTTTTTTTCAGCTCCATTGTTTGTCGTTTCCTCTTTCGAAATCTTGCATCCTTGCCAAATATGTTTTTTAAGACATCTGTCAACTGAGTGATAATATCTACCCACATAACTCTAACGATGGTGACCTGCACTCAACATTTCCATCAAACATCACTCTATTTGAATACCATCTATGATAATGGGTAAATATAGATGTTGTCCCATGAAACATAATTTTTTGTCATTTGTCAACCATTAAGCCTGAGTATCTTTATTACAAATAAGACTACCCATTTTACCTTTTGTGCTCCACCCATACAAATTTTCGTATGCTAGAAAATTATTTATTGTTCATAACACTGCAGCATGCATCTTGAACTTCCTTAATGATGCTGCATGATATGTACTAACACTAGCATCCCCCAACTTGCAATAAGTGACTGAAGATGTACGTCTATTTGATTCCTTGATGATCTTAGCTCCGGTATACATAGAGTCGTCATAAAGTACTAGTGGAGGGACAACGTGCAAAACACATTTGCCTAGTTGGATTTCTTGGTTATTTTAGGCAAAAATAATAATTTTAATAAAAAATTTATGGTAATAAAAAATTTGATGTGGATGGAAGGAAAATTAAATTTTATGAATTTTTTTAGGATAAGTAAAGTTAATTGGAGGATATTAATTAGATGTTAGCACAAATAAGAAAAATCAAAAGATTAGTTTCCAATACAACATAAAGTGATGGAAGCTCATTCTGTTTGTAGTTTTGCCAAATTTGTTAACAACAAGCTTAATTGAAGTTGAACAAAAATATAAGCTGTAAATCTAATTTTTTTTTTTTCCCATCATCATTGTAGTTATGGGCAATTTTGGACATGACCAATTGAGACAACATTAAAGTTCTTGTGTTGCTATTGATTGAATATGTCTGGGTCTGCAACAAGTTGAATCATCGACTGTTTTTGTAAAGCTTCTAATGCTATATTCTCTATATATAGTAAATGCTCTGTATAGAAAATATTTAATAGAATTGGATGATCAATAAAGATATAAACAATTTATATACAGGAAAATTAAGAACTGAAAATTAACACAAGTTCTGCGAAGTAGTATAATTAGATTATTTGAACCATAAAAAACACAAGAAATGTACAAATAAGTTACAATCCTCAGGACAACAACATAAGTCAGTGGAAAAACCAACAACGAAAAAATCAATTGCAAAAATATCACGAAACTACAAAACAACGCACATAACCCATTGTCTCAGACAGAAACACTGGAAGGTAGAAACATAACCATAACAAAATTCGACAAACAGGTTACAAACCACGGGAACAAAGCTGAGCACTTAACGCCTAGAGGTTAGTGAAGGCAGATCTTACCTTCCTGGCACAATTCTCCTTGATGAAGGGCACATACCTCGCAATGCCAACATTAACATCTGCCAGGAATTCAAGAAAGAATAATGCGATGTTCTGTTTTGATATTTAATAAAGATTCAAGGATATAATTGTCAAAGTTGCAACGTATTTATTCAATAACTCATTTTCCAAATAATTGCCAAGACTTACAAATATCTCACTGCTCCACGAATGGACACTACGGAAATAGAGATTGTTTAGAAAGGAAAGTGGTTACAATGACCCAAAAAGACTCACAAGAGACCTTCCCACTAAACACAGCAAGGAGAAAAAAATCCAAGAAAACTAACCAACCGAAGATACAGACACACAAAAAGAATAATCGCATAAATAAAACAGGCTTGCCTAAAAGGAAAAAAAGAGGGAAATAGAAGACATGAAAATGATAAAAGAAATAACACAAATGGACTAACAAATAAGGTTCCAGGAGAAAAGAAAAAAATCTCCAAACTCAAGACGAAACCTGGTTTTAAGAACATAACAGTTTGAGGAAAGAAAGTTAGAAAACGGTAACATAGAATAGAAGAGCGACTTTGTGCATGGAACTTCGAAGGATCCATCACGGTTTATATGAGCGTGGGCATAAAGGAGGAAAGAGCTCGATCAATGCCTAAGCACGTAAAAAACGATAAATAATAAAGGAAGAAAAGACTGATCCACTGGAAGATGTAAATCAATCAGGGTCACTCATCGACCTTTTCCCAATTCCAATACACTGAAACACAAAAATCAAAATACTCAAAGCATCCCATCAAAAAAGGTCACACAAACCCTTCAGCCAATTCGAATCTCCAAAAAAATACAAAAACATCTCTGACAGAGAAATGCAAATATACAACCCATCTTCTCAACCCTCACACACTAACACACTAAGGGTGTGTTTGGATACCAAAGTATCTTCAATATTTTTTAAATATTTTCGTATTTTTAAAAATATTTTACATACTAAACAATTTAAAATATTCTTAATAGGACCCACAAACCTACTTCAATTTCTACTTATAACTATTGACAAACATTCTATAATACTTATCACTATTATATATAAATAAAAAATAAAATCAATATAATATATAAATAAAAAATAAAATCGCTATAATATATAAATAAAAAATAAAATCACTATAATATATAAATAAAAAATAAAATCATTATAATATATAAATAAAAAATAAAATCGCTATAATATATAAATAAAAAATAAAATCACTATAATATATAAATAAAAAATATTTATCACTATTATATATAAATAAAAAATAAAATCGCTATAATATATAAATAAAAAATAAAATTACTATAATATATAAATAAAAAATATTTATCACTATTATATATAAATAAAAAATAAAATCACTATAACAAATAAATAAAAAATAAAATCACTATAATATATAAATAAAAAATAAAATCACTATAATATATAAATAAAAAATATTTATCACTATTATATTAAATAAAAAATAAAATCACTATTAAATATAAATAAAAAATAAAATCGCTATAATGTATAAATAAAAAATAAAATAAAATAAAATCACTATAATATATAAATAAAAAATAAAATTACTATAATATTTATCACTATTAAATATAAATAAAAAATAAAATCACTATAATATTTATCACTATTAAATATAAATCACTATTATATATAAATTAAAAATAAAATCACTATAATATATAAATAAAAAATAACATTACTATAATATTTATCACTATTATATATATATTTAAATAAAATCATTATAATATTTATCACTATTATATATAAATTAAAAATAAAATTATTATAATATTTATCATTATTATATATAAAAGTAAAATAAAATCACTACAATATTTATTAATATTAAAAAATCACTACAATAAAATCATTATAATATTTATTACTAAAAATAAAATTACTATAATATTTATGAGACACATTTTTTAACTACTTATTCAAAAGTCAACAACTCAATATATTTCACACATCTAAATAACTCAAAATACTCTCAATGAAACCTATAAACTCACTTCAATCTCTATTCATAACTATTCATAAACATTCTCAATATTTCTCGATATTTTTCACTACTCATACGTACCCCAAGACTCATCCACAAAAAACTGTCTACTGAAACCCCCAGAAATTGAAAGTCTCGAACATATATAGATGAAAAGACACCAACCAAAGGAGACATGAACAATACAACCATCGAAAGAAACTAACAAGCTATCAAACTGAACTAACCATACCAAAAAGATGTAAAGACATGTAAAAAAAAAAATCATGAAAAATGAATTGTGCAAACCATTAATACACTGACCGATGGAGTGACCATACCATTAATGCACTCACCAACGGACTGACACATCCATTTGAAATATTCACGCCAATTAATTACAATATATATAAATATATATATATATATATATATATTTATATAAGATGGTAAAACCTGAATATAAAATTGGAATTCTCAACCAAATATCAAATATCGAAAAAGAAAACTACATCTCTCAATCAAAGCTTGCTGAACAAATCTCAACCTCAATTAAACTAATAAAGATGTATATACTAAAAATAGGTATAGATATAAAAGAAACGTGAATTAAAATTAAAAAAACTTGAATTAAAATAAAAGAAACTCACATATCACAACAAAACGAAAAAATAAAGAAAACTGTATATTTTCTTTCATAAAGATAGAAATTCGATTCTCGAACGTAAATTAAAAAAATAAAAACAAAAATAGATGTTCAAGGAAAAAATCTCTGACTAACAGAAATACGTAAACCCAAACAGTCAACACCCAAAAGCATAAAAATCGAGGACAAAGGGTAGAACCTCCACGTAATGAAATGAAAGAGTAAAAAAATTAAAAACAAAAACACAAAAATCTTGGCAGGGAAAAAAATGAACACCAAGAAATACCCTACAATGGCCAAACCAACGTCAAAATTCACAACGAAACAGTCCACCGCCATAAACAGCTCCGACGGCATTAAACCTCTCCCACCCCCCAACGGTGCAAAAAACGACCCTGTAGTCTCAGACGTGACGGCCTCATCGGAGCTGATTGCAGCAAACGAGCCATATCAGAATACTTAAGCTGCGTTTGGTTCTCAAACTCAGCTGAGTTCATTCTAATTTTAAGGTGAGTCTAATATCCAAATACTTAACTCTCAAATTATTAAACTCATCTCAACTCAAAACCTTCTTACACGAGGGATCTGTTTCAACTTAAAACATCTTTATACGTATGACCCACAAACTTTTTCAATTTCCCTTAAAAAATATTAAATTCATCTTAGCATCCAAATACATTTTAAACTCAATTTAGATGTGTCTCACATAACTCCCTACACTACTCAACTCACTACTATTCATAAAGAATTTAACTCAGTTGAACTCAGCTCAACATCCAAATGCAGCCTTACTCAAAATTGCCTTAAAAAAAATAGATCTCCACTATCAAAACACTCGTCTAAACTCCAAAAAAAAAAAAAAAAAACAAATTTCTGATTATGCATCACTACATCATCACCCTAGATAAAACTCAATTTCAAAACCTAAAACAAAACCATATAAAATCATTCTTCGTGGTATAGGAAAGGCAAAAAAACCCCTATATTTCTTTCACAAACAAAGAAATGTCATCCGTTAAGTAGCAAAAAACCCAGACCTTCAAATGCAAAAAACAAAAAATCACATCTTTAATCAAAACTTCTACCAAAAAATCAAATCCACAAACATGACATAGACGAAACAGGAATCCATATACCTCTCTTCACAAAAACAAAACGCATCATCTACCACGAGACGAGAGCGAAAAAATATAAAAATGCAACCCTTAACGCTAGATCAAAACTACCGCCCATAAAAAACAACCGGACCAAATCCACAAAGACGACACAAACGAAACAGGAATCCATATACTTCTCTTTACAAAAACAAAGTGCATATCTTTTATCAAAACTTCCCCCAAAAAAGAAAATCTACAAACACTACACAGACGAAATAGAAATCCATATACTTCTTTTCACAAAAACGTAGTGCATCATCGACCACGGAATCAGAACAAAAAATGCAACCTTTAAACCAAGATCAAAATTGCACCACCAAAAACTAAATCTTCCATCAACCACCACCACATTACCGGAAAAAAAAACAAAAAACAAAAAAAAAAACTACAACACGGAAAGGCAACCCCAATCCCATTCTTTAAACTAACAAGAAAAAATGAGACCTTGCATTAGATAAAATGACATAAACAGGGTGGAAAACAACCCCACACCAACAGCCACTGCACTAAGAACCAAGATGCATCTCCTTCATCAACCCATCAACCTATCTCAACTTATCATTATAACTTTTTTAAATTCTAACACAAAATATAATAAACAATTCAACTTTTCAAATTCTAAAATAATAATAATATTAAAAAATAATATTCTAACAATATTTTATTATCTCAACTTAACTCAACTCAACTCAGTTCAACATTCAAACGCAGTCTCAATACGATCCATTTGACCTATTTAGCTATCTAATCACTCGTCCATGATTTAAAAAAGGAAAATTCTTCTCTTCATCCGGTTCTCTTATCACACGCCACACGAATGCTGAAGTGGCAAACCCGGTCAACTTATATTCCGGTTCGATGGTTAAATCCAAAATTCTCTATCCCTTTCTCCCATGAATCCTTAAGAAAAAATCCCTTGACGATTTCATCTTCTCCATATGAGAACTTCCTCTCCCCGTGAGTCCCCAGTTGTGATTTGAGAAATCATCACTCTCTCCCGTGATGGTTTCATCTTCCCCCATCAGAAATCATCAATTTCTTCTTTGCTAATTTCGGGCCTAACGCAACCACATTTGTCGTGCTAGCTGAGATTTTCCCAGCCAGATTACGGTTTACTTGCCACGGCATATCTACAGCATCGGAAAAGCTTGGAGCCTTAGTGGGTGCGTTTGGTTTCTTGTAAGGCTTCCTGTGGGAGACTAGGAATTACAAATGATTTTATGGCATATAACTGCTAGGGTTCCTGTTATTCTGGTATTTATTTGCACACCTTATATATATGTATATTCTAGTATTTATTGTTTTGTCCAAACTGGTCATATATGTTAGGTAAATTCATGTAATAAACGTGTCATAAATGAATGATGATAATTTACTCGTTTAATTAACCTTATCAAATTCAGATTAACTCGTTTAATTACCTAACATAGAACTCAATTTAATTTAATATTATATGTATCTTTTCAAACCAAAAGAACTCAATTTAATATTAAAAAAAATAAAGTTAAATACAATCTTACGGTGCATGTATCATGCGGGTCTTGGAAAAAAGTGAGTTTTACGTACCATGTAAAAGTTTGTTTGTTTTTTTTTTTTTTTTTTATATGTGAATCCCGAATTTCTCCTAATATTTATCGAAAGAATATACGAGATTTGTACCTTCTAAAATTGTATAAATCATTATTTTTATTAGAAATAGGTCTGGGTGCAGTACTTGGCAAACTTTTAAGAGAAGATTTCGTAACTTTCTCAATAATCAAACGCTTCGAAAACTTGACAATAACAAAAATAATATTTGACAATATGACCTAAATAATTGCTGCATATTATCTGTCGCGCGATGAGATACATAGAAAGAAGCGGCCAAAAGAAAACTTAGCAATTTTTAGCCTTGTATTCAGACCAAACATCATCCATGTTATATAAGACAACTCATCACAGTAAAACCCTAGCACCACCCACTTCAGATGCTTGATATTGTTGGACATAATTTGTACTGCAACCTCGTAATCATTAATATTCAAGTAATGCTATATTTCTTTCTATATCTTATTGTCATCAGTCGTACTTGCTAATATGACATGATATTTTAAATGATTTTATATATCAACTAATTATATCAACAATCACTTAAAATGCACCATATTAACATATATATTTTACTGAAAATTACAAAGTTTAAGATAAGAACAATATTTTCCTGAATTTTTTTTTTTTTTTTTTATAGAAAATCAATCTTTTACCACAGGGTATATTTCTAGCTAGCTGGTCAATATCCGGATTAATTATTGGACTCATATATATTAATTTGGGCCCCCACCAACGGAATTCGGAGATGATGGATTTGAAAACATGTTCTGATTCCAATCTCAGCATTTGACGAAAAAGATGATTCACTTCCATTGATACTCAATATGTAAGTATATATAAAGCTTTTGACCATAGGAAGAAATGAAATTTAATATTTCAAATTGTACTTGTTGTAATAGAAAATCCCAAAAAGCAGACAAGAATTTAAACTTTTTTGCTTATTTAGATAGTGAAAACATTTTTTTCTTCATCATATATCATATAAATGAGAATCGCGTCAAAGCAATACAGACGGAGATCATGAAGATAACTGTCCCACCACCCACCCTGATCATCATCATGATCAGCAAATAAGGTTGGAAATAAGTGTTTAATGAATGGATATTTTTGAATTAATTTGACACTCCATATATATCTTTAATTTGCCAGTTTGATCCATTTTTTTTCCCTCCAAACATGTAAAAAAACTATATAAAATTCATGTAATGGCCAGCTTATTGAGCATTGTTCATTGGTTTGGGCAACGTTTTACTTGAGAGATGTGCTTTCCAAAATGAATTATTCCTTTTTTCATTATTATTATTACTATTATTATTATAAACAAGCACTATCACTTACAAAAGTTTGGTAAATTTCAATCAATTCAAGGAGTAGAACATATATATAATATTATATATGGATGTAGTGGCGGACCACTATGGAAAAGCATGATGCATGCAAAGAGAAGCTGCTAGCTAGCTAGCGTAAGAATATATTTCATATATGCATGAAGTATATATGATTAATATATATATTTATATTTATATAACTTATTTCTTTCGCCCTTAATGGACATCACGTAGTTTCTTAATTAAAAATTGTCATTTTCTAGAGGTTGTTTGTGTCAGCCATGCCGTTTGCATAAAGGTGCTATATATATATATATATATATATATATATATATATTAAAAAATAATAATAATAAATAAACAATAATGGCACTTGATCTTCTCGTGTTTTTCCCTTAATTTCCACTCTCAAACTTTTGAATTAAGTTCTACATATAGCTTTTGGAATGGGTTATTTTTTAGAAAAAAAAAATGCAAACAAATTTGCACAAAAAAAAAAGAAAAAAAAATGAACATCAGCTCGTTAATTATCCCTAATTAATCAAGCCATTTTCAGAGATTGATTAATCTTAGTTAGGCTAGTTTAAAAAATAAAAACAGAGAGAGAGAGAGAGAGAGAGAGAGAGAGAGAGAGAGAGATAACAGAACAAATACATGAATGGGAATCTCAAATCTTAGGCAACCAATTAATTATTGGAAAGTAACTTTAATTCTCTTTAAAGGTTGATTGCAATAGAATAAAAATAATGCGTCATGATCAAGTACTCCACTTATATATTAAACTCAATTTTTGACCAAAGAATACATCGATCAATAAAATGGCCGATGCCACACAAGCAACCTTAATATATAATGTCGCGAGCAGTACGTTATTATATAGCAGGCACTCTTAATATAATACGCCTTACTTTTTTCATCCGGAGTTAGATGATGTCCTAGGGTTACTATTTATACTCTAATGTTTAAACTAAAAGAAAGATGGACACATAAATTAGTTTCCACAATATTTATTATCATTTAAAGAATATTTTTGGACATTAATATTAAATGGAGAAGTACTACAACTATAAAGACATCTCATAAAAGTAAACTCACAAATTCACATGTCTTGATATAGTATTAAAAATAGCATAAAATTATATTTATGGTGAAGTAGATCTAACGTACCACATCAAATCACTTGATCAGTTTGTAGGTTTACTTTTATAGAATCTGTTTATAATTAAAACATTTCTCTATTAATAGATGTTCAATAAATGTTGTTGGATCCATTGTATATATTTATCTCTTTCTCGTAAAAACCCGAAGCAATCCAAAGAACTTTCATCCAATCATCAAATGATATATCATTAAAAATTAGTGATTATATTGTTATATAAAAATAAAAAATAAAATAAAGGAATAATGCTAGTTAGCCCTCTCATTTTGCTTCCTCAAAGTTATCACTAATGCATTTGAATTTTTTTTTTTTTAAATGGTTAAAAATGCTACTAGCTATTAGTGCATTTGTGTATTTTTCTTTCTTTTAATATTTAGAAATAAAAATAAAAAATACACAAAAATAATAATTTGAATTAGTGGTAACTTTGAGGGGACAAAATGAGGGGGACGGATCGGAGTAGCAACAAAATAAGTGATTGTGCAATCAATTTTAACGATACTGACTGTGTGCAATAAGTTAGGAATTATACCATATATCCCATTCCTAGTCCGAAACTACGTAATATGCTAATAGTGATATTCTCCTTAATTAAATCATTTAAATGAGATCAGAAATTCGTAAAGATGATATTTTAACTATTTAGGCTTGTATAGTACTACACCAGCCAATGACATGAACCCATATATGGAGATATTCCGTAAAAAGCTACGTCAGTGTTAAAAGATGCTCAATCAGCACCAATTTCGCTGATGACACTTAAGATTTTGGACAAGAAAATCCTCCTCATCAGACTTTGTCCATGTATTGCCGTTTCCAAATTCAACGGTCTAGATTACATCTAGTCCCATTCTCTGAGCCTATATAAGGGAACCCCTTGCTTGCCTACTCTCACAACCTCTTATTTCCATATGTTATATACACATACTACTTAGTACTTGTCATGGAGACATTTAGCCTATATATATATATATATATATATATATATATGCATGCTTTGTGTTCGTTTAATTTATAGGCACAAGTTTTAGGGTATTGGGTGTGGCTAAATGGAGCTCTCTTTTCTCCATCACTGAAAGGAGTGATGGGTATGCTGCGGCTGCCATGTTCATGAATACCCCTGGGTGCGCGCGCGTGCGTGCAGGGCGGTCATCTATGAGTAGTTATACTGATAATGGCGCGCGCAGTCTAGGGGTTTGCATGAGATGGGAGACGAGGTTACCTTGATCTTTTTGGACTTGGAGTGAAGGGAGCTCGATCCGCATGGTATCTCTAAGATCTAATTACGTACCATTCTTTGTGGAATCAGATCAGAATGTGATTCTTTAATGTTGTTACCATGATGATTTATTTCTTTGAATATTACTTACTAATTTTGCTTCTTCTTCTTGATCTTCTTTATATAGACTTCTTGCAGCTAGCCGTTATAAACAACTCAGAAAACTAACCCTTATATAGTGCATGACGTACTTGCAGATATGGAGTACTAATGCAGAAAGCAGAAGAACAAGTTTTTATCCCTTTGCAGATTGATGCTTATTTTTGTTTTTTTCCCACTTTTGATAGGATCAGTGACTTGCTTGATGTATCATGATGGCAGTTTCTCCATTTTTTTTTTAAAAGATATCCAGAAAAGATTTCAGGGTCAAAGTTGTGGATTAATATTGGTATTAACTCTACTTTCATGGTTTCAGGCCTCTGATCTGCAAGTTCGTCACCTGATGATCATCTTCAAGTACAGCTTGATCGTGAGTCAAAAGTCATTATCAAAGAGATATCTGGAGACTGGGATATTCTCCATGATGATCTATATGTAACTATAAAATTAAATTAAATTTCCATTTGCAGTTGTTCTCCCAAAGATTGGGAATGTAGTACATATAGCTTCCTTGCTTGCTGTTACCTTTTCAGTGAAAGTCTTTTTCAACCCAAAAGCAGAAGGTTGAAAGATAAATACAAGGACAGAAAACATACAAGTTTTTGTTAAACTATTATATACATGTACTGATCTTAGAGAATAAACTATTTTATTTCCATAATCTTCAATAACCTCCAACAAATCATATTCATTTTTATTTTCACAATCCAACAATCTATAATATAATGATCTCATATGTATATAGATGCTAAAATCTCATATGAATAAAAATCTCATATCTATAATATAATAATCTCAAAAAATACTTTTAGATTTGCTATAGTTCTTTTCATATTTAAAAAGAAGAATGGATTTATTGTAACTTATAGTTTGGATGAAATCAATTTAGCTAATTCAATGTAGAGTAAATATAGATTATATTTACTAAATTTGAAGATAAAAATACATTTTGCTAATCCAATATCAATGCTATGAAGAATGCAGTCTTCCATTTATATTTGGCAGAAACTTGTATATAGATCCCATCATAATTCGTGAGTGAGATAAACCAATTTGAGATATTGCTCTTTAATATATATTTGATGGGGAAATTAATTAAAGAGTTTTTCCACTTGACCATTCATAGGTATAGGGTATTTTTTATAAGATGCGGAGTGGTAAATAGTGACTGATAAAAAAAATTATATAAAAAATATAAGTTGGAATTTGGATGTTTTGGTCAGGCTGAAAGGATGCAGTACCATACAGTATGGTCCATACTTGCTAACCCTTGCTAGCTATAAGAAAATTGCTTATTTGCGACCAGTTAATTCCAGCGAAATAACTATTTACAACTAAAATTAGTTACAAATAGTCTTTTGGTTGCAATACATTGATTACAAAAGCCCGTTTTTCTTGTAGTAGCTAGTAAAAAATATCACAAATTTTTTTATGATAATTCGTAACTTAAATTTTAATATTTTCAAGATTAATTACTTTGGGGGATTCTCTCAATGAAGCCCAAAAGGAGTGACTCACAAGTGTTACCGATGGGGCAATATTCTTGTGTTTATTTTAATATTTAAAAAATAAAAGAATGTATTGTTCGAAAACACTTGTCGATCACTCTTCTCAAACACGGTAGCAGCATCCATAATTAATTTTCCGCTCCAACTATTCTCAGAAGAGTAATGTTACACAATCTCTCAACCTCTACACACCACATTTTTTTAAAATTTTTAATATTTTTTTAATTTTTTTTTGAGATTATTCTTTTTAAAATAATTCAATTTTTCTATTCATTATTCATATATTAAATATTTGATAAAAAAAATTAAAAAAAATTAAAAATAGTGTAGTGTGTGAAGGTTGTGTCAATAGTATGAGATTGTGTAGATTTTTTATTCTCAGAATGGGGGCCCGAATGATTGAATTATTTTAAATTAAAAATTTAAATTTTAAACCAAATAATAATTTAGTGTGGATGCGCGCATTATATCACTCATTAGAAAGTTGAGATGTCTTAATGTTAGAAAAATCTAGATAAAAGTATATAATGAAAGTGTTATTTTTAGCAGTAAATGTGATGTGGTCTTTTTCATAGTTGTTGTCAATGATGGAGTGCATCATGTGGTAAAACTAGACAACACTCACATTTTCTACCGTCTAAATATTGAGAATAGAGATACACATATTTTTAGAAAGATACTTCTTGCGTCAAAATCCTTATGTTACACTAAGGACGGATGGGCTTAAATAGCCAACCATTAAACTAATTAGCCACCCGCTATAGACGCTCTTTAATTATATTTGGGGCTTATTTGAAAAAAGTTTCATCTTAAAAAATTTTATCTCATTTTATATCATCTCATCTTATTTCTTTCTTAAATATCACTCAAATACAAATATTTTTAAACTAATCATTATAATTTTTCTAAATTTTTAAACAAAAAATAAAAAACAATTCAATTTTTTCAAATCTCCAAACAAAATAATATTAAAAAACTATATTCTAACAATATTTTAAATTTATAATATTTTTTATTCAACTATATCTCACTACTATTCACAAATTATCTTACTATTATTCACAAAATTATCATCTCATCTCACTCTCTAAACATGTTCCTATAATTATGATAAGCACCATTCATAAGGAATTTCTCGAACGAATGATTTGTTAAAAAACTAATTAATTTGTCTTTATTATATAGAAAAATAATATTTATAATCATAGAGTACACAAGCGTCGTATACTTATTTAAAAAAAAAAAGAGTAAATATGAGATTTATACGAAAATAATAATTTTTAAACAATAAATCTCATTTTTTTTTCAAAAATAAAAAATGTGTGGTGCTTATAAAACTCATGACGATATTTAGCATTAGTCGTTTGTATATATTGCAAGACCAAGTAGCTTCTAGGATAATATATGATGATAATGATGGCAAAACCAAAATATCTATGGGAACCAGAATTATAACCGTTCAATTACTCAATAATTTATGCATCCAGAATTATTATGTACAATACTATATATTGAATTTAGACAGATAACATTGTCTTAATAGTATTTATTAATAGAAAATGCAACTCCCACCGAGGATTTCTACGATGATTTGTACCGACTGAGGTGGCTACCGCCATCTAGCTATTTAAAAAATTAAAAATTTTATGTACAGTCATTTTTATATTTATGTATTTCATTGATATGATTGATTGTATCACATTTTTTTAATATGAAATAATTTATTTGACTAATTATATTAATGTAGTACATAAGAAATACGTAAAAATGAGTATATGTAGTAAACTAAGCCCCTGAACCGAACCCTCTGGCCCTCTTCACGGAGTGGAATTGGTTTTAGAAAAAGTAGGAACCTTGGGACTGGTGGACTCCCTCTGATTCTGCTTTCCTTCCTTCATTAGCTTTAGTTCTTCTGCAAGGGCCTGAGATTTTGTTACACACTGATCTTTTTCTTCCTCAAGTAGTCGTATCTTTTGATGATATTGCCTATTTGCTTTCTTGATCTGGCCGCCTCTTCACGGACTGGAATTGGTTTTAGAAAAAGTAGGAACCTTGGGACTGGTGGACTCCCTCTGATTCTGCTTTCCTTCCTTCATTAGCTTTAGTTCTTCTGCAAGGGCCTGAGATTTTGTTACACACTGATCTTTTTCTTCCTCAAGTAGTCGTATCTTTTGATGATATTGCCTATTTGCTTTCTTGATCTGGCCGAGCTCAGTCTTCAGCTCAGCTTCCTGAACACATTGCGCCTGTTCTTCTAGTGCGACTCTTTTTACTTTTGCAGTCCTCTAAGGCAAAGATCTTTTCAACCAGTAAATTCTTCTGTGTCTTCAAATCTTCACATTCTCCAGATATTAGATGCAGTGATGTGTTATGACTCCAGAAATATGTAATGGGTGGGAATGAAATGTAATGCAGTAATGGTGATGATAAGATGTAAGATCAGATGCTGAAAATGGAAATACTAATTGCTTGTATTGCTACGGGATCTTCGAGGGTCCCTAACCTCCAATAGTACGTTCATACAATGCTTTCAGATAAAACAAAATAGCACCCTCCTTCCATCCTTATAGTCATGGATGTCAGAGAGTACAGACAATTGACAACTATTTTTATTCTCTTTTGCTTCAGGCAGCAGGTGTGTGCGTAACAGATTAAATAAGTCAAGAGCAGCTCTTCTAAACCAGACGACGCCGTATTGCCATTTCCTTCCAAAACGCAGCACTTAATTAACCTCTTAAACGCAACACTTCCTTCCTTATGAAACGACACAGTAATTCCCTGGTCACACGACATCGTATCAGCTTCACCCATCTACTTCACTTTGTAACACACGAACTCAACACTTAGCTTCATCTCGCATAATGTTTTGCCGAACTGAAACCCTTCTTTCCACCGATTGCTCAAACCATTTCCTTCCACCATTCCCTATTGATCTGAGCCCCTAACATGATGCTTCCAATCTCTCTTTTTCAAATTTGGTTGCGTGAAGATCATTCTTAAAAGTCAAAACATCCCCATGTGCCATTTTCTGCAACTGAATCTTCATTTTTAAAAGTCAAAAGTTGTTCCCGTTCTCATATTCTGAAAATGTGAGCTTTATAGCTCAAGACCATTCACGGTGTTTTTATACTTTTATTCATCTGATTTGTAATTCTCCAATAACTTTAGGGGTGGGCAACAGGGGCCCGCCCCCGCTACCCCGGCCCTGTCCATCCTGATCCCGCATGGGCAAGCAGGCTACCCTACACTGCACATGCGGGGGCCCCCACCCCGCATGAAGGACCACTAGCTGGGGGTGGGCTAACCCCAGCGAGGCCCCGCCCCGCACCCTCTCAAATTAATAAAAAATATTATTTTTTATATTTATATTTATATATTGTATATAAATATATATAATTTGTTAAAAACTTGAATTCAAATTAATGGATTGTCTTGGCCTCCTAGGCCAACCTTTATATAAGAGGTCAAGACAATACAATAGTCATTTTTAAGTAATATGGGACTTACTGTTATAATTTGGGACTAACAAAAATATTTAGATAAAAAAAATATATAAATCCAGTGAATCACTGGGTTGAGCGGGGGGCGGGGTGCGGTTTCAACCCCACCCCCGCTACCGAGGCGGGGGCCGGGCGGGGTTGAAAACCCTCTCCGCATGGTGCGGGGCGGGGGGGTAGGGGGCGAGGAGGGGGTTCCCCCACCCCGCACCATGCAGGTAGCACCCCTAAATAACGTAAATACCTTTTCATGGTTAACCATATTAGCTTTTCCTGGTTTTGTTTCGAAGCAGTAACCTCATCGATCAGACATTGCAACTTCAATTCAGATTTTATTCGTGTGAATTCAAGCTCATTCTCAATCCTCTTCATCCTAGTTTGAGATTCTTGAAGAGCGGATTCCAAATTAGCTTTATCTGCAAGTAGGAATAAGAAAAAATCAAAAACCCTAATCGATGAGCTCCTGTTTATTTGCAAGTAATACATTGTTTGTTTTTGCAGATGTGATGAGATAAAATGAATTAAATTAAAAATTAAAAATTTGAATAAAATATTGTTAGAATATATATTTTTTTAATATTATTTTTGTTTTGAAATTTAAAAAAGTTGAATTATTTATTTTATCTTATATGAAAATGTAAAAAAGTTATAATAATTAAATGATATGAGTTAAGAAATTTCTTGAAAACAAAGAGTCAAGTCAAAGGAGTGAGGGGAGGAAAGTGGGATGGGGATTTGGGACTTTTCTTTTTTCTTTTTTTCTTCTTTTAAGAATGTTGCCTAGGGTGCCGCCCATTGACCGTTGGACGTGTTCTTTAGACAATTTTTTTTTTCATTTTTCTTATTTATATTGTTTTAATATTTTTAAATATTTTTAAAATATATATAAAAAAATACTATTATACTAATAGTTACTTTCTTAATTAGTAATAAAAAATACATGAACTATCAAAATGATCAAGGACAAAATGGAAGAACATAATAACATTATTCTTTTTATAATTAATAGCCATGCGATGTCAGTCGGTACAAATCCTCATTTATAAAACTATCCTACATTTAAAACATTTGTAAAAGTTATAAAAATAATTGTGTTTTTATCAATATACACAACTCTTGATTGCTCAAATTAAATTGAGTAGTGATAGACTAATAATCCATTTATAATTTATACTTAACTTTAAATATAATAATATTTTTATTAAATTTAAACACATCAAATCAAGATTAAAAGTCAAAATAAAATTTAAAATAATACTATTTTATTATATAAGTGTATACAAGTTGTTATTCAATGATAACTTTATCATTTCCCAATCAAATTACCTTAAAAGCCATGTCGTTATTTTGTACCATAAACCGCACCAACAAAGGCAACCAAAATTAATTTTAGGGCTTTAATTTAACTAATCAAAATTAATACTTGTCAATGATGAAAAACTACGGGGCGTCCTTGTCCTGTTAACCAGTTGTATCTTTTATAATTTCATCCATATCCAAGTGTAGTAGAAATCCTCAAGAGTGTGGAATAAGAATAATTTCTTCAAGTTCAAAAGCGTGAGAAGTAGGGCAAGCTTAGAGAAGTAGGGCAAGCTTAGAGATATGTAGAGTTACTAGTTTTCTCTACTGAGGTAGAAACAACATAGATATGGGTACTTAAAAGGAGATTATTAGGTCTGTTTGGCAAGTGAGAGTACCTCAAGTACTCTCACTACTATTCTTTACTTTATTATTACTTTTTACCTACTTTTTTACTATTCATTACTTTTCACCTACTTTTTACTACTATTCAATATTTTATTATTACTTTTTCATTACTTTTTCACTACTATTCACAAATATTCTCAACACTTCTCACTACCTAAACGTACCATGTTACTGGACAGAGATGAGATATTGTCGAAACAGAGATCAAAGATTCAATGGCTAAGTGATGAGGATCAAAATACAAATTACTTTCATTTCAAGGCTTCACAAAGGTGTAGGAGAACTAGAGTTACTAGCATTCTTAGTGTTGAAGGCCGATGTTGTGAGGATGAGAAGATGTATGATGAGATCTTGAAGCATTATAAGGAGATTTTTTTTTCTGTCAATCACGATCATGGGGAGAACTTGCTACCTATTATTTAGCCAAGAGTTACGGAAAACATGAATTTATCCTTCGATGTAATTTTCACCCTAATGAAATCTAGTGTACCTTAACTCATATGCATCCTCACAAATCTCCAGGACTAGATGGTATGTCTCCATTTTTCTTTCAGCAATATTGGCATTTGGTGAGTAAAGGTGTTACAATAGTTGTTTTATCCAGTTTGGATTGTGGACAATTACATGTTGAATTAAACCACGCGTTCATTGTTTTGATTCCTAAATTGAAAAATCCTAAAGGTTGGAGATTATATGTCTAGTTTGTGTAATGTGATTTACAAGTTAGTATCTAAAGTGTTGGCAAATAGATTAAAGAAAATCTTACCATTCATCATTTCGAAAAAGCAAAGTGTTTTTGTTTCGAGAATGAAAATTGTTGATAATGCTTTGGTTGCTTTTGAGCTGATTAATTTCTTATACCATAAAACTCAGGGAAAGAAACATTTTATGTCTATTAAACTTTATATGAGTTAGACATATGATATAGTGAAATGGTGTTTCCTTGAAAGTGTTATGAGGCAAATGGTTTTTATTGATAAGTGGATTTCTTTTAATACATGTGTATTTCCACCCTCTCTTACTCAAATTTGGTGAATGGTGTTCCTAAAGGGCTTATTATTCCTTCTCGAGGTTTATGACAAGAGGATCCTCTATCCCTTTATCTTTTTCTACTTTGTGCGGATGGTTTAGTGTCCTTGTTGAAGAAGACAAAAAATGATGATTGTTTGACAGGGATTCAATTTTAGAGGGGTTGCCCACGAATAAATAATTACTTTCTCGCATCAATGATTGTACCTTGTTTTTTCAAGCTACTCTTGAAGATAATATTCAAATTCAATCTTTGTTGTGACAATATAAGGTGGCATTTGGACAACAAGTTAATAATGAAAAAACTTCTTTTTGCTTTGGTCAAAATATTTCAGTTGAGGTTAGAGAAAGTATCTAACCTCAACTGAAATTGATGCGAGAGATTGCTGTCATACAGAGCTTTACGATCCACCCCGGCGATGCCTAACCTATTCTTGATGACCACGCTGGCCGACAGCCCTTCTACTTATACTGTCTTCATTCGCCCTTGTTAAGCAATTGTCCTTTTGGGCCTTTAGCGATATTTTTTTATGAGGTTGATGTCTCTCTACCTCTTTACACCAATTTCCTTCTTTTTGCCTTCTGTCACTCAGATGTGCTTTACCCTACCTAATTCTTCAGTTCTTCCATCTTGCGTTGATGTGCTTTATTTTGGTACGTAACTGAAAGAAAAGAGAAATACCATTAGCGTATGGTTGTGCACACTCGATGTCATCGGCTTGAAGGGGATAGAAATCCCTCCTTAAGAGTTAATCTGTGTCAGGGAGACTTTGGTCGCCTCCTTGGAGAGAGAGACCGGGAAGCACTTTGCTAACCCGCCTTTATGCCCCTCCAAGTAGCACCATGGGCATGGAGTTGGATATAACTAGTACGGGTTGTTCTTTGTTGCAATGGGGCTTGGGTAGGTTATTCGGGTAGCTATGGGGCTCAACTCGTCTCCTTGGTCTACGAAGAGGTAGGTTGTCAGGGCAGTTTGGGACTGGATCCGCTCCCGTTCATTGGAATTGCGTATTTGATTCCTAATTGGAAGATAAACTTGTCATCATAACTTTATCCTCAACTTTGTATGAGTTAGACTTCGCAAACGCAGGCCTCTAACCTATGAAGTGATTCGCTTGTCGCTTGTTGCTTTTTACCAGGTTGTTGATGTCTGCATTCCTTGGTGCAATATTTGGGCTATCGAAGAACCTGGCCCGCTCTCCATCGGGAAGAGGTTAGGATGCCTCAGGCCAACCTGCTCTTTAAACCCCCCCCCCCCCTAAGGAGGTAATTTCTTAGGGTGGACGTGGAGCCAGCTCGTTCTTCATTGTGATGGGAATCAGGATAAGTAGTCGGTCAGCCGAAAGACCAGATTCGCTCTCCTCTACGGGAGGGTTCGAGCCACCTCTAGTGTAACTCACCCCAACTACCCCGTAGAAAGGTAATTTGTTCAGGCAATTTGGGACAGAACCAGCTCCCGCTCGTTGATATCGTGTAGTCTATTATTCAACTAGGCTATTCAGCCTTTGAGGTGGCGCAACCTTTGCTTTGACGTTTCACCTTTGTAAACTTTCTTTACATCGGGTAGTCAAAAGACTAGGCCTACACTCCATCAGAGAGAGGTGAGGATGCCTTAAGTCAAATCCACCCCTTTGATTCCCTGAGGAGGTAACTTCTTCGGACCATCATGGAGCTGATCCACTCTTTCGCTGCTATGGGAGCCGGGGTAAGTATTTGGGCAGCTGAAAGGCTAGACCCGCTCTCCTTCATGGGAGGGATCGAGCAACCTCTAGTGCAACTTGGCCCTGCTATCCTGCGGGGAGGTGATCGGGCAAATTGAGACTGAACCCGCTCCCGTTCGTTGAAGTCACAAGAAAAAGTAAGATTTAGACCAAGCTGGCGTTGAACCAACTTTTCATTCACAGCGAAAGTCGGGGTAAGTATTCGGGCCGCCAAGGGGGTGGACCCACACTCCATTGCGGGAGGGATAGTTCGGCCTAGTTCTCCCCTTCGGTCCCACGTGAGGTACGTTGTTTAGGCAGTTTGAGATTGGACCCGCTCCCGCCCATTGATATCGCAGGGAAGGTAAGTGTTGGTCAGACTAGCGTTGAGCCCACTCTTCATTGCTGTGGAGATCAGGGTAAGTTGTTCGGACCGCCAGGGGTCTCCATCACGGGAGGAGTAGAGCGGCCCTCAGCATAGCTCTCCCCTTGATCCCGCGATAGGTATGCTGTTTGGGTAATTTGGGACTGGACCCACTCCCTCCTGTTGACGCTCGTAAAGAAAGTAATTCTTTGTCTTTGGGCCATCAAGGGCGGGTGCACTCCGCCACGGGAAGGATGAAGCAGCCTCTGGCATACTCATCCTTTTGGTACCCCACGAGGAAGGTACCTTTTTCAGACAATGATGTAGCTGGTCCGCTCTTTGCTGCGATAAGGATTGGGGTAAGTTGTTTGGACCGCCGGGGGGGCATGACCCGCTCTCCATTGTAGGAAGGGTAGAATGGCCTTCGACCTAGTTCTTCTCTTCGGTCCCGCAATTGGGCAATTTGAGACTAGACCCACTCCCGCCCATTGACATCACAGGGATGGTAGGCATTAACTTGGCGGTGATTTTGTCGTTACAGATTATGTTAATTGTAGATCACCTTGTCGGAGTTTTGTATATAACATGAAAATTCAAAGTAGTGGTGCTCTAAACTGGAAAATCATGCCTTTCATTAAACAAATATAATTTACAATATTAAATAACAAATTACAAAATGAGGGGAGATGAGTCTTCGGTCAGGGAGCATTTGCCAGTTGTCTCTGCTTTTGGGACTCTACACCTTCCCCTCCCCCTCAAGTCCGCCAAGGCTAGTCGTAGACTAAGTCTGCAAGGCTCTTCAAGTGGTGCATGCCCTACTCCCCTTCTAGAGGTGTCATCCGGGGTGACCCCCCCATCCTTCTGCTTCAGTTCCTGGACGTAACATTCTCTCGCCAAGACCTGTTCGCCTCGAATTTCTGCCACCCCACGGGGAGTCAAAAATTTCATCTTGAGGTGGTAGGTCGACATGACCGCCTTCAAGTTGTTAAGGGTGGGCCTTCTGATGATAGCATTGCAGGACGACGAGGTTCTCACCACTAGGAAGTCGACCATGACTAAGGCAGTCCTAGGGGTGCTGCCTGCAAGGACCGACAACGCAAATCCTCCTGCTATGGTCCAGATTTTCCGAGTGGAAGTCCCCCCCAGCAGTGGTGAGCAGAGGCGACCTTGCTACGGCCCTCATGTTGGTGGTCGTTGCCAAGGTCTTTCTTCCCTTCTGCGTCGGTTGACTCTGTCAACGCTCCTCTCCCTTGATCTTCCCCTCCTTTCTTGCTCCAGCCTTCGGGTCGGGGAGGGGGGTAACTTTGTCTCATTCGTTGCACATGCTCCCTCATCCCTTGTTGGGAAAAGCAGTCATCGGTGTTGTACGAGGTGGGCATGTGATATGTGCAGTAGCGGCAGACAATGCCTCGATCATCATCTTCGTGGGCGATGGAGGTGTCAGCCTCATGGATGGTAAACGCAGGTTGGCCAAAGCGAGATCCCGGTCCCCTTGTCAGAGCTTCCTCCTTTCTCTTGTTGTGGGATCTCTTATCCGGCTTCTCGTGGGCCTTAGCCTTAGCTAGGGCCCTTGCCTTCCCTCTCCACTTGCTCTAGCTCCTTTCTTGGCTTCATTAGAACCTGAAGAGTATCTTTGGCATTAATGAAGTTGTCGGCCTAGTTCATAAATTCCCGTAGCGTCACATGAGTCCTCTCTAGCATCAAGGGAGTCATCCTTGCCAGGGTTATTTTCTCATCCTGGTCATTGGTGGTCATGCGTTTCCTGATGAATAGAGACAAGTACGTCTTCAAGCTTTCCTCATCTCCCTACTTGATGGTTAGAAGGTACGCTGCTGGGCATCGGCTTCTTTGACTTAACATGAACTGGTCAAAAATAATCAAGCCAACTCGCCAAAACTATAGCACTAGAGACCCGAACCATACTCGTCCCTTTAGGGTCAGCGGGAAACTCCATGCATGCCACCTCCCCCGAGAAACCATGCAGTGTCATGTGAGCCCTGAAGGTTTTCAGGTACTCAAGGGGGTCCCTTCCTCCATCGTACATCTCCATGGTTGGGACCATAAACTTTGGTGGTAAGGGCACAGCCATCACCTGTTCCGTGTAAGGTAGACCAGTGCTTGTGAGCAGTTGGTCCACCGATGACGATGTGCCCACTTTCCTTGCAATCTCTTCGTACTTTCCTTTGAGATTGTGGAGCTCGTCTTACATGTTCTTCCTCTCCTCCTCCACATTTACTCCAGCTCTTGAGTTTCGGGACCCCACGTGCTCGCTATTGTTGGGCTTCGTCTCCTCGTTCTTCTCTTGTTGAGGCTTTCTAAGCTCCTCATTTTCTTTGCAAAGTGTTTGCACTTCGTCGGTCAACTTTGTCATCCAGTCCTCCAAAGCTTTTAGTCTTGCTTCCGTAGCTTCCTCTATGTCTCTTCTGAGTTGTCTGGAACAAGTTTTCACATGCATACGAAGTACACGCAAGATCTACAAGGATCCCCCACAGACAGCGCCACTATTAACATAATGTTTTGTACGCCTTTGGACCTGGTTCCAGCAACTCAAATATTCAGAATTTGACCTGGAAAAATTGAGAAGAAAGAAATTGGGAGAGGGCGGCATAGGAGCCGGGGAGTCTCTGATGCCAAAGTTAGAAGAATATTTTAGAAGTTTATAAATAATGAAAGAGTAAGGATCAGAAAACCTTTCTCGTACCTGGAAGTTGCTATGTATACCCGGAGTCTGGGGGGACAAATCGTGTCTACCCCTATGGCGTCCACGTCCTCTATACTGTTCCTTTTGTCTAGAGTCTTTTAACGTGGCGTGCCTCTGCGATGGTGTCATTAATGTGACAAGTAGCTCGGGTAGTGGTGCCATTAATGCAGTGTCGTTCCTCAATTTTCCTGACCCCGCTGGTCTCCTTGGTGGTCCGTTGTCAAAGAGTCAAGGGTCTCCCTTACTTCTCATCCATTTGCGGTGGACATATATGTACTCAAGGACTGGACGTTGTTCGAGAGGCCTCTAGGACGACGAGTCACATCCCCTGCAGTACACTCCCTCAGAGATATAAGAGATAAGATATGAGATATGATATGGGAAGAGATATGAGAAATGAGATAAGAGATGACATGACATGACATGAGAGATAACATGAGATGAGATGAGACGAGAGGTGAGATAAAATGAGTTGAGATATGAGATGATATATGCGATACAATATATGATGAGATGAGACATAAGATGAGATATGAAATGAGATGAGATATGAGATAAGATGAGATGAAGTGAATGATTAGATGATAGATATGAAATGAGATGAGATATGAGAATAAGAGACGAGATTATATGAGACGAGAGATATGATATGAGATATGATATAAAAATATAAGACTCAATATGAGATGAGACGAAATAAGAAATGAGATATGAGATATGAGATGAGATGAAAGATCTTATAATATATGAGATGAGATGAGATATGACATTAGATAAGATATGACATGAGCTGAGATATGAGATATGATATGAGATGAGATGAGATATATGACATGAAATGAAATGAAATGACATATGACATGAGATGAGATATGACATATGATATGATATGAGATGAGAGATATCATATGAAATGAGATGAGATGAGATATGAGATGAGATAAAATAAGAAATGAGATATGAGATGTGATATGATATAGGACGAGATTAGAGACGAGATGAGATAAGATATGAGATGAGAAATGAGATATGAGGAGATAAGAGATTAGAGATTAGAGATGAAAGATGAGATATGAGATATGAGATATGAGATATGAGATATGAGATATGAGATGAGAAAATGAGATACGAGATGAAATGAAATTAGATGAGAAATTAGAGGACATATGTGATGAGAGATGAGATGAAAAATGAGATGATATATGAGATGACATATGACATGACATGACATGACATGACATGACATGGGATACGAGATGAGATATGAGATATGAGATGAGATGAAAGATGAGATATGAGAAGATATGTGAGATGAAATAAAATGAGATGAGAGATTCATGAGATGAGAGATTCATGAGATGGGATGAGAGATGAGATGAAACGAGAGATGAAATGAGATCAGATGTGAGATCAGATGAAAGATTATCATGAGATGAGATATGAGAAGCGATGAGATGAGTTGAGATGAAATGAAATGAAAGATGAGATGAGATATGAGATCATATATGACATGAGATATGATATGACATAAGATGAGATATTAGATAACATATGAGATAAGATGAGATGAAATGAGATGATTTATGAGATAAGACAAAAAATGAGATTACATAAGAGATAACATCACCAATGGGATACGATATATGAGATGAAATGAAAGATGGGATATGAGATGATATGTGAGATGAGATACAATGATAAGAGATAAAATGAGATGGGATTAAATGAGAGATGAGATGAAACGATAGATGAAAGATTATCATGAGATGAGATATGAGAAGCAATGAGATGAGTTGAGATGAAATGAAATGACAGATGAGATGAGATGAGATATGAGATCATATATCAGACGAGATATGATATGACATTAGATGATATGAGATGAGAAATTAGATGAAATATGAGATGAGAAATGAGATGAGATGAGACGAGAAATGAGATTACATATGAGATAAGATCACCAATGGAATATGATATGAGATGAGAGATGACATGGCGTGCAGTATGAGACGTGATAAAAGATGAGATATGAGACGTGATGTGAGATGATATGTGATATGAGATAAAATAAGATGAAATGAGATTAAAGATGATATATGAGATGAGATATGAGATATGAGATATGAGATGATATATGAGATTAGATATGAGATATGAGATGAGAGGTGAGGTGAGATATGAGATACGAGATGAGATATGAGATGAGAGATAAGATATGAGGTGAGATAAGAGATGAGATGTCAGATGAGAGAGATAATGAAGTTTAGGCCCTTTGTGAAGTTCTTCCATCTACACAAGAATGTAAGAGGCAATATATATACTTTTAGTTAGCAAGGTAATACACCACTAATGATAATACTAGAGAATGAGAATAACAATACAAATATTTTTCAATACTTATTTTATTTTTTTTAAATAGATATCTACTCGATAAAAGCAATAAATAGTATCAAACATGGAATTTTATATCAACTTCAAGATATGTCACTTAACAATCGATCATCAAAAAATCTTTTGCAAATATTACAAAAAAATTAAAAATAATAATAATAATAATAATATACAACTACAACGAATATCACTAACAACTACAATATAAAAAAAAATGAATTAAGTTTCTCTAACATATATGCAAATATCATTTTCAAATATCATCACCAAGCTATATTCTATACAACAAGCTAAACTTACGAGATAGTTGTTGCATGTATATAAAGAATGGAAACCTTTTCTCTATCTCACCTTTAAGGTAGAATTTCTCAAGAGTGAATTTCTCAAGAGTACTTTAGCTAATATAGATAAATAAATAATAAAAAAAAAAAACTAAATCATATCATAAAATAAAATCCGATCACAGATTCAATCCATTGATGCGAAAGAAATCTAAACCAATGTAAATTTCACATAAAACCAACAGATCAAAAAGTAAACAAACATAGATGAATTGAGAACTAAAAAATGAATCTGAAGTACCTCTTGCTGTTGCAAGGGAACAATAGCTCATGTGGCCCCATCTCTTGCTATTTCCATTGAGAGTTCTTGTAAAGAATGCCTTTAAAACTCGACAACAGCGACGAAAAAATTTGGAGATGAGGAATGAGATATGAGATAAGACATGAGATGAGATGAGATATGACATAAGATAAAATGAGTTGAGACATGAGATAATATATGAGATGAGATGTGATGTGAGATAAAGATATGAAGTTTGTAAATAATAAAATAGTCTAGGGATCAGAGAGTTTTTCTCGTATCTAGAAATTGCTATATATGCCGGGAGTATGGGAGGACAAATTGTGTCTGTCCCCGTGGCATCTGCGTCCTCTATACTGTTCCTTTTGTCCAGAGTCTTTTAATGTG
The DNA here is from genome assembly GCF_001411555.2 of Juglans regia. NCBI lineage: Eukaryota > Viridiplantae > Streptophyta > Magnoliopsida > Fagales > Juglandaceae > Juglans > Juglans regia. The sequence goes on from NC_049907.1 coordinate 9,406,484, forward strand.
GTGTGTCTCTGCAATGATGTCATTAATGAGACATGTAGCTCAGGTATTGGTGCCCATTAATGCAGTGTAGTTCCTCGATTTTCCTTACCCCGCTGGTCTCCTTGGTGGTCCGTTGTCAAAGAGTCAGGAGTCTCCCTTACTTCTTGCCCATTTGCGATGGACATATATGACTCAAGGGCTGGACGCTGATCGAGAGGCCTCCAGGACGACAAGTCACATCCCCTGCTGTGCGCTCCCTCAAATATATGAGAGATAAGATATGAGATATGAGATATGAGATGAGATGATGACATGACATGACATGAGATATGAAATGAGATGAGAGATAATATATAATGAGATAAGAGATGACATGACATGAGAGATAACATGAGATGAGATGAGATGAGATGAGAGGTGAGATATGAGACATGAGATATGAGATGAGATAAAATAAGTTGAGATATGAGATGATATATGAGATATAAGATATGATGGGATGAGACATGAGATGAGATATGAAATGAGATGAGATATGAGATAAGATGATATGATATGAGATGAATGATTAGATGAGACAAGATTAGATATGATATAAGATGTGATATGAGAATATGAGACGAGATTATATGAGACGGGAGATAAGATATCAGATATGATATAAAAATATAAGACTCAAAATGAGATGAGACGAAATAAGAAATGAGATCAGATGAAAGATCTTATACGATATGAGATGAGATAAGAGATGAGATGAGATGAGATGAGATGAGATAAGATAAGATATGACATGAGCAGAGATATGAGATATGATATGATATAAGATGAGGTGAGGTGAGAGATATAATATGAAATGAGATGAAATGATATATGACATATGATGAGATATGACTAATGATATGATATGATATGAGATGAGAGATATGATAGGAAATGAGATGAGATGAGATAAAATAAAATAAGAAATGAGATATAAAATGTGATATGATATGAGATGAGAATAGAGACGAGATGAGATGAAATGAAATGAAATGAAATGAGATGAGAATTAGATGACATATGTGATGAGAGATGAGATGTGAGATGAGATGAAAAAGGAGATTATATATGAGATGAGATATAAGATGAGAGATGACACGACATGGGATATGAGATGAGATAAAAGATGAGATATGAGAAGAGATGAAAGATGAGATATTAGATATGAGATGATATGTGAGATCAAATAAAATGAGATGAGATGAGATGAGAGATTCATGAGATGGGATGAGGGATGAGATAAAAGATGATATATGTGATGAGATGAAACATGGGATATGAGATGATATGTGAGATGAGATACAATGAGAAGAGATGAGAGATTCATGAGATGGGATGAGACAAGAGATATGATATGAGATGAAACGAGAGATGAAATATGAGATTAGATGATAGATTATCAAGAGATGAGATATGAGAAGCGATCAGATGAGTTGAATAAATGAAATGAAACGAAGGATGAGATGAGATGAGATATGAAATGACATGACATTATATGAGATGAGAAATTAGATGAGACATGAGATGAGATGAGATGATTTATGAGATGAGACGAGAAATGAGATTATATATGAGATAAGATCAGAGATGGGATATGAGATGAGATGAGAGATGACATGGCGTGCGGTATGAGATGTGATAAAAGACGAGATATGAGACTTGATGTGAGATGAGATAAAATGAGATGAAATGAGATATTCATGAGATGAGATGAAAGATGATATATGAGATGCGATTGGATGAGATGAGATATGAGATATGAGATGATATATGAGATATGATATGAGATGAGAGATGGCATGAGATCATATATGAGATGAGAGGAGAGAATAGGAGATGAGATGAGAGGTGAGGTGAGATATGAGATATGAGATATGAGATGAGAGGTGAGGTGAGATATGAGATACGAGATGAGATATGAGATGAGAGATAAGATATGAGATGAGACAAGAGATGACATGTCAGATGAGAGAGATGATGAAGTTTAGGCCCTTTGTGAAGTTCTTCCATCTACACAAGAATGTAAGAGGCGATATAGTCTATATATATACTTTTAGTTAGCAAGGTAATACACCACTAATGATAATAATAGAGAATGAGAATAACAATACAAATACTTTCCAATAGTTATTTTATTTCTTTTAAATAGATATCTACTCGATAAAAGCAATAAATAGTATCAAACATGGAATTTTATATCAACTTCAAGATATCGTCTCTCAACAACCTATCATCAAAAACTCTTTTGCAAATATTTCAAACAAATTAAAAAATATATATATCTATATACAACAACAACAAATATCACTAACAACAACAATATAAATACAAAAAATGAATTAAGTTTCTCTAGCATACATACAAATATCATCACCAAGCTATATTCTGTACAACAAGCTAAACTTACGAGATAGTTGTTGCATGTATATAAGGAATAGAAACCTTTTCTCTATGTCACCTTTAAGGTAGAATTTCTCAAGAGTGAATTTCTCAAGAGTACTTTAGCTAATATAGATAAAAAAAAAAAACTAAATCATATCATAAAATAAAATCCGATTGCAGATTCAATCCATTGATGGAAATAAATCAAGACCAATGTAAATTTCACATAAAACCAATAGATCAAAAAGTAAACAAACATAGATAAATTGAGAACTAAAAAAGGAATCTGAAGTACCTCTTGCGGTTGCAGGGGAACAATAGCTCATGTGGCCCCATCTCTTGTTGTTTCCATTGAGAGTTCTTGCAAAGAATGCCTCTAAAACTCAACAACAGCGACGAAAACATTTGGAGATGTGGAATGTGAGATGAGATGATATATGAGACAAAACATGAGATGAGATGAGATATGACATGAGATAAGATGAGTTGAAACATGAGATAATATATTAGATGAGATGAGATGAGATGTGAGATATGAGATATGAAGTTTGTAAATAGTGAAAAAGTCTAGGGATGAGAGTGCTTTTCTCGTACCAGGAAGTTGCCATATGGGAGGACAAATCATGTCAACCCCCATGGCGTCCGCATCCTCTATACTATCCCGTTTGTCCAGAATCTTTGAATATGGCGTGCCTCTACGATGGTGTCATTAATGTGACGTGTAGTTCGGATAGTAGTGCCATTTAATGCGGCGTGGTTCCTCAATTTTCCTTACCCCGCTAGTCACCTTGGTGGTCCGTTGTCAAAGAATCGAGGGTCTCCATTACTTCCCGTCCATTTACGGTGGACATATATGTACTCAAGAGCCAAACGCTATTCGAGAGGTCTCTAAGATGACGAGTCACATCCCTTGCAGTACGCTCCCTCAGAGATATGAGATATGAGAAGATATATGGGAAATGAGATATGACATATGATAGATGAGATACGAGAGATGAGATATGAGATGACATGAGATATGAAATGAGATGAGAGATAATATATAATGAGATATGAGATGACATGAGATGATAGATGAGATATGAGGCATGAGATTTGAGATGAGATCAAATGAGTTGAGATATGAGATGATGTATGAGATACAAGATACGATGAGACGAGACATGAGATGAGATATGAAATGAGATGAGATTTGAGATAAGATGAGATGAGATGAATGATTAGATGAGATAATATGAGACGAGAGATGAGATATGATACAAAAATATGATATTCAATTTCAGATGAGATGAAATAAGATATGAGATATGAGATGAGATGAAAGATCTAATATGACATAAGTTGAGATAAGATATAAGATGAGATGAGATGAGAGATATGATATGAAATAAAATGAGATGAGATATGAAATATGAGATATGAGATATGAGATGGGAGATATGATATGAAATGAGATGAGATGAGATGAGATGAGATAAGAGATATGAGATGAGATGAGAGATGAGATGCGATAAGATAAGAGATATGAGATGTGAGATGTGATATGATATGAGATGAGATTAGAGACGAGATGATATGAGATAAGATATGAGATGAGAAATTAGATATGAGATATGAGATATAAGGATATAAGAGATGAGAGATAAAATATGAGATATGAGATGAGAGAATGAGATACGAGATAAGATAAGATGAGATGAAATGAGATAAGAAATTAGATGACATATGTGATGAGAGATGAGATGAAAAATGAGATGATATATGAGATGAGATCAGTGATGAGATATGAGATGAGGTGGGAGATGACATGACATGTGATATGAGATGAGATAAAAGATGAGATATGAGATGAGATGATGGATGTGATATGAGATGATATGGGAGATGAGATAAAATGAGATGAAATGAGATGAGATGAGAGATTCATGAGATGAGAGATTCATGAGATGGGATGAGAGATGAGATAAAACATGATATATGAGATGAGATGAAAGATGGGATATGAGATCATATGTGAGATGAGATACAAATATATGAGATATAATGAGATGAAATAAGAGATTCATGAGATGGGATGAGAGATGATATATGAGATGAGATGAAACGAGAGATGAAATGACATAGAGATATGAGATTAGATGAAAGATTATCATGAGATGAGATACGAGAAGGGATAAGATGAGTTGAGATGAATGAAATGAAATGAAGGATGAGATGAGACATGAGATCATATATGATATGAGATATGATATGACATGAGATGAGATGATATGACATATGAAATGAGATGAGATGATATATAAGATGAGATGAGATATGAGATGAGATATGAGATAAGAGATGAGAAGAGATGTGAGATATGAGACATGAGATATGAGATGAGATAAAATGAGTTGAGATATGGTATGATATATGTGATTCAAGATATGATGAGATGAGACATGACATGAGAGATGAGATGAGATGAATGATTAGATGAGATATGAGAATATGAGAATATGAGACGAGATGATATGAGACGAGAGATGAGATATGAGATATGAGATATGAGATATGATATAAAAATAAGATACTCAATTTGAGATGAGATGAAATAAGAAATGAGATATGAGATATGACATGAGATGAAAGATCTTATATGACATGAGATGAGATAAGATATGAGATGAAATGAAATGAGATGAGAGATATGATATGAAATGAAATGAGATGAGATATGACATGAGATGTGATGTGATATGAGATATGAGATGATATGAGATGAGAGATATGATATTAGATGAGATGAGATGATAGATGAGATGGGATAAGATAAGATATCAGATGTGATATGTGATATGATATGAGATGTGATTAGAGACGAGATGAGATACGATATGAGATGAGAATTGAGATATGAGGAGATAAGAGATGAGAGATGAAAGATGAGATATGAGATGAGAGAATAAGATACGAGATGGGATGAAATGAAATGAAATGAGATGAGAAATTAGATGACATATGTGATGAGAGATGAGGTGAAAATTGAGATGATACATGAGATGAGATGAGAGATGACATGACATGGGATACGAGATGAGATATGAGATGAGATGACAAATGAGATATCAAATATGAGATGATATGTGAGATGAAATAAAATGAGATAAGAGATTTATGAGATGAGAGATTCATGAGATGGGATGAGAGATGAGATAAAAGATGATATGTGAGATGAGATGAAAGATGGGATACGAGATGATATGTGAGATGAGATACAATGATAAGAGTTAAAATGAGATGAGATGAGAGATTCATGAGATCATATGAGATATGAGACGAGAGGAAACGAGAGATGAAATGAGATATGAGATGAGACAAAACGAAACGAAACGAGAGATGAAATGAGATGAGATATGAGAAGCGATGAGATGAGTTAAGATGAAATGAAATGAAGGATAAGATGAGATATGAGATGAAATGAAATGAGAGATGAGAAGAGATGTGAGATATGAAACATGAGATATGAGATAAGATAAAATGAGTTGAGATATTGTATGATATATGAAATTCAAGATATGATGAGATGAGACATGAAATGAGATATAAGATGAGATGAGATGAAATGAGATGAGATGAGATGAAATGAGATGAGATAAGATGAGAGATATGATATGAAATGAAATGAGATGAGATATGACATGAGATGATATGAGATGGGAGATATGATATGAAATGAGATAAGATATGAGATGATAGATGAGATAAGATAAGATAAGAGATGAGACGTGATATGTGATATGATATGAGATGAGATTAAAGAAGAGTTGAGATACGATATGAGATGAGAATTGAGATATGAGGAGATAAGAGATGAGAGATCAAAGATGAGATATGAGATGAGAGATTGAGAGACGAGGTAAGATAAAATGAGATGAGAAATTAGATGACATATGTGATGAGAATGAGATGATATATGAGATGACATGAGAGATGACATGACATGGGATACGAGATGAGATAAAAGATAAGATATGAGATGAGATGACAGATGAGATATGAGATATGAGATGATATTTGAGATGAAATAAAATGAGATGAGAGATTCATGAGATGGGATGAGAGATGAGATAAAAGATGATATTTGAGATGAGATGAAAGATGGGATACGAGATGATATGTGAGATGAGATACAATGATAAGAGTTAAAATGAGATGAGATGTGAGATTCATGAGATCATATGAGATATAAGACGAGACGAAACGAGAGATGAAATGAGATATGAGATGAGACGAAACGAAACGAGAGATGAAATGAGATGAGATATGAGAAGCGATGAGATGAGTTGAGATGAAATGAAATGAAGGATAAGATGAGATATGAGATGAAATGAGAGATGAGAAGAGATGTGAGATATGAAACATGAGATATGAGATAAGATAAAATGAGTTGAGATATTGTATGATATATGAAATTCAAGATATGATGAGATGAGACATGAAATGAGATATGAGATGAGATGAAATGAAATGAGATGACATGAAATGAGATGAGATAAGATGAGAGATATGATATGAAATGAAATGAGATGAGTATGACATGAGATGATATGAGATGGGAGATATGATATGAAATGAGATAAGATATGAGATGATATATGAGATAAGATAAGATAAGAGATGAGACGTGATATGTGATATGATATGAGATGAGATTAAAGACGAGTTGAGATACGATATGAGATGAGAATTGAGATATGAGGAGATAAGAGATGAGAGATCAAAGATGAGATATGAGATGAGAGATTGAGAGACGAGATAAGATAAAATGAGATGAGAAATTAGATGACATATGTGATGAGAGATGAGATGAAAAATGAGATGATATAGGAGATGACATGAGAGATGACATGACATGGGATACGAGATGAGATAAAAGATAAGATATGAGATGAGATGACAGATGAGATATGAGATATGAGATGATATGTGAGATGAAATAAAATGAGATGAGATGAGATGAGAGATTCATGAGATGGGATGAGAGATGAGATAAAAGATGATATTTGAGATGAGATGAAAGATGGGATACGAGATGATATGTGAGATGAGATACAATGATAAGAGTTAAAATGAGATGAGATGAGAAATTCATGAGATGGGATGAGAGATGAGATATGAGATGAGACAAAACAAAACGAGAGATAAAATGAGATGAGATGTGAGAAGCGATGAGATGAGACGAGTTGAGATGAAATGAAATGAAGGATGAGATGAGATATGAGAAGCGATGAGATGAGACGAGTTGAGATGAAATGAAATGAAAGATGAGATGAGATATGAGATGAAATGAGAGATGAGAAGAGATGTGAGATGTGAGATATGAGACATGAGATATGAGATAAGATAAAATGAGTTGAGATATGGTATGATATATGAGATTCAAGATATGATGAGATGAGACATGAAATAAGATATGAGATGAAATGAATGATTAGATGAATGATTAGATGAGATGAGATATGAGAATATGAGACGAGATTATATAGGACGAGAGTGAGATATGAGATATGATATAAAAATATGATACTTAATTTGAGATGAGATGAAATAAGAAATGAGATATGAGATATGAGATGAGATAAGATATGAGATGAAATGAGATGAGAGATATAATATCAAATGAAATGAGATGAGATATGACATGAGATGAGATATGAGATATGAGATATGAGATGATATGAGATGGGAGATATGATATGAAATGAGATTAGATGAGATAAGATATAAGATGATAGATGAGATGAGATAAGATAAGAGATGAGATATGAGATGTGATATGATATGAGATGAGATGAGATTAAAGACGAGATGAGATACGAGATGAGATGAGAATTGAGATATGAGGAGATGAAATATGAAAGATAAGATATGAGATGAGAGAATGAGATACCATATGAGATGAGAAATTAGATGACGTATGTGATGAGAGATGACATGAAAAATGAGATGATATATGAGATGAGATATGAGATGACATGAGAGATGACATGACCTAAGATACAAGATGAGATAAAAGATGAGATATGAGATGAGATGACAGATGAGATTTGAGATTATATGTGAGATGAAATAAAATGAGATGAGATGAGATGAGAGATTCATGAGATGGGATGGGAGATGAGATAAAAGATGATATATGAGATGAGATGAAAGATGGGATATGAGATGATATGTGAGATTAGATACAATGATAAGAGATAAAATGAGATGAGATGAGAGATTCATGAGATTGGATGAGATATGAGATATGAGATGAGATGAAACGAGAGATAAGATATGAGATTAGATGAAAGATTATCATGACATGAGATATGAGAAGCGATGAGATGAGATGAGTTGAGATGAAATGAAATGAAATGAAGGATGAGTTGAGATATGAGATCATATCTCAGATGAGATATGATATGACATGAGATGAGATGAGATGATATGAGATGAGAAATTAGATAACATATGAGATGAGAAATGAGATGAGATGATTTATGAGATGAGACGAGAAATCAGATTACATATGAGATAAGATCACCGATGGGATATGATATGAGATGAGAGATGACATGAGTGCGGTATGAGACGTGATAAAAGATGAGATATGAGATGTGATGTGAGACGATATGTGAGATGAGATAAAATGAGATGAAATGAGAGATTCATGAGATGAGATGAAAGATGATATATGAGATGCGATGGGATGAGATGAGATATGAGAGATGAGATGATATCTGAGATAAGATATGAGAAATGATATGAGATGAGAGATGGCATGAGATCATATATGAGATGAGAGGAAAGGAGATGAGATGAGTGGTGAGGTGAGATATGAGATGAGAGATAAGATATGAGATGAGATAAGACATGAGTTGTGAGATGAGAGAGATGATGAGGTTTACGCCCTTTGTGAAGTTCTTCCATCTACACAAGAATGTAAGTGGCAATATAGTCTATATATATATACTTTTGGTTAGCAAGGTACCACTAATGATAATAATAGAGAATGAGAATAACAATACAAATATTTTCCAATGGTTATTTTATTTCTTTTAAATAGATATCTACTCGATAAAAGCAATAAATAGTATCAAACATGGAATTTTATATCAACTTCAAGATATCGTCTCTCAACAACCTATCATCAAAAACTCTTTTGCAAATATTTCAAACAAATTAAAAAAATAATAATATACAAAAACAACAAATATCACTAACAACAACAATATAAATACAAAAAATGAATTAAGTTTCTCTAACATATATACAAATATCATTTTCAAATATCATCACCAAGCTATATCTTGTACAACAAGCTAAACTTACGAGATAGTTGTTGCATGTGTGTAAGGAATGGAAACCTTTTCTCTATCTCACCTTTATGGTAGAATTTCTCAATTGTGAATTTCTCAAGAGTACTCTAGCTAATATTGAGAAAAAACTATACATATCATAAAATTTAAGCCGATTGCAAATACAACCCATTGATGCGAAAGAAATCAAAACCAATATAAATTTCACATAAAACCAACAGATCAAAAAGTAAACAAACATAGATGAATTGAGAACTAAAAAAGGAATCTGAAGTACCTCTTGCTGTTGCAGGGGAACAACATCTCATGTGGCCCCATCATTTGTTGTTTCCATTGAGAGTTCTTGCAAAGAATGCCTCTAAAACTCGACAACAGTGACGAAAACATTTGAAATGAGGAATGAGATATGAGATGAGACATGAGATAAGATAAGTTGAGACATGAGATAATATATGAGATGAGATGAGATGTGAGATATGAGATGTGAAGTTTGTAAATAATGAAACATTCTAGGGATTAGAGTGCTTTTCTCGTACCTGGTAGTTGCTATATATACTGGGAGTCTGGGAGGACAAATCGTATATGCCCCCATGGCGTCTGCGTCCTCTATACTGTTCCGTTTGTCCAGTGTCTTTTAATATGGCGTGCCTCTGCGATGGTGTCACTAATGTGACGTGTAGCTCGGATAGTGGGGTCCATTAATGCAGCGTAGTACCTCTATTTTCCTTACCCCGTTTGTCTTTTTAGTGGTCCGTTGTCAAATAATCGAGGGTCTTCCTTACTTCTCGTCCATTTATGGTGGACATATATGTACTCAAGAGCTGGACGCTATTCGAGAGGCCTCCACGACAACGAGTCAAATCCCTTGCAGTACGCTCCCTCAGAGATATGAGAGATAAGATATGAGATATGAAAAATGAGATATGAGATATGATAGATGAGATACGAGATACGAGATACGAGATACGAGATATGAGATATGAGATGAGATGATGACATGACATGACATGAGATGGCATGAGATATGAAATGAGATGAGAGATATATAATGAGATAAGAGATGACATGACATGAGAAACATGAGGTGAGATGAGACGATAGGTGAGATATGAGACATGAGATATGAGATATGAGATGAGATAAAATAAATTGAGATATGAGATGATATATGAGATAAAAGATATGATGAGATGAGACATGAGATGAGATGAGATGAGATATGATATAAGATGAGATGAGTTGAATGATCAGATGAGATGAGAGATTAGATATGATATGAGATTAGATATGATATGAGATGAGATATGATAATATGAGACGAGATTATATGAGACAGGAGATAAGATATAAGATATGTATGATACAAAAATATAAGACTCAATATCAGATGAGACAAAATAAGAAATGAGATATGAGATATGAGATGAGATGAAAGATCTTATACGACATGAGATGAGATAAGATATGATATGATATGAGATGAGATAAAATAAGATATGACATGAGCTGAGATATGAGATATGATATGATATAAGATGAGATAAGAGATATGATATGAAATGAAATGAGATGAGATATGACATATGATATGACAGATATGATATGATATGAGACTTATGATATGAAATGAGATGAGATGAGATAAAATAAGAAATGAGATATGAGATATGAGATGTGATACGATATGATATGAGATGAGATATGAGATGAGAAATGAGATACAGGGAGATAAGATATGAGAGATGAAAGATGAGATATGAGATGAGAAATGAGAAATGAGATATGAGATATGAGGAGATAAGAGATGAAAGATGAGATATGAGATGAGAGAATGAGATACGAGATGAGATGAGAAATTAGATGACATATGTGATGAGAAATGAGATGAAAAATGAGATGAAATATGAATTGAGATATGAGATGAGATTAGAGGAGAGATGACGTGACATGGGATATGAGATGAGATAAAAGATGAGATATGAGATGAGATGAAAGATGAGATGATAGATATGAGAGGATATGTGAGATAAAATAAAATGAGATGAGATGAGATGAGATGAGATGAGATATTCATGAGATTGGATGAGAGATGAGATAAAACATGATATATGAGATGAGATGAAAGATGGGATATGAGATGATATGTGAGATGAGATACAATGATAAGAGATAAAATGAGATAAGATAAGAGATTCATGAGATGAGATGAGATATGAGATAAGATGAAACGAGTGATGAAATGCGATAGGATATGAGATCAAATGATAGATTATCAAGAGATGAGAGATGAGAAGCGATGAGATGAGATGAGTTGAAATGAAATGAAGGATGAGAGGAGATATGATATGACATGACATGAAATGAGATGAGATGAGAAATGAGATGAGATGAGATGAGATGATTAACAAGATGAGATGAGAAATGAGATTATATATGAGATAAGATCCGAGATGGGATATGATATGAGATGAGAGATGGCATGGCGTGCGGTCTGAGACGTGATAGAAGATGAGATATGAGATGTGATGTGAGATAATATGTGAGATGAGATAAAATATAAGATGAGATGACAGATGAGATATGAGATGAAATAAAATGAGATGAGATGAGATGAGAGATTAATGAGATGGGATGAGAGATGAGATAAAAGATGATATATGAGATGAGATGAAAGATGGGATACGAGATGATATGTGAGATGAGATACAATGATAAGAGTTAAAATGAGATGAAATGAGAGATTCATAAGATGGGATGAGAGATGAGATGAGACGAAACGAGAGATGAAATGAGATGAGATATGAGAAGCGATGAGATGAGTTGAGATGAAATGAAATGAAATGAAGGTTGAGATGAGATATGAGATGAAATGAAATGAGAGATAAGAAGAGATGTGAGATATGAGATATGAGACACGAGATATGAGATAAGATAAAATGAGTTGAGATATGGTATGATATATGAGATTCAAGATATGATGAGATGAGACATGAAATGGGATATTAGATCAGATGAGATGAGATGAATGATTAGATGAGACGAGATATGAGAATATGAGATGAGATGATATGAGACGAGAGAAGAGATATGAGATATGACATAAAAATATGATACTCAATTTGAGATAAGATGAAATAAGAAATGAGATATGAGATGAGATGAATGATCTGATATGACATGAGATGAGATAAGATATGAGATGAAATGAGATGAGAGATATGATATGAAATGAAATGAAATGAAATAAGGTGAGATATGACATGAGATGAGATATGAGATATGAGATGATATGAGATGATATGAGATACAATATGAAATGAGATGAGATGAGATAAGATATGAGATGATAGATGAGATGAGATGAGATGAGATAAGAGATGAGATGAGATATGAGATGTGATATGTGATATGATATGAGATGAGATTAAAGATGAGATGAGATACGATATGAGATAAGAATTGAGATATGAGGAGATATGAGATGATATGATATGAAATGAAATGAAATGAGATGAGATTAGATGAGATGATATATAAGATGAGATGAGATATGAGATAAGAGATGAGAAGAGATGTGAGATATGAGACATGAGATATGAGATGAGATAAAATGAGTTGAGATATGGTATGATATATGTGATTCAAGATATGATGAGATGAGAAATGAAATGAGATATGAGATAAGATGAGATGAGATGAATGATTAGATGAGATGAGATATGAGAATATGAGACGAGAGATGAGATATGAGATATGATATAAAAATATGATACTTAATTTGAGATGAGATGAAATAAGAAATGCGATATGAGATTTGACATGAGATGAGATGAAAAATCTGATATGACATGAGATGAGATAAGATATGAGATAAAATGAGATGAGAGATATGATATGAAATGAAATGAGATGAGATGTGATATGAGATATGAGATATGAGATGATATGAGATGGGAGATATGATATGAAATGAGATGAGATGAGATGAGATGAGATGAGATAAGATATGAGATGATAGATGAGATGAGATGAGATATGAGATGTGATATGTGATATGATATGAGATGAGATTAAAGATGAGATGAGATACGATATGAGATAAGAATTGAGATATGAGGAGATGTGAGATGATATGATATGAAATAAAATGAGATGAGATGAGATTATATATAAGATGAGATGAGATAAGAGATGAGATGAGATATGAGATAAGAGATGAGAAGAGATGTGAGATATGAGACATGAGATATGAGATGAGATAAAATGAGTTGAGATATGGTATGATATATGTGATTCAAGATATGATGAGATGAGACATGACATGAGAGATGAGATGAGATGAGATGAGATGAATGATTAGATGAGATGAGATATGAGAATATGAGACGAGATGATTTGAGACGAGAGATGAGATATGAGATATGATATAAAAATATGATACTTAATTTGAGATGAGATGAAATAAGAAATGAGATATGAGATATGACATGAGATGAGATGAAAAATCTGATATGACATGAGATGAGATAAGATATGAGATAAAATGAGATGAGAGATATGATATGAAATGAAATGAGATGAGATATGACATGAGATGTGATATGAGATATGATATGATATGATATGAGATAAGATAAGCGATGAGATATGAGATGAGATTAGAGACGAGATGAGATAAGATATAAGATGAGAAATGAGATATGAGGAGATAAAAGATGAAAGATGAGATATGAGATGAGAAAATGAGATACGAGATGAGATGAAATGAGATGAAATGAGATAAGAACTTAGATGACATATATGATGAGAGATGAGATGAAAAATGAGATGATATATGAGATGAGATCAGTGATGAGATATGAGATGAGGTGGGAGATGACATGACATGCGATATGAGATGAGATATGAGATGAGATGAAGGATGTGATATGAGATATGAGATGAGATAAAACATGATATATGAGATGAGATAAAACATGATATATGTGAAATTCTATCTTATGTACAACAAGCTACACTTACGAGATAGTTGTTGCATTTATATAAGGAATGGAAACCTTCTCTCTATCTCACCTTTAAGATAGAATTTCTCAATAGTACTTTATAGCTAATAGATAAAAAACTAAATCATATCATAAAATTAAAGCCGATTGCAAATTCTATCCATTGATGCGAAAGAAATCAAAACAAATGTAAATTTCACAAGAAACCAAGAGATCAAAAAGTAAACAAGCATGGATGAATTGAGAACTAAATAAAAATCTGAAGTACCTCTTGCTGTTGCAGGGGAACAATAGCTCATGTGGCCCCATCTCTTGTTGTTTCCATTGAGAGTTCTTGCAAAGAATGCCTCTAAATGAGACAACAGCGACCAAAACATTTGGAGATTAGGAATGAGAGATGAGATGAGATATGAGATAAGACATGAGATAAGATATGAGATAAGACATGAGATAAGATGAGTTGAGACATGAGATAATATATGAGATGAGATGAGATGTGAGATATGAGATATGAGATATGAAGTTTGTACATAATGAAAGAGTCTATGGATCAGAGAGCTTTTCTAGTACCTGGAAGTTGCTATATATATTGGGCGTCTAGGAGTACAAATCGTGTCTGCCCCCATGGCGTCTGCGTCCTCTATATTGTTCCATTTGTCCAAAGTCTTTTAATATGGCGTGCATTTGCGATGGTGTCATTAATGTGACGTGTAGCTCAGGTAGTAGTGCCAATAAATGCAACATCGTTCCTCGATTTTACTTACCCTGCTAGTCGCCTTGGTGGTCCGTTGTCAAAGAATCGAGGGTCTCCCTTACTTGCCACCCATTTACGGTGGACATATATATGTACTCAAGAGCTGGACGCTGTTTAGGAGGCATCCAGGATGATGAGTCACATCCCTTGTAGTACTCTCCCTCAGAGATATTATGAGATATGAGAATAGGTATGGGAAATGATATATGAGAAATGATAGATGCGATACGAGATATGAGATATGGGATATGAGTTGAGATATGAGATGACATGATATGAGATGAGATGAGAGATGACATGATGAGATGACATGAGATATGACATGACATGAGAGATAATATATAATGAGATATGACATGACATGAGAGAGATGACATGAGATGAGATATGAAATGAAATGAGATATGAGATAAGATGAGAGATGAGATGAATGATTAGATGAGATGAGATAATATGATACGAGAGATGAGATATGATACAAAAATATGATATGCTCAATTTGAGATGAGATGAAATAAGAAATGAGATATGAGATAAGAGATGAGATGAAAGATCTGATATGACATGAGATGAGATAAGATATGAGATGAGATGAGAGATATGATATGAAATGAAATGAGATGAGATATGACATGAGATGAGATATGAGATGGGATAAAATATGACATGAGATGAGATGAGATACGAGATATGATATAATATGAGATGAGTGTAGATGAGATGAGAGATATGATATGAAAAGAAATGAGATGAGATATGACATGAGATGAGATATCATGTATGAGATGATATGAAATAAGATGAGATGAGAGATGAGATAAGATCAGAGATGAGATATGAGATGTGATATGATATGAGATCAGATTAGAGACGAGATGAGATAAGATATGAGATGAGATATGAGATATAAGGAGATAAGAGATGAGAGATGAAAGATGAGATATGAGAAGAGAGAATGAGATGGGAGAATGAGATACGAGATGAGATGAAATGAGACGAGAAATTAAATAACAAATGTGATGAGAGATGAGATGATATATGAGATGAGATCAAAGATGAGAGATGAGATAAGATGAGAGATGACATGACATGCGAAATGAGATGAGATATGTGATGAGATGAATGATGATATATGAGATATGTGAGATGAGATAAGATGAGATGAGAGATTCATGAGATGGGATGACAGATGAGATAAAAGATGATATATGAGATGAGCTGAAAGATGGGATATGAGATTATATGTGAGATGAGATACAATGAGATGAGATAAAATGAGATGAGATGAGATGAGAGATTCATGAGATAGGATGAGATGAAACGAGAGATGAAATGAGATGAGATATGAAATTAGATGAAAGATTATCATGAGATGAGTTGAGATGAAATGAAATGAAGGATGAGATGAGATGAGATATGAGATCATATATGAGATGATATATGATATAACATGAGATGAGATGAGAAATTAGATGACATATAAGATGAGAAATGAGATGAGATGAGATGAGATGAGATGATTTATGAGATGAGATGAGAAATGAGATTACATATGAGATAAGATCACCGATGGGATATGAAATGAGATGAGAGATGACATTGCGTGAGGTATGAGACGTGATAAAAGATGAGATATGAGACATGATGTGAGATGATATGTGAAATGAGATGAAATGAGAGATGAAATGAGATGAGAGATGAATGAGATATGATATATGAGATGATATATAAGATAAGATATGAGATATGAGATGAGATGAGAGAAGGCATGAGATGATATATGAGATGAGAGGAGATGTGAGATATGAGATATGAGATTAGATATGAGATGAGAGATAAGATATGAGATGAAATAATAGATGAGATAAGAGATGAGATGTGAGATGAGAGAGATGATGAGGTTTACGCCCTTTGTGAAGCTCTTCCATCTACACAAGAATGTAAGAGGCAATATAGTCTATATATATATACTTTTGGTTAGCAAGGTAATATACCACTAATGATAATAGTAGAGAATGAGAATAACAATACAAATATTTTACAACACTTATTTTAATTTTTTTAAAATAGATATGTACTCGATAAAAGCAATAAATAATATCGAACATGGAATTTTATATCAACTTCAAGATATCGTCTCTTAACAACCTATCATCAAAAAATCTTTTGCAAATATTTCAAACAAATTAAAAAAATAATAATAATATACAACAACAACAAATATCACTAACAACAACAATATAAAAACAAAAAATGAATTAAGTTTCTCTAACATATAAACATATATACAAATATCATTGCCAAATATCATCACCAAGCTATATTCTGTACAACAAGCTAAACTTACGAGATAGTTGTTGCATGTATATATAAGAAATGGAAACCTTTTCTCTATCGCACCTTTAAGATAGAATTTCTCAAGAGTGAATTTCTCAAGAGTACTTTAGCTAATAGATAAAAAAAAACTAAATCATATTATAAAATTAAAGCAGATTGCATATTCAATCCATTGATGCGAAAGAAATAAAAACCAATGTAAATTTCACATAAAACCAACAGATCAAATAGTAAACAAACATAGATGAATTGAGAACTAAAAAAGGAATCTGAAGTACCTCTTGCTGTTGCAGGGGAACAACATCTCATGTGGCCCCGTCATTTGTTGTTTCCTTTGAGAGTTCTTGCAAAGAATGCCTCTAAAACTCGAAACCAGCAACGAAAACATTTGGGGATGAGGAATGAGATATGAGATGATAAATGAGATAACACATGAGATAAGATGAGTTGAGACATGAGATAATATATGAGATGAGATAAGATGTGAGATGCGAGATATGAGGTATGAAGTTTGTAAATAATGAAAGAGTCTAAGGATCAAAGAGCATTTCTCGTACCTGGAAGTTGCTATATATACCGGGAGTCTGGGAGGACAAATCGTGTCTGCCCCCATGGCGTCCGCGTCCTCTATACTGTTCCTTTTGTCCAGAGTCTTTCAATATGGCGTGCCTCTGCGATGGTGTCATTAATGTGACGTGTAGCTCGGGTAGTGGTGCCCTTTAATGCGGCGTGGTTCCTCGATTTTCCTTACCCCGCTAGTCACCTTGGTGGTCCGTTGTCAAAGAATTGAGGGTCTCCATTACTTCCCGTCCATTTACGGTGGACATATATGTACTCAAGAGCCGGGCGATATTCGAGAGGTCTCCAAGACGACGAGTCACATCCCTTGTAGTACGCTCCCTCAGAGATATGAGAAGAGATATGGGAAATGATATGAGATATGATAGATGAGATACGAGATGACATGAGATATGAAATGAGATGAGAGATAATATATAATGAGATATGAGATGACATGACATGAGATGGCATGGGATGGGATGAGATGAGAGGCGAGATATGAGACATGAGATATGAGATGAGATAAAATGAGTTGAGATATGAGATGATATATGAGATAATAGATATGATGAGATGAGACATGAGATGTGATATGAAATGAAATGAGATATATGAGAAAAGATGATATGAACGATTACATGAGATTAGATATGAGAATATGAGACAAGTTGATATGAGACGAGATATGAGATATGATATAAAAATATGGTACTCAATATGAGATGAGATGAAATAAGAAATGAGATATATGATGAGATATGAGATGAGATGAAATATTTGATATGAAATGAAATGAGATGAGAGATATGATATGAAATGAAATGAGATGAGAAATATGATATAAAATGAGAGATGAGTTGAGATATGAGATGTGAGATGAGATGAAATAAGATAAGTGATGAGATATGAGATGTGATATGTGAAATGAGATTAGAGACGAGATGAGATAAGATATGAGATGAGATATGAGATATGAGGAGATAAAAGATGAAAGATGAGATATGAGATGAGAAAATGAGATACAAGATGAGATGAAATAAGATAAGAACTTAGATGACATATGTGATGAGAGATGAGATGAAAAATGAGATGATATATGAGATGAAATCAGATATGAGATATGAGATGACATGAGAGATGACATGACATGCGATATGAGATGATATGAAGATGAGATAGGAGGTGAGATGAAGGATGAGATATGAGATATGAGATATGAGATGATATGGGAGATGAGATGAGATGAGATGAGAGATTCATGAGATGGGATGAGAGATGAGATAAAAGATGATATATGAGATGAGATGAAAGATAGGATAGGAGATGATATGTGAGATGAGATACAATGATAAGAGATGAGATGAGATGAGAGATTCATGAGATGGGATGAGATCTGAGATATGAGATGAGATGAAACGAGAGATGAAATGAGATGAGATATGAGATTAGATGAAAGATTATCATGAGATGAGATATGACAAGCGATGAGATGAGATGAAATGAGTTGAGATGAAATGAAATGAAGGATGAGATGAGATATGAGATCATATATCAGATGAGATATGATATGACATGAGATAAGAAATTAGATGACATGTGAGATGAGATGATATGGCATATGAAATAAGATGAGATGATATATGAGATGAGATAAGATAAGAGATGGGTGGGATATGAGATGAAATGAGAGATATGAGACATGACATATGAGATGAGATAAAATGAGTTGAGATATGGTATGATATATGAGATTCAAGATATGATGAGATGAGACATGACATGAGATATGAGATGAGATGAGATGAGATGAGATGAATGATTAAATGAGATGAGATATGAGAATATGAGAAGAGATGATATGATATGAGACGAGATATGAGATATGAGATATGATATAAAAATATGATACTCAATTTGAGATGAGATGAAATAAGAAATGAGATATGAGATATGAGATATGAGATATGAGATATGATGAAAGATCTGATATGACATGAGATGAGATGAGATGAGATGAGAGATATGATATGAAATGAGATGAGATGAGATGAAATATGACATGAGATGAGATTTGAGATATGAGATGATATGAGATGGGAGATATGATATGAAATGAGATGAGATGAGACAACATATGAGATGAGAGATGAGATAAGATAAGATAAGAGACGAGATTAGAGACAAGATGAGATAAGATATGAGATGAGAATTGAGATATGAGGAGATAAGATATGAGAGATGAGATGAAATGAGATAAGAAATTAGATGACATATGTGATGAGAGATGAGATGAAAAATGAGATGATATATGAGATGAGATCAGAGATGAGATATGAGATGACATGAGAAATGACTTGACATGCGATATGAGATGATATGAAGATGAGATAGGAGATGAGATGAAGGATGAGATATGATATATGAGATGAAACGAGATGCGATAAAATGAGAGATTCATGAGATGGGATGAGGGATGAGATAAAAGATGATATATGAGATGAGATGAAAGATGGGATATGAGATGATATGTGAGATGAGATACAATGATATGAGATAAAATGAGATGAGATGAGAGATTCATGAGATGGAACGAAAGATGAGATATGAGATGAGATGAAACGAGAGATGAAATGAGATGAGATATGAGATTAGATGAAAGATTATCATGAGATGAGATATGAGAAGCGATGAGATGAGTTGAGATGAAATGAAATGAAGGATGAGATGAGATATGAGATCATATATGACATGAGATATGATATGACATGAGATGATATGATATGAGATGAGAAATGAGATGAGATGATTTGTGAGATGAGACGAGAAATGAGATTATATATGAGATAAGATCACCGATGGGATATGATATGAGATGAGAGATAACATGGCGTGTGGTATGAGACGTGATAAAAGATGAGATATGAGATGTGATGTGAGATGATATGTGAGATGAGATGAAATGAGAGATTCATGAAATGAGATTGAAGATGATATATGAGATGATATGAGATATGAGATATGAGATGATATATGAGATAAGATATGAGATATGAGATGATATGAGAGATGGCATGAGATGAAATATGAGATGAGAGGAGAGGAGATGAGAGGTGAGGTAAGATATGAGATATGAGATGAGAGATAAGAGATGAGAGATGAGATGAGATAAGAGATGAGAAGTGAGATGATAGACATGATGAGCTTTACGCCCTTTGTGAAGCTCTTCCATCTACACAAGAATGTAAGAGGCAATATAGTCTATATATATACTTTTGTTTAGCAAGGTAATACACCACTAATGATAATACTAGAGAATGAGAATAACAATACAAATATTTTACAATACTTATTTTAATTTTTTAAAAATAGATATCTACTCGATAAAAGCAATAAATAGTTTCAAACATGGAATTTTATATCAACTTGAAGATATCGTCTCTTAACAACCTATGATCAGAAAATCTTTTGCAAATATTACAAACAAATTAAAAAATAATAATAATATACAACAACAACAACAATATAAAAACAAAAAATGAATTAAGTTTCTCTAACATATATACAAATATCATTGCCAAATATCATCACCAAGCTATATTCTTTACAACAAGCTAAAGTTACGGGATAGTTGTTGCATGTATATAAGAAATGGAAACCTTTTCTCTATCTCACCTTTAAGATAGAATTTCTCAAGAGTACTTTAGCTAATAGATAAAAAACTAAATCATATCATAAAATTAAAGCAGATTGTAGATTCAATCCATTGATGCGAAATAAATCAAAACCAATGTAAATTTCACATAAAACCAACAGATCAAACAAGAAACAAACATAGATGAATTGAGAACTAAAAAAAGGAATCTGAAGTACCTCTTGCTGTTGAAGGGAACAACATCTCATGTGGCCCCATCATTTGTTGTTTCCATTGAGATGAAAGATGAGATGTGAGACGTGATGAAAGATGAGATGTGAGATGAGATAAAATGAGATGAATTGAGAGATTCATTTCATGAAATGAAAGATGATATATGAGATGCGATGAGATGAGATGAGAGATGATATATGAGATATGAGATTATATATGAGATATGATATGAGATGAGAGATGGCATGAGATGATAAACACAATGAGAGGAGATGAGATGAGATATGAGATTAGAGATATGAGATATGAGATATGAGATATGAGATGAGAGATAAGATATGAGATGAGATAAGAGATGAGATGTGAGATGAGAGAGATGATGAGGTTTACGCCCTTTGTGAAGTTCTTCCATCTACACAAAAATGTAAGAGGCAATGTAGTCTATACATATACTTTTGGTTAGCAAGGTATACACCATTAATGATAATACTAGAGAATGAGAATAGCAATACAAATATTTTATAATACTTATTTTAATTTTTTTAAATAGATATCTACTCGATAAAAGCAATAAATAGTATCAAACATGGAATTTTATATCGACTTCAAGATATCGTCTCTCAACAACCTATCATCAAAAAATCTTTTGCAAATATTACAAACAAATTAAAAATATATATATACAACAATAACAAATATCACTAACAAAAACAATATAAAAACAAAAAATGAATTAAGTTTCTCTCACATATATGCAAATATCATTGTCAAATATCATCACCAAGCTATATTCTGTACAACAAGCTAAACTTCCGAGAGATAGTTGTTGCATGTATATAAGGAATGGAAACCATTTCTTTATCTCACCTTTAAGAAAGAATTTCTCAAGAGTGAATTTCTCAAGAGTACTTTAGCTAATAGATGAAAAACTAAATCATATCATGAAATAAAAGCCGATTGCATATTCAATCCATTGATGCGAAAGAAGTCAAAACCAATGTAAATTTTACATAAAACCAATAGATCAAAAAGTAAACAAACATAGATGAATTGAGAACTAAAAAAGGAATCTGAAGTACCTCTTGCTGTTGCAGAGGAACAACAGCTCATGTGGCCCCATCTCTTGTTGTTTCCATTGAGAGTTCTTGCAAAGAATGCCTCTAAAACTTGACAACAGCGACGAAAACAAAAACATTTGGAGATAAGGAATGAGAGATGAGATGAGATATGAGATACGATATGAGATGAGATGAGATATGACATGAGATAAGATGAGTTGAGACATGAGATAATATATGAGATGAGATGAGATGTGAGATATGAGATATGATGAGATGAGATGAGATGAGAGATGAGATATAAGATGAGATGAAAAATGACATGAGATGAGATATGAGATAAGAGATTAGATATGAGACGAGATATGAGATGAGATAATATGAGACGAGAGATGAGATGTGAGTTATGACATGAGATGAGATATGAGACAATATGAGATAAGATGTTACGAAACAGGAGATGATATATGAGATTAATGAGATGAGATATGAGATACAAGATGAGATAAGATATGACATGCGATAAGATATGAGATAAGATGAGATGATATGTGATACGAGATATGATGAAATAAGATGAGATGAGATATGAGATAAGAGATGATGTATGAGATGAGATAAAATATTATATTAGTTGAAAAATGACATGAGATGAGATATGAGATAAGTGTTGAAATGATATGAACTGAGAGATTAGATATGAGATGAGATAATATGAGACCAGCGATAAGAGATGAGATATGATATGAGATGAGATGGAATATGAGATGAGATGAGATGATAAATGAGACAAGATGGGTGATGAGATATGAAATGAGATGAGATATGATTTGATATATGATACGAATGAGATACGATGAGATATAATGATATATGAGATATGAGATATGAGATATGAGATATGAGATGAGATATGAGATATGAGAAGATAAGATATGAGATATGATATGAAATAAGATGAGATAAGAGAATGAGATATGAGAATGAGATATGAGATGAGAAATGATGAGATATGAGATGAAAGATGAGATATGAGATGGGATGAAAGATGAGAGATATGAGATGATATATGAGATGAGACAAAATGATATGAGATCAGAGATGAGATGAGATGAGATGGCATATGATATGAGATGAGATGAGATATGAGATGATATATGAGATATGAGATGACATGAGAGATGACATGAGATGAGACATTAGATGAGATGAAAGATGATATATGAGATTTGAAATGAGATGAAAGATGAGATATGTGATGGGATAAAATGAGATGAGATGATAGATTCATGAGATGAGATGATAGATTCATGAGATGAGATGAGATGAGATATGATATGAGATGAGATATGATATAAGATGACATGAGATGAGATGAAGGATAATAAATGAGATGAGAGGTGGGATATGAGATATGAGATGAGAGATTATATATGAAATGAGATGAGATATGTGATATGTGATATGAGATGTGATATGAGATATGAGATGAGAGATAAGATATGAGATATGAGATGTGAGATGAGATGAGACATGAGATGAGAGAGATATGAGGTTTACGCCCTTTGTTAAGTTCTTCCTTCTGCACAAGAATGTAAGAGACAATATAGTCTATCTATACTTTTGTTTAGCATGGTAAAACACCAATAATGATAATATTAGAGAATGAGAATAACAATACAAATATTGTACAATACTTATTTTAATTTTTAAAAAATAGATATCTCCCCGATAAAAGCAATAAATAGTAGATCAAACATGTAATTTTATATCAACTTCAAGATATCTCGTCTCTTAACAAACCTATCATCAAAATTTTTTTTGCAAATATTACAAACAAATTAAAAAAATAATATACAACAACAACAAATATCACTAACAACAACAATATAAAAACAAAAATGAATTAAGTTTCTCTATCAAATATACAAATATCATTGTCAAACTTTGAGAAAAATCCATTTGTGCATTAATGCAGCTTTATTGTAATCTTTTTTTTTCTGAACACTTAACTTTCATATAGAGACATTGTAATGCCAATGATGAAATTAATGAGGATGGTCTCAATAATAATAATATAAAAATATGATGAGATAAGATGAGAGGAGGTGATAAAAATTATGAAAAATGATGTAACTAGATGTATCGTGACGGTTATGAACATGAGGATTTGATAAAATCATGATTATATGAAAAGATGATTAGATAATAAATAATATGAAAATATGATGAGAAGTCATCAGATGTTGGACACGACTGATCTAGCAAAATTCATGCAAATTTTATATGATGGAACAAAGACCAAAAAATATGTTTCTTGTCATAGATATTGTTTGTAACGCAAAAATAAAAAATAAAAAATAAAGCAATTAACTTGCAAGTAGTAAGTGTATTGAGAAAAGCACATCTAGATCCTAATTACAACTAATTGGAATTCCTCTAGGATATAGTTTCAACCAAATAAATAACACACATAAAGACAAATAAAGAGAAAATGAAAAAGCAGTGCTAAAATGTTAGTGACACAATCTGTTTGCATGCTTGTAAAACTTGTATATGTCAGATCTAAATTCGTCCTACATACAATTTCAATCCAATAACACACGCCCACAACCACACGCAAACGCAAACCCCACACCATTGCAAATGCCCTATTTAGATATTGGCCGTAATGCAAAAACCAAAAAACAAAAAAGCAATTGCCTTGCAAAGTAGGGACATGTATTGAAAAAAGCACCTCTAGAGTCTATTACAACTAATTGGAGTTCCTCCTAAATACAACTTCCAGAGAGCTCTCCATGCTCGTAGAACATGTACATATCATCCAAATACTTAACTATGTAGTTTATTCTCGTTTGTTTTGGAAAAACATCTCATCTCATCTCATTTTATCTCATTTAATTATTACAATTTTTTCAACTTCCAATACAAAATAAAATAAACAATTCAATTTTTTTAAATTATAAAATAAAAATAATATTAAAAAATATACTATAACAATATTTTATTCAATTTTTTAACTTTAATCTCATCTCCGAAAACAAACGAGGCCGATCATGGAAGAAAGGATTATAATTGTTCTTGAATTAATAAAGTGAATTTTATGTCAACTGAATACAAAATCAAAACGGGAGAAAAGTATGAAGAAACACAAACTAGTTAGTTCTAAATTAATAAAAGTGTATTTCATTGTCCGAGACATTAAACTGGACCTTATTTTTTTTGTCAAAAATATTTAACTTACGTGCATCCTTTGGCACTAACAAAAACCAAGGTTGTGAAAGAATTGTATCGGCAACATGTATTCTATATAGCTTTCGTGCTACATCAATCACACCAAATTTTTTTTTTTTTTCTAAGTATCAATCACACCAAAGTTGACCCACACTATTGAAGTAATCAATATAAATGCATGTATTTGGTCCCTTTTTCTGCACAGTAATGCATATATTTCCACACTTTGTGAGATTATCCACGCAAAAATAGCAATGCAACCACTCAATAAAACAACAACACAAAAATAAGAATGCCAAGATTTGGTTGAAAAATCAGAGCAAAATAATGTCATTAAACTACTTCAAAGCAACTCATCCACAAAATAGGATGCAATGATTAACCTAGAAACTCGTACCTTTTTTGTTCTGCTTTCATGACTGCAGCAAATGAAAGCCCCAACACTCAGAAGTCGATTTTCCTGTAAAAAAATTCTTCGGGATTTGTGGAACATTTGAAAGAATTCAAAAAGAAAGTTAAATTTACTATATAGCATCTATTTTCGACTTTTAATTATAGATTTATTTTAGTTTAATACTTCTCACTGATTCAAAATAGAAAAAACACTTGTTTAGAAAAGCATCAAAACAGCTGACCGTGTGTGCGTATCTTTTTTTTCCTTTCGGTGCGAAAAGAAATTGCAAAAAACAAACAAAAACAGTCTGTATAAAATGCCACTACATTACTGGTACAGTACAATCCTATTGAATTAATCAAAAGAAACTAGAAAAAACATTATCACAAAGATAACACCTATACGTTTCTTGGATATTTGAATCTGGCAGAATAGTAATTAATCACAAAAACTTTTTATGGAAATCATTGTGATGAAATAAGTGAGTCGAGAAGAAGGAAGAATTAGATCGACCTGTGGGCGTGTGAAGAAGCAGAAGAATAAGCGCGCGCTCTCTCTCTCTCTCTCTCTCCGCTACAGAGTCGGGACTCCGGCAGCCAGAGCAAAACTTTTTTCAGCAATCCCTCACATAGAAAATGAAATAAGAAAATTAGGAATTACGTTTGACTAAAAAAGAATAAAATGAAACTAAATCTATATGTTTCTATCAAATTGATTAAAACAAAAAACTTACGAATCGATAATCCAAATTGGTTCCAAACGAAAACTCAGCTTTAGATTCAATCCGATCTCTACTATGGAAATTAAAATCCAAATGTCTCAAGTCCAGCTAATGACAGCGTTATCTCACCATTGGATATTGTGACTCTAGAAATAGCAAAACATCACTCTGCAATCAATGCACCGAGACAATTGCAAGACAAAGGAAAATTATGTTTGGAAGTCTAGCTATGTATAATCTGTTTTATACGTAAGTTTAGCTTGTTGTACAGAGCCTTGCCATAGGCTTCATATATCATGTAGTTGCATGTATATAAAGAATGGAAACCTTTTCTCTATCTCACCTTTAAGATAGAATTTCTCAAGAGTGAATTTCTGAGAGTTCTTTAGCAAATAGATAAAAAACTAAATCATATCATAAAATAAAAGCCGATTGCAGATTCAATCCATTGATGCGAAAGAAATCAAAACCAATATAAATTTCACCTAAAACTAACAGATCAAAAAGTAAACAAACATAGATGCATTGAGAATTAAAAAAGGAATCTGAAGTACCTCTTGCTGTTGCAGGGGAACAACAGCTCCTGTGGCCATCTCTTGTTGTTTCCATTGAGAGATCTAGCAAAGAATGCCTCTAAAACTCGACGACAGCGACGAAAACCTTTGGAGACAGCTGTTGCGCGTCTCTACTCATTTAGCAGCTGCAGTGAGTAGTCTCCAGCTCGTCGAAACTCAATACCACAATCTCTCTCTTTCTCTCTCATTGAGTTGTTTCGTTTCTCTCTCTGCAGGCATGCACAGAGTTTTGCATTATGGAGGAGCATTCTCAACGGCTTCTTAAATTTTGAAATTCCTTGCCGTTATTAGTTTTAAAGTGAAAATATGAAATACAACGGCCAAAATAATATCCTTCTCTATGGTTAC
The DNA here is from genome assembly GCF_001411555.2 of Juglans regia. NCBI lineage: Eukaryota > Viridiplantae > Streptophyta > Magnoliopsida > Fagales > Juglandaceae > Juglans > Juglans regia. Next base: position 9,435,077 of record NC_049907.1, read on the forward strand.
TAATTTTATGTTCTGGGAATTCCTATCCGTTAAATGTTTAGTCATTTTATTTTATTTTGTAAAGAATATGATTAGGACTCAGTTTGTGGGGGGAGTTTCTGACCGTTGGATGGATATCAAATCAAAATGACTGGGCTATATATATCCTTCTATGCAATTTCCACTGATTATTGTTCCTGATTTATGTGTATTCGCATATTTGTAGATAAATTTGCAAAATGGTTCAATCACTATTATTGATTATTGGTATTGAATATGGTGAAAAGAATAAATATAGATAGAAGTCACTATTAAGAACATTTATTTTACACATGATATGGCATCATATAGACCACACATCTCTCCAAGTGAGTGTTGGAAATAATCAACTAGAAACAGTCACGCAGTGAGTGTAAAGCATGCACTGCTATAGTGACTTCACTCTAACATTACTCTAGTAGAAATATTTGATAAAATTGTTAAAATCATTTTTCTATTTTTTTAAATAGCTTTCTATTGAAGTTTTGCCTACTCTAGGAGGTCAAGGTCATGAGCGTCAATGATATTTCATTATTTCTGGAGCAAAGCCATTATTTTTGTAGAACAAAAACAACTAGCCACCTTGATGTTGGCATTGCACTATTACTATCCAAAAAAATTCAAGGCAGCTTTGCATTATTATCACCTCAATTCATAATTTAAAGGCATTAAATTTTCACATTTTAGGCTTACATTATATATATTCTTGTAGAGAAATGATAGTTACAATCGTGAGTGCGCAAATGTCGTTTAATCATTTTGAAAAAGTAAATAAATATGAGATCTACATAAAAAAAATTAATTTTTTAATAATAGATCACACTCTTTTTCAAAACGACTGCCTAATACTTACATACTTCATGACTACATGTAGCATTACTCTAAAATTGTTATTAGATAATTTTATAGAAATGTCACTTATTTAAAACTGAGTTATAAAAAAAAAACATAAAAATAGCTTGCACACTTCAGGTATATAGAGCATTACCCTTTCAAATAACCTTTCAAATAACTTTATTTCAAATAAATTATGAAAAATTAAAATTATTTCTAATAAAATAAGTAGTTGTTTGATTATAAAATATGTTCTGAAACGGTAAATAAAAGTATCGACAAAAAAAGCATTTTACAAACACCGAAAAAAAAAAAAAAACTGGTTTTGCATTTAATACATAATTTTAAGGTAAACTGTTTGTTATTTGTTGCCTGTGAGGACGTGAACGACAACAACAATGTCGGCTAATTTCTAGGGCTGGCTCCCACGAATGAGCAAACAGCCGGCATCATACGGCGCGGGTTTGCGACGAGGGGAAGGGAGGGGGAGGGGCTCAAGGGGAGGGAGAAAAAAAATTTAAACTAACTTGGCATAGTGTCACGTCCATATGTAGGATTTACTTGTATCTTTAGTAGTCCTATGAATCAAATAATGAAAGATTCTATCACTGGTTGACAATATATTATCTCATCATCTATTTTTTTATTATTATCTAAATATTTTATGATGTGATATTAGATGATTGAAGATTATTTATTATATTATACTTGTAAACTTATCATTTAATGCCACATCATAAGATGATGAAAAAAATGACAATGGATATATTTTTTTTTCTATATTCAATTCTATTATATATCTTTCTTTCAAGAAAAAAATGCATTCTTAAAAATAAATATAATTTTGTATAGACAGATTGAACCGATTTTGTGATGAAATAAAAAGATGGTTGGGCTCAATGAAGTATGAATCATTAATATAGAGAATATTCAGGCTTGGGGCTTAAAAGGCTGAAGATCGAAGGCAACATAGCCAGAAGTGAAACAAAGCTAAAATATGCAACCACCCCCACCCTAAACACTTAAATCAATTCAAAACCAAATGATTAGCGAGGAAGGAGAAGGAATAGAAGTTAGAACATAAACCCTAATGCTTAGGAAGTGTTTTCAAAGTTTAAACACATCGTCCATTTGCAATAAAAATTTGGTGTAGAGCTAATTTTTGAGGATGTATATTTTGTCACCCACTATTATTTCTTTTTTGGGGAATTACAAATTAAAAGCACAGATTATTTTATATATATATATATATATATTTTATTTTGCAACTCAATGTAACGTAACAATTGAAAGAAGGATAGGATAATAACTTCTCATTTTCAAATAATACAAGATTCCATTTATCACAATGGCCAATTCTTCTACTAGGCCGCCTAGGTTATAACACTGAAACTATATATTAATACTTTTAATTTACAACTTAATAAACAATCCATATTTTCAATTTACACTCGATCGGTTGAATTTGTTAATTAATGACAAGATCGTAATGAAATATACAGATTGAAAAAATATAAGTGATTTTGAAAAACATATCTCTCTGCTCCATATATTATGGATTTCGCGGAATGTTCAATATCAATGAGTTTAGATTAAATACTTGATCATTTGTGATGAATACATGTGATATATGTTCCGGAATGGTGGTTATCAATTAGAAAAGTTGCAAAAATACTTACACTCTTTAAAACATTAAAGAGTGTAAGTATTTTTGCAACTTTTCTAATTGATAACCACCATTCCTGCAGAGTCTGTTGGCGGTTAGTGTGCATGAAAAGTTTATTCGAGATGTTCATACAACTCTCACAGAATTAAGTGGATTTTTCAGAGACATTTATAGTAGAACGTTACAAGTTGATGCATTGTTAAAAATAGAAGCTGACATTGCAGTAATATTGTACAAATTAGAGAATTTGTACCCACTTTCATTTTTTGATGTAATGGTTCATTTGGTTGTGTACCTACCTTGTGAAACTTTAATCACTGACCCGGTTCAGTATAGATGGATGTATCTTATTGAAAGGTTTTTGAAAAAATTTAAGCGATCTGTGGGAAATAAAGCTCGTCCAAAAGGTTCGATTGCAGAGTCATATATTGTTACTGAGTGACATACATTTTGTTCAATATGTTTTCGTGAGGTTGATACTAGATTTACAAGACCAGATCGAAATTATAGAGAGGAAGGAGTTTCATCGATATTTACTTTGTTTTCCCAAACCGTGTGTCTCATAGGCGCACAAGGGGGCTACAACCTATGTGGGCGAGAGTTTGAAAGAGTTCGATAGTATGTCTTGAATAACTGCGCAGAGATTGATCACTACTTGAGGTTAGTGATGATCCTCTCAATCAATATTATCTTTAAGTTTATGTATAATAATACAGTATAACTTCATACAAATTAACAATTCACATAAACATGCGCATCGAACATATATAACTACTTCGCTCAAATAGTGTAACTGACGTAAAAAAGACACACAAAGAGAAATTTGCCTCGTAGTTTGAATATACGGTATTACTGTTAAGTCCAATTTTATAATATGAAGTTCATACTACTAAACTCTATTTTTTTTCTATATAATAATATTTATTGATATAGGTTGTATAGAGATATGGTGAAATTCAGAAGAAATCTCACCAGAACTATATGCTCTAGCATGTGGTCTGTCCAAGCGAGCCTTCCAGTACTCAAGATGTTTGGTGCGTGAATATAGATTTCACACAACTGATGGAGAACGATATAAGAAAACTCAAAATTGTGGGGTCGTAGTCGAAGGAAGCCATGAGGATGATAACATTGACTTATACGGAATTATGAAAAATATCATAGTGTTAAAAGTACGTGGGAGGATATATGGTCTAGTTGTTTAAATGTAATTGGTAGGATGTCTCAAATCCTAGGTTGGGAGTGCGTAGCAATGATTATTTTGTGAGTATCAATACATCTCGCACATGGTATGAGGACGATCCCTTCGTTCTCGCTTGCCAAGCAAATCAAGTTTTTTATTTAGATAATCTGGAGTACGGAAACCCATGATTGGTAGTGGAGAAGTTTGTACCAAGAAATGTATATGATTACATTCTAGAGGCATACGAACTACATGAAGAAGTTGATAGTCCAGCAAATAAAGAAACATATCAAGAAAACGAAGTAGACATTAATCTATTTGTTGAGCTAAGTGGGTTCTGCAAGAAGGTTGTATGTGGTGAGTTGGAACGGGTTAGAGAATTAAAATTTGGAAGGATCGTTGGCTTCCAAATGTACCTTTTAATGCCGAAGGTGATTTGGATTATGATGCAAAAATGAGTGACCTCATAGACATGGAAGTACCCCAATGGAAGGAAAAACTACTCCCATGGGTTTGCAATTTATTTCTCATATGGGCATTCAAAGGCTTATAGTTGAACGTGATTCACAAATTATTGTGACAATGTTGAATTCTAGTGATGTAGATTTGTTAGGTCATGATGCTATTTTAGCTTACATCAAGTATTTGTGTTTAGGATTTCTAATTGTCGAGTACTGGCATATCCCTCATGAAGCAAGTTCCCTCATGAAGCAAATTCTGTAGCGCATACTTTTGGCTTGTTTTTGTAAAAAGGTGGATGATGCTAAGATTTGGTGGCATTCCATTCCATACATTGTCAAGCAATAGTATGTTATTCTTGAAATGTCTCTATAATTGGTGCTCCTTATTGTTGAATGAAGTTGTTTCAGCTATTAGGTAGGGGGAAAAAAAAAACCGTTTCCCTCGTGATTGCCCTCAAATTCTAATTTTTTTTAACAAAACAAACCCACAGCTCATCATTTGCACAAAATAAACACGAAATTATTCCAACTCATCATTTTCTGATACCCTTCTAATTTCGTACCTTTCTAGAAAACCTTATAAAAAAAAATAGAGATAAACAACATCAACAAGAAAATCCCTTAATAAAGTAAATTATAGATTGACAACAAAATCAATTTCAAGATTGAAAACTTTCACATTTAATTTTGGCCTACAGTAATATTTGTTTATTTCTTGCATATTTAGTTTGTCATGTAAATTAGAATCACACAAAAATAAACCACTCACACTCTGTCTTGTTGGGCTCATCTTCTGTCAATTTACCAGACTAGTGGGTGTGGTTCACTTTAGTTACATGCCACTTCACCCGACTCTTATCTCAACATGTTTTCTTTTCTTTTTTTAGGAGACAATCAATCCTCTATAAAGCAATCAATGTCAATGTATCATTACCTGTTGTGGCGGCTCTCGTGCATATTAATGGCGACGTAAAAACTTGCTCTTTTATGATCATCTCGTCTTCCTTCATTCTTGTCGAGCCAAGAAACACTGCCGCTTCGTGTGGTATAAATAATATTAAGAAAACTGAACCAATCACCGAAGACCACGTAGCAAAGCCAAAATTGAAGAACATAGTCGAAAGAAAAAACGTCACGAGTCGGTCGCTTTGGATATTAACTACAGCGCTCTTCTGCCTTTCCTTTTTGTTTATTGGCTCTAATCTCAGGCTCTCGCAATATCACGCAAACTTCGAGACTTCGTCTGTTAGGGTTTGGAAAACCCCACCGTCTAAGGCAGGGCACGCCGTCTTCTTCGCTTTTCGGGGGGGGTTTGTGTGGAATGAGGAATTTGGATATGAATTCGGATCTTTTCGATCCGAAAACGGTGATGGACTCGGATTTCTCTCGCGGTCTGTCTGCTGGGGAAGCCGATTTCGGGTTCGCTTTTAACGACAGCAATTTCTCCGACCGGTTGCTCCGGATCGAGATCGTGGGAGATCCGTTGGAAAACCGGCCCGATTCTGAGGGTAAGTATCTGCTTGTTTTTTAAAAAGTTTGATAAGGGGAAGACACTAATTTTTTGGGGTTTTATGCTTGATATTTATGCTGGATAAATGGAACATGGAGCAGGTTAAATCCTAAATGGAAAGTCGGTTCTATGAGCCACTGTTTGCTTAAAAAGTTGCTTTGTTTTCCTGGGTATCTGGATGCTTCAGGTAGAGAAGTCGAAGTCCTAGATGTTCCAAAGCTTATAGGTTTCCGTTCGATCTTTTAGGGCTCTGTAAGGTTTTTGAGGGGGAGAAAAATGGAGTATTAGTTCCTGTCACACATCTAGAAGTTTTTTTATTTTTGTTTTGATGTTGGGGAACCTCTCCAAGGTAGGGCCTTCGGACCCACCCCTGCAGAGGAAACCCCATCTAGATGTTCTCATTTTATTATCTAGACTCTAGAGCTTTGCTTGCTATTATAAGAAAATGGAGGAAAAAGAGGGAAGAATGAGGGCAGCAGCTTGGTCTCTGTCTGTGTTTTTAGAAAGTGGAGCGAAATATTAGATAATGTGGTATCTGATCTGTTGGGAATGTTGTATTGGTTCAAAACTTGAGGGACCAACCAACTACTCGAAGAATTGCTGATTGAAATTAATATGTGACGAGTAAATGGTTAAAATCCTCTCAACCAAGCCTGAATACCAAGTAATTGAGGTCGTGTAATTACAAATTTTCTGCTTCTTGCGCAGACAATTGCAGTGATGAAATCAAAACAAAGAGATTCTTGTTTTGATGTGTCTTTAGTTGTAGGATGCCTGAGAAAATGAGAAAGTCAGACTCCTTTTGTAACACCCCCTTCCCGTAGGATAGAGGTATTACTAACATTCATAACATAATGCCCGGTAAAGAGATTCATATCTTGAAATACCTCATTTATTGAAAAGAATCAAACTATTAAAACTGAATTGAACATGATTGTTTCGAAAACTGAACTTCAAGTAAATGAACATAAACTAATCCTATGAATGACATAAAAGAAATCTAATTCTTGTGTGAATATCACTTATTCTGTCCTAAGACTTTGTACTAGATCTATTCCTGGTCATCCAGCTCTGCGTCATCATAATCACCATCTGTGAGAATTAAAACATGGAAGAAAACAAGAATACAAACAAAAATGAGTTGAATACTCAGTAAGTAGCACATCATACTGTAAAATATAATTTGGACTAGCATGCACTTAATTTCTGAAGACTCTTCATAACATACAGCATCACAAATTTACAATCATACACGTAACATAACTTTCTTTACTTATAAATCGTCACGGATTCTATAGCATACGTATTCATCATTAACATGAGCGGAAGCATACATAATCATGGCCAACATGTAACGTGAATGCATGATAACTTGTTTATCTTGTCTTAATATGGAGTGAAAGACGCTTGGGTCCGTGTTTCACTTAACTTGCATTACATGGAGTGAAACACGCTTGAGTCCGTGTTTCACTTAGCTAAATAACATGGATTGAGAGCGTGTTTCACTCAGCTGAATAAGATGGAGTGAAACACGCTTGAGTCCGTGTTTCACTTTACTTGTGGCTCACCACACTTGAGTCTGTGGCACAGTCTTAAAACTTCTTATCTTTCTTAATGCATGAGAATTCATTAGGCTTCATGAACTTTCTTAACATGGCATATTCTTGTACATGGCATAGCATAACATGACATAACGTAACATGATCTGAACATTTTATGACATTCCATGGCATACATGATATCTGAGTACTATATGAACATGGTATACATGATTTAAGTACTACATGGACATGGCATGCATGATCTAAGTATTACATGAACATGGCATACATAATCTAGATATTACATGAACATGGCTTGCATAATCTGACTATTCTATTACATAGCATACTTGACTTGAATTACTACATGAACATCTTATGACTTTCATATGATTTTTGTAACATTCAATCAATCAAACATATTCATTCATTCAATCATAATCTCATATTTTATCAAGATCGTGAAAAGGATCTAACCTTGACTTGTCTCTTAGCGTAGCATAGATAACCATCATAAGCACATCATATTTTCATACATAACAATAATATTCATAGTACGCATGCATTTATATGATCATACTATTTACCTCTTAGCGCTGCTTGCTGATTTCCAACTTGTAGCGCGTTACCTATACGAGGTACTAGACGTTACTAACTTCCTAGAAAAGCATGTCGTAATAATCCAAGTAATTAAATACGTATAATGGAACTTAACTAAAATAATAGGCTTCAAAGCAAACTCTAAAAACATACTTTAAAATCCCTTAAATACACTTTATAAAATTTGCGTCTATGGGCTCATAATTATTCAAATAGATAAAGCCCATGGAAGAGTAATGTTTTTCTGAAAATATAACCAGCCCAATAAAATACTAAAACATGTTTTTGTTAAGCACCACCAGCCCACTTTAAAACCATAAAACAGTTTCTGTCAACCCAAGTTCACCCACTTAAATTATCATAGTTTTTTAAATAAGCCCAATAAGTTCATTTGAAACTAGGCCCAATACCCCTTAAAGACAACACTAGCCGATTGGGCCTAAGGCAGATTACACAATCAAGGGTCAAAAAGGCATGTAAGTAATTACAGAATTAGTGGAGGGGCTTTTTGGGAAAGGCTGAAAACAAAACACAAAGGGAAATACATCTTACAGCAAGACTAGATGGAGGGGTATTTGTGTAAAATTAATAGTATTGCATGGGTATTTTAGGAAGGCTGAAGTAAAAGAAACAAAAGGTGGAAAGGCATGCTTACGGGAGAGTGGAAGAGAGTCGTGCGATAACTCACCGAGGAAATGAGGCTGAGGCGACGGCGGCTCTGGGGTGGTTGGAAGCGACTGGTGACGCGATTGGGTCCTCTGGGCAGTGGTGCGATGCAAGAGAGAGTGAGAGAGAGTCAGACCAAGAAGTGAAAAATCACGGTGAGAGAGAGATTCCGTCGGGGACTTACCGGAAAGGAGTGGGTTCAATGGAATTAGGCTGGTCGGTGATTTCTAGGCAGCCGGGGTAGTGCTCTGACGTCCTAGAGTGGTCAACGGTGGCTGGGCAGAGTATATACAGCTTTTGCGAAGTGAGTTCTGTGTAATTTTTGTGTGTTCAAAGCATAGGGTTTACGTGGGATTTTATAGACGATGGGGAGGGAAGCGGCTTGAGTCCTTAGTAGATATGCTAGGGTTTGAAGTTGGCTACACTTGGGAAAAATTATTCCTACGAGAATAAGGATTCTGAGAGGATTTTGAAAAGTCGAGTTGTAGTTTCAAACTAGGAAACTAATCTAATATGGAAACTAATGGATAACTATACAAAAGTTTTGATAGGAAAAGAATCATCGATTTAACAAATAGCATATTTCCTAAAATGAAAATAAAAATAAATAAATAAATAAATACTAGTTTTTAAGCCCTAAATTTGGACCCGTATGTTACACCTTTACTCATGATTGTGCTGGAAATTCTTGAGATTTGATTTATCTGTTACCTAGGAACCAAAGTTATGGGAGATATGGCGTTTTAGTATATATCATTGTCACGCCATCCACTTTCTATGCAACTGGACATCGTTATTGCTTTATATTTTGTTATGATCCCATTGTGATGTGATGTCATTTGCTGGAGGATGTGTGGGCATGCAACGTAGCTTTTTGGATTCTGTATTTACTTGTTGTTTGGGTCTTTTATTTACTTGTCATTTGAGTCATTGTAGTAGTCTATTTTCATAGAGTCGGTTATTTTACTTTACACATGTTGTTTGGTTATTTGTCTAGTCTGTTATCCCTGCGAGGGTATGAGAAAAAGAGGGCACAGAGTGAAGGAATCTGGAAAATTGCTAAGGCTTGATTGTAAGGAGGTTTCTGGAATCCCTCAAAGTATTCCTTCTATCAATATACGTGGGGCTCGTTGGAGCTTTTTATCTAACACCTTCCAGCCATTTCTATTTCTCAATACAGCTACCCAACGTTACAACCCAACCATTTCCTCATTACATCACAACCATTGCACAACAGGATTATAACAATTGGTATTAGAGCAGGGATCTCGTTACAAGTTTAAGTCACGTAGGGGGCGACCTATAGGTTGGATTAAAATGCCTTAGTCCTATGTATGGGCATGTTATTAAGTTATTAAATACTGATAGATGAGTGAAGCCGTCAAAAGGAAAATGGCTACCACTGGGTCAGTGTTGATAGAGTGGGCCGCCGTAGACGGGGTAAGATTCAACAAACAACAAACAAATTTGCTGGAAAAGATTTTGGACAAGTTGCTGGAGATGAAAGAAATACTCGACGGAATACATGTAAATTGTAAGAGAATGTAGCAAAATTGTGTGGGGGGTGCAGCAGACTCTCTTGGAGTGGCAAGACTGGGCATCTAAGAATTCAATTGAAGAAAAACAAAAATCAGTAGTGCAGGAAGAAAATGGAACGAAGGATGAAGATGAAATCGTGAAGGAAGAAAAGAAAAAGGCAGTTGAAGTGGAGGAGATAGTGGCAGTGCCCACAGTATCGGTCTCAAAACCCATTTTTCCCCTTGTCAAGCTCAAATGCCAACACTGGAGTTGTCTTGCAGATCTCGGAGATGGTGACCCAGATCTCCTTGGTGGGCTCACGGATCCAATCTCCGACCTACTCCCTGCACGTCTCACATGGCACCTTTCCTGGAAGACCCACACCCTTTTGATTTCCAAGATCAAAGGAACACCCAAACCGCACAATGCCCAATCGAAGATGCATCAACTGCAACAGCTTGGGTCCAATATATGTTTGTACGGATTTTTGGAGTTTCGTTTGTATGACTTGCAGTGGGAGACATCATGAATTTACATTTTGCGTGAAGTTTGTCCCCATGGCGAAGTTTACTTCTCAAGAAGTTGAAGCACTTCAAAACGGTGGTAACCAGCGTGCAAGGGAGTTGTTTGATAAAATGCTTGAAGAAACCCTTGTCTACAGGGACTCAATAAATTCTGAGTACTGGAAGTGGGGAAATGAAGCTGAAGAGTTGGGCAGTACTCTCAGTGGTAAGCACATTTTCCCTATCTCCATTTCCACTTCCTATCGAGAGTTGAGTGCAAAGTATACCATTGAAGGCATTTTTTAGATATTTGAAGCCCTTCATTTTTCTCTTGTAACCCTTGGTGGAGGACCATGGAAAAATCCCACAGTTGAGGGTGTTTCAGGTGGAGGTTGGGCTACAGGAAACATTGGGTTGGGGTTGGGGAGGTATGTTTTATTCTAACTCGAGCTTGATGTATATTTTGGGTAGTTTTTCGCAGGCTTTTTGGGGCAGTAGGAGCTCTCTAGTATAGGTTAGGGATACATCTAGTGTACTTGGTTACTCCTATTGATATATATAATACTTATAAAATATACATCCCAATTTTGTGAAGATACCGTTTGACAGCGTAGAGGGAGGAGAGAGACACTCGTGAGAAAACACCCATGTGAGAGATACTATCTCGCCGCTGCCTTGGCCAGCGAGTGGTTGCTCACCGCCAGCTTAGACATCATTGCCGAGCCCCCGGTGATCTCACGAAGGGTTGTTCAGAGCTTGCCATCCCGCCAGCGAGAGATACACCTGTGCGTAAGGTGTATTACCCGTAAGAGAGAAATCCATTTTGCCGTAACCTAGGCCGGCAAGTGGCTCCCGGCAGCACAGAATAGACTAACGGACCCCTGGCATCTACGCCGAGGATTTTCCGGCATTGGTCAACCCTCCAGCAACCTGGTTTTCTTCTAGATCCGTTTCTGGGATCTGTTTCTGGTGGCCGTTCTGCCGCCACCCACCCTTACCGGAGAGAGACACAGCACGGTCGTCACAGATAAAGCCGACGGACCCAGGCAACCTCGCTGAGGGCCATTCGGTGTTGGTCCACCCTCCAACGACCTAGATCTTACTGTGTCGTCTCTCAAAGCACTTGCAATCCTCCCGATGGCTCCGTTGGTCGTGCCATCGTCACAGACCGAGTCGACGCTCTCAAGTGAGTCTTTTGGGAGTACTCCGGTGTCAAGCTTTGAGTTTGAAGCCGTTGGTCTTCAACAGTGGTCCTTAGCTGTGTATTTGTGTAGCAGATCTCTAATCTAGTCTCAATGTGATTATGAATGGTTGTTGAAGGAGGGGTGTTTGGTCAGTATGGGTTCTTCTATGGTGTTAGTCATAGAATCCAAATCCTTTACTTTGGTGAAGGAGGGGCATATGTTGGCCATTACTAAAAGGGGTCGAAGGGTGATTTCTAAGTTGGTTTTGGGTTCAACAACAGTGCAGTGGCTGGCTAAGGCCATGGAAGCGTGCACAAAGGATGAAAAACAAGATTTTTTCTCCACTGCCCGAGAAGGTAGACGCAGTTTCACGGCGCACCGTTGCTCAAATGCTCCAGGACGTTATATGGCGGTAGAAGAGTATGGTGGTGGTGGGAGGAGGAATTTTATTTTCATTCCTGAGGAGGGGGCAGTGGTTGGAGAAGGATGGGGGAGGTGTTGTGTGGTTTGGAAGGACAAGGTGCTGCAAGACGTGGCTCTGCTAGGGAGTCGTGTGGCAGACATGTCGGTGGCATGTCAGCGAAGGAAAACTTTGAGGTGCACAAAGATCCTAGTACATCCTCAGTGGTGAGGCGATCCTATGCGATAGCTCTAAAGACGGGTCATGCTTCGGGAGAGTGAAAGGGATTCGAAAATCACGTCTCAAGACCAGCTTGTTGAGATGCACAATTCCTTAAAGGAGATGGAAACCCAACTTGTCGAGCTGAAGGTAGCGATAGGTTTCTTGTCTTTGAAAATAGACCAGCTTTCAGTTGGAGGCAACATGGTTGTAAGAAACAAGATAGGCCCAAATCATTTAAACCGAGTTAAAGAAAAACGAAAGATCGGATTCAACTCTGTCCCTATTTCTAGATCCAGGAGAGTATGGCGGGTCAAAAGGAAAGTCGGGTTATTTGAAGCAGGGTCTATATCGGGTATCAGCGTAGAGACATCAGTAATGGAATGTCATTCGTCTCATATAATACAGAATAGACCGATAGTCGGTACTACACCCTTAGTCCTCGAAGCTCCCTCGTCAGAGTTGAAGGAAAATAGTGTGCCAAGGTCTGAAGGAGATGTAGGGACCCCAGAGATGAAGGGACTTGCTATCACCTCAAAGTCTCCAATGGGGGCCATGATACTATTGGAGCGAACCAATGGAGTTGCTAGAGAACCAAAGGGTTTGGCATTGGTGCCTTGTGAAGATGAATGTCTAGAGTCGGGAGTGCAATTGGATATTGTGTCTGGAGATAACGTTGCTCCCCTGGTTTCTCTTCCACCAATAGTGGACTGGATTTTGTCTAAAATTAACAAGATTCAGCAGTTTGTGGGAATTTTACATGGAGGATGTGAAGACCAATTCAATGAACTAATCACTGCGATTGAGACAAGCCACACGCTTGAAACCAAAATTTCAAGAAAAGCAGGGAGTTACAGTGTCTTTCTTGGACAATTAACTACGACGCTAAAGGTGGTAGCTCAACTAGAGGGAAGTCTAAAGGGAGGACATTGTGACGACGGGGGAATCAAGGGTTTGGGGTTGGGTGTTCGGGTAGAGTTTTAGTTCCACGAGAAACAAGCGTTGGGACCGGTCTGGTGTATTTTGGGTTGTCCTTTTCACGGCTTTTTGGGTCATTAGAGGCTTTTTGGGTCATTTTGGGTAAAGTGTTTTCTTGTATACATTCAGTGTACTTGATTTCTCCTTTGATATATAATATTTTTTATTTATCAAAAAAAAAATATAATACTTACAAAAAAAAAATCTCACGGTTGAGTTTGCCAATAATTTTAAGGGGGTTCCATTTAGCAAACATTTGATACACTTGCATTCTTACAATGGGTAAAATGATCGATGGCAGCTTTCGGAGAGTGATGCTCACGTTGGTGGTGTGAATGACTTGGCATTCTCACACCCAAAGAACCAATTGTGTGTGGTAACTTGTGGAGTTGATAAATTAATAAAGGTTTGGGATTTGTCTGGAAGAAAACTTTTTAACTTTGAAGGTCATGAAGCACGTGTTTATTCCAATTTTCCTCATCAAAAGAAAATATTCAGTTTATAATTGCAACTGTTGTTGACGGGAAAATTAAGGCTTGGTTGTGGGCTCCAAGGTTGACTATGATGCACCTGGACAGGGGTGCACTAGAATGCTCTACAGTGCTGATGGAAGCCGACTATTCTCTTGTGGAACAAGTAAAGATGGTGACTCTTTCCTAGTTGATTGGAATGAAACTGAAGGAGCAATAAAGAGGACATATTCTGGATTTAGAAAGATATCTGCTGTTAAATACATTTCTTATGAGAAATTTAAGGAAAACATGGTATATGATGATATTGGCATGCTCGAAGAACAAGAAAGCTTGGAGATAGAAGAAGAAAATGAGATGGAACCTTCCCCCATGTAACGGCCCAATGGAAGGCTCAAACCACATAGCATATACTCCAAAAGGACTAGTCAATGATGCAATTGAAGCCTCATTAGAACCTTATAAAGAGGAAGAACTTCTCATTCCCAAGTAATGTGGGATCTCATACACTACCTACCATTATCCATATCATATAGGGGTATCATAATCTACCCCCCTTAAATTCCCAACGTCCTCGTAGGCCTGTCCATTATAGGTGACACAACTCAAGTCTCACATTTCTGGTTGGGATTGGCTCTGATACCATTTGTAACGCCCCAATGGAAGGCCCAAACCACATAGCCTATACTCCAAAATGACTAGTCAATGATGCAATTGAAGCCCCATTAGAACCTTGTAAAGAGGAAGAACTTATCCTTCCCAAGCAAGGTGGGATCTCATACACCACCTACCATCTCGACATGGACCAGTGAACGTGGGAGCAAGGTTCTTGTGAATATGGATAGCTTTGGTGCTGTTGGAGATGGAGTTTCTGATGATACCCAAGCTTTCTTAAAAGCATGGGACATTGCCTGCTTTAATCCAAAATCAGTTCTATTGGTGCCTCATGGACGACTTTATCTTGTTAATGTAACAAGATTTAAAAGGGCCATGCTCAGAAAAATTAGTGATCCAGATTGATGGAACAACTCCAAAACACTCAAAAGCAAGGTACGAGGAAATTGTTCAGGATAGCTCCTTGGTTAGTTTGGTTGGGTACAAATTACTACTGATTTACCTTTCACAACTGCCCTTCAAAAGTTCATCGTATTCCATATTTTATGAAGGAAGTCAGCCTACTGTTTTACAAAGAGTTGGCTTTGCAACAGCAGATTTTGTTTTCCATTGAGTTATTTGTGCGGCTCAAGAGGTGAAGCCTTAAGAAGTCCATTGGTAGACTGTCGTCTACTTGTGCTTTTTGTGCTCATTCATTATCATAAATGTGTTGTGAGAAATGAGTCCATAACCGATTTGAGTGTTGATGGTCATACTTCAGATTATCTTCTGAAGGAAAATACGTATTTTTCTGACAACCCTTATTGTAAGGCCTTAGAGAATGCGACAGATTTTGAAAGTGACCGTATAGTTGTTGAGTGGCAGGAGTCGCTTTCAAATAGTGGTGTTAAATTGGATGAAAGGGGGAATATTGCACCTCAATTGTTTAAAATATTGCCACTTAGGGATGTTCTGGGGTGGTATGGAATAAAATTGCTAAAACTGTGGGAATACCATTGGATAAAGAAACAAATCTTGTGGCCCTTTGATAGAGGAAAGGGAAAAGAAACTGTAGAAATGTTAGATGCCAGGTTCACTTTTGTCTTCTCAACACCGAGACCAAGGTATTTGCAGTATGTGATGCTCCACATGCCAGCTCATCCAGAAACTATCAATGCTCTAAACCTTGAGGACAAGGTTCTTTAAAGGAAGGAGATTGTTATGATCCCATCGTGATGGATGTTGTTTGCTGGAGGATGTGTGGGCATGCAACACAGCGTTTTGGAGTCCATATTTACTTCTTGTTTGGGTCTTTTATTTACTTGTCGTTTGAGTCATTGTAGTAGTCTATTTTCATAGTCTGTTATTTTACTTTACACTTGTTGTTTGGTTATTTGTCTAGTCTGTTATTCCTGTGAGGATATGAGGAAAAGAGGGCACGGAGTGAAGGAATCTGGAAAATTGCCAAGGCTTGATTGTAAGGAGGTTTCTGGAACCCCTCGAAGTATTCCTTCTATCAATATACGTGTGGCTCGTTTGAGCTTTTTATCAAACACCTTCCAGCCATTTCTATTTCTCAATACAGCTACCCAACGTTACAACCCAACCATTTCCTCATTACATCACAGCCATTTCACTACAGGATTATAACATATTTGTTTTGGTGACATGCATTCTGGTATTATTATGCTTGAAACTATGAAACGAAATGTTCTGCTTGAGCTTTTTCTTTTATTTTCTTAAATAAGCAAGTGAATCGGACATGTTTGCACCTAACTAGATAGTACACCATAGGAATACCTAAATAGGAACAGGGAAAGAGACCAGAAAATCACCAAGACAGCAAGACTCTGCCCATTCAAATCTATAGAGGCTGTCCAAAGGAAAGCTCTATCCTTGAATGGTTGGTCGTTGAAGAGAAAGAACTGGGAATTTGCGCCTATTTGCTTGCTTACTACGCCATCCATGAGCTCTTTTAGCTGTTCTTGGAGGAATGATGTCCCAAATATGTATCATGATGATAAGTTTTCTTATTCACCTCTTGTGATTCTCATTGGCAATGTATTTGGAGATGTCAGTTTGGAAATTGAATATATCTATAGTGAGATTTCACGTTGTTTCTTGACTTTGTTCGAGTTGATTGAGATAGGAGACATGAAAGGATCTGGTTTCCTTGAGGATGAAAATATATTTAAGTTGTATGGTCTCATGTCTAATAGCATCCCAAAAACATAGTTTGGCATATGGAAGATTTTATATTCCATCATGATTAATTTCTGTGTATGTGTATTGTGTGCTGGCTTCCTGATTCATGCTTAATGTTTTCCTTTCTTTTCCAGTTTTGGATGTTACTTCATGGGATGTGGAGCAAATTTTGATATGTAACCAGCCTGATATGGATGAATGTGTGGCCTGTCAAAATCCAGATGAGGAAGCTGATGCAATGAGTGAAGAATCACCTTCAGGTTTGTATCAATCTTAAATATAATGTTTACTTTTTTATCTTGTGTTTTTTTAAGATGAGAAAATATTTGATCTGAATTCATCATGACTTTTTGCTTGATCCATGTCTCTCAAAACATAATGAGACCTTCCTGTTTAGGACTTCAATAAGTGCAATATCATCCAAACAATAACCTAAATATTAAAAGGTGAAGAGTGAGTTGTGTAAAATGCGCTTGATCTTCTTGAAACTAGAGCAAGATTTTCTTCTAAGAACTTTATCTTGTGATGTGTTCTAAGATTGCTTATTGTTCTCATAGGCGATGAAGCTGGGAATAGCAATGATTCTAGCTGGAGCATGGATTGTTCGGTAGTTGTAAGAGTCAAAACATTGCATATCAGTTCTCCTATTTTGGCAGCCAAAAGTCCATTCTTTTATAAGGTATAGATTATATCTTACCTTAAGGTGGCTTTACCTATGTTTACTTGTGCTATCGCTACTTAAAAAAAATTACTCATATTGTTGGTAAATGGGATTTTCATTCCTCTTATTATTGTAGTTATTCTCAAATGGGATGAGAGAGTCAGAGCAGCGACATATAACCCTTCGTATCAATGCCTCTGGTATAAAGAAATATCCTAAACTTTGTGTTTTCTTACTATTATTCTTTAAATATCCTAAACTTCCTGTTTCTAACTATTATTGTTAAAATATACTAAACTCCCTGTTTTCTTACCATTATTCTTTATATTTGTTGAAACTAATTAGCTTCTTGATTGTGCATGGAAAATTCAACTTACAATTCTTTTCATTTCCCCCTTGTTGCAGAGGAAGTTGCCCTCATGGAGCTTTTGAATTTTATGTACAGTAATACCTTATCCGTCACAACAGCTCCCGCTTTGCTGGAAGTTCTTATGGCTGCCGACAAATTTGAGGTCGCCTCATGCATGAGGTATTGCAGCCGACTATTGCGGAATATCCCAATGACACCTAAGTCTGCATTGGATTATCTTGAGCTTCCTTCTAGTGTTTTGATAGCTGATGCGATCCAGCCATTGACTGACACTGCAAAGCGGTACCTTGCTACCCGCTATAAGGACATCAACAAGTAAGTTCTAATTCCAAGTACAATATACAACTCGATCTTCATTTCCCTCCTCCTGTCTTCCCTTTCTTTTCTAGTCTTATTTTCTTTTAGTCTTTTCTTATCAGAAAAGTTACTTTTAAAGGTAGAGTTGTGTTATTAATACCTGTCAAAGCGTTTTTAAACTTCCTCACAGATTATCCTCTTATTTCCTGCGTCATGCAATTCTCTCTTCATGTTTGTTACACGAGGAAAATGCCACAATTTTCTGTTAGCCATGGGTCATAAACTCCAATACGTTATATGTTGCATTTTCTACCTATACCTTTTGGCTTGGTTAAACAAGAGGAACAGGATCCTTAGGTTTTAATATCAGTTAACATGAAAAGCAGTTTCATATGTTGCGACGTTATAGCAAAGTTGATCCACACAATCAGCAAAGTGTCAATAGCGTTCAGATTAAGTGAGCACATCTATTAATTAACTTACGATAAACATTATTAAAAAAAAATGAGCACAACTATTCATTATTGCTGCTACTGCTATTGTTTCGCTTGATGTTTTCTTCATCTTTATGAAAATTAAATGCAATTTGCCTTCTGGTTTTTACCACTTTTGACCAGGTCCCAAGAAGATTTGATGGACTTGCGCCTTGCTGGAGTAGAGGCAGTGTTGTCCAGTGATGATCTCCAGGTTGCATCAGAGGATACTGTCTATGACTTTATGTTGAAATGGGCTAGGGCTCAGTATCCAAAACTGGAGGAGCGACGAGAAGTCATTGGCAAAAATCTGGCACGCCTTATTCGATTTCCTTACATGACGTGCCGGAAGCTTAGGAAGGTTTTAAGCTGTAATGATTTTGATCATGAGGTGGCATCCAAATTTGTTATGGAGGCCCTCTTTTTTAAGGCTGAGGCACCACACCGCCAACGCATTCAAGCTGCAGAAGAGTCTGCCGTTAGGTTTCGCCGCTATGTGGAGCGAGCCTACAAGTATCGCCCTGTCAAGGTGGTAGAATTTGAACTTCCTAGGCAGCAGTGCGTGGTGTACCTGGACCTGAAGCGGGAGGAGTGTGCAAATTTGTTCCCTTCTGGACGAGTGTATTCTCAGGCATTCCACTTGGGGGGCCAAGGCTTCTTCCTGTCAGCTCATTGTAACATGGACCAGCAGAGCTCTTCCCACTGTTTTGGGCTGTTTTTAGGGATGCAGGAAAAGGGATCGGTGACTTTTGCTGTAGACTATGAATTTGCAGCAAGATCAAAGCCAACAGATGAGTTTTCCAGCAAATACAAAGGCAACTACACCTTCACTGGGGGGAAGGCAGTTGGCTACCGAAACTTATTTGGCATACCCTGGACTTCTTTCATGGCTGAAGACAGTCACCACTTTGTAAATGGCGTCCTCCATCTGAGAGCTGAGCTTACCATCAGGCACTGACTCCCGCGATCTGTTCACAAGGCCGATTAGTGGGTGGGTCTAACCTTTCGTTCTATTGTTTTTCCCGCTCCTTTCCTCGTAGAACTTGAAAACACAGCACTTGTAATGATCAGGCATTACGACCTCCCCCCCCCGTCTTTAGATACTTTAGGTGTCAGGCAGTCTCAGGGCCTCCTTCTTGTGTTTAGAAGGAACGGGGAAATTTGTAAATGGGTTTCAGTAGGTCGCAAAAGTTAAAAATGTTATTTTGGGTTTTTAATCATGGAACCGAGTGGCAAGCATGATTGTTTCGCCCAAATTAATCTTTCTATGTTTCATTGGGAGTAAGGAATGTCTCGAGTACTTGGCCTCCGTCAAGCAACTATACTTGGATCTATTCAATCGTATCTGGGATTGTCTGTTGTTGAGTGAGTGTGAGTGCATGCAGTTCATAACTTCATAAAGTGAGGCGAGATATTAAGAAAATAAAAAAAAATTAATGGAATTCATTTGCAGAAACATATAATAAACAAGAAAGTAAATGTATTGAAATCTTTTGTTGAGAAAAAAAATGTATTGAAATATTTAGCATTGATGGTAGGAAAAGCTATTTTGGGGGGCGGGTAAAATGTACGCAATTTATGACTCCCCTCCCATGACTGACTTAGGTATAGCACATATTCTCTCTCGTCTGGCTTCTCGTGGGAGGATCAAAATTTTGGGAATTTCCTTGTTGGTAAAGATTTGGAATCCAATTCTCGCTCACATCAAAAAACAACATCACGTATTACGTATCCATATTTGGTGATGCACTTGATCCAGGGTGCACCGCACCTGAGAACTTAAAAGTCCTCCAACCTTTTACCACCGCACTTTCCATCTCATTTTCCTTGCACCGTTAGATCAATCAGCTATTATTTTCTAAATTAAATAAACTTAATAATTGATAAATAATATTATGTAAATATATACAATATGAATGAGATAAGATAGATCTGTGTGAAAATATCGTAGCCACGCCTAAAGGAGTAAAGGGTAAATACTCCACTCCACACGCACCACAGTCCCATTGCGTCACGCGAAAGCTCTCTTTAGCATATAAAGCGAATATGTATATGTACATCTCACCCCCTTTCACGCGTTCACACCTCTATTCTCCATAAAAGCTTTCTTCACAAAATCGAGCAGGGGATTTGCAGAGAGAGAGAGAGAGAGAGAGATACCTGCGGTATAGCTTTTGACCCAAAACCAAGATGCCGAAGAACAAGGGTAAGGGAGGCAAGAACCGGAAGCGAGGGAAGAACGAGGCGGACGACGATAAACGCGAGTTGGTGTTCAAGGAAGACGGGCAAGAGTACGCGCAGGTGCTTCGGATGCTGGGGAACGGTCGGTGCGAGGCCACGTGCATCGACGGCACCAAGCGGCTCTGCCACATCCGAGGCAAGATGCACAAGAAGGTGTGGATCGCCGCCGGCGACATCATCCTCGTGGGACTCAGGGACTACCAGGACGACAAGGCTGACGTTATCCTCAAGTACATGCCCGACGAGGCTAGGCTCTTGAAGGCCTACGGCGAGCTGCCGGAGACAACCCGGTTGAACGAGGGGATTGCCGGTGGGTTGGTCGAGGAAGACGATGCAGCTGGGGATGACTACATCGAGTTTGAGGACGAGGATATTGATAAGATCTAAATTTCTAAAAACCAAAAAAATATAAGGTTTGGATTTAGATTCAGTATACTTTGTTCTGTGTGTTTTGCTTGCGTTTCTACTTTCTGATACTACAACGAACAATATGTAACGTTTTGCTTTTTCTTATTCAATAATACTAAAGGGGTTGGCTATGTTCTGTCCTGGTCGTTCAATAACTTTGTTGAATTTGAGAAGGGCATGAAGAAAGTACTGGATTTGAGACTGTTCTTCATGATTTCCTCAAAAATGTTATTTGCCTTTGCAATTTGACCATGATCTGAGGCATAGAATTTTAGTCGATTTTGAAACCAGAGTAGTCCTGGCAGCTTTATCCAATCAGTGGTGTATCACGTCACGATTCTGCCCTCAGTCAAAATGAACTCAAACCGATGAGCATAGATTATCTGGACATTATTCAATATATATCACAGCACAGAACAGATAACATTTGACATGCTCGGCCATTGCCGTTCTACCTGTGAACTCTTTCACGTACAAGCTAACTCACGGTAACATTAGTTCTGTGGTTCATTATATGTCAAACACAACTTCCAATATCTTCTCACAAGAAATTTTTTAGTACTTAAATCTTCAGCTGGTTCTGTGAACTTGAACAGAACATTCTAACATAGGCATTATGGTTTATCTTCAACATCATATGAATCAGTATAAATATAGTTTGTCATACTATTACAGTTCTTGCCTTAGTATAACTCTCCTACAGTTCCCCATAAAGTTTTGCAGAGCAGCGATGGGCAGACTACATAAAACTGCTGCTATTGTATAAAGATCATTAGTGTTAAGAAAAAAAAAAAGCTAGCGTTGGTTTACTCGTTCTCAAAAAGAAATGTGGTGCTATGATTTTTGCAATTTCCAATCTTCTTCTTATTTATTCTCAAGTGACTTCATTAATAAAACAAGAGTTTAATACGGCAAGGTAACATATATTACAAGCCAAATATTTGTTAATTAGGGAGGATGTTTCCCACAATGAGAGTCTAATAAGCAAGTTGAGATATATATTTTTTTCTGTTAAGTAATAATTTTATTCAAAGAAATAGGCATAAGCCCAAGTACACAGGATGTATACAAAGGATATACCTACAACTTCTAGAAACAAAAAGAAAACTAACATCATAAAGCTAAAACAGATGCAGAAAATTATCCGCCATTACAAAAGCTTTTGCCCAAGAACTCAAAGTACTCAAGAAAAAAACCCTAAGATCTCCCAAAGAACGTTCTCTATCTTCGAAGCATCTCTCATTTTTTTCAAGCCAAATGCAACACGTAAGACAAGGAGGAATCATTTTCCAAACACTCACCGCCTTCTTACAGCCCTTCACACCCTACCAATAAATCCACCACTCCCCTGGGCATTACCCAATGTAATCCTGTCCAACTCAAAACCTCGTTCCACAAGAATCTTGTCACTTCGCAGGGAAGGAAAAGGTGATTTACAGATTCTCCATCCCATTTGCACAAAACACACCAATCAGCAATAAACAAACCTCTCCTTCTAAGATTATCAGTAGTCCATGCTTTGCCCAAAGTAGCCACCCAACAAAAACAAGCAACCTTAGAAGGAACTTTCACTTTCCAAATACTTTTCCAAGGGAATACACAACTACTATGGCTTGACAAAATTCTGTAATAAGATGAAACTGAAAACTTAGCTTTTCCAGCATGAATCCACACCATGCAATCCTCTCTATCGTGCACCAGTTTTGAGCTGTAAAGTTTAACCAACAGAGCCTTAACTTCATCCACTTCCCAGTCATTAACATCCCTTTTAAAAATAACATTCCATTCAACCTTATTGTTACTACTGCAAAACAAATCATAAACAGCTGCATTTTGATCCCTTGCAATTCTGAAAAGGGCAGGAAATCCCAGCTTAAGAGCAGTATCCCCACACCACAGATCATGCCAAAAGTGTATCCTCTTTCCATCTCCCATCTTCAATCTGAAATTATTGGAGAAGGAATCCCAACCTTTTCTAATAATTGAGATATTTATTATTGGAATGTGCCCATTGCGCAATGGAATGCGCACATCGATTTTGGGGTCGATGTATCTTGACTGCTCTCCATTCTTCAAGATCTTTTAGCAAGAATCTGTGTCTCTTGCTAATCCTTCTGCTTCCCAATTGTTTGCTTTTTTTGGTTGGTTTATACTATTGATGGGCATTTGAGGAGTCTCCTTCTATGATGATTTTTTTTATCTGCCTTAATTGTGCTTCTTGTACTCCTATGTAAGCTACCATTACCTCACCTTGATTGGGATCAGTGCTCCATATGAATCTGGTTACCACAAATTGTATGACTCCCCTGTTAGATCTGCAGACTGCAGCTGATGTGCATCCTTCCTTCCTTACTGCAACATTGGATGTAATTGAAAATGCCTTCTGATTATGGGGGCTTCCACCTGAGGTTATTATCTGCAGCTTTCCATTTCCATGCTTTACAATGTTCATAATACATGTCAATGGTTTTTTTTTTTTTTTAACAAACTGTTCTACTATTGGGCTGCTATCATTGTGAATTCTCTGATTTCTGGTGAACCTAATATTGTCCATTGCCAAAACAACAAATATCTGGAATTGGTGGGATTCTCTCTCAGAGAGATTGAGCTTATTTGTGGATTTAAGATTGTGTCTATCTAGCTCTTAATTCCTAGTGGCATAAAGGATGATATATCCAGGGGCCAAGGTGATTGCCTCCATAAAATCCTTGTGAATGGACAATTTAGGATCAGATGTTTAGTGGTTTCTTCTTCCAACTGACAGATTGGACAAAGTTTCTGGTCTTCAGAGAGTGGAATACAATTACCAAGTAAAGACTTAGTAGGCAAGCTTAAGACGATCTTGAAGTTTTAAAGACCAGAGTTTTTCCAAATAGAAGTAGATTGTGCTGCATTTTGATCATTCTGTTGGAAAACAATAGCAGCATATGCTGACTTGACAGAAAATTTTCCTGAGGAATGATGTGTCCATCTTGGAGTATCTTGTTGATTGTGATACTGGTATTCAGTGAGATGGATTTTTTGGATTTCCCACATTGAATTCTGTGTGAAAAGCGTCTGGAGAAGAATTATGTTCCATCTTCTAGGTTCCTCTAAGATTAACTCTGAAACTTTAAAGTGAGGGTCTTGCCATGTGTCTGATGTCTTTGGTATGGGAGTGAATGAATTTAAAGTTGGAATCCAGGTATCAGACCACACTTTAGTATCTACCCCATTATTTATTTGAAAGCATATGCTTGAGAGAATGAAGTCTTTTTGTTTAATTAAACCTTTCCAGAATCTTGAGTCATTTGGTTTTGCTGAGACAGTGCTCCAAGAGGTAATACTTGTATTTTTGGACCAACATTTCTTTCCATATGCTTTTTACCTTACTATTCAGATGCCAGACAAGTTTACTCAGCAGTGCTTTGTTAAAATTAGCAGCAAGTCTGATGCCTAGACCTCCTACTGACTTGGGTTTGCATATTGAATTCCAAGATTTTGGAGTGAAATTGTGCATTTTGTTTGCCTTAAACCCTACTAAAAACACATTAGGGCTCTATCTATCCTATTGGTGATGTTCTTTGGGTGCCAAATTGTGGACATTGTGTAAGAAGGAATGGCACTGGCCACTGATTTGATGAGGGTTGTTCTTCCTGCCTGTGAAAGGAGTTTAGATTTCCATCCTGTCAATTTACTTTGGATTTTCTCTAAGATCTCATTACAGCGATGTTTTATTGAAGATCCAGAATTGAGTGGTAGACCTAGATATTTGATTTTAGAAGATGAGATGTAATTTGTGAAGATGAGGTTAGTTCCCTTACTAGCAGCACATATCCAAAGCCTAAGATCAAATTCTCTGTGAATTCAATTAATTTGTGGTAATAAAAACTTTGGGCTATGCCTATTGTTGTTGATAAAATTTCTTGTTTACTTATCCAAGAAAAAAAAAGGAACTAACCTTCATATTGTTTCTGGATGCTATTTTGAATTGTTGTAGCCCGTAATTCTTCTCACTTCTCATCAATATCAACATAGGAAGGATAATTCCACTAGCCCTTAAAATAAGTACCTGGAAATTACAATAATAAAACCTAATCAAATGATTCAGAAGGACTCCAGATGGTCCGGCCCTTAAAATATGTGCTGCCCATCTTTAAGAAACAATGAAGATACTGCAGATTTATTCTTATCGTATGTGCTGCCCATCTTACACAGATTTGATGTGTTGCCTATGAAGATACTTACAGATTTTGTTTTATAGCAGTTTTTTATAGCAGAATTTTTTTTACAAAGCAGATGTTTTTATAAAGCAGATTTCTTATAGCAGAATTTGTTTTACATAGCAGATTTTTTTATAAAGTAGATTTTTGTAAATAATAACAGATTTTTAATGAAGCAGTTTTTTTTTTATAAACATATTTTTTTATGACAAATTTAAATTTTATTAAAACCGGACCAGAAATCGGTAAAACCGGAAGTACCAGTTTAGGAGAATAACTAATGCGTAATCGGTTTTGAAAAATGTAAATTAGTATATACCGATTTGGTCTTAAATTTTGTCAAAAACCGGATTGGACCGGACTGGTTACACCCATCGTTAGTAGTTATGGTAGTGATTTTATCGCATTTCAATGGCATTTTCCATTCAAGAATAGGCTATCGTTCGATTAAACTACAACCAATTTCTATATGACTGCTTATAAACAATTCATTAGGAAGGCAAACAAATACGCGCATAAAAAAACAAACACTAAAGAACAAACAAAGTTTGACCTTAAGGCATCATCTAAGCTTTCCTTCCCACTACTCTTCTTGGCCGCTTCCTTGACTTTGTCAATGTAACCATCAATCGGGGGAGTCAAAGTCGCCATGAAACGGTTCGCGAGAGCGTAGTCAGTTCCGCTACCAACGCAACAACTCTCAACTCATCAAGCAACGCCTCAATGGCCTCATTCAACCGCAAAAGCATGGACTTTGTCGCCTCCCTGACCCGGTTCCGCCTCATCAGAACACTATTGTACTCCTTGGTCAGAAGTCACCCATCCTCCGCCATGTTAGGAGCTCGGTTGAGGAACTAGAGACATAGGTGCAATCGAGCTCAGATAGGTCTTGTTGTGGCTTAAACGATTGCTTGGGTATTATTTTGGAAGTGAAGTCAAAATGTGGTGTTGTGCTTACAGAAATGTTGTGTTTGAAAAGGAGTAAGAGCATTAGTAATGGTGTAGGCAAAAGTAAAGGTAAAATTTGACTAAAATCACATATTTTACATTTTGTCTTTGCCATTCAAAAGAGATTCTCATATTGGATTATACACCTATTAGCCAAAATAATAATAAAATATTATTTTTTAACAATAATAAGTATTTTCCTAATTTGTTTTCCATATTTTGTAATTATACTAACCATATGTTAATTAATAATTTCATTCTTAATTAAATTATTGTTTTGCCTTTTGTTGAGTGAGAGAGCAAGTGGGAGAGAGAAAAAAAAAGTAATAAAATAAAGTACATAGGATGAATAGTACATCTCCAAATACATAGAAACACTGTAGCTAGTAAGCAAAAAATTTACATTTGGTTAATCCAATGTGGTAGATTTAATGGGGTTGTTAGCTAAATATTGGTTTGCATTGATGTTTGCCTACACCATTGCTAGATCTCTAAGAAGTATAGGGCTATGAATGAGGTTATGCAAATAAACACATTGTTTTACTTATGGTTCTAAAAGATGTTCTAGCTTAGACTCCTTTATTGTCCTAATTGCCATGTGTATGTCAGTTATCTTCTTGCTTTAGTTTGTTAGCCTTGTGATGTATAAGGGAAATACAAAGAGGTGAGAGGGTTTTTTTTTTTTTTTTTTGTGTTATAAAAAATGCTATAAGAAACATGTGAATCTGGAGATTGGGAGCCTCAAATCATCCCTTTGTAATTTTTCTTTCTATCCATTACAAATCACTATATCAGTCAATTTACATTCCTTTCAATCTTGCATTCTTGATTCAGCTACTGTTCTATTTAAAGTCATAACATTTGGTATCTAGAGCCACTAGCTGTAATGGTAGAGGGAGCTCGATCAAAGCAGCAGCAAGAAGTAGTTCACCGTCAAGTGGAATCCCACAAGTAGAGTATTCAGGAGATCTATGAGCAGCTTAATCAAATGGTTGACATGATGCGCACCGTGGTTGCAAACCAGACACAGGTAGCTCACTAAGACCCACATTTAGAGTTTGATCTTGAACCTCATGACCATCATAGACACATAAACAGAGGGATCCAACTAAAATTTCCCCATTTTGATAGAGAAAGTCCAGTGGAATGGGTTTTCAAGGCTTCTCATTACTTTGAATTTTATCAAACACCTCTTGTCCATCGATTGCTCGTGGCCTCATATCATATGGAAGTAGAAGTGTTGGTATGGTACCAAGATGCTATAGAGACTAAACAATTCACTAGCTAAGAAACCTTCACCCAAGCCCTACAAGTAAAGTTCAGACCCACAACTTATGACAACCCCAGGCTGAAACAGACCTCCTCGGTGGCTGCTTACAAGGGTTAGTTCAAAGCACTATCCAATAGGTTGAAAGGCCTCTCAAACGCCCATAAATTGAGTTGCTTTCTCAGTGGGCTCAATGATGAAATTCAGCTTCCAATCAGAATGCTCAAGCCAGTAAGTTTAACTACTGCGTTTGACTTGACCAAAATTCAAGAGTAATATTTAGCTAGTACTAATAAGACAGTAAAAACAAGGAGTGAAAAAGGGAACTCACAGTCTAGTAATAGCCAATGGACAAGCCAGCTTGAAGGATCTGATAGAGGGCAAAAGTGTTCAGCACCTGCAAAAAAATTTACTCAGCACAGATGGATGAAAAAAGGAAGAAGTGTTTGTGCTACCATTGTGAAGAGAAATGGAATCCTTCCCCTGTATGCAAAAGCACAAAAATCTACCTACTGTAATGAAGCGAAGGGGAAGAGGAAGACAAGGTGAAGGATGTCTATTATGACTCTAAGGAAACTGAGGAGAGGGATTAGTACCTCATGCAGAAGGGGAATCGGCAATTTCCTTCAATGCCCTCATGGGTTGGTGAGGAGATGGTGGTGATTTTGGTGGACTCAATAAGTACTCACAATTTCCTTGACCCATCCATAGTTAAGAGAAGCAGGCTACAAAATGAGGCAAAAATGAGGTTGACTGTGAAGGTGGCTAATAGGCAGATTGTATGAAGTGAAGGTTATTGCAACCAATTGAGCACAAAAATTCAAGGTAACCTATAATGTCCCTCTTATTATGTTCTAGCATTGGGTGGGTGTGATGTTGTTTTAAGGGTCCAAAGAAACCTTGGGACCCATAATGTGGGACTTCTCAAGACTATCAATGGAGTTCCAATGGATTGGAAAAAGGGTGGAGTTATTAGGGTTGAGGTTGAAGCGGTCCACCATTGTAGGGGAAAGAAAACTGATGTTAGATAAACTGAGCAATGGGAAGGGGGTGTTGTTGCAACTGCTCCCTGTTGAAAAACCAAGGTTGAAACATAACCAAAACCTAGAATTTGATGTGTTATTACAAGAATTTAAGAGTGCGTTTGAGGAACCAACAGGCCTTCCCCCTTCTAGACACAATGACCACATAATTGTGCTCAAGAAAGGAACCACCCCTGTTTCCACTAGACCCTACTGTTATCCTTTTTATCAGAAGTTTAAAAATAGTAGTTGAGTTGCTGAAATCAAGGGTGATAAGGCCCAATTCCAGTCCCTTTTCATCCTCTGTTCTGCTAATGAGAAAAGCATATAGTACGTAGTTGGCGCCTCTGTGTAGATTAAAAGGCATTAAACCAAGAGACAGTCAAAGATAAATACCACATCCATGTCATCGATGAATTGTTGGATGAGTTGCATAGTTTAACTATATTCTGAGTGCCACCAGATCAGGGTGGTCCTAGAAGATGTTGCTAAGGCAGCCTTTCGAACTCATGAGGGTCACTATGAGTTCCTGGTGATGCGCTTTGGGCTCACCAATACCCCTTCCACTTTTCAAGGGCTTATGAATGATATTTTTAGGTTATTCTTAAGGCGATTTGTACTATTTATTTTTTTACAATATCTTAGTCTATAATCAAAGTCAAGAGGAGCACTTGTGCCACCTTAGGCAAGTCTTTGATGCACTATCAAAGAATCAATTGTATGCTAAGCTATCTTAGTGCAAATTTGGGGTAACTGAAGTAGGTATTTGAGGGGTGAGGGTCGATCCCACAAAGGTGGCCACTATGTTGGATTGGCCAATACCAACAAATACAAAATCTTTGAGGGGGTTCCTTAGGCTAATCGAAGAAAATCCATTAAAAGTCATGGCCTCATTGCTGCCCTCCCTAACTGCCCTACTAAGAAAAAATGTTTTCAGGTGGACGAAGGCAACAACTAAGGCCTTTAAAGAACTGAAGGGAGTTGTCACTCACCCTCCAGTCCTAAGATTACCAGATTTTTCCAACTAATTTGTGATAGAATGTGATGCCAGTAGAATTAGGGTTGGTGTTGTCCTGATGCAAGGTGGGCAACCCATAGCCTATTTAAGCAAGGCTCTAAAAGGAAAGGCTCTAGCATTGTTGACTTATGAAAAAGAAATGTTGGCTCTTGTGACAGTAGTACAAATGTAGAGGCCTTACCTCTTAGGCTAGCCCTTTACCATTAAAACTAACCAAAGGGCTTTAAAATTTTTGCTAGAACAGAAGGTAGAGACAATGACTCAACATAAATGGATTACAAAGCTTATAGGATATGATTCAAAATTGAGTACAAGAAAGGCAAGGAGAACAAAGTAGCATATGCCTTTTTCTCGAAAACATGAATATAGTGAGAAACCTAAGGCTATGTTGGCTGTAATTTCCTTTCCCACCCTAGATTGGATTGAGGGGTTCAAACTGAGCTATTTTGCATCACCTGAACTAGTTGAGCTCCATTCTAAGCTTCTGAAGAAGTTGGAAGTGCCTAAGGGCTTTCCACTCCAGCAAAGACTTATACTTAAGAAGGGAAGGTTTGTTGTGAACCTAGATTCTGAATTCAAACAAAAAATCCTACAATATTTACATGATGAATCCTTGGCAGGTCATTTTAGGTACCTGAAAACTTACTAAGTATGGGCATATCTTGGCTTTATCTCACCCTATATTGTTGATGGGGTGGCCAGGGTGTTTCTAGATGGGGTGTTTAAGGTTGTATTTGAGTAGTGGAGTGATCACTCCACTACTGTTCAATATTTTATCATTACTTTTTTATCACTTTTTTACTACTATTCACAAATCATCTGAGATCACCTCACTACCTAAACGTGCCCTAAGTTGCATAGGTTTCCCAAGACCATAATATCATACAGGGATCCAGTATCTTTAAGTTCTTTCTGAAAGAATTTCTTCACTCTACAAGGATCATCCCTCAACTTCAGCTCTGCCTACCATCCCCAGATAAATGGATAGACAAAGGCCCTAAACAAAGCTCTTGAATGTTACCTCAGGTGATATGCTAATTCTAAGCCCAAAAGTTGGGTCCAATGGTTGTCAATGGCGGAGTGGGGGATAACAATTCCTAACACACCTTCTCCGCTCTAAACTTTTGAGGCTCTTTACGGGTACCCTCCTCCTAAATTGGCCTCCTACATACCAGGTATAAACCCTAGTGACTTTGTCGATCAAATTTTGCACACTAGAGAACAGATAAAGGGATTATTGAAAAAACAAATTGAAACTTGCATAACAAAAGATGAAGATCTACGATGATAAGAAGATAATTGAAAGAAAATTGAATAAGGGGACCGGGTTTACCTCCATCTCCAACCTTATCGGCAGAAAACCATAGCAGCTCACCACAACCTCAAGTTATCATTGTGGTTTTATAGGCCCTTCCAAGTGGTTCAAAAGCTAGGCACTGTGGCTTATCGGCTCAACCTTCTGGCTACCTCCAAAATACATCCGGTCTTTCACGTTTCATGCCTCAAGAGGAAGCTCGGGTCCCAAATACAGTCTATTACCTTGCTGTCACCAGTCAATTCTAACGGTAAAATAAAAACCGAACCATAAGCCATCAATGACAATAGGCTCAAATGGCAAGGGCGTAGATTTGTAAATGAGGTGTTGATTAAATGGGTGGGAGCATCTGAGGATGACAATAGTTGAGAGGTTCTTTGAGAATTACAATAAGTTTACCCCCATCTTGTGGGCAAAGTTCTTTAACTAAAGGAGAATGTTAGGAGCTTAGTTGAGGAACTGGAGACATGGGTGAGATCGAGCTTAGATAAGTCTTGTTATGGCTTCAACGATTGCTTGGGTGTCATTTTGGAAGTAAAGTCAAAACATGGTGTTGTGCTTACAGAAACGCTGCATTTGGAAAGGGGAGTAAGGAGTGAAGGGCTACAAATGTGGTTCTGCAAATAAACGCATCATTTTACTTATTGTTCTAGAAGATGTTCTAGCTTAGACTTTTATTGTAATTCTTGTTATTTCTTGATTGCCACATGTATGTCAATTATCTTTCTTACTTTAGTTTGTTAGCCTTGTGTTGTATGAGGGAAACACAGAGGGGTGAGAGGGGTATTTTTTATTGAAATATTGTAAGAAACCTGTGAATATGGAGGTTAGGAGCCTAGATCATCCCTTTTTATTTTTTTCTTTCTATCCATTACAAATCAATATATTAGCCAATTT
The DNA here is from genome assembly GCF_001411555.2 of Juglans regia. NCBI lineage: Eukaryota > Viridiplantae > Streptophyta > Magnoliopsida > Fagales > Juglandaceae > Juglans > Juglans regia. The sequence goes on from NC_049907.1 coordinate 9,466,746, forward strand.
ACATTTCTTTCAATGTCACATTTTCGATTTAGCTACTATTCTGTTTGGATTCATAACACACCATGAGGTCATACCTGGGGATCTGTTACCCTCATATGTTTATATCATTAATGTTATATATCATGCTCCTCTTTTTTTATATATATAAAAGGATGTTTTATTGCTCAATAAGTCTTACAGCATCTTAAGAGAAATAATAGATTGAATACGTGAGAGAATGTCTTATATACCTATAATATCCTCCTGGATAGAGAGACAGCTTCTCGAGCAAGAGTATGGGCAGCTTAATTAGCTTCTCTTCTTATATGGATATCTGACTAAGAAGCAAAAGAATTTATCAATATCTTTGTGCTCTCAATTAACCAATCTGCTTTGCTCCAATCTGAATTCTCCTTGGATAGGTTGTTTACTACATGGAGAGCATCACCCTCCAAAATGAGTGATCGAATACCCATCTCTTTATAGAATTTTGTTGCAACCATCACTGCATAAGATTCTACAACTCGAGAATTTGCAATTAGAATTATGGTTGCTCGAAGAGTACCTATCACTTGGCCTTCTCCATCCCTTATGATAACACCAATACTAATTGCTCATTTCCACGAGTCAATAGATGCATCTTAGTTAGCCTTGTAAAAGTGCTCAGAGGTTTATTCCACTTGTATTGAGTTTGACCAGAGTTACTCTTCAAGATCTTGTGGTGCACTAGGATATTTTTATAAGCCTACAATTCCTCTCTTGCTTTATTGACAATAGAGTTAGGGTGTTGGAATCTTTTACCATGCACAAATTCATTTCTCCTGGTTCCAATCAACCTTATTGTTATTGCAGTTTCCTCAAGTTCTTCTTGTTGTAGAGTATAGTAAAGCCTACTCCAAATATCCATGAAAGAGTTGTTATGAATGGACATTTTTTGAATTCTTCTGCATCCTTGGCACCAAACATATCTTGAGGCATCACATCTACATAATACATGGCCTACTGATTTAGAAGAGTTCCGACAAATAGGGCACATGTCATTCTTCACTATCTTCCTTTTCAATAGATTGGATAGGGTGGGGAGTGCATTTTGACAAGCTTTCCAAAGAAACATCTTAACAGCATTAGAGACATGTAGCTTCCAAATTGACCTCCAAACACCATCATTTCTTCTATCATTAGAGGTGCCCCTATTGTTTCTATTGACAATCTCCAAATGGAGATGATAGGCACTTTTAACCGAAAAGATCTCATCCTTTGTGTAGTGCCACACCAATTTATCCTCTTTCAATGAGATGCTTTTAATCAGGTTAGCATCTTTAAGAGAAAATAGGTTGTTCAACAAATCCACCTTCCATCCTTCAGATTAGAATCAATTAGGCCAGCTACCTTAGCATCCTCCTCTATTCCAACTATAGGTGACTGAACCATAAGGGAGTGTGGTCTTGGGATCCATCTATCCTTCCAAATTTGAATTTTTCGACCATCACCTATCCTCCAAGTCAAACCTTCCTTTAGCAATTGCTAGCCTACAATAATACTTCTTCATACAAAAGAAGGTCTGCTTCCTAAGGTGGCCTCCAAAAGATCCTTTTGAGCGAAGTACTTCTGCTTGAAAATGCTTGCAGGCAATGATTCAGGAAGTTGTAGCATCCTCCAGCTTTGCTTGGACAGTATAGCGAAACTTTTAAAATCTCGAAAGCCTAGACCTCCCATTTCCTTAGCTAAACCCATATATTCACATTTAATCCATTGGATTTTAGAGTGTTCATCATTCTGTCCCCACCAAAATTTCTTCAGCATCTTATTCAATTTATGAGTTATAGGAGAAGGTAAAAAGAAGATGCATATGGTGTAGGTTGAAATAGCTTGGAGGATAGCTTTCAATAGTTTCTCTTTACCTGCTACAAATAGAAATTCAGTTTTCCGATTAAAAATTCGATCCCATCTTTTATCAAGGAGGGATTGGAAAGCAACACATTTTGATCCTCCAACTGCAATTGGTAACCTCGGGTACTTCTCATAGGATCCAGTTGATCTCACCCCTACAATTTTCACTATTATGCTTTGTGTTTCTGGAGGCGTATTCCTGCTAAAAACATTGAGGTCTTCTCTTTGTTTAGCATCTGACCTGAGGCTCTTTCACAAAGTTCCAGAATATGGATCACTCTGCTCCATTCCAGCGAATTTTCTTTGCAAAATAGGAGGTTTTCATATGCAAAGAAAATTTGATTAATGCTTATTGGTACTCCAGATATACTACCATTTGCCTCAGCTTGATTCAAAAAGGATGTTAAGACCTCAGCACACATAATGAGTAGATATGGTGAAAGAGGGTCACCCTTCCTTAGGCCCCTTGATAGAGTGAATGGAGCATGTGGTTCACCATTGATCAGTATATAGTATAAGACCAATGAGATACACTCCATTATAAAATCTGTCCACCTTTGATCAAACCCCATTTTGATTGTAATTGCCACAAGAAATTTCCATTCTACTCGATCGTAAGCCATGCTCCTCTTAGCTCTATCACATTATGTTTATCAAAGTATTATCTATCAATTATTAGACCAAATATTATATTTTAAAAAGAATAAATTCATAATGGATGAATAATGTGATATCATAGTAAAATGAGCAGGGCAAAGACGTAGTATATAGTATATACGTGTATATATAAGTTATGTCATATACTACACTCTTATCTCATTTTTATCACATTGTGTTGATATGACATTAACCACCAACTATTAGATAAACTAGTCTTATTTTTTTCAATAACAAATTGAGAGTTTTATAGATAATGCCACATTATATTAAAGCATGATAGAAATAAGATGAGAGTTTAGTAGGATGGGAGTGAGAGAGAAATTTTTGGCATTGAAAGATAAAACCTGAGTGTCCTAATCAAAAATAAAGAAATATATCTTTAAGATACTAATCATAAAATCATTTAAAAAAAAACACTATATATTATACTCTAAACTCGGTTTCTATCTCATTGTGTTGAGGTGACATCACTCATAACCCTTAAACCAATTCTTGCTTTTCTAAAAATAAAATATCAATAGTTAATAAGCAATACCACACCAGTATAATTAGATATATGAGTGATGCTTTCTCTCTATGGATCATATTTTAAACTTGATGACATTTCATATGACTCTTCCTCTGATGATTACTTAAAAATAAGCTTAGCTTTTGCTGCGGAATAAACACGCTTGAATAGAGACAATAGGATCAAAATTGTTAATGCCGTGTTTCGTAAACCTTTGGACCAGGTTCCAGCAATTCAGGTCTTCAAAAATGGGTCTGCGAAAACGAAGAAGAAAGAAACTGGGAGAGGGCGGCCTTAGGGTCGGGGAGTCTCCAATACCAAAGTTATTAGAGTATTTTGGAAGTTTTTAAATAATGAGAGAGTCTAGAGACCAGTGAGCATTATCATACCTGAAAATTGTTATTTATACCAAAAGTCTAGGGGGGACAGATCGTGTCTGCTCCCATGGAGTCCATGTCCTTTTACTGTTCTTTTTGTCAGAATCTTTTAATACAGCGTGCATCTGCGACGGCATCATTAATGTGGCGTATAACTTGGGTAGTGGTGCCATTAATGCGGCGTGATTCCCCGATTTGTCTTACTCTGTTGGTGTCCTCGGTGGTCCGTCGATGTCACATTGTCAGAGGATCGAGAGTCCCCTTTACTTCCCGCTCGTTTACGTGGATAGGTACTTAAGAGCTGAACATTGTTCGAGAGATCTCCAGAACGAACAGCGAGTCTCATCCCCCCTGCAATATGCTCCCACATGGGGGTTGCGCCCAGGGGAGTCTACCTGTGGGCCGGGCCAAGGGGCCCATTTGTTCTGGGCTGAGCTTTCTTTTCTTATTCTCTTAATTGCTCCTCTCATACCCACTAAAAGGGGGGGAAAAGAAAAACTCGTTACAAAAATCACTATGATTATGTTTAGATTCACACATTCATAAGTGATAATCCTTTAAAGTCCTTTCTACAATTATTTTTTTGAATCATCAATATCCTCCCAATGTATTATTTTAGACGAGGTTTTGGATGAATCCTGCATTCATTCTGCAATAGAAACTTATGAATTATATTTTATTCAAAAAAAAAAGGTTGGCAAAAGACTCAAGTTGTTTGCTCTTCAAAAAATGGTCGTAATATTTGGGATGCTCACTTTTTAGATCAATCCACTTTTTAGAGTAAGGATTGATCTTGGGATAAAATATACACGAATCGAAGAAAGAATTAAATCTAGCGAGTAGTAACACTTTTACAACTTTTTTTACATATTCCTTTTAAATTAGTGACATTTTTGTAAAATGACGATATATATATACTCCTACAATTTTTGTAAGTTGTACAAAAAAGATGTGTGCTTATCATTATTCTTTATTTTTATCTTGTGATCCCTTACCTATAATTACAAGGTTTATGAGCAAACTTCATTAAGACATCAATCTTTCATAAACATAGGGAAATAATCTGCAGCTGAAATCGATCTGGAGCCATAAACAATAAACATAGATCTGCCAAAGTCTTATTTTATTTATTATTATTAAGGGAAAAAAAAAAAAAGGAAACACACGAGTGATGAGGATCCACAGAAAACCTATTCTACGTTACAGGATACAATTGCCTCTTATACATGAAATACAGAGTACCAAAACAAGATGGATGATTGGAGACGAATATAAAGCTTTCACTTGCTACCAAATCATATGAAGTTTATTCAGTTCCAGCAATCTTATTCTTCAATGCTTCAATATCTGTAGCTAGTTCTTTTCTGCTTGACTGAGAACAAAGAGTAATATCATATGTTATCAAAGAGGAGGATCATAGACCTTATTGAAAAAGAAGAAATATTATTCTTCATCCTCCCAATCATTCAACCTTCATTGGTGTAATATTAAATGACTGAAAATTTATTTGTGTTTTTCAATCATCCTTCCTTTTGTCATTTTTTACTTCTCCGTCAATCATTTGATGCCACATCAGATAATGATGAAAGGATGATGAATAGGCGGACATGAGAATGATAATCATGGACTTATCTTATATGAAGAATACATAATACATGATAATAATAAGGTCCTATAAAGAAATTATGGTTATAAAGCAAGAAAGATTTTGTAGTCTCTCATATTTACCTTGAAGAGAAGGTAACGGTAGACAAACCATCCTGTATATCCTAGCCCTACCAACTCCATAATCTTTGGAAGCTGGGAAAAAAGAAAAAGAAACTCATGTCAAGACTGCTTGCATAAAATTTGAACTGCTCCAATTTAATAAAAATGTAAGAGCACCAATGCAGTTGTTATTAAAAGAGATCACCTACCAAAGGGACTGAGTTGACAGCACTAACTACAATAGAAGAAAGCCAAACAGCAACTATTGCCCCACCTCCATAGAGAAGTACTGTTGACTTGTTTTCAAGTGCATCCCACTGATTATTATTACAAAAGAAGGGAACCATTTTAAACCATTGCATTTTTTGTTTACTCCTAACAAAATAGTATTATTAGTAAAAAAATTTGCTTCTCTCTCACCTTCTCCTTCAAGTCTGTAAATAGCTCACTGGTGTCAAGGCCTGATGAATCTTCTGAAGAGGCTCTGATCTGAAGCAGAGGAGACCTACGGGACTCTGCTTGAAAGTGAAAAAAGAAAGCTATTTGCTTGAAACTTTCCAAATTGTATGCTTAGCTTTCTTGTTTAAATATTTGCTTTGTAATGTGTATATCTTCAAGCAACTTATAAACATAGAGAGAAAGCAAGAAATGAACACCTGGCTCAATCACAAGCCGATAACTGTGAGAAATGATTATAAAGAAGAAAACAATTCCAATCATTCATTCTTCTTAAAAGCTAGAAACAGAAAGCTGTGCTGCTTCAAAAAACCAGTATGCATTTCCATAACTATAGGAGTAACATGAGCCATTAAACTCTTAACTCTACTCTCCACCACCAAATGCCTCAGAGAAAAAGATAAAAGAAATACCTGAAAAGTGCTTAGCAGAAGCAGGGAAAGATGTGGAGGACAAGCGAGATGGGAGGAGAGGCAAAGAAGAGCAGCGGGCTGTGGGTTTGGTGATGGGGAGGCGAGAGACTAAGACGGCGGTGTTGGTGTAAGCCGTCGCATATGCCGCCGCTGCTGCCATGGATGGAAGATGATAGATTTGTGGACAGCAAAACGATATGTCTATCCCCAACAGCTCAGCTTATTTGCCAATGTGGTGCTGACTTCGATTGCTTGGTCCCTTTGTTGCTTGGGATTCTCTTCTCTCGCCATTGGTTTGGTTATCCGTTGTTGTAGTTTCGGGCACTGATTCCAGAGTGCGACACGTGGAGAAACTCAGCTTCCTGATTGGTTGCATCCCTATCTGATATCCACGCTTTTGGGTCATCTCTCTCACCTGTCTTGGTTTCAAAAGTGTTCCTTTTTTTGGGTCTTGTACTGCTCTCTTGTACTACGTGATGAGAATGATCACAGCTACAAGCTTCAGATTTTTCCTTAATTTATTATTTATTTTTGAGATGTCCGCTTGGTGTGCCGTCTAGTATAATTTTTTTTTTTTTCATATTTTTTCATATTTTTTAATATTTTTAAAAAATACGAAAAATATATTAATATATTAAAAATTACTTTCAAAAAAAATTAAATACACAAACAATTAAAATGAGAGAACAAAGCTTCATTTTTCATTTGTTTACCTAAACAAATTCTAGGATTCCAAAAGAGATGAATGCAAGAGAACCTCTAGGCCGGATGAGGTAAGTGTAGGCATTTGACGCCAACTAATGGGGGGGCTAACACGTCAGCCTCTAATAATTTTTTACAATAGAACCAAATGGCATTGAATCAGAGCTAGATTCAAAACTTTCTTCAAGCCTCCACTTCTCGTTCCCAACATTTCATTTCCGTTCTCAATAGCTCTCATTTTCAGTTTCGCATTCTCGTAGATACGGTCCATATTCTCCGTCGGGTTTCGCCAATTAGGTATCGTTCCATCATCCATGACAGAAAAAATTAAGATTGGCTAGAAAATGAAGCTTGTCGAAAAATGAAGATAGGACCGAAAACTAAAAGTAGGCCAGGAAATGAACGTAAGACGAAAAAAATGAACGTAGGTCGAAAAATTAAGGTAGGACGGGAGAATGAAGCTTGGCTAGCTAGAAAATGACACCTGGACAAAAAATGAAGTTTGGACGGAAATATGAAGGTAGGAAAGATTTTGTTAATGTCAAAAATCACACAACAATCCAGGAGTGAAAGAGTCATTTCCAACTTGCTATAATAATTTGGGCCTCGATCGATATAATCTGGAGCCCCCGGCATGATACAGTGCGGTTGTGCGTACATCCATAATAGTGAATGAAAAATAAATACTGAAAATGTAAAAAAAAAGATAGACATATAGATTTACATGGAACGGCATAAAACTTACGTTTACGGAATTTTTGGAGAGAGAATATCTATTATAATAAATTTATTTACAGTCTCTCATGGTCTTCTTACTCTCTGTACAATGGAGTTTAGAACTCTATTTTTTTATTAGAGATCTCATCGCTAGAACTCCTCTCCTGAGGTTAAAGAAGTTAAAGAAGAAGTCAAAATTCCTGGCCTTGAAATCGTCTAGCCATTTCTTTTTATATGCTCTTTTTTTTGCCTACCCCTAGAGAGTGGTGAGGATTTGTCGTCTTCCTTTGCACGTTAGACATCATTTTTTTGTTTCCGTTTTCTTAATTATTTTTCTTTATGTGTCCACCTTTCTTTCCTCCTGACACATTCTCTTTTTTCTTGTCTCCTCAATATTTCTTAGTCCTCTCTCTTCTTTTGTCTTTTAATAGTTGGACCTTCCATTAGACTGAGCCTACTAGTCTTATTTTGAGCCATATATATTTTATCATTTCCAAACTTATTATTTGAATTGGACTTATTATTCAGTGAATTGTGGTCTAAAATAAGAAGAATGGGCCATTGGAGGGTCTAAAATGAAGGTTTTTTCTCGAAGCAATTCATCATAAAAATCCCACTGTGCTTCAACATTTAATGAGGGATAATGCTGGAGCTCCGGAGCCGCTGGAGCTCTAGTGTATTTTATCATGTGTATTTTTTAATTTTTTTTTATATAGATATTTTTAACGATTTTAAATATTTTTAAAAAATAAAAAAATTTATAATATTATTAAATAATACTTGCTTAATCACGAAGTAAAATATAAAATATTTTTTTATGATTTTTTATTTTACTTCGTGATTAAGGAAGTGTTTTTTAATAACTTTTTTTTACTTCTTGATTAAGAAAGTATTTTTAATGATGTTCTAAATTTATTTTATTTTTTAAAAAATATTAAAAAATATTATATAAAAAATAACTTAAAAAAAAAACACATACAATATATGCCTAGAGCCTCCAGCGGGAGCCCCCGCCCCCAGCGGGGGCTGTAGCACGATCCTTTAATGAGATTCACATAATTGATTTATATCTCTTCAAATTATAAAATGTGTTTGGTAAAAGGAATGTGAAAAACATTGATAGAAATCTCCACATGCAAATGCTTATCTGCAAGTTGACCCATGACTCCAACGCTTATTTTTTCCAATAAAGGTATTATTATTATTATTGAAATAGAATCTGCTCGTTGTCTGAGCTCCAAAGTTAACTTACAAGAGATAACACAACTTGTACATGAACTCGAATAAGGCCATAAGGGCTTTCTCTTAGCTAAGTTGAGTAGCTCACCACCATACATGCTCGATCCACACCAACCATCTTAGCCCAAAACTATAATTATTTTATCTATTATTGTTAATTAGGTATTGATGTCTAGAAATAACGTCCCGACTAATTTTAGGAATGCACAAATACTTCTTGATAAAGAATTTCTTATCATGCACGTTAGGTAATTCAAGTAAAATCTCCATAACTTATTTCTTCTAGAAATGATTTGCATCCAGAAATTAGAACGGAACATGCATCGAGAGCAATGGCTCTACCGCTTGAGCAAACTCCTAGCTGTCATTATTGTTAATTGAAAGCAAAGTTGACCGAGCAAAACGCATCACGTACGTCTATGAAGGCCGGCCAGACAAATGACCCTTTACCCACACACACGAAGAAGATGCATATAATTGTTTACAATTTAAACACAAGCAATCTATCATCATCTTGGTTGGTTAAAGCAAATCGAAGTAGCTTAGAGACAGACACTTGGGAGGAAAAGAGTAAAAGCAACTTCGGACTCTCCAATATTCACATTAATGGGCAATTACTCCTCTAATTATATACATGACCAAGTTTCGTCACCTTTTAAATCATTACAAGTTTCTATTTTTAGGTTGCTTTTGGGGTAACCACGGGGCCTCCACAAATCACTAGCCTTGAGACAAGCTCTCATATTCCTTGGACATGCAAGGCCTTTCGTCTCTCCCTGTGGGACTCTTCCCACCTGAACTCCTCGTTGGCACCGTCTGTCTTAACTTAATCTCTCTCTCTCTCTCTCTCAACTAACCCACCTGATTAGGAAAAAGAAAAGGTATACTTAAATATAAATAGAAAACAAGAAGAGAGTACCCAACAACAACTCAAAGTCGACCCCTTCTTCTGTGGGTGCCAGTCTAATATGGCTTAATTCCCATACTCATAGAATACAACCATATTCAAGCCCCTCCCATTACCCTTATTCCATTGCCACAGTATCCTTCACCCTCTCTAGCACAACCCATTTCCCTCTAATTCCCAGGTAATTCCAAGAAGATTGCGACCAAGTCAATATTAAAGGAATTTGAAGAATTCGAAGTGGTTTTGGTCTCATTTTTGAAGCACTTTAATTTGTTAAGGTGATTTTGGTTTACCTTCTCATACCCACCAATATCGTTATGATATTATTCATGGCTGACCTTGGTTCGTATATTTTTCCTATTTGTGTCTGGAAATAAGCAATTAGCTTCCGGCCGGTATGCCTTTCATGAATAGTGGGAAGGTTGCATGAGAGAAGCTTTATTAATGGGTTTTCCTGATCATGATCAATGGCTATCCGGTTCTGCAATTCAGGAACTGATCAACATAAAAGACAGGAAAATGCTTTCCGGGTAAAGTTGATGGGCTTCTGCAAAAGCTGGTACTATTACACCATCTGGTTGATTTTTTCTTTGTCATTGTCATCGTTTGCTCGAGGCTCAAACGATTATGACCTTGACTCTTTAAATGCTTTTATTCATGATTATGCAAATAAAACTCTAGGAAATCCTCGTACAGGGATTCTATACAATATTTCCCTCCCTGCAAACTTCTCAGGCATGGAAGTCTCAGCTATCAGACTCCGAAGTGGGCAGTTTTGGGCCACAGGCCGAAAGAAGATTAGCCTCTTCCAATTCCCACCAAAGATTCGACCAACGCCTTATGCCAAAAGGATAGCCATTCTGTGTCAAAACTTAGGCAACTGGTCTTCTTATTACTATAACGTGCCTGGCTATAGATTGGTTGCTCCTGTGGTCGGATTCGTGGCATATGATTCTTCTAATTCAAGCACCTTAGGCAATCTTAAGGTCAACTTCAGCGTCATGGGGAACCCTATTTCAGTTCATTTTTCTCATGAAATTGTGCTTGGAGGAAAGGACTTGACACCAAAATGTGTCAAATTTGGTGCAGATGGATCGTTTACACTGCAGGACATGAATGAGTCGTACGTTTGTGTTTCACGAAGTGCAGGTCATTTTTCTGTTGTTGTACCAAAGAAACATGATCAGTGGATTCTGAAATTTTGGGTGCTTGGATTCGGGCTAGGATTCGTTGTGCTGGTTCTAGGGGGTTTGGTTTTGGCAGCCATCTTCAGACTGCTAAGGAGGAGGAGGATCATGAAAATGGAGCAACAGACTGAAAGAGGGGTAGCTTTCGACACATTTTGGATTGGAGGGAGTAAATTGCCTTCTGCATCAATGATTAGAACTCAGCCAGCCCTTGAGAATGAATACGTTCCTTGATTCACAATTTGGTTTAATTGTACATCTTTTTTCTTTTTCTTTTTCTTCCTTCTGTTGGTCCAGAAATTTCTTCAGTTCCCACTATTTACAGGTGGAGATACCTTTGTTCCCTTTTCTGCCTTTTCAACTGCCAAAGAAAAGCGATTAGTATTGATATTTTGTCGTTATTGTTCGAAGACCGCTGGAGACGTAAAAAATTATATAAAAATAAATTTATAAATTGGTGTAATTTTATGTGATTTATTAAATATATTTTATAATAAAAATAATTTTATAATTTGACGTATTACATTAAATTACATCAATTTATAAATTTACTTTTATATAATTTCTTTATATCAAAAATATTTCTCTTATTGTTGAATATGCAATAACGGCACATGCAGGAAATTTTCGTACAATTTCTCTGTGTCTAGGCTAGATCGAGAATTGCTGTTTTATTATTTTTAGTCACGAGAAATGTTTTGGGAATCTAAAAAATGTCTCGAATGAAATTTTTTTTTTATCAAATAATTAAGAAAATATTTTTTAATAATGTTGTAAATTTTTTATTTTTTTTTAAATATTTATGATAATTAAAAAAATATATAAAAATAATAATAATAATATTATTATTCGAGACATTTTTTAGATTTTGAATTCGGGACCGTAGCGTACTCTTTTAGTCACCCTTACTCATACGTACGGCACTAATTTTAAAGAGGTGGCTATCGGCCGTTGATATATGAAAGTCACTTAAAATGTACACTACTTCATGCATGATTGGGGATGACAAATTCTAGGACAAAAACTTACAAGGCTCTTTCAGTTTGTGCAAACCACAGATGCACCACAGATGCAGGTTTGAATGGGACCTATTTAGCTTAGCTGGAGTTAGGTGATGAAGGTCGGCAACTTGACTCTACTATCTGAAACATTCATGGGATTTAGAATATAATGCAAAAGACAAGGACTTGAGGTAGGTAGAACTTAATATATATGCATGGATTTTATATATATATTTATATATATATATAGCCTTTCCAAGTTCAATAATTTTACACATTAAAACTCGACATAGACCCTATCAGAATAATCAACTTTGGCTTGAGTTTTCATGAAGTTTGGCAGATTCCATATACACCATTTGTATGTACGTGTGAACTCTTTGTTTCAAACAACTATAAATATATATATATATATATATATATATATATATATTTAATGAACGTAGATGCTCAAGATGATAAATAGATTCTTGAAGCAGATGAGACGTCATGTCAATCCATAAGCAGAAGGCCTTTCTACACAAATATAAATTTGATTACTTCCTTTTAGGCTTTTAATGTGTTTGGTAATTCATCTTTTAATCCTTGACACTTCGTTGAGTTTGAAGATCAAATTAAAAGAACACAAGGTTTTGTCTCTTTAAATTAGTTCAAAATTTAAATTTGGGGTGTAAAAGATGTAATTATTACTTGTATAAAAGATCCTTTGATTTTTAATTCCCAAAAGACTTTTCGACCATCTGGGTTCTACTTCAATCGTCATTGCCACATAAAAATTTAAGGTTTTTATTATAATAAATTCGGGAGTGCGACTACTTGGCTTTTTCTTATAAACACGAAAGGTGTGTCCCATCTAGTTCAAAATTCCAATTCGGGTTTTATGTGGCTTGAAAAGTTCTTTTAAGGAGCAATTATAGGAGCAATCATAGGAGTTCATATATCTCTACTCTGAAAAGTGTAGCTTCTTTATAAAGAGTACTGTTATTGGATTATCTCAAACTTACATCTCAAATGACTTTCTTGATACGAACCACCCCGTAGTGCCACATAATTTATAAAAATAAAAATACATATATTCAAATTAAATTGGCCTCCAGAAATACCAAAAGAAAAATATTGAAACTCACATTATTTAATTATGCAGTTCAAATGAGATAAGATGAGATATTTTATTAAAACTCATCTCATTTTGTATGAAAATTTGAAAAAATTATAATACTTATATGAAATGAAATAATACGAGACATGTTTGTCTTGTGTAACCAAAGTTCCTTCTTTCTATTATGCATGTGTTTGTGTTTTTAATTTTTTTAATAAATCACGTGGTATCACATGCATGGTAGTGTCATGTCAAGAGCTCGAGGGTCGGCTCAATACGTTCCGGGGCCTAAGGCTAAAATTCTAAGTGAGGTATTTTTTTTTCTTAAAGTAAAATTAAATTAATTAATTTTTATTTTTATTTAAAAATAATTCCTATCATTTTGTAAAGTAAAATTATTGATTAAGATTTTATACCACATTTTCAATTAATAACTAACTTTAATCTTTATTAGGAAATTTTTTATTTAGAGAGAATTTTATCAAATCTAGTTTTACAAGTTCTTTAGACTCTTAGACACAATTATAATTATTATTGTCAATAAAATTCTATAAGCAACTTACACTTTTGAAAAAAAATAGGTCATTGCGATTACACAAAAACCTTTTATGAACACTGGAAAATTAAATTTTGCTATTTATAATTTTCACATTAATTATATATTAAACTAATAATAATAAAAGAGAAGTATATTCTTAGAAGGAAAATATGTAAAATAATTATTATATGTGATACTTTTAAAAACTAATAATGATATAATATCTATTTGATCTTATTTATATCCTCATTCTCATTGAAATAATTAATGTTTTTTTATTGGGTATATTTTTTTTTTTTTAAAATCTACTTTATATATTTTTTTGGGGGGCCTTCTTCCATTAGGGGCCTTAGGCAATTGCCTAACTTGTCTAATGGAAGAGCCGGCCCTATCAAGAGGGTCATCTTAGCAGTAAATTTCAGATAGCCAAATAGCATCATTCCTTTATAAATTGTAAAGCAAGGGTTAAATTAATTAGCCAACAGGGTGAAGGTCACAGAGTAGATGTAAAGGAAAAGGAGGATCAAAATAAGAGCCATTGAGAATGGCCATTGTGACAATCTTGTTTGCTGCTTCTGTAGCGTGTATTCCATCCCAGCTGACATAGTTTTGTGGGTCACTGCAAACCGTTGCTGTTACAATGCTCCCATTAATCATTTTGCTGTTTCCGCAGTACAATCTAGGGTCAAAATTGTAGACACCACCCCCATGTCCACAACATGCTTTGGTTCCATATTGGAGCCCTGATCCAAACAGATGATAGTTTTAGAATTTAGAAGTAAAACATAAAAACCTTAGGCGAAAGTCGTACCATGAGATTTGGGATGCCGGAAGAGCTGTAGCAATACAGAGTAAGTGTCTACATATATGAGGGAGGCGTTGGAGAGAGCTTTCCTAGTTTGAGCTAGTGTTTCCTTCAACATCTTGTTGTAATCCACCACTGCATTGTTGTAAGACATCGCGCATCCAAACTCATCGAGGTCTGAACTGCCATGAGAAAGCTCCACTAAAAATGCTGGATAACAGCCCACTGGTGCGAGATTGAGCACCAGAAATGCACGCCCCCCTAGGCCATAGAGCTCCTTCAAATTTTGACAAGGAATATAAATGGTCATATTTGCTAGCAAATGCAGAACTCAATGATCATACTAACTCGACCAACTGAACAAGCCATCAGTCAAGGACTTGGGATGGACCAAGGCCACATTGTCTGAGTAGAGAACTTGTGTCTGAGTAGTGTTCTCTTTTGATCCCAGCATCTTGGTGGTGGCTCATTGGTTCTTGGATTACACCAAAGTGGTTTGACATGTACTACATTCTAGATTCGAATTCGAATATGGATTCACCTTAAACTATTAGTATTAGTAGCCTAAAAATTCATTAAATTTCCTAATGAGTCTGGGTCTAGACAATGGCTAAAACATAAGTTGAAAGTGTACATGCAGCTTCTCGTTGTCTAGATCTCTCTTGTCTGGTTTTCAACGAATATGATGTTAATTATCATAGTCACACCCAAGTAGGAAAGTTACGTCCAGTTTGCCTAGTTCCCTCCTACCCTTTTTTTTATCAGCAATAAAAAGAGTTATCTTTGATCCCCTAGGCTTAGACCCAATTAATGTTCCATTTGGCAAATCAAGATCTACTCAAGTTCTTATTCAAATTTAAGTTTCAAATAAGAGAGAGGTATGCATACAAAGTGAGTCATACAGTATTTATTGAGCATTTTATATAGAAAAATGCTAAATGTACATACTTAAGAAAAACTTACAAAAAATTTATTTCTCCACACATATCAGTTATTGATTATGTTGAAAATCATAAAATTTAAATTTCAAAAGAAAACTAACAAAATGAATCTTGTAAGTAAAACTGTAAGTACATATATTATATATCACTACTCTTTTATATACGTTACTTGAAAAATCCACGCGAATAATAAATATTATAGAGTTCACTTCTTGTGTTTATGTTAATCTGACTTGAGGCTCTAAAGTTTGTTTCCAAACATGAGAAGATGATTTGGATTTAATCTGGGTCGTTATAAGCAGCTTGCATGACATGGACTTATATATCACGTTATGGAAATACAGACCTTGATGGTGCCAGCAATTTGGGAAACCACTTGGGGTAGGTACTGCTTCACTCCACCTATTCCAATGGCTCCTAAATTGGAAGTGAAATCATTCTGCCCAATATAGAATGTGTAGAGCGATTTCCCGAAAACGTCTGGCGATGGAAGTTTCGTCAATCCTAAGAAACAAAATTCAGCTTTTTGAGCATACCCAATTTCCAATTTTGGGAAAAAGACTACTTTGCAAACACATTTTACAACATATTTCACAACACATTTTAAAGTTATGGTATTTTTGTAAAGTGATGTTACTTTTATAAACTACTCTTCATTTTAAAACATAATTATGTAATGTGTTGTGAAAAGTAACGTGTGTTTATCATTTTTCTTTACGAAATACATATTTATCAAAGTATTTTTACCTGTTCTGCCTGAGGAGTGATGAAGTTCATCAACCCTGGCCTTGAATTCCTTCATTTGGTTGAGCTGAATGGCCAGAGAAAAGGGACTAATTCCGGTAACAAACAAGGAAGTGTTTGGGAGGAGCACCGTTGATGCCAATGTTGCATAGTTGACCCCATGTCTATAATCAGATCCAATTGATTGCAGATATGGGCTTAAAAATGGCAAGCCTAGAGCTTGAGCTGCCAAACTCCAAAAGCAAGGGTGGAGTAAATCAATTTGCTATTTTTTATTCATGTGTGCTCAGCTCATGAGAACCATAAAATTAATGATTCGAAGGACATCGTCGGTTGGTATTTCTAACCTAAGATGATATATCATTAAAAAGTAGGGCTTATATAAGCAATTTAATGGAAATTTTTTATTAGATGGAACTATTACACTACCCATAAAGAAATTCTACTCATCATCCATATACCACACACCACACATAATTTTTTTATTTTTTTTATTTTTTTCCCTTGTCAAATGTATAGTGTATGAATGATGAGTAGATAAATTCTTTTAGTTTAGCAAGAACAAAACAAAATAAATAAATAAATAATCAAGTATGGTATATGCATGATATAAGAATGATAAGTAAAAGGGCTTGGATACAAAAAGTACAGTTTCATCTCATATTATCTCATCTTTATAATTTTTTCAAATTCTCACACAAAATATAATAAACAATTAAAATTTTTCAAATTTTAAAATAATAATAATATTTTAATAATATTATATTCAATTTTTATTTTAACTCGTCTCATCTCAACTTACTGTCTAAACAACACCTTATTTAATATAAAGTGAACAAGGCTTTGTCAGCGCCTATAATGTCGTAATTACTTTTTTACCTAACAAGATATACAAGGATACGATCGTCTAAATATGTTTATTTAGATTGTAGATAGATAAATCCATAATTAATAGATCTCATTATAATTAGAGAAATGCCCATAACAAATTCTATAAAAATAAACTCACATGCTGACACGACTTGATATGATACATTAGATTCTAAAAATAATTTTATTATAATTTAATTAGATCTAACATGTTATGATATATATCATATGAAACCATATCAATTTATAAATTTATTTTTATAAGATCTTTTGTAACTATAGCACTTCTCTTTTAATTAATATTGAGATATACACCGCCTACATGCAGCATTTAATATATATATATATATTAGGGTTCACAGATTGTATATTTCTCTTCAAATTATAAAAATATGTTTAGATAATACCTACAGTACTGTCAAAAACTCATGTCATCGATCGATAGCTAGGGGAAAGATATGGAAAAGGTAGCCCTTCAATTATTTGTGTATCGTTCACCAGAAGATTGATTGTCGTCCAGCCTGGCGTTTTGTCTACTGATGGAAAAGGATGCAATAAAAACTCACGACATCTAGCCAAATTTGGGCCTACCATATCTCTAAGGAATGAGAAAATCATCAACCAAACAATTGGTGTTAGCCATTTGGCACAAATTCTAATGTCCATCATGTTAAATGAATTCTTATCAACCAAGTTCGACAATTTTATTATTTATTTTTTTTCATTTTGGGTTGTGTGTAGAGCCATGCATGATCCAGCTGCACCTTAGCATGAATGTTGAAAAAGGGAAGAACCATGAGCGATCGAGCTTAATCGTGAAGTTTCAGTTTTGGCATGTTTTGTGACTTCATGAAGACAGACATGAACAACATAGAAGAAAGTAAGAAAAATGAGAGAGATGATGATGATGATGATGATGATGATGATGATGTGTAGATTAGAGATCATACTGATTACCAAAGAAATCAATAATGAGCCTTCCATCAGAAGCACGACCAGAAGGTCTCTTGAAGTAGGTCATGCCGAAGGGGCCAGACTGTGCCGGAAAAGCCGCCCAAAACCCACCCGTGTCTGAATTCGAGTCGCCGAAGTTGAATATTGCCTCAAAATCACATTTTGATTCACTCGAGTAACCAAGCATTGCCACCATTACCACCACCCACACAACTAATCCCTCCCTAAATATCATCCAAGTTTTATGTAATCGGAGCCCCATTCTCTCTCTCTCTCTCTCTCTCTCTCTCTCTCTCAATGTATAGAAACAGCTTATTGGTGGGTATAGTTGTAATGGAAGTCTAAAGTACTACAAGCCTTATATTAGATAGAAAAATGATATTTGTAGGCATGAATGCGTAAATGCTATGAAAATATTAAAAAAAATTGAATAAATATAAAATTTACATAAAAAAATAAAAAAAAATTAATTTTTTAATAATAAATTTCATTCTTTTTTAAAACGAGTACACGATATTACTCTATTATATATAGGTTCGTGATTTTGAGGTGTGAAGTATATGGAGGTGTGTAAACTGTAACTCCAAATCATGTGCTCTTGGCGAGTGTATGACGTGAAAATAATTACAGTTACAGATAGCTAATTCTTGTTTGCAACAAAGGAACAATATGTGTAGATAAATACTACAAGTACAAATAGATTTTATAAAAAGTAAATTTATAAATTGAGGTATGTTAGATTTGGTTTACAATAAAAATAATTTATAATTTAACGTATCACATCAAGACACGTAAATTTATAAATTTTTTTATAGAATTTTTTTATAACAGGAGTATTTCTCATATACATACATATATATATATATATATAATATAAATAGACAAAAAATGCTTTGTCCACCGACAAAGCATACCCGAAAAAAAGTGTGTTGAAAATTTTAACAATATTTGTGTGAGTTTTTTAGTAATTTTTTTTTTTAAATAAGCACAAATATGCTTTAAAAAAAAATATACAATATACTAATCGACACCTTTTGTCCGTGACCCTAGCAGGACCCTGGACAGACACACATACAATACCTTGGATCTATTTCTTGAAAAATAAAGGATGATCTAATGGATCATCAACATAGTGCCATGAAAATGTAGTGTATGTCACAATTCTGTTTAAAAAAAAAAAAAAAAATAGAGAAATGTCGACATATTATTGATCTAGTTGACTTAAAGCCCATACTTCACCGAGCAAAACGATAAAAGCAAGCCAAGCCCATACAAACAAAGCTGCAAAGCATCGAATTCACAAAACTATAGCATGGACCAAAATGTGGGAAAAATGAAGTACAAGTAATGTACGGAGAATTTCTCTGGCTTTCATCACTGTAAACTTGATACTGGTACTGATAATTGTAGGCTTAGGCATAATCTTCTTCCTTTTTAAGTAGTAGTGAACCGAAATTATTTTATGCTTGGGAGAACAGAATTATGAATTACGATCTTATAAAATTTATGAACAACAGTGAAAAACAATGACTAATGAATCTTTTGAATAATATTAAATATTTTTTTATAAATAACGTTTAAAACAATGTTAAAAAAAATAGTTTGATTCAGGCTGCTTCAATCAATTCAAATTAAATCGGTCAAAAAATGAATCAATTTTAGTGAACTTTTTAAATGGTTCATTTAACCGCTTCAATCGATCGATTTAGGTTGCATTTAGGTAGTGAGGTATTTTCAGATATTCTGTGAATAGTAGTAAAAAAGTTATGATAAAATATTAAATAGTAGTGAGGTATTTTGATAATTCAGTGCCCAAACTAGGCCTTAAGACGATTCCAACCAATTGAAAATTGTATTTGTTTTTAATTTGTATAATAACTGAGTTTTTCTTAATTTTTTATACAAAAAATATAATAGAAATAAACATATATTAATTTCTTCATCATTATATTCAATAAGAATAGCAAAGAATTTGAAAGATAAAACATGTCATTTTTTATTTTCTTTAGTTGAACAAAAAAAATAGTAGATGAATGAGTATTTTGTATTAAAATTGTGGTTGTACATAAAATAATACATTTTTCATGTGCTCATAAAGTCATGGTTTTTATCTTCGTCGTATATGAAGCAAAAAAAAATATCAACAATTGAGATTAAATACCTAAAGTACATATTTACTGAGACTATTTAGATTCATATCGTATTCTTTTAAAACTAATAAATGAATTTATACTTCATATTATTTTATACATAGTATTAAAGGTTTGAATTACATTATATATATGATGTTTAATACTTTTATTAACATTAAAATAATCGTTCAAAATTGTTAAAAATTGCACAATTTATTTATTTTGAAATGAGGATAACTATATTGCATAAGCAAAGGATTACAAAGATTCAGAGGAAACTGTTTACTTAATACAGACACGTATACTCTCAAGATCATAAAGATAAATTTCATTTAAAAGGGCATCATTGGCTAGCATGTGAGTAGCTATATTAGTATCCATTTTCGTATGACAAGCACTCCAAGTTGCAAATGATCTTAACACATTTTTTGTGTCGTCAATGATTAATCCACCTTGAGTCCAATCCTTTAAGGAATTATGCATCTTCTCGACCACCTACATTGAATCACCTTCAAGAATGAACTCTTGAATCCCAGCTTCTTTACAAAACAGGACTGCCATCATCATTTCATATGCCTCTGCAGTATATGGAGACATAGTGAGATTCCTTTTAGCTCTAAATGTGCCAAGAACCAATCATTTGCAGTCTCTGAGAATTGCTCCAGTTCCAATTAAGTTCCTGGACTTGTTGATAGAAGCATCACATTTCATTTTATAAATTCCTTCTAGAGGCTTTTTCCATCTCTGAACACTAAGTGAGTCTGCAGCGGCTGTAGTAGCAAGGACATTTGTCTTAGTGGCTTTAAAACATCTTAGATCTTCATAGGCTTTATGGATAATAGCCTTAGGGTGACTGAATGTTTTTCCATGCAAGAATGCATTCCTTTTAGACCAGATGAGTCTTGAGATCAACTTAGCTTCTTCTAGATCATGTTGGGTCACTTTTGCTAACAGTTGTTCCCAGATAGATTTAAAACATGTATCTTCCAGTGATAGTTTATGTAGAGGTATACTTCTTTGACACCAAACATCTTGAGTAGCCCCACAGCTCCATAGCACATGCTTTGATGTTTCTTCCTCTAGATGACAAATGGGACATAGGTTATCATCCATAATTTTTCTCTTAAATCGATTGTTAAAGGTGGGTAAAGCTTCATTGTATGTTCTCCATAGGAACATTCTTACTCCATTTGGCACTTGTAGTTTCCACAAAACTTCACCAAATTTTTGTTGAGTTTAAACATTAGAGGAACCACTCTCTTGATTAGACTGAAGATCTCTATGAAGAAAATAAGCACTTTTTTACAAAGAAGATGTCATTGCTTGTGCCTTCCCACAGTCAATCCATTCTATTGTTCATATTGATTGGTATTGTTTTAATGATGTCCACTGTATTCTATTCTGAATGAACAATCTAGAAAGCAAATTTCCATCCCAAATCCCGAGAGTTGGGTTTATTAAATCAGCTACTCAAGTCACTTCTTTTGTGGCATTGCTGCAAGTATTAGGAGGAAGAAAGTGTGGCTTTGGCAGCCATCTGACCTCCCATATCTTCACTTCTGAGCCATTACCAATCCTCCATAATAGACCTTCTTTTAACAGGTTTAGGCTAGTTTGCATACTCCTCCAAGCTAGAGAAGGTCTTAATCCCATTTTAGATGTTAAGGTGGATCCATGTGGAAAATACTTCTGTTTTAGGATGAAAGCAAGTACAGATTCAGGATTTGTAAGTATTTTCCACCCTTACTTAGCAAGAAGAGCCAGATTTAAACTGTTGAAGTTCCTAAACCCCAATCCGCCTTGATCCTTAGATTTATTGAGTCTATTCCATTTGACCCAATAAATCTTTGATTGGTCCTCATTGAAACCCCACCAAAATTTTCTTGATATCTGGTCCAATCTATTGGTAATGGACTAAGGTAGAAGAAATATCCCCATGGTATAAGTAAGGATGGCTTACAAGATAGATTTGAGCAGCACCTCCTTTCCAACTGCTGATAAGCAGTTTGTCTTCCAGTTTGTTATTCAAGACCATGCTATCAATAAGGCCATGAAAGGATGCAGTTTTGGCTCTTCCAACCATAGCTAAGAGACCAAGGTATTTATCAAATGAGCCTGTTAAGAGCACTCCAGCAAGTTGTAGAATAATTCTCTTATTCTCAGGTGAAGTGTTTTTGTTGAAAAATATGAAGGATTTCTCCTTTTTTAATATTTGACCATAAGCAAGTTCATATATAGTCAATAACCTCATTAATCTGCTCCATTCAAGAAAGTTGGATTTACAAAAGATCATGCCGTCATCAGCAAAGAAGAGATGGTTAACTCGTATAGGACATTTTCCCATTGTAACATTAGTGATGCTTCCATTCATCTTAGCCTTGTCAATGAGACATGATAAGGCTTCTGCATAGATAATAAAGAGGTAAAGGGAAAGAGGATCCCCTTACCTTTATCCTCAGGAGGGTTTGAAATAATTTTGAGGTTCACCATTTATAAGAATTGAATAAGAGACTTAAGTAATGCAGTTCATCACCAATGAGATCCACCTGCTCTCAAAACCCAGCTTGTACATCAAACAGGATAGAAATGACCACTCTACACGATCATATGCTTTACTCATATCAAGTTTGAAAGTTATGAAGCCTGATTTTTTCGAACCTTAGCTTAAAATATCCCCTGTCAGGCAAGCGGTCACTAAACCAAAGTATATATTAGATAAGAAAGATGATTTACACATAATATTTTGTACAACATATTATATAATAATGTGTTAAATGAATAATATTTTTATAAAATATCTTATAAAAATAATATAATTTTATAAAAATATTCTCATTTTAAAATATTATTATATAATATATTATATAATTTATTGTGTGAATATCGTTACTCATTAGATATATATCTCAATCAATGTCACGTGAACAAAGAGCCCTTCAATTTTTCAAAGAAAACGGCGGGAGGGGTATCTTCGTTATTTTAAGGCAAACCAATGGGTATTTAACTTAGTGTGAAGAGACCTAAACATTTTGACCACAGCTCCATGGAGAATTTGTTTTCTTAAAAAATAAAAAATAAAAACAAAAAACAAAACAAAACAAAACAATGAGATCGGATCTGAAAATATTTGATTGAGGTCCACGTCAACTGGTCCCCACCAGGAGAGTTGCGTATAACCCATGTGCCTGCACGACACGTCATGTTGTCGGGGGACTATGCATTGCCTCGTCCTTATTAGCCATTCGTAATATATTTTTTTCAGGAAAAAAAAAAAAAAAAAAGTAAAGACGCCACGTCAGACCCCTTCCAATCACATGTCCCTTTCTCCGTCCACCGCGCAACACGCGATGCCGTTGATCACTCCCCATCAAATCTACGACCCATGCTTCTCTCCCACGTGGCCTTTCTGACGCCCCTCCCTCGCATTGCAATCGCAGGCATATCTGTTCTCTTCTTTCTCTCAGCCAACCACCTTCCCTTTTTCTTTTTGTTTGTTTTTGCTCTTTTATTTTTTTCCTTTTCCTCGTACAACTTGATCCACGTTATACGCGCAGGTTTGTCATTAGATTTGCACAAAACGTTGTTAATTATTAATTTATTATATTCTTAATTATATTAATTATAATTTTTTTATTATTATTATTGTTGTTAAAGACAATAGAATGACATACCCCAGTTTCAATTTATTAAATTAGCTTAATATATATATATATATATTTAGGAGAGGTTTAGACAATGAGTTGAGATAAGATAAAATAAAAGTTAAATAAAATATTATTAAAATATTTTTTTATTTAAGCAATGCTATGTACAATCTCTAATTGGGAACTGTATTGTAAGCCTAGGCAATTTTATTTTTAAAATTATTTAAAATTACAAAAATATATCTCCTAAAATTATGTTTTTCTTATTTAATAAAAAGCATGCACATACAGTTCTCAAGTTTAGACAACAAATAGAATTTCTCTTTTTATTTTAGAATTTGAAAAAGTTGAATTGTTTATTATATTTTATTTAGAAATTTAATAAAATTGTAATAATGAAATGAAATAAGTAGATATGTTTTCTGAATCCAAACAAGATCGTGTTTGTAAATTTATGAACTAGAGGTGAAATCCAACACAAGCAGTTCAGTTTCGATCAGAATCGACTATTTTCTTACATTTTAAAATCGGTTAAATCGGCCGGTTAAAGGGGAGACAACTGGCATGGTCAGTTTCGACTGGATTCCAGTCGGTTCATTGATTTCCCATCGGTGGCGCGATAGAGTAAAAGTAGCAATGAGAGAGAGAAGGGTGGCGCGTCGTGAAGAGAGAGATGCACCAATGGACGGAGCTGCGTGAGAGACGGCGTGCAATAGGAGAGCTGGAGAGGAATCAAAATGAAGAAGTGGGGAAGGGAAGACTAATAAAACCCTAACCAAAACGACGTCGTTTCTTATTATTATTATTTTTTTCTAACACTTTTGTCTGGTTTGGTTTCACAAACATTTAAAATTATTTTATCTCATCTTAACATCCAAACATAATTCAAATACGAACATTTTCTATTTTCAAATTTTTAAATTTTTTAAATTTTCATCTAATCATTACAACTTTTCAAAATAAAAATAAAAAAACAATTCAACTTTTTTAAATTTTAAAACAAAAATAGTATTAAAAAATTATATTCTAATCCTCTTTTTATTCTATAATCTTTTTATTCAACTCTCTCTCATTTCTCAAAAATTTATAAAATTTTTAACTCAAATAATTTTATTATTATTTATCAATTATCTCATTAATATTCACAGAATTTTTATATAATCTCATTTCATATGTATAATCAAACGAAGCCTTAGTTATAAAACGACACGGTGCTATTTCTAATTTTTTTTTTGTTGGTAAAACTTAGTTATAAAATCGTTCAACACATTTAAATTAAACGACTTTATTTTATATAAGAATAAAATCGGTTTGTCGATTTACACACGGCCGGTTCACGTCGGTTAGTAAACGAAGGAAAGCAAATTACATGCCAGTTAATTTTTTTTTTTTTAGAGAAATGATATTTATAGTTTTAAAATATGTAAACTCGAGCACTCCTTTTTTTAAAAAAAAATAGTGAATAAATTTAAAACTCACATGTAAAATGGAATTTGTATATTTTAATATTGTGATTATATCTAGTATTACTATTTTATTTAGGATGTCAATTAAGATTTAAGTTAGCAATTGATCATTCAATTAGTTTGGTAAAAGAGTAATGCTAAATCTCGCGCATTCATTTTAAAAAAAAATAAATTAAAAATTTTTATATAAATTTTAAATTTATTTATTTTTATTAAAATAAATGTATGAGAACTATACATCTTAAAATTGCATAAATCATTTTCCTTGAAAAGGGAAACCAGCTTGGCCATTAAAATCAAAGTTATGTCATAATGAATAATATTTCATAAATAATTTTTTTATTTTTGTAGCATCTCAAGAAGTATGATAGTTTTATCGAAATAGTTATTTAATTAATCTCTTATTTATTTTGAAGAGATTTTAATAATAAATTGAGATAAAAATTAAAAATTAAATAAAATATTTTAAAATATTATTTTTTAATATTATTATTAAATTTAAAAAATTAAATTATTTATTATATTTTATATAAAAAAATTATAATAATAAAGGGAGATCGGATAAGATAATATATTTTTTTAATTCAAATTAGTTAGGAGACGTTTGGATTCGAAGATGACTTAAGATGAGTTGAGATGAGTTGAGATGGATTGTGAATAATAATGAGATGAGTTGTAAATAGCAGTGAGATTTGTGAGTTAAAGTTGCTGAATAGTAATGAATAGTAGTTAAATGAGTTGAGATGAGTTGAGATGAGCTGAGATGAGCTGAAATGTCCTGCGAATCCAAACATCTCCTTAATGTCATAGATAACAATTTGTTCAAATGATGTCAGCTTCCAATAATGAAACACCACGTGGATACTGACCACGTGGAGATACGTTGTTGAAACGTGGGCCAGCTTTAAAGATCGAGTTTTGTTACACAACCTCCACCACACTCCACACTCCACACTCCATATTTTTTTAAATTTTTAATATTTTTTTAAAATTTTTTTTTGAGTTTATTCTTTTTAAATTATTTTAAATTTTTTATTTATTATTTATATAATAAATATTTAATAAAAGAAAAAAATAATAAAAATTAAAAATAATGTAGAGTGTGGAGGTTGTATGATTCTATGAATAGTAGGAAGTTGGGTAGATTTTTTTGTTAAAGATCTTCCAGGGGAGTCTTGGGGAGAGAGGGGGTGGGACCGTGGGAGGTGTGATACGTGAGCTGGCTACGCAACCTTCTGGCTTGTCCATGGACCCCACGTTTTTTCTGAGTCTACGGGCGTGGGAC
Source organism: Juglans regia (assembly GCF_001411555.2). NCBI lineage: Eukaryota > Viridiplantae > Streptophyta > Magnoliopsida > Fagales > Juglandaceae > Juglans > Juglans regia. The sequence goes on from NC_049907.1 coordinate 9,492,967, forward strand.
ACGTCAGTTTCCGGACCACACGACACCGACAAACGCGAAAGCCGATGGGGACCACACCCATTTAGTACGTGTTTAGATGCTCTTTTGTGGTGCCGAGGCAGACCCCTCGTTGGCACCAAAACACTCCCTCGTTCAGTGGTGCCGTGGCTCTCTCCTGTCCGTCAGATTTTTAAAAATCGCGGCTGCAGGCCACGTTGATGTCAGAAATGGGTCCCACGGAGAGAATATTTGTTTATTTATTTATTTTTACACTTTTTATTTATAGAAAGTAATTGGCTGGCCAGCTCTGACCGTACACGTGGGACTGGCGTGAAATGACATGGTAAAGTGTTGCGAGATCCAGCGTTGGAATGGACGGTCAGGATTACAGATAGCCTGGTATTCGAGTCAAAACAAAGTGCGTCAGACATGGAGTGCTCTCCGCGTCGGAAAAGATAGGTGCACTTGAAATTACCCTTTCTTTCTAAAATTATCTCGGCCGTTTATTTTTTCTTTCCTTTTCTTTTTTCCCTCCTTTACGAGGCTCCATAGTTTTCAGGTGAAGGAAAAGACTGGTACGTGACACTTCCGTAATATACGAATACACGAGTTGACGTACTCCTAACATAACAGAACATGTATGAGTAAACAAGAGATTAGGCAGGTTCGGAGTGGATTCAGATATAAAATTTTTATTTCATTTTATCGTATTATTATATTTTTTTAAAATTTTTATATAAAATATAACAAATAATTTAATTTTTTTAAATTTCAATTTAATTTTTTTAAATTTTAAGGTAATAATAATACTAAAATATAATATTTTAAACACTAAAACAAAACATAAAATTCTCATCTCACTTCCAAACTTGCTCTAAAAGCTCATCGTCGTGAATCGTGACGTTAACATAATTATCTGTAATAGATTCAATCGTGAATGGTATAAATATTATTATTTTTTTGAAAAATAGTAAAATTTAATACTAAAAAATTAATATTTTGTAAAAACTTTTTATTTACTTATTTTTTTAAATAATAAGCACTTAAACAACTTATAAATATAAATATCATTTCTTTTATCTCTCTATGTTGGTCTTGTTATCAATAATAAATTATAATTGATAATTAAGAGTCTATTAAAAAACAGTCTTTAAGTTGATATAATGCGATTTAATCTGTTGGATAAATTAAAAAATTTTAATCATGCCAAAATTACTAGTAAAACAATTCTATTAAAATATAATATATATATTGATGTGACACGATAGAATTTGATTTGTAAAGAAAATTGAACTTTTATATATTAAAATTTTGATTTTGTCACATCAATTATATGGATGGTGCGTCCTCTTGCAAGAATGACTCTTAAAAAAAATGCGTTGGATAGAACTATCTACGGTTTATCGTGTGGGGGTGCATGATAGGGAGAGGAGGCCTCCCAAACCACATTACGTACGATTGCATTATAGGAACTCTTCCTCAAGCTTGGGGAAATTTCTATGAAGAAGGTGAGGAATGGTGGATATCCCATATGCTCGGTTTATTAAAATAAATATGATAGTTTATCGCATGCATTCATATATAAAGTTTTGATCCAAAATAGTGTTATAAAAAAATGCTCAATTTCTTATAAAAAATACTTTAGATATAAAGAGATTACACAACAGTAAATTTACAAATTGATGTGGTACGTCAGTGTAAAGTTATTTTTATTGTAAAGTAGATCTAATAGATCTTATAAAATCACATCAATTTATAAGTTTATTTTGTGTAATCTCTTTAAGTATGTAACAGTTCTTATTTCTTATTTCAACTTTCAACTTTCTATCTCTCTTCTCTGGTTTATCTCTCATCCTCACCATGCCCACCATTGCATTCCATAAGGCCGACTGTGGCTCTCTTATTTCCCTTATTTCCTCGTTGTTTCCCTAGCCACCAACCATAATTTTTTGTGTTTTTTTACTCTCAACCCACGCTAAACCGATCCTCACAAAACCATGATTTCCTTGACGATCGAAAATTTTCAAAAAATATTTAATGCCATTGCAAATTAGGATATACAATATGTTCATTATTTTGATGACCAGGATGGAAGTAAGGGTCTTTAGGTCTACCATAATTTGATGATTGAGAAGACTTTCTGATTTTTGTTTCATTCTTGAGGCACTTTTACATTGTCCCATTAGTTGTCTCTAGTTCTTTCTATATGACATCAAACTAGTATTGCTAACAATTTTACCTCTTCTAAGAGCAATTGAATGGAATGGGTGGTAGTGTTGATTGAAATTTGAGTGTTGTGACATTGAATACAAGCCTCAAATACAAAAATCATTGGAAAGACATGAATAATATCAATCAGGTATATGTTGTCATTGTGTTTGACTTGCATTTACATGAAAAATTGCTATGAAAATGAGTTGGTAGAACCATTTCATTTTATTAAAAGATGTCTTAAAAAGACTACTCAGCCTCGTTGGAAACTTAGATTGATCAGTTCAGTCTAATTTTAAACTAAATCTAATATACAAACATTCAATTATCAAATTACTAAACTTATCTCAACTCAAAACCTCTTTACACGTGAGACTCACAACCTTTTTAAATTTCTCATAAATACATCTAAACTCATTTTAATATCTAAACACATGTAAAGTTATCTTAGATGGGTACCACAAAATTCCCTTCACAATCTTAACTCACTATTATTCATAAAGAACTCAATTTATCTCAACTCAGTTTAACATCTAAACGAGACCTGAATCTACTTCGACCGAATCACATTGATAGAATTTGGTTTGTTAGTTCAAGTTTTTTATATTTATTTCTTGGTTCAATTTTTATTTATTTGTTATGAGCTATAAAATGCTCATTTTTCTATTTATTTTTTTGTGGATTCAAGTTTCTTTTTATTGGGAGAACGAGGATCCAAAGAGAAGTTTGTTTGGGAATTGGAAATTTGGAGTAGGTATTGCCTCTAGTTAGGTTGAACATAGGGGGTTTTGTGGTTTACCATTTAGATTTGAACAATGGAACATTTTTATCTTGTGATATTTTTAGCTTTTATAACTTGTTATATTGTTGTTGTGGACGGTATTTTTATTGCTGTTTAATTTGTATTTACTATATGTATATGTTGTTTTACACCTCATTTTATTAGATTAAATTAAATGTTTGCGCAAAAAATAACAAAGCAAATTATTGAATTTCGCCTATCCTAGGGTTCAATACAGACGAGTTTAGGGTATGTTTAGATGCTGAGCTCATCTTAGCCTATCTCAAACCAATTATTGATAGGATCTACTATTTTTTTAATTTCTCATAAAAAGTTAAAATATATCTCAACATATTTCATATATTCAAACACATCTCAATGGACCCACAAAATCCACTTAAATATCTTAACTTACTACTATTTACAAATCAACTTAGATAATCTGATCACCTTCGTACCTAAACGTATGCTTATACAATGAGCTGGGTAATCTGCTTGCCCGTTCAATAGTGTCCCTAAAACTCTAATAAGGCATGTCATGCTATAGAAAACTAAATCGCCAATGATTGTTAATAAGGTCTAAATTCAAGCACTAGTTATTAATTTTCATTTAAACTACTTCCATTTGGATGTATATGAGTCTTTCACATCCAATCCCAAATAACATTACTTGCATCAAAGATGATTCAAAGACTAGAAGACTTAGGCTTGTTTGAGAAGTGAAACAATCTTATTTCATTATTTCGTTTGGAAATTAAACTCATCTCAACTCATTATTACAATTTTTTTAAATCTCAACACAAAATATAATAAACAATTCAACTTTTTTAAATCTCAAAATAATAATAAGAATAAACAATAATATTTTAACAATATTTTATCATCTAAACTCAACTCCACTTAACTCAGTTCAATATCCAAACGCACCAAACTTATCATAATTTCTTTTCCAAATATCACTTAAATACAAATATTTTTTAATTTTTAACTTTTTTATCTAATCATTACCTAATTATTATAACTTTTTCAAACTTAAAAAAATATTAAAAAAATTACTTTTTCAAATTTCAAAATAAAAATTATATTAAAAAATTATATTATAACAATATTTTTAATTTATAATTTTTTTATTTAATTTAATTTTCTCATTTCTGAAAAATAAATAATATATTTTAATTTAAACTATTTTATTATTATTTATAAACTATTTTACTACTACTTATATAATTATAATCTCATTTCACTTTCTAAATGGCCTATAGATAATTGGGAAAAATGTAAAAACAACGTGTGAATCTAAACGGGATTCAACTATTTATCCATGAGTATTGTGAAATTTATCACTTTATTTATTTTTTAAATAATTATATAAAAAAAAATCTTAGATAAAAATTAGAAAGGATATATCCTTTTCATTAGTCGGATAATCAGATAAAAAAAGGAAAAAAGAAATTGCTTTTCCGAGTGGAGGCAGCGAAGTGGGTACCGATAATAAGTAAGCGACTGCGTAGTGGAATCCACGTAGAGGCTGCAATGTATGGCCAAAACACGTTAAAAATCAACAATCTGACGTGACCCCAGTAATTCCTATTCTTGAGTAGGAAATTGTATAAAAATCTATATGAATGTAACACTCCTATAATACGGTGTGTTTGGCAAGTGAGAGTACTTGAGGTACTCTCACTACTATTCTTTATTTTATTATTATTTTTTACCTATTTTTTTACTATTTATTACTTTTCACCTACTTTTTATTACTATTTAATATTTTATTATTACTTTTTCATTACTATTTACAAACATTCTCAATACTTCTCAACACTTTTCACTACCCAAACGAATGAATCAATTGATAATACCTTAATTTCTCATTAAGAAAACTAATGATCAAATTTTTCTCTCCCATGTATTAAAAAATAAAAAAAACTCCTCTTATTAAAATTGACATTCTGGAAAAGGGCTTGGAAATTATATCAAAATGGATTTGTATTTGGGGGATCGGAGGGGTCTATCTCCACTCTCAATTGGTTGGACAAATATGCTAACCTTTATTTATTTATAATATTCATCCTTAATTTAGTAAGCATGCCAATTAATTAACAAAAAGTTAATTAAGTCAATTAAATCAGTCTACATTGATGTGGCCGTGAACAGTCCATTGGGTGTGTTGAAGAATTCTATCACAAACCAAATTCCTTATAATGGACTTTAAAGTTGTTTCAAACTTCAAACCAATCCATATCTCGTTGAGATCTTTTACTTACAAGTATGCAGAGAGGATATAGCTTTCATGTTATGGAAAGATTACATAAAAAAAAAATAATAATAATAAATAACGTATTGTTTGATTATACATATGATAAAATTTAAAAATTAAATAAAATATTATTAAAATTTAATTTTTATTTAAAATTTTAAAAAAATTAAATTATTACTCATATTTTATGTGAGAATTTTAAAAAATTATAATAATTATATGAGATAATTTATATAACCAAACGAGACCTAAATCTATAAAGTGATAGATTTTATGTGATCTGTTTTATAATAAAAATAATTTTATAATTTGATATATCACATCAAATTACGTTGTTTTGTATATTTATTTTTATGTAATTTATTTATGACTAAAGTATTTTTTTAAAAAAAATATCATATATTTATATATAACCTAGATATTGGTTTATGATATCCAATTTGTACCAAAGTATAATTAATTTCTCATGTACACTATTTTGTGTAAATTTATATGACAAACAAATTTAAATATTCATCCTTGAGTTTTGGTACGTGTCGCTGACACAGAACTTGATAGGCTGTCCCAAGTCTAGTCTATCTATATGCCATGTAAGTGGATTTATTTAATCCAGTATTAATTTAATATAAAATTACAAATTATTTCAAGAAATAAAATGTGATAAATTCCCCATTAAGACTCCGTGCCGATAAAAAAAAAAAAATTAAAAAGGGAAAAAAAAAAGGAAGATGAGAGGGGAAAAGAAATTGTACGTTGATGTTGATATAACATGGCCGCAAATTTATATTTATTATTAGGTATAAAGAATACACTTTCTCATAGATAACATAATAAGTCAATAATTTCAATTTTTAATTTTTTTATCTAATAATTATTAAATCATTATAATTTTCTCAAACTTTCAAACAAGATATAAAAAATAATTCAATTTTTTTAATTTCTAAAAATAAAAATTATATTCTAAAAATATTTTAACTTTATAATATTTTTATTTAATATTTCTCTCTCATTTCATAAAATCCAATAAAACATCATAATTGAAATCATTTTATTATTATTCACAAACTATTTCATTACTATTAATAGATTTCTCATCTCATCTCATTTTTCAAATATCACCTAAGTATTTGTGCCAAATTTATATATTTTAAAGCTGTATAAATTATTTTTCTTATTATTATCTAGGCAAATCTTTTTACAACGTTATGTATTTAATAAATATATAGATCGATCTAATACCTCACTTTAGATTTTAGAGTTCAGAAACATTAAGGAGTGGTTTGAATTTAGAGATAAGTTGAGATGGTTTATGAATAGTAGAATAAAATTTGAATTATTTTTTATATTTTGTATGAAAATTTAGGAAAGTTATTTTAAAATTTGAAAAAGTTAAATTGTTTATTATATTTTGTGTAGAAATTTAAAAAAGTTATAATGATGAAATGAGATGAGTTGAAGTGGATTGAGATGAGTTACAAATACATGAAATTAAAAATTTAAATTAAGTGTTTGTTCTAAAAAAAATCTAAGATGAAAATAAATCAAGTTTTTAGGTAATAATTTTGAAAAAGAAATTCAACCGAAATAAAGGTCAAAAAAGGAAAAAAGACTTGGAATATGTAAAAGATCCGAAGTCCCACGAATTCAACATATAATTAAATAATTATATGATGCGTATAGTCAAAATATATGTATTCAAAGATTAATCGAGATATATTTATTTCGTGTCTTGTTTATATTTTTTTATTAAAAAAAATTCAAAAATTTTGTTCCTTCAGACCATGATCTGAACAGTGTGATGTTCTCTCTGCTTTGGCAGTGTATGAAATTAGTGTACCCTATTCTGTTTAGTCGAAGTATAGGTTTTGTTACCTAATTATTTTTTCTTTGTCGAGAACAGAGATGTGTAGGACGAATTTCTTAGACTTAGATATTTAGCGATTTGTTGTTTAGATTAGACCATATCAACTACGATAATGTGTTAAAGAGCTATTAACGTTTGTAATTGATTTTTTTAAATCATATTTATATGTGCTATTTTATGAATGCTATGTGATCTTTTTATAGAAAAAAAAGATTAATCGAGATAAATATTTTATAATAATATGGTAGTAAAAATAAAAAATAAATATTATATATCAGTCATAATTTATTCTCACATTTTATATTTATAATTTTTTTTTTATAAAATAGAGTGTGGAGTAATAAATAGTAATTAAAAAGAATTTTTCAAAATAAAATACTAGCGGTGGATTTCAAAGGACCATTTCAATCTAATTTAATTCTTCCCCCAACAAGAAAATAATATTTATTTAAAATTTAAAAAATGGGAACGGACCACGTAAGCCACATGACGGGTGGAATAGGTTGGACCCGAAGCCATGGGACGCGTAGCTCGAGTCGTCGATGAACACGTGTGAGGCCGTGGTGACGTTGGAATAAATAAATGGACAGCGCGATTCCCGATGGGCCAGCTCAACAACCACCCACAGCAATCTTTCCCCGTATATATACGGTGTACGTATACACCTCTTCTCCTATACGACACGTGTTTAGTGACGTGGATGTTGGCTTGGCGCTCCCTACCCCCTTCCTTTCTTCCTCTTCTTCTCCTCCTTCTTTCTGCTTCTCCCACTCTTTTTCTCGTTTAAGAGAGCGAGAAAGTAGAGCCAAAATGCGGAGGTTGAGAGGTCAATCTTTTTCGTGATATTTAGTCCCTTTTCCATTGAAATTCTTCTTCTTCTTCTTCTTCGCCGCCATTTCTTTGGTTTTAAGACGTGACGAGGAGGAGATTTTTTGGGTCTATACAGTGGAAGGTATGTGGATTTTGTGTGAGATTTTTTGTTGAACTTTAGAGTTCGAGGAAAATGAAAATTTTGATTTGGAAATTCTCTCAATTTAAGGCTCTGCTTGTTTGTTGAGAAAAATGGATGAAGTAAAGAAAAAATTTTGTTTCCTTTTATTTTTTTGTGCCGCATGAAAGTTTAAAAAAAAAAAAAAAAAAAAAAATTATAACATGAACTTTGGGTTTTCTTCAGTAACCAGAAACTCCTGTTGACTTCTGAATATAGAATTAAGTGCTTAAGTTGAGGTGAGATTTTCGTTTGCCGGAACCAGACTTTAATGGTCCTGTATATTTTCTTGTCGTTCATTTTCTTAGAAATCGAACAATGGATTAACTTAGATGGATCTCCATATTTTCTCTGCGATTCTACCGAAACCTTTGAATTTCCGGGCTTCCTGTGTGGTAATTTCCTTGTTTTGTGGTTTCAGTTTCCTTTTGAATGCATATTTTCTTTCTCATGCTATCTCTACTAGCCGTAAGAGGATATAGAGTAGAGAGATTTGGGGAGAAAAAGAAGGAAAAAGATGATATAATACGAAGCCGTTTGATCATCGAAGTAATGAGTAGAAAAATTCAGCTGCTTATTTGAAACCTTTTATTTTTAATTCTTTTTTTTTTTTTTTTTTTGGCGATTTAAATTTTCATCTTTCACCTTTTCCTTTCATATATTTGCACCGAGGGCTGTATCGCCAATTAGCTCCTAGATTATCCTCTTTAGGTAGATTTGTCGATACTTCACGACTAATGTCCAACTTCTGTCCATACCTGTCTTGTTATGGAGTGGGGGTGGTGGAGAAGACGATAATGACCCTCTACCTTATGGTCTTTTTCCTTGCGTGGAGCCTTTTTTTTTTTTTTTTTTTCTTTTTCTTCCCGACTTTTTTTCCTCACTTTAATTATTTACTTATTCTTCAGTAGATGATCTTTTCGAGTTTGGTTGCTGTTGAAATTAACTTGGGGGGGCATAACGACTTTTGTTCCAACTTTACTGCCACGGAAAATTGAAAAAAAATTCCAAATCCCGCTTCGTTTATTTAATTGATTCTACAAACTTTCTTTCAATCCTTGCAAAATTTCATTCCGTTGTTTACTTACCTGCAAGCAGCGGACTGTACGTTTAGTAAAAATATGATATGAAATCCTCTGTATGTTTACTGTAAACTCTGTCGTGGACAGAGAGGTGCTATCTCTTGGACTTCAGTCTTTAGTGATTAGCCGTCTGGACTAGCATGCCAGTCATGAAAGTGTACTGAGAAACTAGCATGCCAGTCACGAAAGTGTACTGAGAAACTATTAACGTTTGTAATTGACTTGTTATTCTAAGTGAACTTTGTATGTCCTCCTTTGATGAATGAAATGAGATCTGTTATTATAAAAAAAAAAAAAATACGACGACTGCAGATTGATAGTATATTTTAAAGCTACATCACTCGATCTTAGATATTTGTCGTTTATGCTATTCATCTTCCTGTACCAAAGTTGAATTGACTTTGGGAAGCTGCGCTTTGTTGTTGTCCTGAGGGAATTATGGAATAGCCTTGTCAAGGTGAATTTTATCTCATGCTTTCTGAAAGAGGGTTTCGATTTTAAATCTTTTGGCATAGGTTTAACTTTCATGGCTCGATCATGCTTTAGTTTAAGGTGAATATACTAGGCTTTAATAGGATGGCAAGACAAATTCCATTCAAGTTATGCCTCAAAAACCATGGTTGCATGAAAAAAGCACAGAGACAAGAACTAACAATACTATTCATATACTGAAATTTATGCTTTCACTAATAACGTGACAAGCAACCCGAATTTATTGTAGCTACTGCCTGGTGCTGTGGTTGAAGTTTTGGTTTTTCAAGTGCAAGCTGCGAAGTGGTTGTGTAAAACAAAATGATTAAAATTAGGGCCTGCCTACGTCGGTTCTCTTGAAGGACCATTGCTTTGGCTGGCCATGGGAATTAATGTATTACTATGTCGATTATGGTGACTTCACTTCCTCTTAAGTCTTAATGTTGGTTCTGGGGTAACTATTTCTACTTTCATTGGGAGCAGTAGCTTAAGATTCCCATTGTGTTGTATTAGTATTTTGCAGCTCTTATGTTCAATTTTTTATGACAAGATTATTGCATTCATAGCATCATTATACTATTTTGCAAAAGATTAACAGCAATGGTTTAGACCATAATAACTCTATTTAGAAGTTTAAATCCTAATGCTCTTAGACTGTTAAGTGGTTGCCTTGGGGATCTTCCTGATTACAGATTAACGTGATAACCATTAGTGCAGCTAGGTGAGGTCTTGATCAGAGAAACGCAAAGGATTTTCTTACATAAATCAAATCAATATTTTGGAAGCGCTCCATGGGAAACAATGAAGAGGGAAAGTCTACCAAGTCTGAAAAGTCGTCTTCACCAGTAACACCGGTAAGTTGAGAAATGAAAATGTTCTTGTGGTCAAAACTGCAGTATTTGAGATGCTGAAAAGTAAAATTTTCTATCTATTTTTCCAGCTCTGTGTGTCAATCTTCTTGATGGAGAAAAAAATAAGGCTAGTTATTTATGTAGATACATCTAGTTGTACTCTTTCTTTGGATCTAACTTTTGAAGGTCTGTTTATGAATCCTCAGTCGGTCGGTCCTTTTTTTTGGCAGGATCAAACTAATCAGACTAATATTCACGTCTATCCTGATTGGGCAGCCATGCAGGTTATCTATTCTATGCCTGCACTATCTAACTGTTTTTCTAGGCAGTTGTTAAAACATGTTTATTTAATGGAAGGTTCAATATATAATTTTTTCCAAGAAATAATAATATTAATTCAAACTAATGCCTTACATATTCAGGCATATTATGGTCCCAGAGTCACTCTTCCACCATATTACAACTCCACTGTGACCTCAGGTCATGCTCCTCACCCATATATGTGGGGCCCACCCCAGGTATTGGACAGAATAAGGCAGTCAAAAGTTTGTTTATAGTTTTCAATAATCATTCTAAAAGAGGTTGTGTACTGAGGAATAAATTACAAACATTATTCTATGATGGTTTGCTAACTTATTTATTCTTCCAGCCCATGATGCCACCTTACGGGGCACCTTATGCTGCAATCTACCCACATGGAGGGGTTTATGCACATCCTGCAGTTCCTCTTGTAAGTTGTTCGTTCTATTTTTTCTTGGAGTTCTGATTTTTTCTTATGACTTGAAATCCCACCATGGCAAGGCCCTTTGGTCCATGGTTTACTCCCCATGGGATACATGATCTTACTCACCAGACCATGTATTAGCCTATTAGGTAAACTAGGGGAAGTTCTAGTGCAAATCAAATTCGGATGTTTGAGTCCAAGAAATTTGTTTGTAGATGGTTATAGCCCTCCTTGTGGGGCTTGCAATATGAAGCTTTAATTTTAGGAATATCTGGCTGGGTAGCTATCCTTTCTGGGTTATCTTCGTGTAATGAAAATAATAGCTTGTATCTGGCAGACATCCTAGTTTGTAGTGGCTGCCCTGTCTAGATGGACTGAATCATGCAAAGTTTCCAATTCTTTACAACTGGCCCCTCTCCCTGTATAATAATAGAACTTTAAAATATTATGCAAAAGTGAGGAAAGCTCTACATAATGTACTCATGGATTTATTTATTTTTTAAACTAGGGATCGCATTCACATGGTCAAGGGGTTCCATTGTCGCCTGCTGTAAGTGAAGCTTTGGTGCTATGTTTTTCTTCTGAATTCTTGTAGTTCTATTTCTCTCTATTGTCAACCTATCATTATGGATTGTGAAATATATCAGTAATTAAAAACAAAAATTTGCATATTAGGTGGCCCTTAATTAATTTTAGATTTAATTATGGTGCAATGGAGCAGGCAGTAACTCCTTTGAGCATAGAAACTCCTACAAAGTCGGGAAATACAGATCGGGGTTTAATGAAGAAGTTGAAAGAGTTTGATGGACTTGCAATGTCAATAGGCAATGGTACTGCTGAGAGTGCTGATGGTGGGGCTGAACATAGGCTGTCACAGAGGTTTGTTGAACCTTCTTCTGTCTCTGCCTTGTGATAAGCTTTATATTTTTTCTATTTGGTTCGCTTTGGTAGCTAGAACTCCTCCTTCATCCTGTACAATGTAGATTTCCCACATGCACAGTTCTTGTGGCCAGGCTAACGTAGTTTCTTTGGCCACATGAACAGTTCAGAGACTGATGGTTCCAGCGATGGAAGTGATGGGAACACTGCCAGGGTGATTATTTCATGCCTTGCCTATAAGCATTTCTTGCAACACATTTGCACCGTGCCTGTTTATTCGATTATTATATGTAAATCTATAATGACGGACACATTTGCAAATTTTGATTGTGGTCTTCATCTATCTTTATGTTCAGCCAAATCAAACCAGAAGGAAAAGAAGCCGCGATGGAACACCAACTGGTATTACTCTGTTCTTTTCCAAGTATCAAACTTTGATAAACAATAGAATGGGCCTGGTATTCAGTTGTGTAGGATGCCCACTGATTACATGGTGTGGATCATTCTTTCTTTCTTTTTAAAGTGGTTTATCCCCTTCATTCGAAAGTTAGAAAAATCTCTTAGGGCAGGTTTGGGGATGAGATGAGAATTTTGTGTTTTGTTTTAGTGTTTAAAATATTATGTTTTAGTATTATTATTGTTTTGAGATTTGAAAAAGTTGAATTGGGATTTGAAAAAGTTGAATTGTTTATTATATTTTGTATGGAGATTTGAAAAATGTGTAATGATAAGATGGGATGAGATGAGAATTTTGTGTCTCATCCCATCCCCCAAACCTGCCCTAAATCCCCCGAAACCACACCCATAAGACTTCCACCTAGGAAGAGAGAAGTACTCTAGGCCACCAGGCAATTGGAAACTGTGTATCAATTAATGCAACAACTGGACCGACCTCTTTTTCTGCATTAGAGTTGCGCTATGGCCTCTTGGGTGTCTTAAGATTCTGTTCCGCTTAATATCTAGAAGTAAGCATACAGTGACATATGACAAGTCGCTCATTTTCCAAATTGAAGAAATTCAACTTTGCATTACCTTATCGACGGTCTTGTTTCTAGGCTCTAGTTTCTTGAAGGAAAAAGTATCTCAGCATAGTGGTTTCTAATTTTTTATTGCTTCAAACATGTTAGAAATGGTGTCTTCCACTATCTAAAAGTTTTGGCACTTAATTACCAGTTGTGAGCATATTGATGACATAGTGGTGTGATTCGTTGTCATGTATATGAAAATGCTTGCTTGTTGACTAACTTTCTGCAGTAAAGAAAGCAGCTGAGCTATTGACTTGAATTCAGGTTTTGATATTTTTGGTTTACTGGATATGTATATGAACAGGCAGTGAAGGCAAGACTGAGATGCAAGCCAGTCATACTTCTGCTAAGGAGGTAAGTGTAGCTCCCAACAAGACCTCTGGTGCAACTGTCACTCCTGGTAGTGTTTCTGGAAATTTGGTTGGAAGTGTTGTTTCTCCGGGCATGGCCACAGCATTGGAGCTCAGGAACACTAGTAACATAAATACCAAGACAACAACTACAAGTGTCCCACAGTCCTGTTCAGTATTGCCTTCTGAAGCGTGGATGCCGGTATAGTCTATGAATGGTGTTATTTTATTTTTTTCATTTTTATTATTCCAAATATTGCTGTTTTGTTTTGTTTATCCTTTGTTTTTCCCCCGGACAAAGATGTCTAAAATCTTTTGAAAATCTTGTATTTTTTGTTTTATATTGCTCAGAATGAAAGAGAGCTGAAACGAGAGAGGAGGAAACAGTCTAATCGTGAATCAGCTAGAAGGTCCAGGTTGAGGAAGCAGGTTTGGAAATCTGCGCTCTTTTATGCTTTTAGAAGTTCATATTGTCGGGTCTGAACCACCTTTTAGCATGTACACATTAACTGATGTAATGTTTTGCAACACACTCTGCAGGCTGAGACTGAAGAACTTGCACTTAAAGTCGACTCCTTGACTGCTGAGAATACAGCAATAAAATCTGAAATAGGTCTATTGACAGAAAACTCAGATAAACTGAAGCTAGAAAATGCTAAATTAATGGTACATCCATGTGCAACCTCTGTAGTTCCTACTGGCATCACAAATTCTTTTCCATTTCTGTCTTTACTCTTGCTCCAGCTTGTAATTGGTTTTGATGTTATACAGGAGAAACTGAAAAATGCTCAATTAGGACAGACAGAAGAGATCATTTTGAACCGAATTGAGGACAAGAGGGCCCTGCCTGTTAGTACAGAGAACCTCCTGTCAAGGGTTAATAATTCAGGTGCGGTTGATCGGAGCACCGAGGAAAAGAGTGACATGTACGAGAACAGCTCAAACTCTGGTGCCAAGCTCCATCAACTATTGGACACAAGTCCAAGGGCAGATGCCGTGGCTGCTGGCTAACCCAAGGAGCCAGCATTACTGCAGTTCCTTTTTTTTTTTTTTTTTTCTTAATCTTAATCTTAATCACGTGGTTTTGGCAATATTACAAGCCCAGAATTACTGCTAACTGTGAGCAGAAGAATGAAACAAACATCTGAATAGGAATGGTACCCTTGAAAACGGAGACTAATTTTTTACTTGTAAGTTAGCCTTTTCATGTCAAAACTGATGTAATTTTATCAGAGCATTCAGAGTGCGTGGAAAGTCACTGAAGGTAATGTACATTGAAGTTTAGAAATATAGTTGGTGAAAGCATGCGAACCTTTCATATGTAGTAGTTTTGTGCAATTCTATTAACTAGTGATTTAGACCTTTTGTGGTATGTGAATGAGAAGTTTTGGATTTCTTTTTTTCATTTTCCCTGTTGAAGTACCCGGCAAGCACCGCGAGTAGTGAGCAAGTTCCCAGTTATTGGAACTTGCTTTTTTATATTTTTGTATTGGTTGTTCTTTGTTATGACAAACTCATCCAAAATTCCAAATAGATACGAGTGTTCTTTCGACTTTCGTACTCTGACCTATTGTTCTTATAAAAATAATGTGATTTTTACTTTAAAGTAATTATTAGGTAGTCTTCAAGTACATATATGAACTTCCTTAGTCACGTTTTTGTTTGAAAAATAAGATGGGATGAGAATTTTGTAAATAGTAGTGAGATAGTTTGAATTGAGTATTGTATAGGTTTTAGGAAATGAGAGAGAAAAAGTTGAACAAAAAATATTATAAAATTAAAATATTATTAGAATATAATTTTATAATATTATTTTTGTCTGGAGATTTAAAAAAATTGAATTGTTTTTTATTTTTGTTTTAAAATTTTGAAAAAGTTATAATGATTAGTTTGAAAATTTTGTATTTAAATTATGTTTGAGAATGAGATGAGATGAGATAAGATGAAATGAGAAAAAATTGAGAATTTTAAGACGAGATTATTTCTAAACAAACCCTAAGACCCGCGACTGCTCAATTGTTTGTGGGACCGCCGCCGCGCCGCCTCTTTGGGTTGGGATTGGTAGTGTTAAGAGTGCAGATAATAACCGCGATCACCCAATTGTTTTGGTTGGGATTGTTTCTGATTTGAGGAGAGGAGACGGTCTTGCAGGTGTGAACTACGCACACGACTCGAAAAGTAGTTTTATTAATGGTTCTTTGGAAAGTAGTTTCAGTGGCTCTATTCATTGGCGTATGGCTGTCTCCAAAGATGATAAATAGCTGGAAACCATCACCATATAAATCTCCTCCGCATGATTTGTATTCTAATGTGCCTCTTCTTTAAAAAAATAAAAAATAAAGACACTTTTTGCTTGTTGAGATATTGTAATTATGATGATAAGGATGCTGTGAACGTGTATCTTGTCGTTTAATTGACACCCTGGCCAAAAACAGATAAGAATTCACAAAGCTTCATATATATTGTTATGTCTGGCTATGCATTTGATGTATAAACGAATGATTTTCTAGAACTTAGTTCCAAACAATTCCCAATCTGTAAGAAGTAGTCATAAATGCCATATTTTCTGATTACAATGCCACCTAAATCCAAAGGGATCTTAAGCTCGCACGCTTATTTCCAAGTACCAATCTATCCAAGGGTGATGATGAGAAGTGAACCGAGATGGTCTATTCTGCTAAGCTTTTGCAAGCCAAGCCCACTCCAATTTTGAATGCAGGACCGATGAAGTCCGCGGTTCATGCAGCCCACAGAATAGCAACATGTGGCTGCAAGTTTTTTTCAAAAGAGTTCTCTTATTCAGCAGTTTTATAACATGTTGAGAAAAAAAAAAAAAAAGATGAAAAATTAAAACAGGTGTGTAGTATAGGGCTGCTAAGTAAAATTTTACTTTTTAAAAATACTATATACTAAACTCTTATTTCACTTTTAATGTTTAGGGTGACAATTCGTATTTGCAAGTCGTGTTAAGTCGTGAGTATTAGACTATATTGGTTAATCTGAACATGACCCGTTTATTTAAACGGGTCAAATTCTAAAATCCTAACACGACCTATATAGATAATAAGTGATGCAACACGACCCGCTTAACTTATTCAGTAATGAACCTTTATTGAATTAACCTAGACACAACTCAATTATCCTGTTTCAACCCTCTTCAACCATTTTAACTTAGTTTATATAAATGAGTTGAGCTGATTTGTATATTTTTTAACTTAATTAATATAATTTCATATATAAACAATACAAGTGTAAGGAGATTTTTTCCCGGCCTATAGAATTTCTTAGGCTCAGTCAATGGGGAAGGGATTCAATAAAAGACAAAAGATAAGAGAAGGGGATGGAACAAGAAGAGACTAAGGCATGGAAGTGCCATGAGGCATGAAAGAGTAATGTCAAGAGAGAGAAAGGGGAGAAGTGACATAAAGCAAGAAAAAATAATGTGTCAGCAGACAAAAAATAGAGAAGTGACTTAAAGTAAGTGGGGGTAGGAGATAAAAGGCAAGAGGAACCTACGGATTGGGGACCCTTTTTCAGACTCTCTCTTTGGGAGGACTTCGACTTCTTCCGACTTTGAGACTTCTTCTTCAACCTGAGAGCAAAATAGAGAACTTCTTCTCCATTGAATAGATCTACAATTTTCTTTGTATAGTGAGAAATAAAATGCTATGAGAGACTGTAAACAAACTTATTATAGTGGAATCTCTTCTCCCCAAATCTCATGGATGTAGGCCTAGTGTCAAACCACGTAATTTTGTATGTCTATCTTTCTTTATTTTATGCATTTAAACATTGTTTATAGTCGGGGGATCCATACAGCACCGATCGAGGCCTAACACCTCTCAGCATGTCCCGGGAATGGATTTCTCCTCTCTTCTGGACTGTGCGCATTTTTTGACGTTAACAACAAGGATAAACTATATAAATCATTCACAATTACAAGATTCAAGATAAAATATTTTATTATCAATATCCAAACCAATAATGTATAAGAAAATTAATATTTTCATAAGATAAAATAGCATATTAACAAAAAAGATTTAATAGTTTGAGATATTAAGTAGTCAAATACTAATAGTAATATTAATATTACATTTCAATAAAAAAAAAACGTGTAAAACTAAAAATTTATAAATAAAATTTATTTGTATTATAAAGATTAATTGCGAGTTTATTTATTAATCATGTTTTATCGAATCAATCAGATTTTACCAAAAATCCATTTATATTTGTTTTGACAAAAAAAAAAAAAAAACTATTTATATCAAATTTAAATCCGTTTATTCGAGAAATTATATTTGCAATCGTAGAATGTATAAGCGTCGTGTAGTTATTTTGAAAATAAATAAATAAATATGAAATTCATAAAAAAAAATTAATTATTTAATAATAAAATCTACTTTTTTTTAAAACGATTGTGTGGTAGTTACACACTTATTGTTGTATATAACATTAGTCGTTTATTTTGTAGATCATCTATTATCATTCTTAACAGTTACCTCATTGAGTTGACGCAACACTATTCATTACTGTTAAAATCAATTATTTTGTATTTTTTAAGAGGAAATATTCTACCCGGCTGTGCTGGTTTTCCACAAAAAATATCCCACCAATGGGAAGATGCCATGTAGACATTCCATTTATCTAACTATAGGACCATGACAGATGGGAATGAAGACCTTGGTGTGAAACCCGTGAACCTCCCATTTGCAAGCCCTTGGTCCCTCCCATTTGCAAAATTTGAAACTTGTGAGAAGTGACGTCGTGAGGAGTTGCCGTTGTCGTGACTCCTGAGCTTCAACCATACAAATCGACCATGAATCTCTCGGAGTCGCTGTCGCCGTCAGGAGACGTAGTCGCTGTGATGAAGACCCATTCGCTCCGACTATCCATTGCCATCGGCGACGAAGCCCCTGAATCTGTTGGTTGTTTCTAGGTTTTGATTGGTACTGATGTTCATGTGCACAAGTTTGTGAATTTCGATTGGGTTTCTGGCTTGTTCATCTTTGTTTGAACTATTGTGTTAATCCATAATGTTGATAATACTCTGAACCCGTAGCTTGTTCGATTGGGTTTCTGGCTTGTTAAATTTTCTTCATGTGAAGAATAATCAGCCTCTTCCTAGTTGATTAGCCCCATCTGCCCCAATGTGAACAATAATCAATCGGTTTCTTTCCCACAAATTATTTTCAAGTTTCTAATTAGCATCAGTACCCCACCCCCTCATGTGAACAATTATAATCAATCAGTTTCTTTTCCCACAAATTATTTTCAAGTTTGAGAACAATAATAAGTTTCTTTCCCAAAATTTATTTTCAAGTTCTTCCTTGGTGGGCGACGGAACTTTCGACCGCGTTGTGCAGCGGTGTTAGAATGGGTTCTGTGTAAAATTTTAGAGTGATAAGTTGAGATGAGTTGCGTTGGATTGTGAATAGTAGTGAGATTAATTGTAAATAGTAATGAGATTTGTGAATTAAAATTATTGAATAATAATAAATAATAATAAAATGAGTTAAGATGAATTAAGATGGACCGTGAATATAAACGAAATCTTAATTTTATTCAGAGTCTTGATTTTATCATATGTGCAACGTCTTCCTATATATGTGTAGAATTTGCTGAGGTGGTGTGATTTTATTGGCGGTTGTTAAACTGAAACAGACGGACCGTTGTGAATGGATTATGTTTTTTTTTTTTAAATCTACATTTAATGGTAAAGACATGTCAACAAAATAAAACGAAAATAGAAAATGAGGATAATATATATAGGATAACGTATTGAAAAGTTTAGAAGTGTATGCACATGTTAAAGGAACCGACCAACAATACAAGTTTGAAATGTTGCCGGCTTTTGTCCCCACCGCATTTGATTAAAGCCATTCCTTTCATCAGTGTCGTGCATTACTGCAGCAACTCCACGTGATTTCCAACCCTCCTTTTGTTTTTGTTCAGGTACGTGCATGATTTCCCATTAATTTCACTCAAAAGGCCCATTTCCAAATTGAGAGAAAAAAAAAAATGGTTAAGTTCTCATGTGCTTTGAGCATGACTTGAGATCTCATTCTCCTAATTTTAATTATATATATATTCTCAGTACATGCACTTGACCCTTTTCTCTTTTTAATGGACGAAGGTATCCTGTACGTGAAGTTTGTATGACCCACCAGCAGAACTTTCAGTTAAAATAATGCCAAATCATACATTTTATTTTTATTTTACATTACAATTGGCTAATTTTAAGTTGTAATATTTATTTTTGTGCGTGTCTATATATATATATAAATATATATATTTATATATGTATGAGTGTGTGTGACGAAATGGTAAGCTTTATTTTGAGAGTGTGCAAGATTTACACTCTTTAAAACTGTATCTAATTACATTATTCATTTTGAATACTACGTGTATGTGGGCATGAGAATACACTACTCCACAGAGTGAAAAATTTGAAAAAAGAAAATACAAAGCGAGAGAAGAATATCCTTAAAATGAACATTTTGACTAACAATGACACTAGGATAAAGAAAAAGAATCTGACCAAATAAATAAATAATATTAGGGGTGCTACCCGCCCGTGCGGGGGTGAGGTTGACCCTTCCACGCACGCTTACCCTGCATGGGTGGGGGGTGTAGGGTTTTCACCCCAGCACCCCGCCCCTGGATGCAGGGATGCGATCCCCGACCAGATGTCGGGAGGTGGGGGTGAACCCTTCATTAGCCCCGGCCCCCGTCCACTCCAATAGTCCCATGGCCACATGACCCATAAATTATTCCTAAGCCTAAAAGTGAAAAAGAACACAATTTGGACCTACATTGTAAATTTAAGTTTATAAATATAATCATAATTTAAAAATTAATAACATAGTTTTTAAATTTGTTAGTATATATTATGTGTAAGTTAATGTAAAATAATGTTGCCTTTATATAGGATACCGATGCAATATAAGAGTCTTACTTATGCAATGTAGGCCCCGTTGGGGCTAGCCTGCACGTCGCCATTGTTGGGATTTCTCCTTGTGGGGTGGGGGCCATCTACCCTCTCATGGGCAAGCAGGATTGCTCGCCCCACTATGTTGGGGTAGCGGGGTGTTGAATCCCGCTGAATTAATGTAGCTTTTGCCCCCTAGTAAGCAAATAATAAAATGAGTCAAAACATGCACGGATGCATCATCCTACATATCGTTAATGGATTATTTTTGTCAATGCCAATGATATATAGTCGTATGAAGATAGTTAGTTAGTGAATATCGATGTGTAGAATTTAGAATTAAATACATAGTTAGAATAATGAATGACATTTTCAAGAGAGAAGTGTTACAATTATAAAAAGATCACATAAAAGTAAATCTATAAATTGATATGATTTCATATGATACATTAAATTTACTTTACAATAATTTTTTTTTTATAATCTAGCGGACCAACATCAGTTTTTAAATTTATTTTTGTAAACTTTTTTGTAATTAAAGCATTTTTCTTTTCAAAATAGGCTTTTCATGGTCAAATACTTTTGTTAGCTATTTTGGATTTATATCGTATTGCTATCTTTTAATGCAGGCTATAAGAAAAATGCTTAATTCATAATCAGGTATTTACGACGAGAGTGAGTCCATTTACAATGAGAATTGACTAATATTTATTTGCAAAATAATCATTTTTGTCACAAATACTTCATCACGAATAAACATTATTTTTTTATAGTGTACCCTTTGTCTTCTTTGCCAAAAAAAGCATGGCTCTTGCTATCATAGAAAAATCAAATTGAATTCGTACTCTTTGTTCCTAGTAGTTGTCACAAGTTTGAAAAGAGACTTCCAAAAAGAATCTGATCGATCTTTGACCCATCAGCCATGAAACCAAAAAGAATATTGCATTCTGCTTGAGGATCCCACAAAGACGACACAACCTTTGGGATGAAAATTTTTATGAATAGTGATAAGATAATTTGTAAATAATAATGAGATTATTGTTAAAATATTGTTAGAATATAGCTTTATGGAGTTTTGGAAAATAAGATAAAGAATTGAATAAAAAATTATAAAGTTAAAATATTATTAGAATATAATTTTTTAATATAATTTGTTTTTTTTCTTTTTTGTGATTTGAAAATGTTGAATTGTATTTTATTTTTTGTTTGAAAGTTTAGAAAAATTGTAATAATTAATTTGAAAATATTTATATTTAAGTAATATTTAAAAATGATATGAGATGAGATAAGAATTTTGATATGAAAACTTTTTCGAAACAAGCCCTTCGATGAGGCTGAGGCACTAAATTATGGATAAATGGAAAAGAATTTTGAGAGAGAGAGAGAGAGAGAGAGAGAGAGAGAGAGAGAGGGAGGGGCTCTCAAGGGCTTGGGTTTATAATAGCGAGAGGAAAAAAAAATGACAAGTTGAATAGCGAATTAAGTACTATTCACAAATTTTTATTCACAAATCTTATTATTATTCACAAATCATTTCAACTTATCTTATTTCTCAATTCAAACAAGGTAGGGTCCCTTTAAATAAATTATTCTTTTTTAAAGTCTTTATATAATCATACACCATCCACTTAACATAATTTGATTTAAAAAATAAATTGGTTAAAAAAGAGTTTGAGAACTAATGTAACTAATAGTTTTTAGCTATATTAGGTGTAAGTAAGGTGTAATCGATTTGGTCTGGTCGAGTCTAATCCCAGGGGGTCATGAATTGAAAATTTTGATCTATTACTTTTGCCGGACTGGATCATTAGCTATCAGTCCGATTGATCCATCAATATTTTTTTTCTTTTTTTTTGGGAGAACAATTAATACAAAAAATTAATTAAATTATTAAAATTAAAATTAAGTAATCTCTTTAATATTTCATATATGGTTAATGAATATTAAATAATTTCATTATATATATGGTCAATGGTGATTCGTTAGATGAAAATTACATAATTAACTTATATAATTATTATATGTATTAAAAATATATATATATATATATATATTTACATGTTCAGTCTGTCTCGATCCAATCTGATCCAAAAAATCCACATCCCCAAATTGACCTATAAGACTATAGTCTGGTCCGATCCAGACCGAACCACTCAATCCGGTCTATTTTTCAGTCCATTCCCATAGTCTTACAGCCCTAGGCGTAATGACGTCCCTGTGCACGAACTTTTTATTTTTGTTTCTAAATATAAGTTGAACTGTTGAAGTCTTACTTCTTTCACATGGATTGCTTGTAGTTTCGTTTTTATAAATTATATAAAAATTATGAATTATTTGTAGTTTCATTTTTATAAACTATATAAAGAATTATTGTTGAACGTTTTTGTTTTCTTAGAGAGAATCAAAGCGTTACTTATTACTTTATTATGGTGGGTAAGGGAAATTTTGTAAAATGAAATATTTTTTTAAAAGTAAAATGAGGTTTGCACTTCATAATTAATTTGAATTTAATTATTCAAATAAGAAAATTTATATAGTGACCGGTTGGATTCGGAAAATGTTTCATCTCATCATTACAATTTTTTTCAAATTCCCACATAAAATATAATAAACAATTTAACTTTTTCAAATCTCAATTCAATTTTTTCAAATTCTAAAATAATAATAATATTTTTTTAACTTTCATATTTCATCTAAAATTATTTCATCTTATCTCTAAATTCAATGTGTTCGCGAGTCAATGAAAGCAAAGCTTTTGTTTCAAAAGTTATATATATGTGAAGACGATGGATTAAAAAAAATAAAAAATTATTTTCACCGAAATGCTGTGTTTAGATGTTGAATTGAGTTGAGTTGAGATGATAAAATATTGTTAAAATATTATTTTTTAATATTATTATTATTTTAGAATTTAAAAAAATTGAATTATTTATTATATTTTGTATTGAAATTTGAAAAAATTGTAATAATGAGTTGAGATGAGTTTAGAATCCAAATGAAGCCAGAGCAATGATTATTTGAATTTATTCTTAATAATCACTTTGTTAATTATAATGCTTAAATTAGCTTCCAAACATTTGGAATATTTTAGTTTAGTTTTTCATATTAAGTTTATGAGGTCCAGTAAATTTTTATTTTATTAACATCAAACTAAGGTAGTGTTTGGATGTTGAAGTGAATTGAGTTGAGTTGAGTTGAGATGATAAAATATTGTTAGAATATTATTTTTTAATATTATTATTATTTTGAAATTTGAAAAAGTTGAATTATTTATTATATTTTGTATTGGAATTTGAAAAAGTTGTAATGATGAGTTGAGATGAGTTGAGATGATTTTGAAAACCAAACAAAGCCTAAATTTTATGGCAATAAGTTTTTCTGTCAGGACTGGAAAATCTAACCGGACCAAATGGTTCCGGTTGGTCTGGATCGGACCAATAAGGGTATTGGTTAGTTTCAGTCTATACAATTTTAGGGTTTTGATTTTCGGTCTGTTCTCAGGGGTGTGCCTTTTTCCCCCCGAACCTGACCAACCGAATAGTATATATTGTTTTAAAATATTATTTTATACAGTAATTATATAAATTAATTATGTAATTTTTATTTAATCTATTATTATTAATCATATAAAATGTTAAATACACTATTAACTAACATGCTATTAATTAACTAATATATTATATGATAATCATAATATTATATGCAATAATACATACTCTAGTAACTACATCTAATTAAAGCAATCAGGAAAACTTTTTGTAAGATACTTAAATTGTAAGTAAGTATGAAGTTTTTATGGATAATGATAATATTTCATTAACTATATATAAAATGTTAAGATTTTAATATAAGTCATTATTGATTAAATATTATAATTCCTTTACAAATTAGTAATAAGTTAGTAACTATCAATATCATAAATATAATTTTAATTAAATATTTTTTTAATAAATTAATTACATAATTCATATAAAGAGCTCATTTAATTTTAATTTTAAATTTTTTGTATAGTTGGACTGAAAATGCACATTAAATGGTAGTTTTAGACTTTTTTTATAATTGGCCTATTTTTCACTGACCCGGACTTAATTGGACCGAATTGATAGATAATTGGCCATTAGACATAATCGGTCCGATCTTGGGCCGAAAAATGGTAGGCCGAAATTTTAGATTCGGTTTAAAAATTTTCTCATAAACCGACTGGACTGAACCGATTACGTTCCTAATAATATTTTTCCAAAAGAAATTGATTTTTTTCGAAGGCAAATATTTGAACATTTTTTAAAGTTTAAAAGGCCCGTATCTAATTCAAAACTTAAAAATGTAAGAAGGATAACTATTTAAAATCTTGAGAGTCGTGTAATTGTCCTTTCTATTTTTTCTTTTTTTGTCTCTTTCATGATCTGCCTTCATTGTCTGACTCCGCCGCAGGCTGTTCTGTGAAAGTTGGTGAGTCGAATGGATGGCTTCTCCTTCGCAAGACGCATTTTATACAGGGAAGTTGTGTACGCCTACCACATCTACAATGAAACACACCGTATCATTTTACGCTTGCGCAACTTTCTGCACCAACTCACCTACATTTATCATTTTCCCATTTTATAAGGGAAATAGAACACCAGAAAAGAAAAAAAGTTGTCTAAATCCAACTTCAAAATATTTGACTGTTTGTACAACTTTCATGTACTTCTCGTTTCTCCACGTCCTAGATCTCTCCAAATGTCAGATAAAAGCAAAACTGCTTCTTGCTACTTGTCATTTTATACGGGTTTTTCTCTTTATTTTATTCAGTTGCGTCTCCTTCAACAATCTTGCGTCCTAGTCCTGACCCTTCATTTTGTTTTTGGTTTTGGTTGCTTCAAGTTCTAGTTTCAGTCACCAAACACTGATTTACAAATTCTCAGGAGAAGCTGCTTGAACATTCCAAAAAGCTTGGCCATGTATCGTTAGTATTTTTTTGTTTCTCCAAGTTATTGAGTGGGCATTGCTTTTCTATCAGATTTGAACATTTTACATACCACAGAGATTTCTTTAAGGGTTTTATTGATAGGGTTGTTATATCGTAAGTCGGAATGCAATTTCTTGGAATTGGGTTATTTTAGTTGAAGGGAAAGCATCTTCATAAAAGTCAAGGCTTTTTAATTTTGAAGTAATTTTTTTTAGAAAGCTATTTTGAAGTAAATTTGATTGAACGGTTTTCCGTTATTTTCGTGGACCAAATCGTTTTCTACTCGGTGGCCAAATGTTCCAGTTTTAGAGTTCCTGAACTTGTATGTAAGGTTTGAGTGGCATTTTTCTTAGGTATTCGCGTCCTGGGGTGGTCGGGGATTTCGGTTTTTTAGATCTGAGGGAAAGTGACAACGAGAGATTAGGAATCTAAATGTGTAATTGGGTTTTGCTTCGAGTCATGAGAACATTGGTGTGGGGCGAAGTTCAGATGCTCAACTTTTAAAAGCCATTTTTTATGTACGGAGTGTTGCAGTTTTAGCTTAGAAGTCGTTTGGGGGGTGGTCAGAAATTCTTATTGTGAGAGGGAAGATTAGCATTTTCGCCTGTTTTTGAAAAATGGGGCATTCTGCAGCGATCTGGGATTATAAGGCAGCAGTCGAAATTACAAAGGACTGGAATGGGATCGATCAGGCTGTGCTTGGGAATCCTCAAGGAGCTTCAGCACGGGTAAGAACCTCCTCGTTTACTACTCCTGAATGAATCTGTTGAAGCAGGGAATTGTGTACTAAATTGCAAATCTATACATAATAGACAAACTCATTCTCTTTGGCATATTAGCTTTTGAATAATTGTGGGAAAGTGCTGGTATAGAGATTTTGAGTGATTTTTCTGTTGATGATATAGGTAAGCTTGCATGGAGGACAGGTAACTTCTTGGAGGAATGAGCATGGGGAAGAACTCCTATTCACAAGTAGTAAGGTGGGGTTGTGTAATCCTATCTTCTTATATCATGTGGTCCTCCAATTCTTTGATCTTATTGTTGTCCCATGATTCTTGTTCGCCTCGTGGCTTAACTCATCTCTGGACCTATAAATGAAGTAAATATTGTTGGGTTTCAATTAAAAAAATAATATGATGTGCTTATTTGGTACGACTCAAAGTATTCTAGATTTTTGTCAAAACAAATGCTACTGTAGAACAATAAATATTATATTAATTTTTGGTAATTTATGTAACTGACTGAGCAGGTATATATTTGATAGTGCTTTTAGATTGAAATAGATAAGTTTAACCATATCTATAATATATATAGTTTTCGAAGCAAGATTCCATTTTTGTTAAGCCACATCATTAATTCATCGTTAGATGATCGTAAATTTGGTCATTTAAGCTTAAAATAATTGGAAAGTTTATAAATATTCGATGTTTCATTGTCGTCCTTGTGTACTTTTCCTTCTTTCCTATATATCAATTTATTACAATTAGTAATCAAAGAAGACAGCATTCAAAGTTTTTCACAATCAGATTATAAATAGAATAAACAACTTGAAAAAGAAAATTGAAAGTTCATGTCAATAAATATTCTACGGACCATTTTCTTCCTTATGTAACACTTTGTCTTCTTTCCTATATATCTAATTTATTTACAATTAGGAATTGACATTCAAAGAATTTCACAATCAGATATAAAAATAATTAACAGTTAACAATTCTCCACGAGCGGATGCTCAACTAGTTTATTCTAAATGCTTAAAAGAAAGACAATGGTCAGATTTGTCTAATTAAATGTTTGCATTTTTGAGTAATGGAGCCAACTATCCAATGGCCTATTGGCTGAGTGGCACTACCCCAGGTCCTTAGGGACCTTGGAATCAATGGTTGGTGGTTCTTGAACCCTCGACTACTAGGGCTGTTTTTCCTTAAAAATTGCCTATAAAAAAAAAAAAGAAGGTAATGGTGGCAACTATAGACATAATTAAATGTCTGTTGTTCAAGGACATTTGGATGGTGCTTACCTAGGACCATTGGAAGATTCTGATACATTGAATAACTACTGCTTTTTTTTTTTTGACCAAGCAACTTGTTATTATACCCGGATAGTTCACCTTGTCTTTTTGATGGTTGATGAAATACAGTTGTAAGACTGATTTCATTTTTGGCTTTTACATTTGATTGCATTTGCTGCTACACAGAGATGTCATGGACATAGACACTCCGCCAACTTTATAGAACTAATATAGATAATTATATTTTGTTTCAATCGAACAAAGAAATTTTACCTGCTAGATATACAAAGATAATTAATTTCTGTATACTATAAAAATGCAGGCCATTTTTAAGCCCCCAAAAGCTATGCGGGGAGGAATACCCATTTGCTTCCCTCAGGTACTTATTATATTTGTCTACAAGCTTGACTTTGAAGTCCTCTTTACGAATGCATCTCATTTTAATCTTTTTGTAGTTTGGAAACTGCGGATCACTAGAACAACATGGATTTGCGAGGAACAAGATTTGGATGGTTGATGATAATCCTCCGCCTTTGCACCCAAATGATTCCCAAGGGAAAGCCTTCATTGACCTACTACTTAAACCATCGGAAGATGACCTAAAGTTCTGGCCCCATAGGTATGTGCTTGACTCTGCTATAATAATGGAAATTGCTACAACCCGTGGGTAGCCCAAGTGGTAAGAGCAAACTTGTGTGCATAAGCCCCGTGTCAAAGGTTCGATTCCCCCTGGGATCAAATTGCGATTTAAGTGGGAGGTCATGGCTGTGGGTTGCTGTGCTAGTCTCCTTGGGGGTTTAGGTTCCATTGGTGAGTTCTAAGGGCTCTGCCATGGGGTGGTTCCCCCGTCTTAAAAAAATAATGAAAATTGCTAGTGGTAATATTTACCAAGTTAAGTTTACACCATCAATTTTGTTGCGGATAGAAAATAGAATAGATTAAATACGAGGTCTTTTTTGGTGTGCATGATTATGGACTTGATTTTTACTGAAGCTGAGAGGCACTACTAGTTAGCCTGAAAAGAAATGGTAGATAAAATATTAGCAAAAATTGAGAGGAAACCTCAAGTTTTAAAATTTATGTCGTCGTTAAAATGTGGAGATTGGTTTAAAAGAGAACTACTACAGACACAGAGACCACACAAAATTAAACCTACAAACTGATATGGTTTTATGACATCATTTAGATCTATTTTACAATAAAAATAACTTTACAATCTGACGCATCATATCAAGTCACGTCAGTTTGTGAGTTTACTTTTGTATAATCCTTTTGTGGCTAAAGTATTTCTCGGTTTAAAATTGTAATCCTCTTTTGATTGCATGGCTGATGAGATCCTGGGATTTCTTTGTCTATCCTGGGGGAGGTAATAGGGTTAACAGATTTACACTCACATCTTTTGCAGAGCACATGACAGCATAGGCTCACCATCTTTATCTGTTGTATCAGGGGATGATGTGATGCAAACTGAATATTATTATTATTTTTCTATTCCTTTCCAGCTTTGAGTTTCGTCTTAGGGTGTCTCTAGCAACAAATGCAGATCTGATGCTGATATCACGGATTAGAAATGTCAATGGAAAGCCGTTTAGTTTCTCGTTTGCCTATCATACATACTTGTCAGTTTCTGACATAAGGTATTGAGTATTTACCTTTTCAACTTTTCAATTACAAAATAAAAATGAAAAAGAAAATGAAAAGCATGCTTTCCATTTTACGTATATAGTGTAAATTACAATTGTGCTGAATGATTTTGCTACTCCAGATTGTGTCTATCTTTTTTCCTTTCGGTCAGATTGTGACTATCTACTAGTAAAGGCAATACAAATTTTCTGCTTCTGTAGTATGGATATCTTTGTTTTGGATGTGTAACATGCACTCATATGAACGTAAATGTTGTCCACAGTGAAATAAGAATAGAAGGTCTGGAGACACTTGACTATCTGGACAATCTTTGCCGAAGAGAACGTTTTACTGAACAAGGAGATGCCGTAACTTTTGAAGCTGAGGTAAATTCCCTTCAGTGTTTATTAGTAATTTAACATGCTAGAAGTTGTATGCTGGGAAACTCTAGATCTAGATAATGGAGTGAAATTTCTAAAACAGGACAATTGAAAAGTCTTTTCTACATCGTATCAAGATTAGGGGTGTAAACCGGTCAGTCCGGTCCGTTCGGTCCATCACCGGACCGGACCGAACACCCCATAGGGACCGGACTGGACCGGTAGTTATCGGTCCGGTCCGGTCGGTCCATTCAATCCGGCATATATATTTTTTTTAAATCAATTAATAAAAAAAATTTATTTAAAATACTAAATTAAATTAAGTGACTTATTAATATGGATTAGGTAATAAACTCAATAAAAAAATATTTGTTATGGTCAATGATAATAAATTAAATGAAAATTACATTATTAATTTATATAATTACTATATAATTAACTAATTGATATTATATATTAGTTAATTCATAGAATATTAACAAGTGTTAATAACATATTTAAAATTTTATATTGTTAATATTGATAAGTTAGATTAAGATATATATAAAATATTGTTAATTTATAGAATATTAACAATTATTAATAACATATTTAAAATTTTATATTGTTAATTGTATAATTATTATATAAATAATATATATAATATTTATTTATTTTTTTTTAATTTTTTATTCGGTCGGTCCGGTCCGGTTCGGTCCGAGAAATCTCCACCCGGGACCGGACCGAAGACCGAAACTTTCTTATTTATTGGACCGAAACCGACCATGCATTTGGTCGGTCCGGTCCGGTCCGGACCGAACCGGCCGGTCCGGTCAGTTTCTCCAGTCCGGACCGACCGGTTTACATCCCTAATCAAGATGTTAGTTTCTTCCACAAGGCATCAAAATTGCACCAGTACTTCCCTCGTCAAACTCAATGTGCATGTGTGTGCTTCTCCCCTGAAACTTCGAATGAAAATAAAGGTGTGGTTAGTGACAGTTTAAAATTGACTACACAGCGATAACTTCTTTTCTCAGACCAACAAAAGTAAATAAAATCGATGGTTGATATTGATATATTCATGCGGCGTTATCAATCTTCTTTTAAATTATCGACAGATAAAAAATTTCCAGGGAAATTATAGAAATATTCCTGGGATATAACTCCTTAGCAATCTTATTTTAAATGGTATTCGGTCATGTCACGTGGCCTTTACTTTAAGTGACTTTTAGTGTTACATTTAAGAGTAATGCTACTATGCTCCCTAATTTATGCCACTCACTTTGTCCTCTTGATGTGGGGTTGTCATGTGGCTTACTAAAAAAATTAAAAAGAATTTAAAAATATATATTCAAAACAAAATGGTGTCCGAAAACACAAAAAGAGAGACTAAAATTCTAGATTTCCTCTACCTTTTTATGTTTGCATTTTTAATTTTTTTAATAAGCCATGTGGCACCATATTGTGTTACCACATCAAGATGGCAAAGTGAGTGATATAAATTAAGGAGTATAATAACATTACTCTGCATTTAATCATTGAGCATATTCTTTCCTAGCAGGTGGATCGAGTTTATCTTGGTTCTCCTAATGTAATCGCCGTCCTTGATCATGAAAAAAAGCGGACATACTTGATAAGAAAGGAAGGACTGCCAGATGCTGGTAAGCTGTCATACATTTGCAGAAGTAGAAACATCAGGTGCAAATTCCTGAGTATTTTAAGACAAACTACGTAATAAAGGGAAATGATTTTAGGACTATATACATGTTTACTTGGGTATGAGTGGACGAACTCGATTCCCATGCATGCACGATGCTATCAAACATCTAGAATGGTTAACGTTCTCCTCATTATGATGCTTGATTTTTTTTATGGTGTTTGACCTTCTGTCTATTGATCAATTTCTTTTCTTATAACAGTAGTGTGGAATCCATGGGAGAAGAAATCAAAATCCATGGTAGATTTTGGTGACGAGGAATACAAACAGATGCTTTGTGTGGATGGGGCAGCAATCGAGAAACCTATCACTTTGAAGCCGGGGGAGGAATGGACGGGGCGATTGCAGCTCTCGGTTGTGCCATCGAGTTTCTGCAGTGACCAACTCCATCTTTAGGAGGAGCGGTTTGGGATGAATGGTACGAAGTTTCAAGAGCATGCGGACGATAATATACATGGTTCTTTTGTTCTTTCTTCACCTTTTCAGTTGGAAGCTTAGTTGAAATGTTACATAACTAGCTTCAAGTTGTAGAGAGTTTAGAACATCCCCGTACCAGTTAAGTACTACGTTGAAGGAATGAAAGCATAGACAAAACTGTAATTTCTCATACTATGATAATGTATCGGGAAAACCTATGTTTTTAATGGAATGCCTGGCCCCGGGAACGTGGATATGAATTGACATCTTTTTTCTGGTTGTGAAACAAAAAGGGCAAAGCAAAACGAAGGAATTAAGTATCGAACTGCAGGGTCAAAATAGACGCAGAAAAGGCTCACGGAAGCAACTCTTAAGATATCAGAGCCAGGTTTCGATCCTGGGACCTGTGGGTTATGGGCCCACCACGCTTCCGCTGCGCCACTCTGATTGGTGATATACGTTGTCTTTAAATTATATTTATTCCTAGAATAAGTGTCGCTGACTTTATTTTTCCTTCTTTTTCAATGCCTTGAGTCTTATAGCGTGGATTTATATCAGCTGAATCTAATATAATAAGAAAAACTCTATTTAGAAGTCCATGTGCAGACCCTCAAATTTAATTAAATATGACAAGGATTTGATTTGGTAGGGAAATTTGAAATTAAAATCTCTCGTAAATCAAGTCTTAGTCAATAAAATAATGACTTTGCTTTGCACATTGACTTCTAAGAGCACTGGCATTGGATTCATCAAATTCATCTTCAAAATTTGATGAAAAGTACATGTTTTTCATATATCTAAAATCTCCTTATCCATAACTCCACATTGGATTAGCCATTAGATTCATCAAAATAATAATATAATATTATTTTTTTAATAATATTATTTTTTATAATAAATTTTATAATTACACTAATATATGTTAATTAATAATTTAATTTGATACTTAAATTATTATTAATTGTATTAATTTTTTTTCTCAACCTAATTATCTAACAAACACATTTTAACAACCATTCTTCTACCCAACAAGTAGATGGTGCCAACCATTCTTCTTTTACCAATTTTTTTAGTTACAACTAATAGTCTCTGATTAAGCTGTATAAATAGATCCATCCTCTCATTACTTCCCACTCATCAAAAACCAATATTTCTTCTTTCATTCCATCAAATACACAATTCTCCCAATTCCCTATGGATCCCTTTGAGAGTATTGATCATATAGAAGATGAAGATTATTTTGATCACGAGGAGTATATGATACAAGCAATGGCCCTACATAGACAACAACATGCAGTCGAGGGAGCATCTGCTTCACGTCGTCGTAATTCTCAACCTCGTATGTTCATCCGACGTAATCCATTGGAAGGTCATGAGCGCCTTTGGAATGATTACTTTGCTGAGCCGTCAATATATCCGCCAAACGTATTTAGGAGGAGGTTTCGAATGCATCGTAATCTTTTTTTACGCATACATTCTGCAGTTGAAGCTCACGATGATTATTTTGTCCAAAAAAGAGACGCTAGTGGGAGACTTGGATTGTCCTCCCTTCAAAAGATAACTGCAGCAATTAGGATGCTTGCATATGGGGTTACGGCAGATCTTATGGACGAGTATGTAAGAATTGGAGAAAGCACCGCACGGTTGAGTATGAAGAAATTTGTAAAGGCGATCGTGTCAATTTTTGGGGGTGAGTACTTGAGGTCTCCAACCAATAGTGATATAGCGAGGTTACTAGAAGTCGGACAAAACCGTGGGTTTCCAGGAATGTTGGGTAGCATTGATTGCATGCACTGGAAATGGAAGAACTGTCCTAGTGCTTGGAAAGGTATGTACTCTGGTCACGTAAATGAACCAACTATTATTTTGGAGGCTGTTGCATCTTATGATCTTTGGATATGGCATGCTTTTTTTGGTTTGCCTGGGTCTCATAATGACATCAATGTACTCGATCGATCTTCTGTTTTTGCCACGTTGGCCGAAGGTCATGCTCCTCCGTGCAACTACACAATCAATGGTCACGAATACACAATGGGATATTATCTTGCTGATGGTATATATCCTTCATGGGCAACATTAGTGAAGACAATTCCTGCTCCACATGGAAAAAAGAAAAAACATTTTGCTGCTTGTCAGGAGTCTGCAAGGAAAGATGTGGAGCGAGCCTTCGGAGTACTCCAAGCTAGATTTGCAATTGTGCGTGGACCTGCTAGGTATTTTCAGCCCCGAGTTCTAAAAGACATTATATACACATGCATTATCTTGCACAATATGATCGTTGAAGATGAGCGTCATCAATATCTCGGGGCTGACCAGTTTATTTACGAATCCAATGATGATACTCCACATGAGCCAATTTCACGCGATAATATACCTGAATTCATGGAATTCATTGCGCAACATCATCGAATCAGAGATAGAGGCACTCATTCTCAACTCCAAGCTGACCTTATCGAGCATTTATGGAATTTGCATGGCCGCTCATAATTTACGAGTTATGAAGTTTATTGCCGTTTATTGTCGAGTACCCGTAGAATATGCATGGAGTTCACTGTTGTTGTTTATGATTATTAAATAAGTTTATTAGTTATGATGTGTCGTTGTTTATTATTTTAAAGCTTTTTATTGGAATATTGTTTTAAAGCTTTTTGGAATATGAATGTCATTTGGAATATTGCAAATTCATATTCATGCTTAAAAAAAATATATAAAAGACAATGCAATCATTTTGTAGTTGCATTGTTTATTTTTAATTTTATCATTGTTGCATTGTTTATTTTATCATTTTAAAAATGAATTCTGCATTGTTTATTTGGGTGTTAAAAGCTGTTTCTGTGCAAATGAGACATTGAATTTATCGTTTTTTCTCATTTACCTGCCTTTCGGCCAGACTGACACTTTCAAGTTGTTGTATAATAGTTGGTCCCCTGATGTCTTAATTCCAACTCGCTGAACTATATCAACTGTGATTCATGTGAACTAGTACAAGTGTATCAGATTTGTGAGGAACCTGAAAAAACATTTGGGGTATTTTGGAGAGTAATCTGAGAAAGAAATTGAATGAATCGTCAAATACCTATGTCATTAATCAAATGGTTCCTGAATCATATTGGTCCTACCTAAAGTAATCAAAAGATCCATGACCATTACTGATCTCAGTATCAAAACATGACAATTTCACCAGGGTTTTGGTTGTCTTGTAGTTTTAATAGATAAATCAATAGCAGAGAGATATTTAGTTGGGAAGTACTGTGGATATAAACTCACTTGACCATCTTGCCATTGTAAATTCATGACATCTAGAATGTCCATATCAACAAAATAAATTCTCCAAAATCAACAACATCAACTAACATTCAAGATACTGCTGGCTGTCCATATCAACAAAATAAATTCTCCAAAATCAACAAAATCAACTAACATTCAAGATACTGCTGGCTGTCCATATCAACAAAATAAATTCCCTAAATACAACAAAATAAACTAACATGAGCCAAGAGACTGCTGGCTGTCCATATCAACAAGAATAAATTCTCTAACATCAACAACATCAACTAACATTCAAGATACTGCTGGCTGTCCATATCAACAAGAATAAATTCTCTAACATCAACAACATCAACTAACATTCAAGATACTGCTGGCTGTCCATATCAAGTTTATAAATTCCCTAAATACAACAAAATAAACTAACATGAGCCAAGAGACTGCTGGCTGTCCATATCAAGTTTATAAATTCCCTAAATACAACAAAATAAACTAACATGAGCCAAGAGACTGCTGGCTGTCCATATCAACAAAATAAAGTCTCTAATCCACAACAACATCAACTAACATGAGCCAATTTCAAGTGGCTGTCCAACCTCAACAAAATAAAGTCTCTAATCCACAAAAACATTCAAGATACTGCTGGCTGTCCATATCAACTAACTGTCCAGTCATCTATTTAAAACAAAACTAACATTCAGTTGTACTAGTGGCTGCCCAGCCACATGTTTTGGATATACATGTGGCTGCCCAGCCACTAAATACTGGAATTTTGGGTTGTAAATGAACCAACAGTTACACACCTCCATGAGGTATGGATGGAGATGTGTCGAATGTACCTTCGGAATTATTTAAAGAGTCCTCATAAATTTTCTTCTGAATATTCAGGAAATAGGCTTGTTGCATGACGGTCATATTAGAAAGATCCTTACTCATGATCTCCGCCTCGAACTTCCTCTTATCAAGTTCTAGTTGTGCACTTCTCACTTCATCAGCCTTCGTCACCCATGCTCTCCTCTCTCCCATGAACAGTCGCCTATCAGCGGTCATTTTTTCTAGCGCACCGTTGAAGTCAACATCACATGCTTCCTGAGCCTTCCGCTTCCTTAAGTTATTCTTCTCAAGTTTTTTGCCTGGAGGCCTCTCAACATTCTCCTCCACAACGTCATCGGGAACTTCAAAAGACTGCTCATTGGCTGGACGTTTATCGGGTGGTTTTCTCATTGTATTCAGCATGTTCATGTGTTGCTGCCATTTGGGTTGGTGTCTCAATTGACACCAACAATGCTCCACTGTGAAATTCCCCTTCTCTATCTCTTTGTACATTATTTTAGCTTTTTCAATCTGAAAAATTGAAGGAATATTGCCAAAAAAATAAATAATCGATAAAAAAATACATTATTTAAAGGAAAATGGTACATACCTTGTCTTGCTCGGTTGCACCACTTGGGTGCAATGACTCTACTTGCGCTAGAAATGCACAAAACTTGTTTGTGCATTTCTGGATCATGGACCAACGATTGATCAATGACCCTATCGAACGATTTGCAGTATTTGGTTTTTTATACTCGTGATAAAACTCAGAAATTCTCTCCCACATTTGTGTGGATTTTTGATCGGTACCCCGTATGGCATCAATGCTAATGTTGAGCCAACCGGATACAAGTAAGTTATCCTCCTCAACAGTGAAAGATGCACCTCTCTGAACTTTTTTTGGAGGAGGCCTCTTTTCACCGTGAAGAGGAGTTGTTTGGATCATAACACTAGAATATTGCTCATATGTTGGAGTGCAACCTTCTCCTCCACTTTGTAAGAGAGTGGTGAAGAAGGGATCCTCCTCAGATGGACTGCCCATCCTTTAAGAATCAAACAATAGATACAAGGCAGCACAATAAGCACAAAAAATTAGATACAAGGCAGTACAATAAAAAAGATAATACTCAGCACAAGAAAACAAAGCAGTGGAAGCATATTTTAAGAAAATATCAAACCATGTTGCATGTTGGATAGTGGCTGCCCAGCCACTAAATACACTCAAATACAAGTCTTGAATACACAACAACAAGTTCAGAATTAGAGATAGTGGCTGCCCAACCAGTAAATACAACTCAAATACACAACTTGAATACACAACAACAAATTTTTAATTAGAGATAGTGGCTGCCCAGCCACTAAATACACTCAAATACAAGTCTTGAATACACAACAACAAGTTCAGAATTAGAGATAGTGGCTGCCCAACCAGTAAATACAACTCAAATACACAACTTGAATACACAACAACAAATTTTTAATTAGAGATAGTGGCTGCCCAGCCACTAAATACAACTCAGTCTACAGAACTTGGATGCACAACAACAAATTTTTAATTAGAGATGGTGGCTGCCCAGCCACTAAATACACTCAAATACAAGTCTTGAAATCAAACAAGAAGTTCAGAATTAGAGATAGTGGCTGCCCAACCAGTAAATACAACTCAAATACACAACTTGAATACACAACAACAAATTTTTAATTAGAGATAGTGGCTGCCCAGCCACTAAATACACTCAAATACAAGTCTTGAATACACAACAAGTTCAGAATTAGAGATAGTGGCTGCCCAGCCACTAAATACAACTCAGTCTACAGAACTTGGATACACAACAAAAAATTTTTAATTAGAGATAGTGGCTGCCCAGCCACTAAATACAACTCAAATACAAGTCTTGAATACACAACAACAAGTTCAGAATTAGAGATAGTGGCTGCCCAGCCACTAAATACAACTCAAATACACAACTCCACGAGTATAGGCACACGGACCTCACATTACAAGATGCACTTTATTTTTTACTCAAGTGGATCCGTGTAGATTGAACAAGTACAGAGCCTGCAAGTTAAATGTGTATTGCCATTAAGACTATCCCTAGAGGTTGGCTTTCTTAATTTAAGGGAGTTCTTACTCTCAATCACTTTATTTTTATCCCTAGAGGTTGACTGCCCAGCCACTTTATTTTCAATCATTTTTATCTGTATGTTTCAAAACCCTTTTGCATAACTGCCTATACAAGACCTCAAATTTTGAAATATAAGTGGCTCGGGAGTTCTTACTCTCAATAAAAAACAAGGAGGTTCCAGCTTTTGCAAGAAACAATCAACAACATTGTAGGGCTTGGCAAATAACTATTGAAGTGACTGCCCAGCCACTTCAGAACTCAATTACACGTGTTTTTTGCAGCCACTGCCCAGCCACAAATGTAAATAAGACAACAAAACTCTCCAAATTGAATTTAAAAAAAAAAAAAACTTTCAAGACAGCAATTACCAGTTATAAATGTGTGCAAAAGTACACAAACAAATATATAAGCATGAACAATACCTTGCTATCTGAATCACCAGTTATAAAGCCATCAGACCCACAGAAAAAAGACTCTGTCTAGGCTTAATATACACAATCAAAACTTAACAAAAATTGATTTCCTAAAGACAGCAATTAAAACTTCATGGACAGAGAACTCTAAAACTTAATACACAATCAGCATATATCTTCAATATTAGGCATGGATGGCAGGTACAGAGAGCTCTAAAAGTTCTAGTCATGGACGGCATAGACAGAGAGCTCTAAAAGCAGCATATATCTTGGCAAGAACAGAACATTGACAACCCCCAAGAAATGGGGCCGAATCCCCTCCTCCACCATCTAAACTAACATGAAGATCATATAAATTCATACAAAATCAATTCGGCCCCAAGAAAAAGGTCATATATAAATTCATACAAAATCAATTCGGCCCCAAGAAAAAGGTCATATAAAATCATATAAATAATCATGCAAAATTTTTCATACATGCATATATGATTAATATATATATATATATATGAGAGAGTGAACTCACGGAGATGGAGAACGTTCGGAGCAAAGGGAGAAATGATCGGCGACGGTGTGCCTATGGAGGTGATGGAGGTGGTGTTTCACCTGAAACACCTCGTACGCACTTCAACATCTGCTTCACGAAGATTCACGGGTCACTTTCTCGGCAAAGTTTATGATACAAGCTTCGGGAAAAACAGGAGGAAACGGAAGGAAGAAATGGAGAGGAAGAAAGGGAGCGGAAGAAAGAAAGGGAGAGGAAGAATCGAAACGGGAAGTCGAGATTTGGGGGTTTCGGGGTGGAGAAGAAAACAGAGAAGAGAGGGAAGATGGTTTGCCAGATTCGGGAAGAAAGAAAGGGAGAGGAGAGGAAGAAAGAAAGGGAGAGGAAGAATCGGAAATGGGTTTGAGGATTTCGGGATTCCGGGGTAGAGGAAGAAGGAAGAGAAAAGGGGGAAGAAAGAA
This sequence comes from Juglans regia, assembly GCF_001411555.2. Lineage (NCBI taxonomy): Eukaryota > Viridiplantae > Streptophyta > Magnoliopsida > Fagales > Juglandaceae > Juglans > Juglans regia. The sequence goes on from NC_049907.1 coordinate 9,532,014, forward strand.
CTGGAGATGCGTCGATTCGGGAAGAAAGAAAAGGAGAGGAAAGGAAGAAGGAAAGGAGAGGAATCGAAAGGGATCGGGGATTTGGGGATTTCGGGGGTAGAGGAAGAATGCTGAATAGAGAGGGAAGAGAACGGCTTTTGCGTGCGAAATAATTGTTTCCTAATAAAATAACCGTATAGACGTTGAATAGTAGGTCGCTAAATTTGGCGATTGAAGAGACTTCACTGTAGCTAAAAGTTTAAGATTTAAGGAAAAGGTGAATTCAATGCAGAGTATTTTTCATTAAATTCTTCAAATTATGGACATTGGACTCATTTGATGAGTCCAATGCCAGTGCTCTAAGAAGTGAAAAGGACGGACACTTCCCAACCAGAAAGCAAAGTTCCCACTGATGGTATAGTAGTAAGATGGGCGGAAAAGAGAGAGAAAGGAAGTGAAAGATTACGTACAGAGGTAGAAGAAATGCAAGTGATAGGCTCCGCGCCAAGGGTGGCCTGGTGATATACTGAGATCCTTTCTCTAGCATAGCTATCATCTACCAAAAACTTATAAAATGAATGCTGAAAATTGATTGGCCTATTGTTCGAGTGGAGCCCATGTAAAGTGGCTCACAACTAAAATAGGGAAAAAATTTCTCCCTTTGTCTTGCATTCATTTTTGAAGATTTTCTATACAATATTGTATGAAGATCTCTCATACAATATTAGAATTGTGATCTTCTATCTCACGATCATTGATATCCTGCACCGTTAGACATTGGGTTAACTCTGCAACCCATCTCTCCAAATCCTCAATCATCACATCCTGTACTCTACGATCTCGGTGTGTGACTTCTTCGTTTGGAACCTGCCCACGACGACCATGACCATGGCCACCAGCCATGGAAACTGATGAGATATCACCCTAGGAAAGATGTTGACGCTTTAATGCCAACTGATGCTGGACAGAAGAAGAATAATGATTATTCTGTAGGTTAGTTTCAACATATAATTCATAGGAAAAGAAGACAAGAGATTCTTCCAAAATATAGAGAAAACAACTCTAAATAATAATGATTAATAATAAAATTCGAAATTATTTTATGAAGCCCACAAACCATGAAGATTTTTCTTAAAATGAAAAAATCTAAATTATTGCATAAGAAATTAATATATAAATAAATAAGAATCCTACCAAAGGAGAAGGAAGATGAGCGAAAAAGAGAGAGAAAGGAAGTGAAAGACTACACACAGAGGTAGAAGAAATGGAAGTGATAGTTCCGCGCCAAGGGTGGCCTGGTGATATACTGAGATCCTCTCTCTAGCATAACTATCATCTACCAAAAACTTCTAAAATGAATGCTGAAAATTGATTGGCCTATTGTTTGCGTGGAGCCCATGTGAAGCGGCTCACAACTAAAATAGGAAAAAAATTTCTCCCTTTGTCTCGCATTCACTTCTGATATGAATCTCTACGTTACTTCCTTGAACTTCATATGGATTGAACCGAAATTAAAGCTTTCTATATTCAATGGGTGTCTTCCAATTGCCACCCATATCAAATTCTCAACAGTAACAATGGTAAAAAAAATTAGGCCTCATTTGGATATTGAGATGATTAGTAGTAACCGTTCTAATTTCGAGACAACATAATCTCATTCTCAAGCTCCTATTCTGAAAGTAGAGTTCTATTTCTCTCTCAAACAATTTAAACTGTAAAATACATTGAGATTGATAACAAGTTTGGGAAAACAAAAACAAGTGCAGCAACATTAACATCATCCAACAATCATGAAACAAAGGTTTTTGACTCATGTAGGATATCAGACCACTTATTTACAATATCCCAAACTTGGGATCCAGATTTCATTGGTATCAATTTATTTAGTTGCGTCAATTTTCATTTTTGTTCTTTTATCTCAAGGCATAGTATTTTCTTTCCTCATTCTTTTAAGGGCAAAAATTGGTGCTTACGAAAGACAGCAAAGTTGTAGAGACATAAATTTGTCTGATGTAGTTGTCTTTGAATTTGTATGATCCTGTAACTGCCCTTTCAATTTATGTTACAAGGTCTGAGCATTCCCATCGGTACTTTGTTAAATTACTCCGATTTCTCATAGTAACTTTTAATTTTAGGATGTGTACAGTTACTTTCCAAATTTAGGAGTACACGTCTTAAAATCATTCTTTTGATTTTTTTATTTATTTCAAATTTATATTTTAATAGAATATAAAGAAAGAATATAAAGGGAAGTGAGAGAAAAAAATAAATAAAAGAAGAATAGAAAAATATTATTTTAATAAAAAAAAAATAAAGAGTGAAATGTATGAAGTTTTTAACATATGAGTAAAATTTAAAAAAAAAAAATTAAAAAAAATTGTTTTAAACCAAATTATATGAAAATTTATTGACGGATGAGAATACTCTAATATTGTCTTTTCAACAACAGCCCAATTCCCAGACTAGCAAAACAGTTAGAGCATTGGCAAAGTCCAAATTTTAGCTAGAAGTTCAAGTTTTGACTATAACTTTAACTTTTGGCTAGGTAAATTCACATTGGATTACTTATCTTAAAATCAAAATAATAATATAATATTATATATTTTAATAATATTTTATAATATGTTTTAATATTTTACAAATACACTTTATATATTAATTAATAATTTATATTTTACTTAAAATTATTGTTTCCTAACTATTTGTTTTCTCAACCTAATATTAACGTTTCATACTAATATTAACCGAGGTATTTAACCACATCCATTAGAATACTATAATTCTAATATACAAACAGATGCATGGATGAACCACCCATATTACTATATAATATCACTTCCAATAAATGTGCAAGTGTAATCAAATCTCACAATGAATCATGATGAACCACCCATATTACTATATAATATCACTTCCAATAAATGTGCAAGTGTAATCAAATCTCACAATGAATCATGATGAACCACCCATATTACTATATAATATCACTTCCAATAAATGTGCAAGTGTAATCAAATCTCACAATGAATCATGCAGATATGAACATCAAATTTGTGTGAGAGAGATAGAGACCTGTTACAAGACTTTCTTGCACAAATAAATACCCAACAAAATAATGAAGACACTCAATTTATGGACAGCAAATAAATACAAACACATTCCTTTTAGGCACCAACACAGTCCACAGTAACAAGATTCCTTGAGCATTGTAAAATTATATTGTGATAAGCATCAAATAAACTCAGAAACATCAAATAAACTCAGAAAAAAGATAATATAACACTCCTATTTCTTAAACAAAGACAAATATAACATTCTGACACCACCTATCTAGCAAAATGCAACAAAGTAGTTCTGACATGCATAAAGGATAATGCGTGGTATTGAGTCTCCAACATACATAAAGGGGCAGCTAGATACCATAAAGTAGCATGACACAACTATAAAATGGTAGCTAAATCATGGAAATTGAAACAACTATAGTATGCATATGAATAATATAATGGGGCAGCTAAATAGTGAGCTTAGTATTAATTACATCTATATCAGTTGTTGTAGCTAAATCTTGCTTCCTCCTGATACAAACCAAAAATACCCAAATCTCAAATCAAATTCCAGCATAAAAATACCCAAATCACAAACCAAAATACCCAAATTAGAAACTAAAAATATCCAAATCTCAAATCAGATTCTAGCACAAAAATACTCAAATAAGAAACCAAAATACCCAAATCTCAAATCAGATTCCAGCACAAAAATACCTAAATCACAAACCAAAATACCAAAATCTCAAAGCAAAATACTGAAATCATTCAACACTACGCATGATCACAGACAAATACCCAAATCACAAACCAAAATACCAAAATCTTAAATCAGTTACATGGAAATAGCTCAATCACGATTTTCAAGTTCAGTTTGTAGAGGAAATGTGAAACCTTTTGGACGAGGATTCACGGGCAAGACAACCTTGTGACAGAGTTCGGGACGCGCAAACCCTAAACACAGATTCAATCACTTGATGAAATGGGAGAAAATAGAAAGAGAAGAGAGAGAAGAAATCTAAGCAGAGAAGAGGGAGAGAGGAGTGAGGAAGAGAAATTACCTTTTGGGTTGGAAGACGACAGCTACATGACAGAGAGAAGGCGTCTTGCGGTTGAAGAAGACGCAGGTCTCTTTGGTGCTCGTGGTTGAAGAAGACGAAGGGTTATGGAGTGGGGGTTTCGGGATGAAGAAATGAAAGCGAGGGAAATAGATGAAGAAAGAGAAAATAACGTGGGAAAGTAGATGAAATAATAAAATATTGGTTTAGATTATGAACAATAACTCGCTATGTTTGAAGATGAGTAGAATTTTACTGTAGCTGAAGTATTTAACTTTGGACTTTTAGCTAGTCCAATGTAGATGTTTATTTTTACATATAGCTAAATTATAGACTTACATTAACATTTGGCTAGGCCATTACCAATACTCTTACATGCAGAAAGTAAGACTGGCAGAAAGTAAAATGACAGGCTGCAGGCAGACCCTTAGAAGGTGTAAGACCCTTTACAAACATTTAGCATCTTTGTTTTCACACCATCTTATTTTATTTAATTATTATAATTTTTAAAATTTTTTATATAAAATAAAAAAAAAATTTAATTTTTTCAAATCATAAAAATAAAAAAAATATTCTATTTAATTTTCAACTTTTTTCATAATTTAACTCATCTCTTTTATAAAAATAAACGAGACAGATGACAACAATTGACCCAGACGTGGCACAACACACCGCTCCTAACACTTAGGACTATTTGCACCGTGTGGAAAATGATAAATTTATAATTGGTTTACAATTATTTTATTACGTTACTTAAAACGAAGGGAACTATGTATAAGATGACGGAGTCGGAGTTTTTTCCCTATTGGAAATCGGAGTCGAAGTCGGAGTCATTGAAGAACCAACTCCGACTCCGCTCCGATCTGCCTCCGACAATCCACCTCCGCCTCCGACTCCGCCTCCGATTTTATACATGTTTTATAAAAATATATGTGTTTTTCTATATATTAATCATTTAAATTTTATACAACTATATCTTATATAGTTAGTTAAACTCAATAATATACTAGTTAAATAATATATTTATACTATAATATATAGACTAAATTGACTAATAAATAATAATAGTTTAGTATATGACTATATGTAAATATCATACTATTACAAATTTACAATATTACTACCATGTTACATGTAAGTTGTAACACTAAATTACTAATGTATAAATATAATAACATGTAGTACTAATGTATATATAATATACTATAAACACTAAGATGCATAATAACATCAACATGTAATACTAATGGATAAACATTAATCTATAAATTTAGAATAACATATAATACTAATGTATAATAACTAAAATATTATTCATATAAATTTTATATAACAATATCTTGTATTAATTATATTTTTTGACTTAATAAATTCTCAACATATTCCTTTTGATAAATATATTAGTAATCCACTTTAAGTCTATATATAAATTACTATATAAATCACTATAGTATTAATTACTAATACTATATTACTATATGATACTATTAACTATAGTGATATACTAGTATTAGTATACTAATACTGTCAGTGATATAGTTAGTATAGTGATTTATACTAATAGTATTATATAGTTATACTAAATTAAAATCACTGTAGCAAATACTAATATACAGTTATGCTAATTACTATAACTAATACTAATACTAATATAGACTATAATTATAACTTATAGTATTATACCTATACTAAATTACTATAACTTATACTAATATAGTTATACTAAATCACTATAACTAATACTAATATTTATACTAATACTATTATAGACTATAGTTATAACTTATAGTATTATACCTATACTAAATCACTATAACTTATACTAATATAGTTATGCTAAATCACTATAACTAATACTAATGTAGTTATACTAATCATTATAACTATATATAGTATTAATATCACTATTAGTATAATATATAGTATTAATAATAACTAATACTAATATAACTATTAGTATAACTAATATCACTACTAGTAACTAATACTAATACTATTAGTGTATTAGTAATATTTATATATATTAATATATAAATCAAGTATAAGAGATTAGAGATTTAATATATATATATAATATTAAATCACTAACATACTAATAGTATGATACTATAGTATTAGTAATTATACTATAAGATATAGTAATATAGTAATAGTATAATATATTAATACTATATTATATATAAAATAGTAATACTATTTTTTGAATCTTCATTTATATATGGTGCCTTTTTTTTAAAATATTCATATATAATAATATATATCATATATATATATAATATAATTAAAAATAGATTTATAGTAATTATAATAGTATACTATAGTAATTATACGGTGTCTTTTTTTTTAATCTTCATTTCGTATACGGTGCCTTTGTTTATTGTAGTGATTAGTTGGATGTGGATATGGAATCATAGATGATGAGAGTACATGTAAAAATAGGACTTTCTTTTTATTATTAATTTTTTAATGTATGTTAGTATGTTACTTGTTTTATTTAGTTGTATTTTTTATTATAATCAAAAGTTTAATAAGTTTGGATTGTAATTTTGAGAAAATTAAAATTTGAAAGCCCAAAATTTTATTTGTTTTTAAAAGTGGGTCAAATATGAAGTTAAAAAAAAATAAAAAAAATTCAAAAAATCCGACTCCGCTCTGACAAGTCGGAGTCGGAGGCGGAGCGGATTCTCTACATGTTGGAGTTGGAGTCGGAGTCCGAGGTTGGGCCCTCTGACTTCGAAACCGTCGGTGCTCAGCCCTAGATGTGGTCATAACTCTTCTCACTTAAATATAAAATATTTTTTAATTTCAATTTTTTAATTTATTCATCTAATTATGATTTAATTATTATTCAAACACAAAAATAAATACAACTTTTATAAATAAAATAAAAAAACTAATACAACTTTTACAAATTTCAAATTAAAAATAATGTTAAAAATCTTTAAAATATTTTTAATTAATTTTTTCTTTCTCATTTTCTAAAATCTAATAAAACATCTTATTTCAATTTGTTTCACCATCATTCACAAAATTTTAAAGTATTCCAAGTGTCCAAACATGCCATGTCTTTCCGTTCTAATCTAAGACAACTGACTTCGTTTGTTTTCACAGATGAGATGAGATGAAATTTGAAAGTTGAATAAAATATTGTTAGAATATATTTTTTTAATATTATTTTTGTTTTAAAATTTGAAAAAGTTAAATTGTTCATTTTATTTTATGTGAGGATTTAAAAAAATTATAATGATTAGATGATATAAATTAAAATAAGATGAATTGAGATGAATTATGAAAACAAACGAAAAATTATGCAACTTTTTAGTTTAACAAAGAAAGTGAAGCATTTTGGAAGTTGGAGAGGTAGAAATGGAAAGTTGGTAATACGAGAGAGGTGATACAGAGGAAGAAGGGGAAGATCGTTTGCCATTTTAAAATAAGCAAACATTCCATAGTTCTTCGTCTACCATAAAAATAATAAAACACTAATGTGTTGGGCATTAATTGGTTGGTGTAAACTCTACATTTCACCAAGTCTGGTTCAAAGTGGCACTCCCAACAGAAATAACAGAAAACTCGATAATGAAACATGGAAAACACTAGAGCTATAAATAGATCCCACAAAGACACTGATAGTGTGACACGTACCCCCTTACCCTTACAAAGACATTGATAGCATCACCTTCTCCCCTGCTCCCCCGCTCCCCCTTACCCTTACGAAGCCACTCTCTTCACGAAGCATGATCTCAACCCAGTGCCGCCATAATCAAGATTCTGGCGTCAACCCAGTACCACTGTTGCCCACAACACCCCCCGGTCGCTGACAACCCACTCTCACTCTCTTCCCTCGCTGCCCATCCCCAACTCCACTCTCTTCCCCCGCTGCCCACTATGAAAACCCAGTCCTGTCCCGCTGCCCATCCAACTAGCAAATTCGGAGGCTCAGTTTCGTTCAAAATGGTCATCACTTTGGTTCGTCTCTGCTTGTCGTCTAGTTTACTGTATTTTTTTTTCTAATATATGAATTTGAATTTTGTTGTCTTTGTTTTTTTTTTTCTTTCAAATTTTTACTGTATTTCATGAATTTTGAGCGTTCGATTACTTCTACCTGGTTTCTGGATTTTTTATTTTTGCGTGTGGTTGCTGTATTTTTGGGGTGTGATTTTGGCGTGCGGTTGTTGGTATATTTGTTAAACCTGAATAGTTCCATTTTTAGTCTCATAAAGAGTGTGAAGTTGAGCTAGATTTCTCATTCTCAAATACGGAATGAAAAAAATTGGTAAGTAGGGCTTTTATTTGTGTTTGGTGTGTGAATTTGTGCTGACCAACTGAGATTGAAAAAATTGGCAAGTTGTTGAGTTCAGAAAATATTTGTTACCTTGCAATCGATGCATATTTTTCTACAAGTGAGTGCTGACTAACAGAGCTTTTATTTGTGTTTTATGTTTGAATTTGTGCTTCTTTTGCTTCTACATGCAGGGCTTTTATTTGTGTTTGTTATGTGAATTTGTGCTAACCAATTGAGATTGAAAAAAGTGGACGTTGTAAGGAGAAGACAAACTGGCACTGTGGGGTGTTCATTTGCAAACTTAGAATCAAATTATGCTGATGATGTTACATGCTCTGTTGGTAGTTGTAGCATTACTAGCAATAGTTCTTATAAGGTGCCCCATAATGTTTGTACAGGTTGTATTAAGGATGGTAGTTGTTTGAGTTGTAATGTTAGCAATTGTTAAGTACTTTGAGTTGTAATATTAGCAGTTGTTGACAAAGTACTTTGTTGTCAAGTATGTAAGAAATAATTGTAGCTGCGCAAGTTGTACAAGAATTTGTAATGCTTAAATAGAAAAGAGATTTTGTACTATGGAAGTTGTACTATGCTTGTTGAATCAGAATTTAAATACCAAAATAAGTTGTCTCCATTGCCATTACCAAAATATACATTTAAACTCCAAAGTTACATTCAAATCCCAAAATTACCATCCAACCACCTAATCACATTAAAATTCCAATATTACAAAGTACTCATAGTTGGGTAAGTATACTATCTTGACTCCCTACTCCAGCATGTATATCCTTCACCTGCGGATCACAAAAAAAAACTATTAGTGGAGTGTTAAAGGAAGGACTTGGACATGACAATCTAATTGCACAATTTTACGATACCTCATCTATCTTATTTCTTTTTTGACTTTTTCTTTTATTTTTCAGTTTTGTCTCCATTGTAGAGACTTGTCGTTTGGACGGAGGCCTACCCTTACTTTTAATACCAGCAGGACTACGAACCCCTTGATTTTGTTGTTTTGCTTCACTTGGACCATCCTGACACACAACATACTCACTCGTTGTATTGTTCTGAGTCAACTCTACCTCTTTAAACTTCCGCATATGATTCTTCCACTTTATGTAGGACTCATGATCCTTTGAAGCAATTAAAGCAATTTCACAATGATCGTTACACAAATCATTAAACCTTTGTGCAACTTGATTATTGCTGAGGTCATCATAACTACTTTATATCATCGTGTACTTTTTTTTAAAATCCTTTCTCCAACGATCAAGAATATACTTGGATGGAAACTCCACGACTTTCTTCCACATGGTGAGGATAATGAGTGCATGTCTACATAAAATTCCTCTGAACTCGAATAGTCTACAAGTGCACATCACTTCACATTCATCGTCATTGAAATATACATAATATTTCACCTCTTTTACAAAATCATCATAAATGCTCAGGTGGTCAACAACTTCATACGTCGATATTGCGCCTTCATTTTTTTTTTAGGGAAGACAAACAATTCGTAGTCCCCCTAAGCTCTATTTGTACCTCTTTGAACTTGGCATTCGTGTATAATTCTTGAAGTTGCTTCTCAATTGCATGGACCGTAATGCAAGGGATCTTTCGTTGGAATGAACCAAAATCAGCTATCTTCTCGTTCTCGACCATCCTAGCCAAAGTATTATCATAGTCCCCAACAAACTTCTTCAATGGTGTGGTTGCATTAACATAGCCATAAAAAAATACGTTCATACTTTCGCTATGCTGGGTTGTGGACATTCCAGCCCAAAACGTACCTCTCACATATGCAGGTACCCATTGATGCCACTCCTCATACAAGTTACTCAACCAAGAACTGTCTGTTAAACCATTGCTCTGAACAATGTTGTGCTACCTTTCTTCAAATTCTTGACAACTCAAAGAGTCATATATACAATTTAATAAAGGGCCTTTAAAGTTGTCATATTGTGAATAAGATCCCAGCTTATGAGGCAATTTGAATAAAATGTGCCATAAACAAAATCTATATTTGGCTCTTGGAAAAACTATTACTAATGCCGCTTTCATTGCCCTATCTTGGTTGGTTATAATCGCATTAGGAGCCCATCCTGACATACACCTCAACCACGAGTCATATAACCACACAAATATATCTGTGTCCTCGTTTGATATAATGCCACATCCAAAAAGTATCGATTGGCCATGGCGGTTGACTCCCACAAAAGAGGCAAATGCCTCTTTATATTTATTTGTCAAATATATTGTGTCAAATGTTATGACATCTCCAAATGATTCATATGCTGCCCTATTTCGGGCATCCGCCCAAAACACATTTCTCAACCTCCATTCTTCATCTAGATCCATCGCATAGAAAAAACCATTATTTTTCTCTTGCTGCTGCACCAAATGCTTGTGAAATGGCTCTGCATCTCTTTCTCCAAGCAACTCATTACGAATTTTGTTGATATGATTCCTGCACTCTTTCTCTCCAAATGTGAGATTCTCATATCCACTCCCTTTTTAGCCGGACGGATTCCGGCTTTATCCATCATTTCAATTCTTTTTTTCGACCAACTTGATAATTTTTTATGGCAAGCAGAATGTCTTGACATACTCGGGCTTACTGTATGATTGTGTTCGATGACGACATTGGATAATTGATACCTTCCATCGGCTATTTGCTTTACATTAATCTTAGCTTTGCAACCTGTCCCTCCTATCGGTTTTGGCTGATCAACTTTTGATGACTTGTTTATTGGCTTATGATGGTGACTGCATGCTATGGTGAAATATTTTACCTCCCCATAATCCCCAGTAGTCGATGTTCTTTTCGACACTCCAAATCCCTCTTGTTTGACATATTTTGTGTAGTATTCAATAACATATGAATGAGTCTCAAATATCATATCAACCTTTGGTTCTTCAACCTTTTGATTCTCGGTATACCGAGATCCAGTTTGCTCTTGTTGGTCTACATTAAGCAAAACATGATTTATTTAAAATCCGTTAAGTATGCCATTAAATAATCGATATTTAAAAGAGTCCATAAAACAATGCCATTAAAAATTCAATAATTAACTTCTAACCTCGTGGAGTGTTAGGACCCTCACTGTTGTATTATTCCTCGGAAAATATTAATCAACACGGTTCCATTTTGATTATAGCTATAAGAATAATAAAATATATATATATATATATATATAAAACAATTCTATACAAAACCAAAATTATATAATCGAATGTGTAAAATTTGTATGCTAAATGTGTAAAATCTGAGAATGTGTAACAATGTCATTTTATCTCTAATGTCATTTTTATCCCTTAAATGACATTTTATTCCCAAAGTTACTGTCATTACGAAAATATACATTTTATCCCTTAAGAATGTGTAAAAATATCATTTTTATCTCACTTTGAATGTGTAAAAATGAAAGGAATACTTGAAAAAAATTGGAACTCAAAGAAGAGGAATGAAGAAACGGGAATACCTGGAACTTACTTTCTCGAACTCAAGGACGCTGCTGGGAATGGTACCTAAAAAAAAAATATGAAGCTGGCGATAGATACTTGAAAAAAAAAAACAAGAAGAAAAAGAAGAGGAGGAATGAAGATGGCAATACATTAAAAAAAAAAGAAAAGAAAAAGGAAGAAGAATAAGAGGAATGAACCGGCGATAGATACTTGAAGAAGAAAAAAAAAAAAGGAGAATAAGAAGAGGAGTGAAGCTGGAGATACATGAGAGAGAAAAAAAAAGGAATGGAAAAACGGAAATTAGAAAAGGATTGAGAGAGAGAGAGAGATACCAGGCAGGGAGAGTGATGTTGTCGTATGTGAAGGAGTGAGCTGTGTGGGAAAGAAAAAGCGGGACGTGTGAGATGTTGCGTGAGGGAGTTGCAGACGGGATGGCTGCAGTAAATTGTAATGCAGCGGCTGAACTGAAAAATAAAAAAAAAAAACTGACGTGCAGTAAATTGTAATTTTATTCAACTTTTAATTTTTATCTAAAATTATCTTATCTTATCTCATTATTTAAACTGAGCTAAGAGTGAAATAAAATTATATAATCATAATTATCTTCTATAATTTTATACAACCGGATATTTTTATAAAATAATTTATAAAAGTAACATTATATAAATACCCTCAATTTAATACATAATTGTATAAAAATTATAAAAAAAAATTATAAGCCTATCATTACTCGTGATGGAAACTCTTCTACAAGTAAATTGTCTAGATAAAAGATAAAAGACAAAAAGAGCTCCAGATGAAGTGTTTCATTTGATTAATTGGAATTCGACATGCGAAGCTATATTTTATGTTCCAATTACATGGTTCGGGAAAGTTGTGATCTTTCCCGACACGTTGCTATTCACTCGATAAATATAAATTGTGAGAGTCGGTGTCTTTAAAGAGTAACGTTACATACAATTGTGTAGTTCATAAGTATTGTATAATCGTTTTAAAAAAGAACATAATCTATTATTAAAAAATTATTATATTTTCACGTGGATCTCATATTTATTCATTTTTTTAAAAGTAATTATACGGTGCTTGCGCACTCACGACTGTAATTATCATTTCTCAACTTTAAATACTGCCTAATGAGTCGATGAGTTTGATGGTTAGCTACATGATTTTACAAATTCATAAACAACAGTATATCAGACAAATTTATCTCTCCACAACTTTGCTGTCTCTCGCTTGCAAGCACCAATTTTTGCCCTTTCTGTATGGCTGCCAAGAAAAGAGTAAGGAAAGAAAATATTAAGTCTTGGGCCTAAAGAAAAAAATGAAAATTAATGCAACTAAATTAAGGCAACGAAATCTAGCCCAATTTTAGTTTATTGAAAATAGAAAAATGATAGTGGCAATTGTGAGTGCGTAAATATTACGCATTCATTTTAAAAAAAATGAATAAATACGAAATTTACATAAAAAAATTAATTTTTTAATAATAGACTCTATTTTTTTTTAAAAATGATTACACGGTATTTACACACTCCACAACTGTATATGATATTAAGTTTGTATTTTAGATCCCTCACCAAATTCTACTTTTCAACATCGAAACATTTTTGCAATAAAATAGTAACGTTTGTAGATATTGAATATTTGAATATCCATGTGAAAGATTCAAGGAAGTTGTTGTTGCGACATGTTTGTAAAGTCGTTTGTAACTTTGTAGATATGAAACATATCTACGATTGCGAGTCAAATATTTGAGTCGGTGAACTTTATATAGACCATTCAGTTCAATCTAAAAGGTAGGTCCCACTTTTTGTAGATATGTTTAATACTTGATTCTTGAATATATATGCATGACTGAGACCCACCTTCTAGATTGAACTGATTGAACTGTTCAATCGTGGATCCCTTCTCTCTTTCTAGGAAAAAATAGATACTTGGTTGGTTTTGCTTGGTTGAACTGATTGATACTTGGTTGGTTTTGAACTTTCATGGTACCAATCAGTAATCAGTCTTATCTCGAGTTTTTCAGCTGGTCCATCAATGTGGTTGCCATTTCTTGTAAATTATGCGGCAACTATTATTTCTTGATCTAATACTTTTTTCGTATCATTCATCTGATTTTGAATAATTTATAATTTAATTTGAATATGATAAGTAAATTAAAAGAGCATGTTATTATGATTTAGGTGCTGTTTGGATATGAGTTGAGATAAGATGATTTTAAATGAAACTTGAAAGTTTAATAAAATATTATTAGAATTTTATTTTTTAATATTATTATTATTTTGAGATTTGAAAAACTTGAATTAGTTATTATATTTTGTATAGAATTTGAAAAAGTTGAATGCTTTTGTCTATCCGATGGACAAATATACGGGAGTATTTGTAAATACATTGAATCGTATATGGCGATTATTCAAATCATATTGTCAATTATTTTTGTTATTGTCAAATTTATGAAGCATTTGACATTTGACAAAATTATTATATCTTATGTAATTATCTCCTCAAAATTAATCGCGAGGTGCACCCAGAGTGATTCCTTAAATTAAGTTGGACTCTTTTAATTTGTAAAAAAGATATGTATGGTTGTAATAATATATAGTTGGGTAAGCCAAGGAGCTAGGTGGTTTTGAACTTTCATGGTGCCAATCAGTCTTATCTTGAGTTTTGCTTTAGCTTATCCATCAATGTGGTTGCCATTAGCAACTCTTATAAATTAGTTGCCAAGAAGAGGAGGAAACTTGAGCCAAAAGGAAAATTAAAAAACAGCATTGCTCCAACCCAAGATTTCATTTCAGCTTCATTGATTGCAAGAACAAAGAAGATAAGCATTGAGCCAAAAGGATCAGGGCAAAGCAGTGTAGCTCAAGCCCAATGTTTTATTTCAGCTTCACTAATTGTAGGAACCAAGAAATGGCCGTTGAGCCTGCAAGGAGAATGGCAAAGCAGTATTGCCCCAGCCCAAGACTCCATTTTGGCTAATCCTGTACTAGAGCCGGAAGATAACTACATCATTACTAATTACATTATGTAGATACTAAAAGTAGTGTTTGGTGTTTCTCTGCATCATTTACTCTCATTAATTGTAGGAAACAATAGAGGGATAGTAGAGCAGCCAAAAATAGGAGAATGGAAAAGCAGTATAATCTTGTTCCCAGATTTTGTTTCGGCTAACCTTATACTAGAGTCAAAAGGTAACTATACCATTGCTAATTACATGATGCAGATAGTGAAAGTGGTGTTTGGTGTTTCTATACATTGTTTACTAATTGTAGGAAACAACATAGTAATAGTGGAGAATCCACCCAATCTAGAAGAATAGGAAAACAGTGTAGTGCTATTCAAAGATTGTAATTCACCTTCACTGATAATAGGAACCTTGGGGGAGAGAGTTGAGCTAATAGGAGAAGCACAAAGTAGTGTAGCCCTAACCCAAGATTTTATTTCAGCTGATGCTATACCTGAGCCAGAAGGTAATTGCATGGTTGCTAATTGCACAATGTATATAGTAAAAAAAGTGTTTGGTGTTTCTTCAACTGTTTAATCTCATTGGTTGTAGGAAACAACAGGGAGATTATTGAGAAGAAAAAGTATAGAAGAATGGAAAAAAAGTATAGTCCAATTTGCAAATTCTGTTATATGCAATCCTATACATGATCAAGCAAAACTTGTAGAATAGGAAGACGGCATTGTTGGATTGGATGCATCCCTTACAACAATTTTGAACTATAATGAAGAACGTGTTGTACTCAATCATCTTCCCCACAATTCCCAGTATCATGAGGTTGTATATTTCCATCATAATAATGGCCAAAACGATGGGGGTTTATAAAATTCATGCCCAAGTTACCGGATATTATGAGGTTTATTGGCTTTGTTTATGCTTATAACTTATTTTGTATCTGCAACTGGTTATGGGCTTTAATTCTAGGTTTGTGCCCAAAATCTGTTTCTATATGTACTTTGTTTTAAAAGTTCTTTGGAAGCAATTGCTATTTATGGGTAATGGTACATTTGCTACTCTTTTATAAATAACAAATGTAATCATGTCATTTCATAAAAAGTTATCTCAATTTTACATAACTAACCTCAATTTGAAATAGAGTTTTAAGCTTATCATTTTCCTTTGTATATCATCATCTTTGATACGACTATGCAGGCAACTATTGATATTTAATTATTGGGTAAGGTTGTTGGCAAGCCCAAATCGTTGCCCAAGATTGAGGAAAGCACAAAGACGTTGAAAGGGCATTGGGTTAGCTATGTAAGCTTGGTGTGCCAACACCTTAATTGCTGGATTCTTTATAATTATAAAAGAATGTAAATACTGATACTTTTTCATCATCTTGTGACCTACTTCAATAATGCGTTCATTGTATAAAAAATAGGCTTGCAAATAAAGTTTTTCTTATAATAAATCTATTTTTCATCCAATGGAGTTAAAATAATGAAAAATAAAAAACTCTCTTGTATTAGAGATGTGCCACATTATATTATATCCACGGTGGGTGAGAAACTCATGGCCCGCCATGAGGTGACAACACGCACTATAGTGTGACCGGCTTGGCACGTTGCATGGGCCATTCGACGTGCAGTAGAGCCCGGACTTGCTGGTTGTGAATCATAGGTGCATGGTGGTGCAAGCTGCCATGTATTGCCATCACGTAAGTGTGAGAGCTGCCATCTTGGTGCAGTGCAGTGGATGAGACCACCGTGCAAGGATGCCCTGCTCGGGTGGTGATGGGATCCATTAGGCGGGCAATGAGCTTGCGTGCCGTGGTTGACACCCACCAGGTGGGCAAGGAGTTTACCTACGGTGGTGGTGAAGCCCACTGGGTGGGCAAGGACCTTGCCCATTGTGACCAAGTGAGGAGGTGCTTGCCAGTGTGGTGAGGTCCTTCGGGCAGGCAAGGAAGCTTGCTCGTCGTGCACATGGTTGAGAAGCTATGGCCAAGGAAGGTGGCGAGGAGCTCCCTCCGTGGGCGAGAAGCTCGTGGTAAGGGAGAGTGGCAAGGAGCTCCCTTCGTGGGCGAGAAGCTCATGGTCGGGGATGTTGTGGCAGAGCAAGCTTTGGTCGAGCAAGAGGTGGCCAAGGAAACAGACTGGGGCCATAGATCACCATGCTTGCTATAGAAATCGCTGGTGGTCCTGTGGTGGCTGCTCACGGACGTCATTGGGAGAAGCCCTGGGTGCATGGCAATGTGCATCCGCTGCACTCCTTGTGCATGGCGCGCATGGGCCCCAAGGCTGGGGGCCACCTCCACGATGGCAGAGATTGCTGGCGGTTGACGTGGTGACCATTAGTTGTTCTCCTGACTCACGGCTAATTGCCGTTAGCTCCTGGGTGCACATTACGTGCACGACAACAACTGTCGTGGTGTTAGAGACTGTCGTGGTGTTAGAGACCCCGGTCTTGTCCCTAACACTAAGGACAATGAGCTTGCCTTGGTGAGGTTGATGACCGAGTGATCTTACCAACTTGCTTGGTCTTCAACAAGGGGTGATGCTTGAGTGATGGAATGATGAAGATGATGATGAAATTGGGTAGGTTAAGTATTTAAGGAATGCAAAAGCAATGTGGACGGCTAGGGTTTGTCTTGGTGAGTGGCGCCAGGTTAATGGAGGTTAGGGTTGAGTGGTTGAGGTGAGGCTAGGGTTTCGGGTATGAGGCAATTGGGGTTGCCAAAATTGGCTAATGGAGATTAGGGTTGTTGAGTTAGGGTAGGGTGCATTAGGGTTGCCGAATGGGGATAAGGTGCATTAGGGTTGGTGAGTTGGAGGGAGTTGGCTAGGGTTGGATGACTTGGAAATGGATATGGGAAGTTTGTAAGATGGAGGAAATTGGGGAATTCGAATTTGGCTAGGATTGGCAAGTCATTGGTTGACTTTAGGGACTTTAGGGAGAGTGATTTAAGAGATTGAATATTATCAATTCCTTAAATTAATGGATTTGAAATGGGATTTGAATTTGAATGTGAGGAAGTCAAGACTCCTAAAAGGAATGAGTTACCTTATAGGGCTTGAGGTGGATAGCTAGGGTTTGATGGAGGGAAGGCTTATGGTGGCCGAATAGGGTAAGTGAGAGAATGGAAAGATGGGGGCAATTAGGGTTCCTAAATTATAGGAACATTAATATGGGAAGTGAAGTGGGCGGCTAGGGTAATTCAAATAAGGCAAGTGATTGCCGAAATTTGAATGTGACCAATAAAGAAAGTGGGTTACGGCTAGGGCAAAGTGTATGGAGCAAATGATTTATGGAAAGTGGACAAACACTTGAGTTGGTCGAAAATTAGGTTTGGATGGATTGGAAGAGCAACAATGAGATGAACACCAAGAACTCAATGAAGAACACTAAAGAACAAAAGTAATAATACTTAAGAACTTGAATGAATAAAATGACAATAATTCAACAATTGATTCAAGAATTTCACAAGACTTGAATAAACCTCATATATTGAATAAAAATAGAATCATACCTGTCCACGGATTTCAAGGTGGTGATGAAACAATATAGATAATGGATTACACCTATTCACGAGTTACAAGGTGTTGATCCTCTCATTGGATTTCACGGATGTCACCCAAGTAGCTCAAGTGCAAAAGCACTGAAATGTTCAAAAGAACAAGCCAAACCGTCCACAATGGAAAAAATGTCAAATTATCCAAAAGTTCCTAATGCAAAGACTAAGGGTTCTATTTATAAGAATTACAATTTGGAAACTCTCAATAGGTTCTTTGGAAAACAAATAAATAAATTAAAATAAATAAGAAGCAATAACATGCATGTGCCAATTTGGCCCATGGCATGCATGAGCCCATGAGTGAGCTAGGCTGGCCCATGGCTGACATTGCTGGCAAGGCTGCTGGCATGTGGCTGACATGTCTCAGGCATGGCCTGGGCGCTGGCCTAGGCAGGGTACCTGGGTGCTGTCTTGTGTTGGGCTGTGTGCACGCGAGACTGTTGCACGCTGTGCGCGCGGGGCGTGCGCGTGCGCGTGCTGGCCTTGTCACCAGCCTCACTAGGCATGTCAAGACAGGACCCATAGCATGCCTTGTCTCGACATGGCTAGTGGCTTGGCTATGGACCACAAAACATGGGATCCTACCACTATGCGGTAGTAGAAGGTGTCGGCGGTCCACGTGGTGGCTACTAGTAGCCACACCGAGCTCACAGTTGGTCGCCATTAGCTCTTAGGTGCACATGATTTGATTGCATGTGTGGCCGTAAACCACTGCATGCACGGCCGTAGTGGTCGGGTGATTGAGCTGCATTATTGCATATTTTATACATGTAAAACTAAAATATTTTTAATTGTTTTATTATTTTATTATTGATTTTAGATAAAAAAAAATTATGAAGATGCATAAATCCGAATTGTGATTTAAATAAAGTATATACTACAAATTGTAACTCTTGAGCTACTAAAATCGCTTAGAGGTAAATAAACACATAAATTAGGACATTTAACACCTTAAAATACACGAGTTGAATGCTCAATAAGCAACCCCAACATAATATAAACTGTATAAGAAAATTTTCACACAAAATATAATAAGCCAGTAAGCCACTCCAATATTACAATCTACCCCTTAACGTTTGGTACCTTCTTCACTATTAAGACCCTAAAAGAAATATTTATCTCATGAAGTTGTTCATTTATTTATCGCTTAGCTCATTTCCTTTCCTTTATTATCTTTCATTCATTTAATATATAGTATATAACAGTCAAACTGAAGAGCACAGACTGTCAGACACAATGTAATGCCCCCATCTTCCTAAAGTTAAAATAAATTCATTTGGCCATGTTTGGATAATGAAAGTATTTCATCTTATCTTATCTTATTATTATAATTTTTTCAAAATTTCACACAAAATATAATAAACGATTCAAAATTTTAAAATTTTAAAATAATAATAATATTAAAAATTAATATTCTAACAATATTTTATTCAACTTTCAACTTTTATCTCATCTCAACTCATCTCATCTAAACTCACTATTCAAATGACACATTTATAAATTTAGGAGACTTGAAATTCTACTCAGCTTTAAAAACATTTACTTTGCTTAAAAGCCAGTATAAAATATTGCATAAACTAAAACAAAATCTGTTTTTATTAAAATATTGGAAGTATAAGAGAGATACTACGAAAGCATTTATTAAAATAGATTTTATACAACTAAATAGTAAAACATTGTATCGCATTGGGCTGAGAATGAGTGAAAACAAAAATGGTAAATCTTATAACATTTTAATAATTATTTTATAATTCTACTTCAAGCGAATGATAAATGATAATTATTTAAAAGCTTTTACACTACACACTATTATATGTCATCATTTAATTTGTAAGATTTAAATTTTAAAATTTATTTTTTTAATCAAATTATGCCACATAAATAATATGTGGTGTAAATGTTTTAAAATAGAATTATTTAAATTAAAATTAATTTTAATAAAGTAGCATATAAGTATATTGATCTCTTGAGATTGAAGTTGTAAAATAATTATAAAAGAAATATAAGTATATTTTTGCTTCATGTTAAATGGGACTTGTTATTTACATCAATGTAAACAACAATTATAGACAATTATCAAGCCATAAGGCTTAGGAAATACTATCTGGAACACAATCCCACCATAATGCAATACTGTCAACTTGACAAACATTCCCGCCCAACATATGAGCTACCATATTCCCTTTCCGATATACATGTAAAAAAATACAACTTTCAAAATGTGAAGAAAGCTGTTTAATTTCATAATATAACCCCCCAAGAAATGAATTAAACATGCTGTCCTCCTGTAAAGCTTCAACACAAATCAAGTTGTCACTTTCTACAACAAGTTTTGAGATCCCCATGGTAGCACACAATTGCAGTCCCCTGAAAATTGCCATAAGTTCTAGAGCTTCTATGCCATCCATCTTTGTTTCGACTTTACTTGCAGCCTTAAAACCCTACCAGAAGCATCCCTTAATACAGCCCCAATGCCGTTTTTCCTAAATAAAAAAAAACTGCACCATCAACATTCAACTTCAACCATTCAGATTGTGGAGGTTGCCATTTATAGTGCTACATTAACTGGATCTGAGTCTTCTGAATTACCTGACCATAGCTTTTCAACACAGATAAAGCATTATTTGCTACTTGTTTAGGTTAATAGCAGCTGTTCATGCGCATATTTATTCCTGCGAAACCAGAAACTCCAAGCCAAAGCAAAAAAAAAAAAAAAAAAACCTGATAACTTATCATGTATTTGCCTTTCACATGGTTCCAATGCCAACTCACATACTGCTTTACCTCTATCAAACACCAAACCAAGAATGTAATCTTGCATCAGTCCTAGCAAAGAATTACAAGTCATTACAACATGAGTAATATCCTCTCTATCAGAAAAACACAATCTGCATGTAGCCTCTGTCAAGACATGTTTCTGCACTAAATTTTTCCCAATAGGAAGGCCATTTTTACATGCACGCCATGCAAAAATTTTAATCTTATTCGGGACTTTCATCTTCCACAAGTGCTTCCTAATACATTCCGAGCTTGCACATTTGAGGGCTTTGCAGGTTGAGAACCAAACTGATAAAAATGAACCAATAGCAACTTCTAACACTGAACATGCCATTCGTTTCATGAGACCATAACCTCTTATCCTCACCAACAGCAGAGCTCAATTGCACTTTGAGAATATTAGCCACCACATTTGGATTGAAGAGAGCCCTAAGCTTAGTAACATCCCACTGGTTTTCATTGTTCACAAAAAGAGCATCCATAGAAAACAACCTAGTATCATCCCTCACCACAATCCTTCAGACACTAGAGAATTATGACCAGGGATCCACCTATCCTACCATATATTTACATCTCTTCCATTCCCTATTCTCCACCTACACCCTGCCATTAGCCATTTCCTTGTCTCCCAAATACCTCTCCATGTATAGAATGGACATATCTACCTAAATCAGCTTTCAGAAAACTAGTATGAGGGAAATATTTTTCCTTCAATAATCTATGTAGCAGAGAATTCTCATTCTGAAATAAACGCCACCCTTACTTCGCCAATAAAGCTAAATTAAAGCTTTTTAAATCTTTAAACCCCATCCCTCCCTTTGATTTTCTTTCACACATTTTATTCCAACTCAACCAGTGAATCTTTCTCACATTCCCCTTATGACCCCACCAAGACTGAGACATAATCCCCTCCAATTCATTACATAAACTAGAAGGAAGAAGAAAACAACTCATAGTGTATGTTGGAATAGAGAGTGCTATTGCCTTCAATACAATTTCCTTTCCTTCTTGTGACAACAATTCTTCTTTCCCAAATTGTAATTTCTACCACACTCTCTGTTTGATAGGTTCAAAGGCACGTTTTTTACTCTTCCCAATGATAGGTGGAAGCCCAAGATACTTCTCATATTGTTGGATTTCACAATTAGCCCATAAACTCTTTATTTCAAACTTAGTAGCTACATTCACATTGCCATTAAAAACAATGGCAGTATTTTCCTTATTTATTCTTTGTCCAAAGACAGCTTCATACCTCTCCAACAGATTTTGCACTCTCCTATTTTCATCAACCCCAGCTCGACAAAAAATAATACTATCATTTGCAAATAGCAAATGATTTATATTTGGAGTCCCACTGCAGATTCTCAAACCAGAAATTTCCCTTCTCATCCCAACAATTTTCAACAGAGATATCAAGCCCTCAGTATAAAGCAGAAAGAGATAAAGGGACAATGGGTCTCCTTGTCTCAAACCTCTAGTTGGTGTTTTTGGACCCTTAAATTCCCCATTGATTAAAATAGAAAAGGAGACATAACTAACACAACATATGATCAACTCAATAAATTTATGATGAAACCCCATCACCTCCATAATAGATTGTATAAAACCCCACTCTACACGATCATAGGCTTTACTCATATCTAACTTCAAAGACTTCCATTTCTGTTTGAGATAATGAATCAACTCATATGCAATTAGAATATTATTAGAAATAAGACGTCCAGGGACAAAAGCTCTTTGACTCTTACTAATAACACTTGGTAAAATAGTTTTTAGTCTATTAGAGAGAACCTTTGCAATGAGTTTATAAGTCACATTACACAAACTAATAGGTCTATAATCATCCATCTTAGAAGGACACTTCTTTTTTGGAATGAGGGAGATATGAGTAAGGTTCAAATAAGATGGAAAGGAACCTAAATTTAGTGCTTGAAGAACTGCTGAAATAAGAGAATTCCCAACTGCATTCCAATATTTTTTAAAAAATATTGGAGGCATACCATCAGGACTAGGTGCTTTCGTAGGATCCATTTGAAACAAAGCTTCATTCACTTATTCAGCATTGAACTCCTAAGTCAACTCCTGATTCATATAATCTGAAACTTTCCTAATTAAAAGTTCTAAAAAATCCAATGAAGCACTAGTAAGAGATGGATTAGAACTAGTAAACAGTTGCTATAAATAAGATAGAATAATCCTATCCCTCTGATCTCCTTCTTGCCACTGCCCATGCTCATATTGGATTTTAAAGATCTTGTTCTTCCTTCTCCTCTGTGAAGCTTTCATATAAAAATACTTGGTATTATTGTCACCCTCTTTAAGCCATAAAGCTTTAGAGCGCTGTCTCCACATTACCTCACTCATTTCAAACCATAATTGGACCTCATCTCTAGCCAAATTTAGTGCCTCAACATTATCTCCATTTGAATCCTCCTCAAACAATCTTTGCAAGTTTATTTGTGTTTTTGCAAGCTGTTGTTGAACATTTCTAAAAGTGTTTATTCCATGCACCCAGCCGTGACCCACTCTCTTTTATCATTTATGATATTTCTCCCATACAGGTCTGATCAGATACCCTTCCCCATACACTTTTTATAATCTCCTCACAATCTAACTCTCTCGCCCACATGGCCTCAAATTTAAAAGGCTTCTAAAACTTGTGATACTCCCCTACACCCTCCAGGATGACATTGATTGGTGAATGATCAGAATAGGCCACCACCCCATGAGAAACTCTAGTATTAGGATAACAATTTCACCAAGTAGAATTGACAAGGAATCTGTCAATCCTCTCACTAACATGTTGATCTCAGCTCTCCTATTGCACCATGTGAATTTATGACCTGAATATCCTAAATCCCTCAAATTACAATCTTCAACAACTGCTCTAAAATCAAATAACTACCTCTTAGGCCTTGGTTTCCCACCTCTCTTCTCATGTTGACGCAACAATTCATTAAAATCACACATAACCAACCAAGCTTCCCCATTACTTCTACATAATGATCTAAGTAAGTTCCAAGTTTTATAACGTAGATTAGTCATAGGAAAGCCATAAACAACAGTTAAAAATCATTGTCCCATATCCAAATTTCCATCTTTTATAACAGCATCAAAATGATTTGAAGAGTACGAAATAATAGACAAATCAATCTCTCGACCCCATAACAATGCAATCCCTCCCTTTCTACCACAAGAACTAACTGCCAAACAATTAATAAAACCTAGTTTGTACTTACAAGATTCAAACTCCTGAGTAGAAAGTCTGGTTTCCTACAGGAACACAAGGCAATCTAGAGTTGGTTGTGAGAGTTCCCACTGATTTTTTTTTAATATATCGATTCCCCCACGATTTCGCACGTCAGTTGCCCCTAGTAATATTGCACTCAATAAATATGAATCGCTAGAGACGATGACCTAATAGGACAAATTGATCTGCTGAGAAATGAATTAACAGGACAAATTCCAACAAGGGGACAGCTCAGTACACTTCCAGCAAGCCAATACGCGAACAACCCAGGACTTTGAGGGGTTCCAGCAGCCATTAAAAAAATTGAATTAAAAGGTTAAAATTAATATTTTAATAGAATAGTAATAGATTTAGAAATTTTTTTATTTGATGTTGTTGAAAATTGACTAGGTAAATTTATAAAAGTAAATTCTCTAATTAAATTTTGACCAAACTTTGACTAGGTCACTACTATTGCTCTAATGAGTCGTGAGCTTGATGGTTAGTTACTTGATTTTACAAATTCATACACAACAGTATATCAGATAAATTTATGTCTCCACAACTTTGTTGTCTTTCGCTTGCAAGAAAATATTTAGTCATGGGCTAAAAGAACAAAAATGAAAATTAATGAAACTAAATTGAGGCAATGAAATCTTTTTTTTTTCTAACTTGGAGACGAATTTTGGGATATTGTAAAGAAGTGGTCAGATATCCTACAATCGACAACCTTAATTTGTTTAATGATTGTAATGAGGTTGGACGATAATAATGTTGCGGCACTTGTTTGATTTTCCGAAGTTGTTGTCGATCTCAAATAGAACTCCGTAAAAACATGTGGAAATGGGAGAACGAGGGATAGGAGAATGAGAATGAGGTCATCTGTGTCGTGGAGATTGGAACAACGGGTACCAATCATTTTAGATCCCTCACCAAATTCCTCCAAACTGTTTTCAGTTCTTGTATTAGAAAAGTAAAGTTGTCTAAAGAAAGTGGGTACGTGGCTTTAGGTACCAGCGCCAGGCAGCAACATTAATTAATTTGAATAATTCGATATTATATGAGCTAATATATATATATATATATATATAGATATATATATAATTTGAAATCTCAACGGTCGTATGATAATTTGAGTGTTCAGATATTGCAACTAGAAGAAGAAGAAGAAATATAAAAGATAATGAAGTGCCCATGCACCCGCCCGCCTGTCCAAAGGTCGACCGCGGCCCCTACCGCGCGCTGGCTCTGGGTAGCAATGCATGTGTGACATGCCCGACATTTCAAAACTAATTCAAAGAATCTAATATTTCCCAACACCATTGATTATGCATGCATGCGTGGCAGCATATATAAAATATGTCGGCAATGGTCGGATAAATTGAACATATAAAAGTGTTGACATGGAAATTAATTGAACATATAAAAGTGTTGATATGGAAATTAAAGAGTAATGATATACATATAATATATTTTTACAACATATTTTATAATGTTATAAAATGAGAGAATTTTTAATAAAGAAAAATAATACTTACAGTCGTGAGTGTGTAAACGTTGTACAGTTATTTTGAAAAAATAAATAAATACAAGACTCACATGAAAAGAATTAATTTTTTAATAGTACATCCTACTCTTTTTTAAAATAATTATACAATACTTACATATTCTACGACTATACGTAACATTACTCTTTTATAAAATATCTTATAAAAATATCTTTCTTTTAAAATATAATTGTAAAAAATATTGTAAAAAAATCATTTTCTGGGAATCAAATGGCTACGTATTATGATGACGCAATTCTTTTCGTACCAAAGAGGCACGTTCAATTACGGCTCACTTCCTATAAAAAAAAAAAAAAAAAAAAATTTATGGCTCACTCTTCAGGCTAATCGCAGCAGATTGTATATAGAAAATAAATAAATTAAAATAATGGCTAATGAATCGGCCGGTGATTTTGTTGGTCACAGGATCTTACAAATTCAAAGACAACAGTGTATATATATCACACAAATTTATGTCTCCACAATTTTGTTGTCTTTTTGCCCTTTCTGTATGGTAGTTTAGAAATAATATTTTATTATTTAAAATTATCTCATCTCATTATTCAAACAAGATTAAAAGTAAAAAAAATGATATAATTATAATTATTTTTTATAATTTTTATACAACCGGATATTTTTATAAAATAATTTATAATATTAAACATTGTATTATTATATAAATACCCTCAATTTAATACAAAATATAAAAATTATAAAAAGAATTATAAACCTATCATTACTCGTGATGAAAATTCTTAGATCTACAGGTAAATTGTCTAGATAAAAGGGAAAGACAAAAAGAGTTCCAGATCATGAAGTGTTTCATTTGATTAATTGGAATTCGTGATGAGAAGCTACATTTAATGTTCCAATTACATGGTAAGTTTAAATACTGCCTAATTAGTCGGTGAGTTTGATGGTTAGTTACCTGATTTTACAAATTCATAGACAACAGTATTTCAGATAAATTTATGTCTCCACAACTTTGCTGTCTTTCACTCGCAAGAAAATATTATATCTTGGGCTAAAAGAACAAAAATGAAAATTAATGCAACTAAATTGAAGCAATGAAATCTTTTTTTTTTTCTCACTTGGAGCTCAATTTTGGGATATTGTAAATAAGTGGTCTGATATCCTATAATCGACATCCTTAATTTGTAGATATTAAATATTCGAATATCCATATGGAAGATTCAAGGAAGCAACTTGCAACAAAAATATAGAAAAGTTTGAAAGTTCAATCTATAAAGTGGCAGGACCCACAGCGGGAAGTACTGTATCATTTCCATGGTCTACTCATGTTTGGTACGGCGCCGAAACTTGCCTTTTATATATATACACACATATATATATATATATATATATATATGGGAACTTGCATACATGTATACACAAACACATGTATATATACATGTCACCAAACGGTCTTTTCTTGTGGAAATTGAGTGGAAGTCAATCTTTTAACTCCAATCATCCAATTTATTTTTATACTTTTGTATTGTAATATGTGTTGACTTTGGGAAGATAGTAGAGGACTCCCACCCCACCAAACTTATGTCATGTATTTGTTAGCTTATCTATAAATGCTTTACCTGCCAAGGAAAAAAAAATGCACACAAACACAGATAAGAAAAGGGATAGTAAAGGACAAATCGATGTGAATCACTTTCATGATTTGCTTTTAGTTCCTAGCTTGTATTTAAGTGTTTTCTTTGGTATATGTCTATTTACTTGTCAATAAAATTCCTTATTACTTGTCAAAAAAAGATGTGAATCACTAAGCATAAAATTAGGACTAAAAACAGAAAAGCAGGAAGTTGGAGAGCATGAAGCATCATTAATTTCCTAGGTTCAATTGACATTGATCAACAACATAATTGCTAGTTATATTAATAGCTTCACTGTCGTTTAGGCAAGGGTAAAAGGTATGAACATTACTCAAAGCTATATTTAGTATCTTAGATCATGAAAAATGTTTTAAATCCTTGAAAGTAGAAATTGCAAAAGCAGAATGTTCGGTATGGCTTTCATTCCTTTAAATTTCAGCAAATGTGGGTTTCTCATGCTCAGTTTTTTGATTGTGTCTTGAATTCTTGGAATGGTGAGGATGTTGGGGGGTCTAGTTTGCATATTCTTGTTACTAAACTTAAAAGACTAAAAATTGTTTTGAGAGTTTGGAACAAGCAGATTTTTGATAGAATTGACAATCATATAGCGGCTCTTGAGGATCGGATTAAGGTTTTGGAGTCCAGTTTGCAAACTGAGTATACTGAAGAGGTGGAGGATGACCTTGTGGCCTCCCAGTTGGAGCTTTCTGTTTGGATTGATATGGAAGAAAAACGCCTTGCCCAACAAGCTAAACAAGGGTGGATTCAGCAGGGAGAAGCGAATTCTAATTTCTTTCGGGCTATCAGTCGCCGTAATCATAAAGAGGTGAAAGAGATGAAACTAGAGAATGGTACTATCCTTTCCTCTCCAGCGCAGATCCATGAAGGGGCAATTTCTTATTTTGCTCAATTCTTGAAGGTTGGCAATAACCGTGAGGCGCCGCAATTGGGGGATCTTGTTCAACCGATTATTTCGCAGGGCGACAATGACCTTATTTCTCGTGTTCCTTCATCTCAGGATGTCTATGATGCTCTTTGTTCCATACCGGAAGATAGTAGCCCGGGCCCTGATGGGTTTGGGTCGGGCTTCTATCGGTCTTGTTGGCGGCACATAGTGGGTAATAATGTTGTTAATGCTGTGGCTGATTTTTTTCGAGGTATGGCTCTTCCTCGGTTTTTTAATTCTACTTTCTTGGTTTTAATCCCGAAAGTGGATAATCCGAAGACTTTTGATAAGTTTAGACCGATCAGTCTTTGCAGTGTGTTCTACAAAATTTGCACTAAAATTATGGTTAATCGTCTCTCCCCCCTGCTTGCTAAAATTAGTTCTCCTGAGCAAGGAGCCTTCCTCCCGGGTCGCAGTATCTTTGAGAATATTAGTGTGACGCAAGAAATGATTCATTCTATTAATAAACCTGCTCATGGCGGGAATGTTGTGTTGAAGATTGATATTGCGAAGGCTTATGACAGTGTTGATTGGTCTTTTCTTTTACATGTTCTTAAAGCTTTTGGGTTCTTGGATTTCTTTTGTATGTTGATTAGTAATTGCATTACTAGTCCTTGGTATTCTGTGGTCATGAACGGTGTTCCCAAATGTTTCTTTAAAGGTGGTCGTGGCTTGAGGCAAGGTGATCCTATTTCTCCTTATTTATTCATCCTTGTGGAGGAAATTTTTTCGAGAATGATTAAAAAGCAGGTTCGCATTGGTAAGATTATTCCGTTCTTCCATCCAAGAGGTACTCCTTCTATTTCTCATTTACTTTATGCTGATGATATGGTGCTCTTTTGTAATAGGGGCAAGGCCTCTTTAAAAGCTATTATTGACGTGTTGAAGACTTATGAAATGTGGTCGGGGCAAGCTGTGAGCAAAAACAAATCTGCCACTTTTTTCTCCTCTCGGATTTCTGGTTCTAGACGTCGGGCTCTCCTTCGTTTCACTGGTTTTACGGAAGGAACTTTTCCTTTCAAATATTTGGGTGTTCCTATTATTTCTGGTAGTCTTAAGATTACTCATTTTGATGATTTGATTGCTAAAGTTCAGTCTAGATTGGAGGGATGGCAAGCCAGATTGTTATCTAGTGGTTCACGTCTGATTCTCATTAAACATGTTCTTCAAAGTATTCCTGTTCATAGTCTCTCTATATTAAAGCTTCCTAAATCTGTGATTGAGAAACTTCATAGAATCTTTAGCACCTTTTTTTGGGGTGTTAAAGATGGTAAACCTAAGAAAAAATGGCGCTCTTGGATGGATATTTGTAAGCCTGTTGCGGAAGGTGGGCTGGGAATTCGTAGCCTTCAAGATGTGCAGACTTCTCTTCACATGAAGTTAGCTTGGAACCTTTTGCAAGGTACCTCTCTTTGGTCTCAATTTTTTCTTGCTAAATATATTGGTGATAGATATATTTCTATGGTGAACCCTAAGAAAGGGTCTTTTTTATGGAAGATGATCGTGCAAAGTATTCCTTTAGTGCAAGCTAATTCTAAATGGAAAGTTAGAGAGGGTAATCTTTTTTTTTTGGCATGATAATTGGGCTGAGGATGGCCCACTTCGCAATAATATTCAGACTTCTGATAAACCGAATCTTAAATTGGAAGACTGTAAAACCGGATTGGGTTGGAATTTGGAGCTTTTTACTCAGTTGGTTGGTGTACAAAAAGCTGAAGATCTTATTTTGAATCTGTGTTGGATTAAAGATGGGAAAGACAGGTTGATTTGGCTTCCGAATGCTGACGGTCATTTCTCTACTAAAAGTGCGTGGAATTGTATTCGTATGAGGGGTCCAGATTTCCCTTGGGCTAAATGGGTCTGGCATTCTTCTCTTCCCAAAAAAATGTCGATTACTATGTGGAAGGCTATACATGATTGTCTTCCTGTGGATGACAGAATCCGCAAAATTGGTATCTCTATTGTTTCCCGTTGCGATTGTTGCTCCAATTCTAAGTATGAAGATCTTAATCATAGTCTTTCGAGAGGGGACTTTGCTGAAAAAATTTGGCGTATATGCTCGGTGGTTCTTGGAGTTCCTTGGATGGAAGGTGGTTCTTGGAGACAGCGGGTGGAGTGTTGGTATAGGCGGGCTAAAAACTCTAATCGCCCTGGTCAACTGATGGGTCTTCTTCCGACTATCATTACTTGGAGATTATGGGGGCGTCGTTGTAAGGCCAGGATGGAAGGCTTGATGGAATCGGTTCATCAAGTTTGGTGTTCCATAAAATTTTGGGTTTCTTGGATTGCTTTAAAGCTCAAGGATGTTAATTTGCTTACTCGGCGTGATGAATGTATTTTACAATGTTTCAATATGCCTTTAAATGTTCTGAGGAAGGAGTTTATTTCTCCGATCACGTGGAAGCCGCCTAAGCCAGGTTGGGTTAAATTAAATGTGGATGGGTGTTCTCTTGGTAATCAGGGCCCTTCGGGTGCTGGAGGTATCATTCGGGATGCTAAAGGTAATTTGCTTTGCGGGTTTGCTGAAGCCACTGGGCATAATTCTAACAACTATGCTGAACTGATGGGCCTTCTTCATGGGATTCGGTACATTGGTTTGTTGGGTTTTTTTTCTGTGGAGATAGAACTTGACTCCATGCTAGTGCTTAACTGGTTGAGGAATAAGAGATGTGGCCTATGGTATATGGAAGATTATTGGGATGAAATTCAGACTCGTATAGCTGGTCTTAATGTTTCTATTGTGCACTGCTATAGAGAATGTAACTCGGTTGCTGATGGATTTGCTAAAATGGGTGCTAAGGGTCACACTGGCTCTTGGTTTTCTTTATCTGAGCTGCCTGTTCCTATTAGAGGTAATATCCGGTTGGATAGAGGGGGTCTTCCCTATCTCGGGAAAATTCGAAGACGTTGCTAGTTGATTAAAAGCGTTGGTTTCTCCAGGTATGTTTCTTCTTCTGCTATCAGTTTAATTTTTCTTACTCTATGTTTGTGCAGGTTTCTCTTGCAGGTTTTGGTCTTGTAGTTCTGCTTTATTTTGTTTCTTGTTGCCTTTTGTATTGTGGTTGAGTTTATTTGGTTTTTTTGGGGACCTGGTTTTGGTTTTTTCTTGTAGCCCCAGGTCTCGGGTTGTAACCATGGTATTCCTCCGCCACAAGTGAGGGTTTATTAATAAAATTGGGACGGAGCTGCTATGTGGGTGGCTTTCGGCTCTTCTTAAAAAAAAAAAAAAGAAATTGCAAAAGCACCACAAATCGAGTGACCTAAAGTTCGTGAGACAAACAGAGTGAATTCCAACATCAGCTGCCGCACGACAAGCAACGGGAGCATCTGAGACCTATTTTTTTATAAGCACAAAAAATTGTCAAAGACATTCTATTCAAGTCTATAATTAATACAAATTCCCAGCAATTGGATCATTATATGCAAAATGGTCAAGTTGACACGATGAAAATGCCTATAATACTGATAACTAATTAACAAACAAATAAGAGAAGCCTCTAAGTACCACTAAGTCAGCTTTGATGGAGTTCAACCATGCTACTTCCGTTTCCAAAATAGAAGCCCGAGGCATAACAGCTGTGACTGAATACTGGAATATTACCAAGAAAGAAAAGAAAGAATTTGTAAGATTTCAAAGAAGGCATACAGATATCCAAGTATCTATCTCTACAAAGGGATCATGCATATGGACAAGGTCAATATTCAATAAAAATAATTTTAAACAATTATAAGTTGAAGTAACTTATTGGGTAACATTTGTTTTTTTTTTTTTGTTAAGTTATTTATTCGGTAACATTGAAACAGTAACTGCTCAAGCCAAAGCTTCAGACAACACAATCATTATTAACTTGGGAGGGAATGCAATTTGTATACCTTTTCCAAGGCGGCAAGACGATCCACTGTCAATGCATCTGTCTGAACTACTCCACAGTCTAATAAAAGAACCTGTTATGTTTGATAGAAATTATCGAGAAGCATTCTTTTTTTTCATAAACGAAGTCTTGCACAAGGAACTTTTGGCATTTGGAATATTAAAAATGATGGTAAACAAACATGTAGACATAATTGTATAAAAATTATAAAAAAGAATTACAAGCCTATCATTACTCGTGATGGAAACTCGTAGATCTACAGTATATCAGATAAAAGAACAAAAATGAAAATTAATGCAACTAAATTGAGGCAATGAAATCTTTTTTGTCTCACTCGGAGCCCAATTTTGTATTGTAAATAAGTGGTGTCTGATATACTACAATCAACAACCTTAATTTGTTTAATGATATACTTTCAGAGCAAGAGTAAAAACACGTGAAAATGGGTGAACGAGGAATATACAGGAGCATGAGAATGAGGTTATCTCAGTGTCGTTCGTGAAAATTAGAAACATTTTGTCAAAGGGCAATAAATTTTTGCAACGTGCAGTAAATAAGTGGTCTACTCATGTTTTTCACGGCGCCGAAACTTGCCTTTTTATATATACATGGGAACTTACCTTTTATATATATATATGGGAACTTGACTTTCTTGATCTACCTCTTACTTCGTTACGATTTTTAATCCATTTCTTTCCCTTCCTTTCTCTTACTTTCTCACCCATCTTCCTTCCCCTTATTCTTATCAGAAATGGAGAATGAGTGGACACTTCAGTCTCCAACAGAAACAACTGAAAATCCGATCATTAAACATATTGCGTTGAAAGAAACTGGAGACAGCGTACACCAGTCTCAAAACCAGGACATTAAAACAGAGGAGGTTGATGAGGCCGAAAACTCAACCAATTCTCAGGTCTCTTTCAAAAACTTGGAGGACTCTTTATTTGTTGGTTAATTCGAGCTGCTGGTGCAAAATAGTTTATGTTGTAGGATGCAAGGAGTATTCATATTTCTAGCTAGCTTATGTTCAAACTGTTGTAGGGAGCTAGTTTTCCTTGCAGCTGATTTCTACGTATATATCTTATATATACAGTCCTTGGTATTCAATGGCTTATATTGTCTAGGTTGTTATATTATTATAGACTCTTTTGAACTGGTTTTCGACAAAAATTGAGCTGGATTGTTTCTTTGTTGGCGATCTCCAATTGAGATATATTCTTAGTATCACATATATTTTTTTCAACTTTTGCAGATTATTGACAGACAAGACATTTTGGTAAACTCAGTTGACGAGAGTCATGAGGTTTCGAGTGGTCCAATAAGTAATGATTTAGAACCTGACCATGGTCTTCCAGAAACTCCAAATCATAATTTTCATGAGATTTTGAGTATTAATCGGAATGTTGATCTAGAAGCTGGGCAAGATACTCCACAAAGTCCTCGTTGGAGGTCTATATACCCTGTGGTATGATTGGTTTTGTATAAAAAACAGTTTAGTAAAATATTGTTTTGATCTTAAACTTTATGATTTTGTCACATCTGTTAAATATATGCTGCATTTTTAGTGGTTGCCTATATAATGGAGAATAATAAGATATAGAATAATAACATTACTCAATTAATATTAATTATGAGTTAATAAGTTGATCATTGAATGTCCAGATCATGGAAGCTATAGATTGCATTGTTGCGGTTTTGGCATTTGTATTAGAGGTTGCACAAATTATGTCGAACAATAACAAGTCTCTGAAGTGGGTGGTGCTGGGATTTACTGTGGTTAGTTGTCTTGTAACGTGGACGATGTTTGCTCTGAATGCAAGGCAAAAAAATGCTAAGTTTGCTTTTGGGTGCTTCTTTTTGTCTAATGGACAAATATATGAGAGTATCTGTAAATACATTGAATTGTATGTAGCAATTATTCAGGTCATATTGTCAATAATTTCTATTATTGTCAATTTTCCGATGCGTTTGACTTTCGGTGAAATTATTATATCTTCTGCGATGATCTCTTCAAAGTTGACTATAAGTTGCACTCCGAGAGATTCCTAGTATGTTGGACTCTTTTAGTTTGTAAAAAAGATATGTATGGTTGTAATAATATGCAGTTGGGTAAGCCAAGAGGCTGGTTGGTTTTAAACTTTCATGGTGCCAATCAGTTTTATCTTGAGTTTTGCTTGAGCTTCTCCATCAATGTGACTGCCATTTCTTGTAAATTATGTGGCAACTATTCTTTCTTGCTGTAGTACTTTTTTCATATTAGTCATCTAACTTTGAATAATTTATAGTTCATTCTGAATATGATAAGTAAATTAAAATAGCATGATATCATGATTTGGTGCCATTTGGATATTTGTTGATATGATATAAATTGAGATGAAAGTTGAAAATTAAATTAAATATTGTTAGAATATTATTTTTTAAAATTATTATTGTTTTGAAATTTGAAAAAGTTGAATTGTTTATTATATTTTGTGTAGAATTTGAAAAAGTTGTAATAATGAAACACTTATTGTATCCAGACGAGTCCTTAAATGCGACACATTTATTTGATAGATTGGCCTGACAAAATTAATCTGTTTGGCAACAAAAATTTATATCTGAATAAATTACTAGAATACACATATAACGTGCATAATTAAGTTGTTTAATTATTGTCACTTGATGGGAGGTCCCAAAACATGTGAATTTGCAAAATCTTCAACTTTTGTACCATTGTTTTGTAATTGAACATGCAAATAGAATTAAACATATTAAACATATATATAATGACCTATATGATATACTAAATATATATCTAAAATATGAAATAATATAACCTATAACATATAAACCATACTAATGAAACGAGAACGGTTATCATCATCATCATTTTATTTATTATCTTTAATATAATAATAAATAATCAGAAAATTATTTCTTATTTTATTTATGATTTTACATTAATAAATAATAAAAAATGATATTAAAAAAATAATAGCATAATATATGATGTCTTTTTTTGCTGCCATGTCAGTAAGGGTGGTTGTAATATCTGGTACTTAGAGGATTTCTGGGAAGAGTTACATGGTTATCTTAACTGCTTGGATTACAGATTGCATCATGTCTTTCGCGAAGGTAATGTTGTCGCTGACTTCCTAGCTAAAAGGGGAGCTGAGGGTTTAAATTATGACTGGTTTGGTGAGATTCCTAGCCGCCTCAGAGGCCTTCTCCGCATGGATAGAATTGGTTTACCTTATCTGCGGATATCGTAAAGGTTTTCCTTGGTAAGTGGTTCTTAGTTTTTACTGTCTTACTCACTCGAGGTATGTATATGTTCTTGTTTCTCTCTGGCTTTCTCTTTTGCAGGTTCCTTCCTTGTCTAGGGCTGTAAGTTTGCTTCGAATTGTACTTTTCTGGTAATTGTTTTGTTTCCTGGACGGTTTTAGTTTACGATACCTAGGTTTTGGAACTTTACCTGTATCCCCTAGATATCCTGTTGTAACCACGGTTTTCCTCCGCCACAAGTGAGGGCTATCTATAAAATTTGGGGTCCCGTCCTTTTCTTAAAAAAAAAAAAAAAAACTAAACGCTCGCGTGTAAATCTCGCTATTGAATTTCTGCCATCGGTAGTCCCCCTTCAAGAGCCTTAGATACGACACACATATAAAACAAGTACAAGAAGAAGTAAGACTAATGAGAAATTCTCATTTTCTCAATCACAACAACATTCTCATTATCACCGGAGAGTGTTCCTCCTTTATTAGACCTGAAAATACACATAAAACAAAAACAAAAACAAAAACAAAACTCAGACTGAAAACTAGGCCAGGAAAGAAAGTGAGGATTGATATAATATATTAGGATTGATTATATTCATGATTAATACAAAACCGTTAATCATTTATTTTTAGCAGAATCACTTAATGCTATAGTAATTTTATGACGAATTTCATAGAATTTCAAATAGTTGTATAAAGAAATAAATCAATGCAAATGTCCACTTCAAGATTTAACCATTAATACTTGAGTTTAACACATCCTTTAATCATTATTGACATAAGATCTATACAGAATATTACAAGAGGTGATTGTTGATAGTCAATTAGCTATAATAAGTTCACATCTATTATGTTCATTTGTATTTATTGATATAAGACCGTTAATCGTTTACTGTTATTGAAATTTAGTGTTCTAATTGATAAGATCGATATAGAATGGGACACCACATAATTTTGTCATCTTTATAATTGGAGCCGTGTACTTGACTAAATTAATTAATTACAAGAGGATATGGTCATTGATCGTTAACCTTTAACTATTTTTTATTTTATGATAATGATATCGGATTTACATGATCAAATAGGATTGAATTGTATTCATTAATAGAAGACCGTTAATCATTTACAGTTATCAAAATCACTTACTTTGGCCAGTTGCAGATTCCATATAGCAGATTACTGTTAGATCAAGTATTTCTAATTGATAACATCAGTTTAATATGGTATACCAGCACATTTCTTTGTTGTTTTCTATAATTGAGTCTATTTGAATAGTTTAATTAATAACAACACACGATCATTGATCATCATCCATTTATTAACCATTTTCCATTAATCACCCAAAAGCTATGCGGGGAGGAATTAATACCCATTTGCTTCCCTCAGGTACTTATTCTATTTGTCTACAAGCTTGACTTTGAAGTCCTCTTTACGAATGCATCTCATTTTAATCTTTTTGAAGTTTGGAAACTGCGAATCACTAGAACAACATGGATTAGCGAGGAACAAGATTTGGATGGTTGATGATAATCCTCCACCTTTGCACCCAAATGATTCCCAAGGGAAAGCCTTCATTGACCTACTACTTAAACCATCGGAAGATGACCTAAAGTTCTGGCCCCATAGGTATGTGCTTGACTCTGCTTTAATAATGGAAATTGCTACAACCCTTGGGTAGCCCAAGTGGTAAGAGCAAACTTGTATGCATGAGCCCCATGTCAAAGGTTTGATACTCCCAAGGATCAAATTGCGATTTAAGTGGGAGGCCATGGCTGTGGGTTGCTGTGCTAGTCTCCCCGAGGGTTTAGGTTCCATGGGTGAGTCCCAAGGGCTCTGCTGTGGGTTATTGAGGATCGAAAATAGAATGGATGAAATACGAGGTCTTTTTTGGTCATGGCTGATGATATCCTGGGATTTCTTTGTCTATCCTTGGGGAGGTAATAGGGTCAACAGATTTACACACACATCTTTTGCAGAGCACATGACAGCATAGGCTCACCATCTTTATCTGGTGTATCAAGGGATGATGTGATGCAAACTGAATAATATTATTTTTTTCTATTCCTTTCCAGCTTTGAGTTTCGTCTTAGGGTGTCTCAAGCAACAACTGGAGATCTGATACTGATATCACGGATTAGAAATGTCAATGGAAAGCCGTTTAGTTTCTCGTTTGCCTATCATACATACTTGTCAATTTCTGACATAAGGTATTGAGTATTTATCTTTTCAACTTTTCAATTACAAAATAGAAATGAAAAAGAAAATGAAAAGCATGCTTTCCATTTTACGTATATAGTGTAAATTACAATTGGGCTGAATGACTTCGCTACTCCAGATTGTGTCTATCTTTTTTCCTTTTGGTCAGATTGTGACTATCTACTAGTAAAGGCAATACAAATTTTCCGCTTCTGTAGTATGGATATCTTTGTTTTGGATGTGTAACATGCACTCATATGAACGTAAATGGTGTCCACAGTGAAATAAGAATAGAAGGTCTGGAGACACTTGACTATCTGGACAATCTTTGCCGAAGAGAACGTACGTTTTACCGAACAAGGAGATGCCGTAACTTTTGGAGCTGAGGTAAATTCCCTTCAGTGTTTATTAGTAATTTAACATGCTAGAAGTTGTATGCTGGGAAACTCTAG
The DNA here is from genome assembly GCF_001411555.2 of Juglans regia. Lineage (NCBI taxonomy): Eukaryota > Viridiplantae > Streptophyta > Magnoliopsida > Fagales > Juglandaceae > Juglans > Juglans regia. The sequence goes on from NC_049907.1 coordinate 9,570,253, forward strand.
ATCTAGATAATGGAGTGAAATTTCTAAAACAGGACAATTGAAAAGTCTTTTCTACATCGTATTAAGATGTTAGTTTCTTCCACAAGGCATCAAAATTGCACCAGTACTTCCCTCGTCAAACTCAATGTGCATTTGTGTGTGCTTCTCCCCTGAAACTTCAAATGAAAATAAAGGTGTGCTTAGTGACAGAGTTTAAAATTGACTACAGAGTGATAACTTCTTTTCTCATACCAACAAAAGTGAAAAAATTAAAAAAAATATATATATTCAAAACAAAATGGCATCCGAAAACACAGAACGAGAGACTAAATTCTCTCTACCTTTTTATGTTTGCATTTTTAATTTCTTAATAAATCACGTGGCACCACATTGTGTTGTCACATTAAGGTGGCAAAGTGAGTGATATAAATTAGAGGGTATAATAATATTACTCTGCATTTAATCATTGAGCATGTTCTTTCCTAATGTAATCGCTGTCCTTGATCATGAAAAAAAGAGGACATACTTGATAAGAAAGGAAGGGCTGCCAGATGCTGGTAAGCTGTCATACATTTGAAGAAGTAGAAACATCACGTGCAAATTCCTCAGTATTTTAAGACAAACCACGTAATAAAGGGAAAGTATTATTAGGATTATATACATGTTTACTTGGGTATGAGTGGACGAACTCGATTCCCATGCATGCACGATGCTATCAAATAATCTAGAATGGTTAACGTTCTCCTCATTATGATGCTTGATTTTTATGGTGTTTGGCCTTCTGTGTATTGATCAATTTCTTTTGTTATAACAGTGGTGTGGAATCCATGGGAGAAGAAATCAAAATCTATGATAGATTTTGGTGACGAGGAATACAAACAGATGCTTTGTGTCGATGGGGGCAGCAATCGAGAAACCTATCACTTTGAAGCTCTCAGCTGTGCCATCGAGTTTCTGCAGCGACCAACTCCATCTTTAGGAGGAGCGGTTTTGTTCCTTTTTTACCTTTTCAGTTGGAAGAAGCTTAATTAAAATGTTACATAACTAGCTTCAAGTTGTAGAGAGTTTAGAACATCCCCGTACCAGTTAAGTACTACGTTGAAGGAATGGAAGCTGAATAGACAAAACTGTGATTTTTCATACTATGATCATGTATCGGGAAAGCCTATATTTTTAATGGAATGGCTGCCCAGGGAAAGTCAAAATAGACGCAAAAAAGGCTTACGGAAGCAACTCTTTTATATCAGAGCCAGGTTTCGATCCTGGGACCTGTGGGTTATGGGCCCACCACGCTTCCGCTGCGCCACTCTGATTGTTGTTATACGTTGTACTTAAATTATATTTATTTTGTACAATGGGTGATCCAACCTGCCAGGTCCAATACGCTGACTTTATTTTCTCTACATTTCAATGCGTTGAGTCTTGCAGCTTTGGATTATACAAACTGATTCTAATATAACAAGAAAAACATGACAAGGATTTAATTTGGTAGAGAATTTTGAAATCTCTTGCAAATCAAGTCTTATTATGTCAATAAAATAATGAGTGTGCTTTATATATTATCCCTTTGGAGGTCTTGGATTCGAAACCCCCCCTCCCCAAATGTATAAAAATAAAATAAAAAAACTCTCAAATGATCATATTGTTGATCTCCAACCATGCCAAAAAAATTATATCAGTACTTTACACATTCACTTTCAAGTAGAATAGCTCATATAATAATAAAGATAATGATAGATTTACTACTTTCTACCACTTATTTACTACTCTATAGTATATTTGAAATTTATTTATTTTATTATTCTCTTTAAAATATTTTTTAATATCCTTAATCATTAAGAAAAAATTTAAAAAATATACAGTTTTAATAATAGTGACTTCCTTAACTATTAAATTAAAAAAATAATAATAATAAATTAAAAAAATTAAAGAAAGTAATAAAGTAAACCTATTATTATTGTAATAATAATAGTCATTCTATTCTCCATCCACATTATTATTATTGATATAGCGTGATTTGATTTATTAGGATCTTACATATTAAATTTTAAGTAACATCTAACTTATTAATAGAATTTTTTTTGTAATTATATAGAGAGACTGAAGTATCTGCTCATTCTCCCTTTCTGAAAGGAAAAAGGGGAAGGAAGATGGTGAGGAAGTGCGGTTATCAGTGAATTTGTAAGATCCTGTAACCAACAAAAGTCACCGATTCGTTAGGCATTATTTTAAATTATTTATTTTCTTTTTTTGTACAATCTGCAGCGTTAGTCTGAGTAGTGGGCTGTAATTGAACAACAGCCCAATACTCAGACTAGCACAACAGATTGCATGCTGATCAAACTTAAAAGACAGGCAGATGGGCTGCCTCTTGCGGGGCCAGTAGTCAATTCGAATACGTCGCAGCGAGTGAGGCTTTTTATGATCATGTCTAGAGGGCGAAATTATACGGCCGTCCCTCTCACACTCTTTTGGAAAAGTGAAAAAAGAAAGTAATAGTTAGACAAAGAAAGTGAAGCATCTAGGAAGTTGGTGATATGAAAGAGTTGATACAGAGGAAGAAGGGGAAGACTTTTTGTCATTTTAAAATAAGCAAACATTCCATGGTTCTTGGTCTACCATCAAAATAATAAAATACTGATGTGTTGGGCATTCATTGGTTGGCTTCTTCTTTCTATCCCATGGACAGATACATGTAAATGTTTATGCAACAATTATTCAAGTCATATTGTTAATTATTTCTGTTATTGTCAAGTTTCCAAACGTTAGATTATTGAAGAAGTTATGATATCTCTTACGATGATCTTTTCAAAGTTGACCAAGAGGTGCACCCAGACTCATTCTTAATAGAAAATGATTTATACAGTTTTATAGTGTTCAAATCCTGCGTACTCCCTCTATAAGAAATCTGAAATCTACGTGAAAAACTAATTCTTTCATAGTAAATCTAATAAATTTTTCAAAGAGTCGCACGCAGTCTAAGACTTTAGCTAGTATTACTTTTCCCAATATTAGATTGGGCTCTTTTGGTTTATAAAGATATGTATAATATCTATGTTAGATAAGGCCCTTAGCCCCAGCGCTTCTCGGTTCTGCACCCTCTTGCAGATACTTGGTCTTGTCTTGAGTTTTACTTCAGCTTGTTAATTTGTAAGTGAGGGTACAGTTAGAAATTCTTGCAAAGAATAATAATCTATTCCTTTTTATATGACCAATGTGTTGAATTATGTGGCAACTATTCTCTCTTCTACTTCCTTTTTCATATCAGTAGAATCATTTATGAGGGAATCTGAATTTGATAAGGTAAATTAAACGATTTACTTATCATCGTTTGTTTACGCCACGTTTATTATATGAATTGATCTAACATGACCAGTTTGGATTAAACAATTGTATCAAAATAAATATTATAGTATACATATATGTGTGCAAATAAGATTTTAAATTGTTAGGAGCAACAACATGTGAACTTACAAAACCTTCACCGTTTGTAATATCATTTTTTAACTGGACGTGTAATTAGATAGCTAAACAGGGTCGTATAGGATCAACCCACCCTGTCCGGATGTTAAAGACGCATGACTTTCATCAGTACTTCTTTAATGGTAAAACTAATTCATAAACATGTTGGCCATCTCAAATATGATATAGTTATAACCGCGTTGATCCGAATTGACTCTTATATTATACTACAACTTACACAAAGTATCAAGTAAAAATTCTACTTAATACATATTACTATTACTATATTTATATATAGTAAAAATAATAAATATTATAAATATGTATAAATAAATATTTATGTTAAAAGAAATTAAATATGCGGGGCGGAGGATGGGGTGGTATGGCCCCAGCGGGGCCTAGATGGGGCCATACCGCCCTTCGCCCCCCGCTGGTGTTTTGCCTTGGGGGGCGGGGTGGACAGAGGATGGTGCCCTACTACCCACCCCTAGACCTGATCCAAATATATCCAATCATAACCTTATTATTCTACGTTTGATTCATGTCGAACGTGGGTTTTGCTAAACATCGACCGCTCTACTTCTTTTGTGTCCTTAGGGAAGAAATTCTTGAAAAGTTTTGAACCCAAAATGCACCGCAAGACATAAGAGCCTGGCCAAGGCTATTGAGCCGACACATCATAACAAACCCTATAGGGGACGTAGCCAGGCTGATGACCCAAAGGCCCACTATTTGGCAGGGAGGCAAGGCCATAGGGTGTAATCGGTAGTCAGCAATGTAGGAGAGCCTCATGGTTAACTTGAAGGTCAGACCTGCCCCCATCAGGGAGGACACGCCCAAATCCTCAGAGGGGTTACCACATAAAATGTGGTAAGTTATCCGCCTAAGGAAGGGGCATGCAGGACGTACATCTCTGCATCAGATGGGGTGGAAGCTCACCTAGACTCATGGCAGGGCACGCTACATTAAATGCTTGGATATGAACGCTCTGAAAACTGAGCCCGGAATAGGTCGAATGGCCTCTAGAAGGGTTATTGCATTAAATGCAGGGGTATGACCCCCTCCCTTAAGGACAGTCAATTGCGAGACTAATGGCCTACAGAAGGGACTTAGGCCTCAGGGGTGCGAGAGATATAAAAAGGCGAGTGGCAAAGAACCTAGGGGTAAGTGGACATCTTTACTAATCGTTATTAATTTTCTCTCGAGAATTTACATGCTTGCTTCTCTCACTAGATATTAACTTTAGCATTATAAGTATCCCTCGGATGGATAGGTCGAGTAAACTTTCTTGAATTCAGGTGTGTCCAAGAGGACAAGGCAGAGTGATGGCAGTCATGGGGGTTTGAAACACATCCTTAGTTGTTGTCGTTGTCTGTGAGATTTGAGTGTTCAACATGCCTTTCGCATGGTTGCGATGACACGATCCCAAGAAACCCTTGAATCGGAAGCCGTCGTGGCAGGCGAACAAACAAACGGTAACATGGAAGAGAGGTGTGCAAAGATGGATCTGAGGCTGAGAGCCATCACCTTGGAAATAAAGAACCTCTGAGTGGTTGCTACACTCGCAACAAGCAAATCTCCAAGGAATGACACCACATTCTTAAGGGTTGATCCTTGCTAGTGCAGTCAAGTCTGTCTCCCTTCAAACCTAAGCCAAGTGATCGCTACACTTGTACTCAGTGAATCTTCAGGGATGACACACTTTCTTAAGGGTGTCGATCCTCGCCAGTGTGGTCAAGTTCATCTCCCACCTAACCAAATTTGAGTGGTCGCTACAATCGCACCTAGTGAATCTCCACGAATGACACCGCTTTCTTAAGGGTGTCGATCCTCGCTAGTGCAGTTTAGTCCATCTCCCGCTAACCTAAGTTGAGTGGTTGCTATACTCTTATCGAGTGAATCTCCACGGATGATACCACATTCTTAGGTTGTGAGGTTCAGATACATGTCGTTAGCGGGCTTCAGGACTAAGCACCACATCATGCAGCATGACAACAATATCCTCCAAGCATTTGGCAGAAGTTGTGATGGGGCAAAACCTAGGTAATCCAAAACCTCGTGAACGAGTCGACATAAAGAAAACCATTGCCCCATTGAAAACATGGTGACGTAGAGGAACACTTATCCAGTGAAGCCTTTTGGGTCTATTGCTCCCTGGTGTGGACCTGGTAGAACCAGCTCCACGAAATCCGGGACTTCGTATTGGTCTCACACAAGGCAAAGGTTCGGCATTGTGGTGGCAATAAACCAGAAGTGTCCTGCGAACTCCCCTTCCCTGGGAATGCTTGTGTCGTTGGTGCCATCGCGAGGCCTATAAACGGCCCTAGGCATGAGTCTCTGCCCCTTTGGGGGTGCCATTGCTCCCAACCAGAGGAGTAATGGTTGGTTTCATTGACGGTTGCCCTGCATTGGGAAGGAAGTTTGGTACCAGGACTACAATGAAGAGTACGAAGGAAAGGTGGGACAAAGATATGCATGAGGATTAGTGAGACCGACAAAAGGAAATAAAAGAGTGACTATATGGATAGGTACAAAGCTCCCAAGAGGGAGAGCGAAGGTTAGAGATGCGCACCACCCCTATGGTGACACGTATCACCATTCGTGAAGTGAGGCATGAATGGTCTGCGAAATTGGCAGCTCAAAAAGACTTGTGGAAAGGAAATGAGGGTTGCTTTGTATGAGGGAAGTAGTCATGACAACGAGTAGGCACCAGCCTGCTAAAAAAAAAAAAGAGCGGAAAGAGGAAAAGTGACAAATGAGATTTCCGTTGTGCAAATGCACAACCAGAATCTGTAAGGTAACTGTTGAACAAAAAATGGGTCTAGTTTTAGCTATTGAGTTGGCCCATCAGAACAAACCCTACAGGGGCCTAGCCAGGTCGATGGCTCAAAGTCTCGATATTCGGTAGGAAGGCGAGGCCACAAGGGGTAATTGGGAGTTAGCAACATAGGAGAGCCTCCTATTTAACCTAAAGGTCAGACTTGGACCATTAGGGAGGACATGCCCAAATCCTCATAGGGGTTATCACATTAAATGCAATAAGGTATCCACCTGAAGGGGGCATGTGGGACGTACATCTTTGCGTCAAAGGGGGTGGAAGCTTACCTAGACCAATGGCAGGGCACACTGCATGGATATGAACGCTCACAAGGTTAAGGTTCGGTCCACTTCACTGCAACCAGGGGCCCATGACTTGAAGAGCCAGGAAGTGAAAAGAAGGAGGCTCGAGATGACCCAGGGAGAGAGTAGCAAGCAACGTACACTAAGACACGTCGCATTAATAAGGGAAAGGCCGGTCAGGATCTTGTCCCCGATAGGATCACTTGCATTTAAATGTGACTTTGAATGGCCCGCACTAGAGGTCAAGGACCTGTCCCTGACAGGAACGACTGCATTAAATATGATGCCACGCTGTTCGGAACAAAGAGTGATCATTACGGAGGTAGGACAATCAAAGACGTCTCTAGAGATGGGGTATAAATAAGAGAATACTGCTAAGGTAAATTGTTAATCACTATCAGGTAAAATGTTAGCTCTCTTTCAGGTAAATTGTTAATCACTATCAGGTAAAATGTTAGCTCTCTTTCTCTTTTCTTCCTTGGAGATTATTTTATGACTTTGGCATTGGAGATGTCACAACCCCGCCCTGGGAAGGTCGGGATCGCGACGTACATACCTGTCCTTTTCTTTCCATTTTTTTTCTTCTTTCTAATAACATGCGATCGGCATGGACATAACACAAGTGCACTCAAAAATTTTAATTTAATAAAGGGAATACTTGATAGACATTCTATTTGAACATTCATCCATAAGAGACTCTTAGAATCCATCCCAACATAAAACGTCTATATATAAACATAACCCATCATTCGTAACATAATTGTTCTAGTTAGGGAAGGTCCTAAGCGTCTGCCTCTCCCTCTGCAGTAATGCCTTGCTCCCCAGCCTTTTCATCATTACCTGAACGTTTAAAACATTTAAAACAAAAATTAGTCGAATACTTAGTAAGTAGTACACCATGCAGTGATCATACTAGGCATTTATTCATTTCTTTTGAAAATATGCATACATCAACATTTTTTCGAATTCTTGACAATGCTTTCATGCATAATAGTTTAAGGAATAAACAATACTTTCATGCATAAACATTTAAGAAATAACTATGCTTTCATGCATAAACATTTAAAGAAATAATCATACTTTCATGTTTCACTTTCTCTGGCCAGTACACACTATTACGCCCTGTGTGTTGGGGTTAGCAGTCTTCCTTTGGACTTGGATTCTGCCCGTGGCCACAGGTTGGGAATCCCTTTCATGGGGGGCAACACTGGGAGCAGTACCAGTACTACTTACCCGGCATTGCAATCTGCCCATTCATTTGGTACCATTTTCATTCATATAGTCGTTACATATTTTCATACAATAAAACGTTCATTCATTCAGTCAGTTCTTTCTTTCATTCATTCAGTCATTTTTTTCTTTTATTCATGGCAGTCCTTTCTTTTCAGTCCTTTTCATTTAACAATTCATTCATGGAAAACGTCATTTAAAAGCATGAACTTAAACATCATCTTTTCATTTAACAGTACATTCATGAAGAAACATCATTTTAAAAGTATGAGCTTAAACATAATTTTTCATGGCATCCATAAAACATCAGTTCATAAGGACATTTTAATGTCAGTTCAAATGGACATTTTAAAACACTTTATTTGCGTCATTTAAAGCATCAGTTCATATGGACATTTTAAAACACTTTCTTCGCGTCCTTTAAAAGCATAAGTTCATAGGGGAATTTTAAAAACTCATTTAAAGCATCACATGAAGCATAAGGCATGAGACATTCATTTCCGTTCCTTTGCAACCAAAACATTTTCATCATCTTTCTTAATCCAATGCACATGCATTTTTTTATGAAAAAGATGCATTTTCATGCTATACTACATATAGGAATAACCAATAAGTTTATTGAGAGGGCATGTATGAAAATCTCATGATTTAGAACCTACGTGCATGCATTACCTTATACACATACACACAATTATAATCGATAGGGTGCTTAATAGGGGCTATCAAGAAAGGGCTTGTACATACTATATTCATTTACTCTTTTATTTTAGAAGAACATTTGCAATAAGTGAGAGAAAGACATCCTTTCATAAAGAGACTTCTTGGTGTAAGAAGCATGGTCATAGCTACTTACCTCTATGCTCCTCGATACTTCCATCATCAATATAGGTCCTATTCCAATAAATAGCATAAGCGTGTTAATACTCGTACAATATTCTTTAGCCCTCACTTTAAAAGAGAAAGTCACGAGATTACAATCTAACGTCTCTTCTATGCTTAGCATTAACCCAAATGACTACTCATCACCTCAACTTACAAGAGAAATAACTTGAATATTAAGACATGCTAGCTGTCCATGGAAAGATTATTTTAAAAGCTTATATGAAAAGTAGTCAAGAATTCATAGGCTTCAAGCAATGTCTCTTTGGTTCAAGCTCACTTTGGGTTATAGACATTTGGAGATAAATCTGGAAATTCTCAACAATGAGCCTTGAAATAGATTAAGGCATCTCAAGTAGGCTAAACAAGCTTAAGAAATATGCCCTTTAAATCAACTTGTGGCCCCTCATTATAAAAAGGTTAGCATATCCATATTTTGGACTCTTGGGTTAGGTAGAATTTAACCAAATGAGGGAACACAAATGAGCTATTTTTACGTCAAGACATGGCATGATATGGACTTAGGAATATTTGGACAGATTTGCATATCATAATACATTATGCACAATTAATCCCTTATATATAACTAACTAAGCTATAACCTATTCACATAAGCAATACATAAATAATTTAGATAAAACCTCCCATTAAAAATTAAATTAGCATAAAGTATAGCAAAGTTATCCATTAAAAAACCTTAAAACCTTTAAACACTTAAGCTTATGATTTACCTATAAGGAATGATAATAGAATTCAAACAGCTGTGCTTCAATCAAGCAACACAGCAACAGTTGTGCTTCAATCAAGCAACACAGCACAAGATCAGCCGTGCTTCAATCAAGCAACACAGCTCAACACAGCACGTGATCCCAACAAGTCAACTAATGGCTATACTTAGGAAATAGATCAAATCTGTCAGCTGTATATAGCTGTGTATTTAATTTATATTTTCTGTATAGCATTCTTTCTATATTTTGTACACTTTCCATAGATGGATCAGCTTGTATATGCTACTATAAATATGGAATGAAAGCACACTCTCTATCTCAACTCGTGAGATAGTAGTTTCTCAAAAACTTCTTTATTACCCACTTATAAAATCACTATAATCATCACCTATGATTAAACCAAATTTAATAACAACATAGCATTTTTGACATATAGGAAAATACATAGCAAAACAACTATAATACCATTCGGTTTGGACCAAAAATAGGGCATACATATTTATTTGCAATATAGGAAATTAAACACATCAAGACATAAGCTAAAACAACATAATGGGCTTCCAAAATCACATTAAAAATAAATAAGTCAAATTAGGATTTTTACTTTAAGCTCTAAGCCCCTTCCAAAACACAAGTGGAAGACCAAATAGAGGGACAACTGTGTGGATGAAGAGCAACACGATATCACTGTTTTAAACCCCAAAACCAAAACATAAAAAATCATCAAAAGAAAACCCACTTGATCAGCCATGGCTAAATTTGAAATACACAAAGGAGAAGGATTAATCGTACTCTTACCTTGATATGGAGTCATAAGCTTGAAGATGATGAGAGAAGTTTGGTTCCTTGAAGACGAGAAGAGAGGAGAAGAAGAGAGGGTGTGCATTGGCTTGCTTGGAAAGGGAGTGAAATTTTATTTCTTTTCTCTTGGGTGAGGGTCGACTGGTAGGGGGAATGCCTTAGGATAGTTTTATTTCTTTTCTTTTCCCTTTTGTTGACTTGCCTTGGACGATGGGTGGAAGGAAAAGTGAAGTAAATGGCTTCCTTGGGAAGCCTACGGGCTCAAGTCCAAGGAAAGAAAGAAAAAGAAAAAGATTTAGTTGATTTGGTCAAAGATTATCACATAAGCTTGGGAGGAAAAGATGAATACTTTTCTTTTTCTTTCTTGGTTGCTTCCTACGTAAGCTTGGAGGAGGAAAATCGCATTTTAGTCTTTGTTTCCTCCTTCCAACACAAGGAACCAAATGGATGGTGGAAATCTATCCACCTCAAGGGTAGTTTTCACCTACCAAGCCAATGGTAGAGAATAATTGAGTCATTTTCTAAATAAATAAAATTAAAGGACTTAAGGGAAAATATTTCAAAATCTAAAAATAATACACTTGATTTATTTTAATAAAGCATATATTAAAAATAAAGCATACTCATGTTAAAATAAAATAATTAAAAGTAGTAAAAATATTTATCTCAAAATATTTAACTTAAGGAATTAATAAATAACGAAACGACCTACGTAATAGGACTCGGGTATTACAGGAGGTGTCACAGACACACCCGACCACACTCTTTTACAAACGCTTGATGGGGTTTAGAGCTGGTGGGTACAAAAAATGTCTTAATAGTTCAACTCTGACCATTACAGAAGCTGGTGCAATGAGCTGGGCATAAAGGTTAGGTTATCATGCTCGGGACACTCTAGAGCCAACAGACAAGTCGAGGCGACCAACAAGACCCCGGTAGGAATCTTGAAAAAGAGGTTAAAAGACAAGAAGGGAGCATGAGCGAAAGAGCTCCTCGGGATCCTGTGGGTGTATCGTAAAATAGTTAAAGCCCCATCTAGAAAACTCCCTTTACGTTAATATATGAGAGCGAGGTGGTCATCCCAGTAGAGTTAGGCATGCTGAGCTTGCGAGTCCAGAAATTCAATGAAAGAACAAATGAAGAAGGCCTGCGTGAAAATATTGTCCTAGTGGAAGAGGGGAGAGAGGAGGCCGAGATAAGAATGAAAACTGGTAAGAGGAGAATAGAACAATACTTCAACTGAAGAGTTAGACCTTGGTCCTTCAAAGAAGGGGATTTGGTCCTAAGGGAAATGGGATTGTCCTTCCAGGAAGAAAGGAAGCTTGGGCCAAGGTGGGAAGGACTGTACGTGGTTATAGCCTGCCATCGACCCAAAACTTACTGGCTTAGGGATGTAGAGGGAAAGGAGCACCCACGCGCGTGGAATGCAGAACACCTCGTGGAGTATTTTGTCTAAGAACTCCTTAGAAGGGAGGTATTCCCATCAAGTCATGTAAGTCAAAACTTTCAATGAAAATGTTCTATTATTCCCTCTTTGCTAACATGCCATAGAAACTATCTAAGCCAATGCTCCATGCTCGCACCCTAGCGATCATAGGAGCAAACACCTCTCCTAAGTATCCCAATATCTCCTATCCACCCAGCACGGTCGAGTCAATCTCTCACCTAGTTATCTAAGTCGATGCTCCGCGCACGCATGCCGGTGATCATAGGAGGGAACACCTCTCCTAAAGTCTCTTCTGGCCACCCAACACCGTTGAGTCCATCTCCAGCCTGACTATCTAAGTTGATGCTCTGAGCTCGAACTTTGGTGATCATATAATGATACATCTCTCCCAAGTGTCCTAGTCTCTCATCGCCGCCCAGCGTGGTTGAGTCCATCTCTCACCTGATTATCTAAGCCGATGCTCTGCGCTAGCACCACGATGATCATAGGAGGGAATAAGTTTCCAAAGTGTCCTAGTCTTTCCTCGCCACCTAGTAAGGTTGAGTCCATCTCCCACCTGGTTATCTAAGTCAATGCTCCATGCTCGCACTCCGGCAATCATAAGAGGGAACACCTCTCCTAAGTGTCTCAGTCTCTTCTCACCATTCAGTGCGGTTGAGTCCATATCTCGCTTGTTTATCTAAGCTGATGCTTTGTGCTTGCACCCCAACGATCATTGGAGTGAACACCTCTCCCAAGTGTCTCAGTCCTTAACACCCAGTGCGATTGAGTCCACCTCCCACCTGATTATCTAAGTTGATGCTCAACACTCTCACCCAGGCAGTCATAGGAGGGAACACCTCTCCCAAGTGTCCCAGTCTCTCCTCACCACCTAATGTGGTTGAGCCTATCTTCCCTCCTGGTTGTCCAGCCTGCTGCTCCATGCTCACACACCGACAGATTTCTAACACACGTCCAACATTTGCGACTTGCATGGTTGAGGGCCCAACCAATTTCAAACCTAGCTGGCGGACACGCACTTATGAAAGGTATGCCGTGGTGAGTAAGACCCAACCAAGCCCTAAGTTTGATCGTGGGATAAGGCAGGAATGCTCCTCTGAGTCTTTCCTTCTTGGACACAACATGCCAAGCAAGAAACCTAATCGAGCAAAAGTGGCGATAGACATAGAAAATAAAAGCAAGAAGATACAGGAGGAAAGGATACCAAGGATTGCATTTATTATACACCTACAGGGGTTACGAAGTATAAAGTTTCGCATGCTCAAGAGAGGTGAAAGACATGAAAATTACATAAAAGAGAAAATAGAAAACTATCTACACTCAAGGGTAGGAAGTCAGGGCAGAAAAGACATCATACATTAAATCTCAGCCTAGGGAGCCGAGGGAATAGAGATCTTCCCAGTCTAGAATGAAAGTGCCCTGATCCAAAGTCCCAAGATTGTCTTGTGGGTTTGTCGCCAAATGCTCCATTATCTTCTCCAGTCCTCGGGTGTACCCGTGGCTCCAGGCCCGACTTCAGAGTTGCTTGGCCTCCACTAACTGGGAAGAGAGCTTGGCAACTTTTTTGTTGGTGATGGTGAGCTAGGCCCCTAGTTCCCTCTTCCGTTCCTCATAGGACCTCACTCCTTCTTGAGTCGCGAGTGGGACTCGCCTAGCTCTACGTACAAGTCATCTGCTTTGTCCTTCTCCTTGCAAAGCACATCGTTATTCACTGTGAGCGCCTCCTTCTCAAACTGAAGGTCACCGATATGCTTCTCCAAGCCTCGGCAGGCTTCCCCAGCTTCTGCCAATGAGGCGATATAGTCCAAGCAATGCTCTTTAGCCTCCTTTAACTCCTCCTCCAAGCGAAGTGCTAGCTTATGCTCTAAGAGCCTTTCCTCTTCGGCGGCCTTAACTTGGGACTGGTGGCTGGACACTTCCTGCCTCAACTCCTTTATGCCCTTTCGTAGGTTGAATGCTTCCCTACAGAGGTGAAAAATCATTAGGGCTGTAAAATTATCGGTTGATCTTACCAAGTTCACTACGCATTGTTGTTTGTGCAAGCTGAATCACAGCAAATATGGGATTCTCAAAAACATAAGAGGCCAGCTTAGGGTCCACAATCTTGATGTAGAGCACCCCGTTGATCAAAATATTGACATTATCCTTAGTGATAGCAGACTGGTCGGGAATAGGAATAGCCTCCTCCTTCAAGGAATGCACGTAGGCAATCTGATCAACCAACAAAAACAAGAAATGGATTCCCGAAGGAAGAATCTTCCCCATAGTTGATTCTCAAATAAACCAATCTTTCTTCTTTAAGGCCTTTTCTGCTTCCCCAATCCCCTTTCTCCTCCGCTATTCCAGTCCGCTTTCTCTGCACTGGTCGCAACCCAGGCATCAGTTATGAGATTACGCCCTGGTGAATTGGGGGATACAGATAGTGCTATGTTTAAACTTTTACAGATTATGACAGGCAAGAAATTTTGGCAAACGTTCACAGAAGTGATGAGATTCTGAGTAGTTCAATAGATGATGATTTATAACCTAAACATGGTCTTCTAGAAACTCCAAATCATGATTTTCATGAAATTGTTCCGAATTTGGAATTCCGTCGGTGGGAGCTGTTATACGCCTACTAGAATTGATGAAAAGGGATAACTCACTTTGAGGGTGAGAGCCTCCAGAGAAATGAAAAGGAAATTTTCTTTGTATTGATTTTCGATGAAACGGAATACCTCACTCACAAGAAGCTATATGCTCCAAGACTTGTAACAAATTGTAACTGACTACAATAGTAAAGCTAAAGCTGCCATGACTATCAAGAAGTAAAGTAACAGACCTCCAGTCACAGGCTACGTCCCTTTAAAAGGGCTCACAAGAGATTATGGGCCAAGCCCTTACATACACTCAAACCATACGGCCCAATCTTCTTATTATTCTAACCAACACTGCCCAAGGTCCACGAGCCCAAGGCCTATGAGCCCAAAACACCTGCGGAACCCTAAATTCCCTTTAGGATCCTTCTAGATATTTCATCTTCATTGTTGCCACCTTCTCTATCGACTCCCTATGCTGTCGTTGGTTCCCTAGCCACCGCCTCCAGCCATTACTTATTATAGTGCCCTCCCCTTAGAACACCTTGCCCACAAGGTGGGGAAACACCATTTTTAGTTTGTAGAAGTTCTCCCAGGTAGCATCTTCATCTCTTTGCCCCTTCCATTTCACTAACAGTTCCATGACGGGTCGGTAGTTTACTGGTCGCATCCTTCGAGCTAACACCACAATTGGTTCTGGTTGCAGGATTCCTTGTTGATTCACTGGGGGCAGTACGGTTGCGGTCTCGACTTGCTCTCCCACGCATTTCTTCAGTTGCAAGATATGAAATACCGGGTGTATTTGGGATGTCTCTGGTAACTTCAATTTGTATGCGACTTCCCCAACTCTGGCTTCTACTTAAAATGGGCCATAAAAACGAGGTGATAATTTCAAATCTTTGCATTGAGACATAGAGACATGTTAGTAAGGTTGTAATCGTAAATAAACCCAATCTCCAATGGTAAAGCTCTATTCTTTCCTCTTCAAATTAGCATATTTCACCATTCTTTCTTGGCTTTGTTGATGTTGTGTCGGAGAAGTTGCATGATGAGTGTTCTATCTTTTAGTTCTGTTTCCACTTCTACTACTTTAATTGTCCTTGGAATGTAGGAGGTTAGTTTAGGGTGCTTGTACTTGTACAAAGCTTCAAAAGGTGTGAGCTTTGTAGAGGTGTGTTGAGTGGTGTTGTACCACCACTCAACCAAAGGCACCCATTTCACCCAATCCTTCAGACGATCTCCCACGAAAGCACCTCAGATAGGTTTCCAAACTCTTATTCACAGCCTCTGACTGCCCATCTGTCTGTGGGTGGTAAGCTGTGCTAAACTCTAATTTAACCCCCTGGGCCTTGAACAATTCTTTCCAAAAAACACTGGTGTCCCGATCCGACACAATTGATTGTGGTAAACCATGCATTTTGAATACATGTTTCACAAGCAATTGGGCAACTGACTTAGCTGTATATGGGTGTCCCAGAGGCACGAAATGGCTGTATTTAGTTAAACGATCCACAATCACCCACAGTGTGCTGAAACCACCAGCATTTGGAAACCCCTCAATGAAATCCATGGTTATGTGAATCCATGGTTGAGAGGGGATAGGAAGAGGTTGTAATAGACCATTAGGAAAAGTATGATTTGTTTTCTGTTGTTGACAAATCTGAAAAATCTTGATAAAATTCCTGACTTCAGATTTCATGTTGTTCCAATAAAATTCTCTGGTTACTCTATGAATCATCTTGTCCATTCTCGAATGGCCGCCCCACAGGCTGGCATGCAAGAACTCTAAAAGTCTTTTCTTCAATTCTAAGTTGTAGGCAATATAAACCTTATTTTTATAGTATAACACCCCTTCTCTCACTGAATAAAGATTAGGTGCTTTGCTGTTCTGACACAATAATAACATCTCTAATGCCCTAGGGTGTCCCTTATACCCCTCCTTAATGTCCTCCAGCCACTCTAAGCTCGGTACTGACAGCAAGACTATAGAGACTTCTTCCTCTTCCATCTGTCTAGAAAGGGCATCTGCTACCCTGATTTAGGCACCCTTTTTAAACTCCACCACAAAGTCATAACCCATCATCTTACTCATCCACTTCTGCTGCATTGGAGTGCCAATCTTCTGATCTAAAATGTATTTCAGATTGTGGTGATCAGTTTTCAACACAAAGGACCTGCCTAAAAGGTAGGGCCTCCACTTTTGAATAGTTGTGACCAAAGCATATAGCTCATTCTCATAGGTGGACAGTAAAAGAGCCCTACCCTTTAATGCTTGACTGTAAAAAGAAATAGGTTGACCCTGCTGCATTAGAACAGCCCCTATCCCCTTTCCCGAAGCATCACACTCGACTACAAAGGTTTTGGCAAAATCAGGAAGGGCCAACACTAGTGGACTGCTTACTGCATGTTTAAGCTTTAAAAAAGCTTCATCTGCTATTTCCCCCCATTTGAAATTATCTTTTTTCAACAGTGTTGTAAGTGGAGAAGCTAGGACCCCATAATTCTTTATCAACCTTCGATAGTACCCTGTCAATCCGAGAAAGCTCCTCAAAGACTTAATAGACTTGGGTTGAGGCCATTCCACCGATGGTTAAACTGCATGGTAAGTTTCTTGAAATTCCTAACACCACATCACACCCTGCAAGTTCCAACAAGAAAAAATCCATAGAAAATGCATGTTCTTGAATTTTTACTTGAACTCCCTTACTTTTTCCTTCACTTACCAACTGCTCACCATTAGCCACCCTCACCTTTACTGCCTCTTCCTTAAAGACTACTACCCGAGCCTTCTTTGTCTCTATAACATACATGAAGTTGTCTGTGCTGCTCGAGTCAATTAGAATAACTACCCAATGGCCAGCTAACTTCCCCTTCACCAGCATCTTTATGGGTTGTTGGACCCAATTAGACCGTGTAAAGATATTTCTAGTTTTGTGTTTACTTCAGTAAATTCTATCAGTTGCTTCCCTTCTTCCACCATATCTACTACATCACTCTCAGCTCCATTTTTCTCCTCATCCTCCTCCATTTCTTCTATAAGAAATAGTTTAGGATTACTGCACTTGTGCCCTGGGTTCCACTTCGAGTCACAATAATAACATAATCCATGTTCTCTCCTCTCCTTCATTTGGCTTGCATTGATCTTTTGTACAGGCACTATGGCCTTACTAACATTCTGCCCCATTTGGTTTCCACCCCCCTTATACTGTCTTGATTCCGACACCCCAACATAAGGGTTTTTGAATGTTTTTCTACCAACTCTAATGAGTTATTCCTAAATCTTTGCCAAACTAAAAGCTGACAAGAGATCAGGTGGGTTAAAGGTTTTAACTGCCAACCTAATTTCATCTTTTAATCCACTCAAAAAATAGCTTAGCTTGTGTGAATCTGACAACCTATGCAGCCTATTAGACAAATTCTCAAACTTCACCTTGTATTCCTCCATTGTGCCCATTTGTCTCAGCTTAGTTAGTGCTTCCATAGGGTCATTATACGTGCTAGGTTCAAACCTCACAAGAAAAGCCCTAAAAAACCCTTCCCAATCCACTATGGATCCTGACATTTCAATATCTTGAAACCAAATCATGGCCTTCCCTTCCATGTGGAAGGAGGCCAACCTGAGTTTCTGACTTGGTAAAGTGTTGTAGAATAAGAAAAACTAATTGGCATTATACAACCAACCTAGGGGGTCATCCCCATGAAAGGAAGGAAACTCTAACCTTACTGATGTCTGAATCATTTCTCGATTGTTCTCCTGTCTGTTGTGCCCTCCTGATAATGATCCTCCAGACTGATTGTTAGCATTCTTTTTCTGCAGTTCCATGGTTAACGCTACAAGCTGCTGGACCACTACATCAGACTGCCATTTCAACGCCATCACCTCAGTTTCCAATGTTTAGAATTGAGATTCCATGGACTTCTTCAATCCATTCAAGTCATCTTGCAACTGGTTCATTCTAGTACCTTCTACCATGGAAAATGAAGTTGCCAAGGATAAGCTAGCTCTGATACCACTGTTACAGGCCTACTAGAATTGATGAAAAGGGATAACTCTTTGAGGTTGAGAACCTCCAGAGAAATGAAAAGGAAATATTATTTGTATTGATTTTTGATGAAACGGAATACCTCACTCACGGGAAGCTATATGCTCCAAGACTTGTAACAAATTGTAATTGACTACAATAGTAAAGCTAAAGCTACCATGACTATCAGGAAGTAAAGTAATAGACCTCAAGTCACAAGCTACGTCCCTTTAAAAGGGCTCACAAGAGATTATGGGCCAAGTCCTTACATACACTCAAACCATATGGCCCAACCTTCTTATTATTCTAACCAACACTGCCCAAGGTCCACGAGCCTAAGGCCCACGAACCCAAAACACGTACGGAACCCTAAATTCCCTTTAGGATCCTTCTAAATACTGCATCTTCACTGTTGCCGCCTCCCTACGCTGTCGTTGGTTCCCTGGCCACCGCCTCTATCCATCACTTGTTACAGGAGCCAAAGTATTAATCCGGATGTTGATCTAGATTCTAGAAGCAGGGCAAGATCCTCAACAAAGTCCTCGTTGGAGGTCTTCATACCCTGTGGTAACATTGATTTTGTATAAAAAGGTTTAGGAAAATATTGTTCTAATATTAAATTTTATGATTTTTTATCACATATGTTAAATGGTGCAATTTTATAAAGAAGCTTAGTTTAATTTTATGCTATGTTTAAAACCATTCAACTTTCAAATCATTAAATTCATCTCAACTCAAAATCTCTTTATACGTGGGATCCACAACTTTTTTTCAATTCCAATAAATACATCTAAATTAATTTGAACATCAAACACATCTAAACTTATGTTAGGTAGATCCTACAATACTCACACCACCATCTCAACTTACTACTATTCATAAAGAACTCAACTCAACTCAACATACAAATAGGACCTTAAACTGTTTGAGAGAGAAATAGAACTCTACTTTCAGAGTAAGAGGAGGTTTAGATGGTGAGATGAGATGAGATGAGATGAAAATTAAAAGTTGAATAAAATATTATTTAATATTATTTTTATTTTAAGATTTAAAAATGTTGAATTGTTTATTATATCTTATTTAAAAATTTTAAAAATTATAATAATGAGATGAAATGAAACGAAACATTTTTACTATTTAAATTCCAAGCGGGCTAGAGTACAAACATGCGTAAATGGGTGAACGACAGAACGAGGAATATGAGCATGAGAATGAAATTATGGGTGTCGTGGAAATTGGAACAATGAGTACAAATCCTTTCAGATCCCTCGCCAAATTCTACTTTCGATCGA
This sequence comes from Juglans regia, assembly GCF_001411555.2. Lineage (NCBI taxonomy): Eukaryota > Viridiplantae > Streptophyta > Magnoliopsida > Fagales > Juglandaceae > Juglans > Juglans regia. Next base: position 9,589,789 of record NC_049907.1, read on the forward strand.
TTGTTACTGTTGGGTGGCAATTACAAAGACAGAAAATGATTTACACAATATTTTTCCGTTACACTTTATATAATTATGTTTTAAATTAGAAATATTTTTATAAAATATTTTATAAAAGAGAAATGATACTTGCAGTCATGAGTGTGCAAGTGTCGTGCAGTCGCTTTGGAAAAAGTGAATAAATATGGGGTCCACGTGAAAAGAAATTAATTTTTTAATAGTGGATCCCACTCTTTTTCAAAGCGACTGCATGACGTTTACGCATTCCACGACTGTATGTAGCATTACTCTTTATAAAAATAATAACATTTTATAAAAATACCGTTGTCTTATAATATTATTATAAAATAAATTGTGAAAATGATTTGTGTGGCTGTCATTACTCCCATTGAATATGGAAAGATTTTCTCAATTAAAATGGAAATTTGCCTATAAACTAATCAAGTTTCAGAGTTCAATCCATAAAGTGGTGCCAGTTATACACCACTAGGTTATGTTTGTGAACACAACTATTATCAAGTATTTTTAGATATTCTCAAATATTTGATTTCCAAATATCATCTAAATACAAAATATTTTTCACTTTTGAATCTTTAGTTTTGAGATATTGAGCGGCTCTGTTTAGATGTTGGGATGGTTTCATCTCATCTTATTTCAACATCTAAACACCAATCTAAACACTTTTCAATTTAGAATTTAGAATTTTTCTTCTAATCGCTATCTATCATTAAAAATTGAGAAATGATTTAACTACAAATAAATTTCACAAAAGTAAATCTACAAAATGATGTGGTCTGATGTGGTACGCTAGACTATAAAGCTATTTTTATTATAAAGCAGATATAGGGTCTGTTTTGGGTTGCGTTAGTGGATTTAAAATGTGCTTAAATAACCTTAAAAGTTTTTTAATGAAATAATTAGGTTGTTTGGGTGTTACATATTAAAATACTTTTTAATCTCAAATAAGTTAAAAAGTACGTCGAAGAAAACTGATATTTTTCTTTAAACGTACTTTTTTGAATAATCCGGAATGTGGTTCAGATTTTAAGACTTGAATGGACAAAAATATCCATATAACTTTTAGATAATTATAACTTTCAAACTTTTGAGGATATGATCATAATTTGTAGAAAATCAAATGATCATCATTTCTACTTCAGAAAATACCTTTTTAATTTGTTTCCAAACAAATGTAACATGTTTGAAAGTACTTTAATCATAAGATTACGAAACAATAAATAACTTTTTAATAATTTTTTTTTTTGTTTTTGATAAAACGGATCATAACCCTTCATTAAGAGAGGACTTACAAAGTTGACTTGACAAACAAGCTAATTACAATCGTTAGTAACAACCCAGTACACTTTCGTGACTGACATGGTCTAGTCCAGACGGTAAATCTCTAAAGACCTACCACCTCTGTCCACGACATAGGTTACAAAGCCCCATACCCCGACTAAGCAGAGTAGGTTCACCAAACCCCGTCAATGTGGAGGGGGGACTACTACTCCATTCGGACCAAAGTCCAAAGGCACTACTTTTTTTAGATTTTTATTTTCCTAGAAACAACATTACACAAAAGAAAATACAGAAAAAACACTGCACAAAAAGTGAAAAGCAGTGCACAGAGGCTGCTGTGGTGCGTGCAGTACACGCGCCACTCTGGGAAGAGAACCGACAGCCAAGCTTGGAGATCCCAGACTCCAGAAATGCCGCGTGTGGCATTGGCAGAGGGCTCCCCGGTGGTGCGTGAAAGCCACACACCGAATGACGCCGGAACTCCGAGCTACGCGTGTGAGCTACTCGTCGATCCGTTTGGTGCCGCATTCGGTGGTCTTGAATATCAGCAGCTGGGCAACACCATGGCGGGGCATGTGCTGGCTATGGGCGGCAGAAAGACCCAGTAACTGTGATTCTCCCTTATTTAGCCTGAAACCACACAAAAAAAATAGAAAAAAAAAAACATAACACAGTTGAGAAGGGAGGGAGGAGGAGGAGGCGGGAAGGAGGGAGGGAGGAAGGGAGGGGGAGGGAGCTGAAGCTCCCACCCCTCTAGCCGGATCTGTGGAGAAAGTCTTAGAGAGAAGGGAGAGAGGTTTAGAGAGAAGGGAGAAAGAACGGTCTGCCTAATATTAAAACTTTTTAATATTAAAACTTATTACTTAAATTATAAGTTATAAGCCCTAAAACTATAAGCTATATTTTCTACCGCAATCCCAATCATGGACATAATGTATCATATAATGCTATGTCAATTTGTACGTTTACCTTTGTGGAATTTCTTTATGGCTATAACACTTATCTTACAACTTTTCTAAACTTTCAAAAAACACACAAAAACAATTCAACTTTTTCAAACTTCAAAACAAAAATAATATAAAAAATTATATTCCAATAATATTTTAACTCCACAATTTTTTTATTCAATTTTTTTATCACATTTCTTAAAACCTTTTGTGGATCTGCCAATGAGCAGAGTGACTATCAGGTGAATTCACGGTTTCAGCTTTTGTGCGAATCATCTGCTATTTTATTTTTGGAAAATATTATAGTTATAAAAGAATTATATAAAAATAATTTTATTTCGACATGGTTTATTAGATAGATTATAAAATTATTTTTATTATGAAATAGATTTAAAAAATCAGATAAAATTATATCAATTTGTAATATTATTTTTATATAATTATTTAGAGATGTCGCAGTAATCTTCATTTGTTAGATGGATTAGACCAAAATCTTTCTTGGCCCCGTTACACGCTCTTCAATTCAAGTGGAGTAGACCAAAATGATAGTCAAAAACAAATTTGTTAGGTGGGTCCCAATTACAAAATTTGTTTGGTGGGTCCCATTTAAAAAATTTGTAACAGGAGACCAGTTGCACTAATGTATATTTGAAAAATTCTACACATTATCTTTACACATCACACATCATACTTAATTTTTATTTATTTTGTTTTCTTACCAAATATGTATTATATGGATGATAAGTAAAATAATTCAATTAATTTATGAAGAATAAAATAAAAAACCCTTTTAAAAAATAAAAATAAATAAAAGTAAATGTGATATATGGTATGTGGTGTGTAGGAATGATGTGTAGAAATGCTGTTTATATTTTACGCGGGTCCTCTACTATTTTACTTTTGTACACCTTGCCACCTCAAGGTGTATCTAATGTATAAGATTGTTCATCCGGCATCTTCGAAACCCGAAAAACTCTTTTTAATAGAAAGCGACCATGAACAATCCAATCCAACGGTGATAAAATGTCGTGTGTACCTACGTAGAAAGTGACTAAGAACAACCCAATCCAACGGTGATAGAATGTCGTGCGTACCATAAAATGTTGTCTGTCCCGCATAAGATTATTTTTATTACCTAAACTTTTGTCTACCTTGTGCGTAGACCACCATGAAACAAAATTTAATCTGGATATGTTTAATACTTGAAAGTGATAATAGGGATATGGTCCTTCCCCAGAGGGTGAGGTTTTGTTTCTCTCTAGTTCCTTAGTAAGCTTAGAGTCTTGTCTTTCGGACACCATGTCTACAGAGGGAAGAGGGAGTGCTGAAGAGATTTCCAAACTGTGTGAAGGCCTGACTCTTACTGAGGAGGAAATGCAGGAAGTGTGTGTAGCTGAGGAAGACATGGTCCTCTCAGCTGAGAGAGTCAAGAGATGCTTAGTGGTTCTGGTGGTTTCAGATAGAGATATCAACAAAGAAGCTTTTCATGCAACCATGTCGAAACTATGGCATGCAGAGGGTCGAGTAACATTCAGAGAGATTGGCTGGAACATGCTTTTAGTTGAGTTCCAGTCTAAGGAAGAAAAGGTTTCTATTTTCTAGGGTAGACTGTGGTCCTTTGATAAGCTTTTAATATGCCTCCAAGAGTGTGAGGGATTAACTCCTCCTAAGGATATCCAGTTTCCAACTGAACCTTTCTGGGTGCAGTCTCATGACATCCCTCTTGTAGGCATGACTAAGAAGGTGGGGGAACAACATGGGGCCATGATAGGTGAGGTTCTAATGGTTGACTCAAAAGGTAGTGGTGCTGGTTGGGGTAAATTCCTACGTGTGAAGATCCTTATCAACCTGTGCAAGCCTCTCGCTCGAGGGAGATTTCTTACGTTGGGGAGAAAAAACGGTGATTTCCTCTCAAGTATGAGAGACTTCCTAACTTCTGTTTCCATTGTGGTCTTATCCAACACCTTAATCAAAGATGTCAGAAGAGGGTGAGCAAAGGAGCACAGGTAATGGTTTGCAAGAATAATATGGTTCTTGGTTGAGGGTGAACCCACCATCCAAAAACTCAGTTCCATGGAAGGGTGTGGTCCATCTCCAAGCTCTAAGGGTGGGAAGCAGGCTGCTGCTCAAACAACTCAAGAAGACAATACCAAAAAAGGAAATGAACCAGTAGCTGGACGTAACATGAATATAGCAAGGCAATCCCCTGATCCTTTGGAGCATACCATGCTGACAAATCCTTTTATAGAGAATGAAGAGGCTGGATTAGAAAGCATGCAGGTTGAGCTGACAAATGTAGGCCTTGCCACTTTAAGGAATGCTGTCACCTTTTCAGCCACGATGGAAAAGGAAGGTGGTTCCCTTTCCGTTAATATGGATGGGACAAAAAGGTCTTTTGAGGATAATATCTCAGTAGGAAAGATGAAGACCACTACAGGGTCCTTAGTGGGTGAGTTTGCCACATATCCAGTTCCTAACAAATCTAAACTACGAGGTTGCACCAAAACCACTTCCACCTCAAAGAGAAGAGCAAGGGTTTCAAAGAACCAGGTGAACATTAACCCCCCTTTGAAATGTGTTGGGAAACAAGTTAGTGATGATATAAAGGATCTTTTGGGATCATATATGATCACCAAAATTCGAAAAAGTACTGGCAAAGCTAATAAGAAAGGATTGGTAAGGGGTTTGGGAACCCTCGAACAGTTTGTGAACTTCACCTTTTGGTGAAAGATAAGCGACCCAATGTAGTTGTTCTCATTGAAACTAACTGTAGAAGACAAAAAGTTGAAGCCATTTGTAATAAGCTGAGTTTTACTCATAGTTTTGTTGTTGACAATTTGGGGAGAAGTGGTGGTCTAGCTATTATGTGGACAGATTCCATTATTGCACAACTAGTCAGTTACTCCCAAAGCCATATTTCTTTGGAGTTGCAGGTGCAGGAGTGGGACCATAGGTGGCTTTTGACTGGTTTTTATGGTAATCCATTGGTGGCTAAGAGGATGGAAAGCTGGAACATATTGAGGCAGATTACTCCAGATGATCAAGTTCCCTGGCTTTGCATGGGAGACTTTAATGAAATTACTTCCTAGGATGAAAAAGCGGGTGCTACTCTTAAATCTTATAGACAAATGGAACTCTTTAGGGAAACTCTCGAGGAGTGTGGTTTGAATGACTTAGGCTATGTGGGCTCTAAATTCACCTGGTGTAATGGTAGAGAAGGTAATGCTTTCACTAAGGAAAGATTAGATAGAGTGGTGGGTAACCGAGCTTGGATCTCTATCCATGAGAACACTAAGGTCTCTGTCCTCCCAGCACAATGTTTTGACCACAAGCCTTTGCTCACCCAACGCCCCACCCCATGTAACATACTCAGGCACAAGAAAAGAGTTTTTAGATATGAGGCCTTATGATATAGGAAGGAAGAGTGTGCTGAAATTATTAGCCCCAGCCTCCCCTGTAGTACTAATTTCATTAAGAAGGGGTTGTTTAGATGCCAACAACACCTTACCAATTGGAGCAGATCCCTCTTCTGGGGCTCTAAAAAGTTTATTATAGAAAAAAGGGAGAAAATCAAACTGTTGGAAGACCTGAATGAGGGAATCTCTGAGAGGAGATTAGAGGCTTGTAGAAGAAAGTGAATGATTTCTTGGAAGAGGAGGATATCAAGATGGCTGAAAGATAGTGAGACGAATACTAAATTCTACCACTCCTGTGCAAACCAAAGGAACAAATCCAATTATATTTAGAGTGTTCCAAATGAATAAGGTGTTTCTGCATCACATCCACAAGCAGTTAGTGATCTTTTTTAGCCCTTTTATGTGGGACTCCTCACCTCTTCCCAGCCTCAAGGTATCCAAGACAACCTCATCCACATGAAGAAAGTTGTCTCAGCTGAGATGAATACCTAGTTGCTCTTTGATTTCACCACTGAAGAGATTAAGAAGGCTGTTTTTGAGATGAATCCTCTCAGCTTTCCTAGTCCCGATGGATTCCCAGCTATCTTCTATCAAGACCACAGGGATACAGCTGGCAGAGACCTAGTCTATGCAGTGAAGGATGTTCTATCTTCCAAGTCAGGGATTGAAGTACTTAATGAAACCTACATTACCCTCATTCCAAAAAACAAAACCCAACACTAGTGACTGAGTATTGCCCCATTAGTCTCTGCAATGTATCTTATAAGGTTATTGCTAAAGTCTTAGCCAACATGCTTAAAAGACTCCTGCCTGTGAGAATCTCACCCACTCAAAGTGCCTTCATTCCTAGTAGGCTCATCTTAGACAACATAATTGTTGCCTATGAGGCTTTACACACAATGAAGACTAGAATGCAAGGGAGGAAGGATGCCTATATGGCACTTAAGTTGGACATGAGTAGGGCCTGTGATTGAGTTGAATTAGACTTTGTAGAAGCTGTCATGCATCAGTTGGGTTTTGGTAGAAGATGGATCTCTTTGATCAGGCAATGTATCTCTTTAGTGTGCTATGCAATACTCATAAATGGTGTCCCTCAACAGAAGTTCAAACCCTCTAGAGGAAATTAGACAAGGGGATCCTCTCTCCCCCTATCTTTTTCTCCTTTGTGCTGAAGCCCTTAGCTAAATCCTCAATCATGCTGATTCTACTGGTCTCATTTCAAGCATTCCATTGGCTCATGGCTCACTAAGAATTAATCTATTTTTTGCAGATGACAACCTCCTTTTTTGCAAAGCTAACTCATTGGAATGGAGCAGGCTTCACAAAATCCTTGAAACCTATGAGCAGGCCTTGGGTTAGAGATTAAATAGAGACAAAACTTCTATCTTCTTCAGTAGCAATACTAGATCTGAGGTGAAATAAATTTTGTTGGCTACCACAGGAGTGAGGGCCTCTAATTCCTATGAAACATATCTGGGCTTACCTTCATACATGGGCAGGCACAAGGCCAAGGCCTTTAACGCTATCCTAAACAAGATCAAAAGGAAGGTGAGCAGCTGGAATTTGAAGTTCCCGTCTCAGGCAGGGAAAGAGATCTTACTCAAATTAGTAATCCAAGCCATACCTACCTATAGTATTTGTCTTTTTCAAAGTCCCAAAAACATTGCTGAAAGAGATCACCGAAATTCTCCAAAATTCCTCGTGGGGCAAAAAAAAAAGAGAGATAAAAAATTCACTGGCTCAGATGGCAGTAGCTAGGGAAGGCTAAGAGTATTGGGGGAATGGGGTTATGGGACCTTGAAAAATTTAACTTAGCCTTACTTGCCAAGTAGGGGTGGAGACTAATCCAGGACCCCCTCTCTTTGGCAGCAACTGTACTGAAGGCAAAGTACTTCCCTCATTCTGATTTCCTAAACGCTAAGGCAGGCTGTAATGGCTCCTTCCTTTGGAAAAGCTTTTTGGCTACAAAGCAGGTTCTGAATTAGGGTCTGATATGGAAAATAGGCAATGGGGAGGCAGTCAAAATTTGGATGCACAAATGGATACCTAAGGCCTCAACCTTCATGATCCAATCTCCTTAGAGGTCGACTCTCAGCAATGGAACCTGCCCTTGTTAAAAGGAATTTTTTCTGAGGAGGAATCTGATCTAATCAGCAGGATGCCCCTTAGCCTAATCGATAATTCAGATCATTTTACATGGAGATGCACCATAGATGGCAAGTTCACAGTTAAGAGCACCTACCACCTACAAATGGGTCTCATGGACAGCTCCAAGGGCCAACCCTCAACCCAATCATGTTTTGCTGATCTATGGTTCAAACTATGGAAACTTAAGGTCCCAAATGCAGTTAAGGTCTTCTTGTGGAAAGCTAGTCATGAGGCCATTGCTTCCAACCTAAACCTGTTCAAGAGGAAAGTCATAGAATTCCCTAACTGCACCATTTGCCTTGATGAGCCTGAGTTAGCTGCTTATACCCTTCGGAACTACAGGGCACCAAGATGTGTGGAGTTTATGCTCAAGGAAACTACGAAAAAGCCCTGTTATGGCTTTATCATTCCTAGACCTCCTCTTGTATTTCTTCTCCACCCTGCCTTGGGAGGATCTAGAACTCTTTGATGTGATAGCCCATCATCTTTGGAAGAGAAGAAATGATTTTGTCTTCAGAGTAGTATTCACCTCTCCGGGTACATTAATATCTCAAACCCTATCATTTCTATCTGATTTTAAGGCTGCCAACCAGGTTACAAGGCCTCTACCAAGGAGTGACAACAATTTAGTTCAACAATGGACAGCTCCTCCTAAAGGTTTCCATAAGGTCAATTGGGACGCTGCTATTGACAAGATCAACAGTAAGGTAGGAATTGGAGTAATGATCAGGGACTTTGAAGGCTGAATAGTTGCTACTCTAAGATCTACCCATGACCTTTATCCTCGCCCCCAGCTTGGTGAAACCTTTACTCTACTAAAGGTTTCCCTGCTTTGTACAGAACTGAGGCTCACCAATATATCCTTGAAGGGGATGCTCAAGCTATGGTCAATGCTGTTAAGAGTCCTCAAGAAAATTGGTCCACGGTGGGGATGTTAATCAGGGACATCAAAATCATTCTAGGGAGAGTGTCTTTGTGGTCTATTGTATTTGTTCCTAGATCTTTAAATAATGTGTCTCATGTTCTAGCCAAAGATGCTCTTATCTGAGGAAGTTATTCTACTGGAGGATTTACTTCCTTGTATTGTGCATTTGAATTCTTGATTAAAGTGATAAGTCTTTGTTGATTCAAAAAAAAAAAAAAAAAAGAAAGTGATAATAGATTGCCAACTGAACTCTCAAACTTGATTGGTCGCGCCCGCTGAGGGGGTGCATTGCCTTGACTCACCTATACAAACATTTCTATTTTATCATCAGAGTTTCTACTTTTTTTTTTTTTTTTACTTAATAGTTAAAGAAGTGTTTTAAAAAAATATTTATAATGATGTAAAAAATGTTTTAAAAAAACACACAAACTAAAAAATACATTTTGCACTTATAAGTGGGAACCCTCACGACCACCTCTCAATGGCCCTAACAATTCTTGTAAGGGGATTTCTCCCTCTAAGATGTGCCTCGGCTTAGAAACTCGGCCCAAAGGGTTCCTTATCCAAGCAAGGAACAAAACGTCAACCAGGGAGGGGCATTATATAGTTGATAAGACGGATCAACCTGACAACTGTGACCGCCCTAGGGAACAATATGTGCACAAAATGCTCGAAAATTGAAGTGTGGGCTGATTCCCAGGTGGTGGTAAATCAAGTACGAGGGAAGTTTACTATGAAGAGTGAAAAGCAGAGGAGATATCTGGCATTAGTGGAAGCTGAGCGCCCTGACTTCAAATATTTCCAAATTGGGCAAATAACAAGAACAAAGAATCAGAAAGCAAACAAACTGGCACACGTAGCATTCGGATAGGAAGAGTCTCTCTAGCTAGAAAGTATGGTGATTAGAACGGTGGAGGTGTCTGTTGTCGGAATCGAGGTAATGGAAGTATGACTCAGAACCCCAGACTAGGCAAAGGATGTAGTCTGATATTTGGAAAATGGCGAGGTGCCTGAGGACTGGCAGGAGGCAAGAAAAGCTAGGAACAGAGCGGTGCTCTACACTATGATTGAGAGAGTCTTATACAGACCGGGTCACTTGGCTCCTCTCTTAAGATGCATCTCTCCGAAAGAAGCACAGTATGTGTTAGCAGAAATACACGAGGGAATTTGCGGAAACCATTCGGGTTATTATTGGCCTCAAGCCCTCCTGGGCACCAAATATTATGCACGGAAGTGTTGGCAATGCCAGGAATACGCCCAAATTTCCCATTGCCCACTAGAGAAGTTGATGTCGATAACGTCACCTTGGTCATTCGCCTAGTGGGTAGTTGATTTAGTCGGCCCACTTCCCCTAGGCAAAGGAGGAGTCAAGTTCATAATGGTGGTCGTCCACTATTTCACCAAGTGGGTCAAAGACGAAGCCTTAGCCACTATGACTGCGAGCAATATCACGTGATTCCTATGGAGAGCAGTGGTTTGTAGGTTTGGCATCCCGCACACTATCATCTTGGATAACGGAAGACAGTTCGATTCCGACCACTATCAAAATTGGTGTCGAGAATTGGGGATCGAGTTCTAATACTCATCCCTGGGGCACCCTTAGTCCAACGGACAAGTCGAGGCAACTAACAAGATGCTAATGAGAATATTCAAAAAAGGACTTGATGACAGAAAAGGTGCATGGGTCAAGGAACTCCCCGCCATACGATGGGCTTATCGGGTCGCAGTGAAGAAGCCGATCGTGGAAACTCCTTTTACCCTCACCTACGGACATGAGGCAATGCCACCAGTAGAAATTAGACTTCCCACATATAGAGTTCAACACTTTGAACGAGAATCCAATAGCGAATGGCTAAAAGAACCGCTAGACTTGCTAGAAGATGTCCGATTAGAACCAGAAATAAAGGCTGCAGCTAACAAAAGAACGGCCGAGAGGTGCTTCAACAAGCATGTGCAGCCGAGAACATTTAAAATATGAGAATTGGTACTCAAGGAAATGGGAACAACAATGCGGGATGAAGGAAAACTAGGCCCCCCCGATGGGAGGCCCCCAACGTGGTCATCGCCACAAATCGACCAGGCTTCTATCACCTCAAAGATTCCTAAGAAAACAAAGTACCACACCAGTGGAACACTGAGCACCTGCAGAAATATTACTGCTAAGCCAGGTCACTCCTTGTAATTTTTGCATTTTCCCATGTGCTAGTTATCGGCCATAATAAAAAATATATATTTTGTCTTGTCTCAATGATTGGTTTCAGGACCCTAATATAATGAGGAAATTGGTCTACCCCTTAGCAAAGTCGACTTTCCTCTACGCGAGGCAAAAAGGGAAAGGTAGGCCGCAAAGTTTACCTTATGCCTCTCACGGAGGTGTGCGGGTTGGCTTTGGCCACCCGAAGATAAAATTTACCTTTGTCGTAAATGTCAACAAGCGGAAGTGGGATCAGCCACATGACTCCCCGAATGAATTACCCCGACCTGCATTGTGACGAAGTGTGAGATCAGCGCCAGCCTGCCCCAAACCTACCAATTCTTATGATGTCAACGGGCGGGAATGAGTCTAGTAATAGACTATCCAAACAACTTACCTCCCTACAAAGGATGATGGGTGAGAAGGCAGCTCAGCTTCCTCGTCCGGGAAAGCGAGACCAGCCATTAGGCGGCCCGAATAACATACCCTAACCCCCATCAAGGTAAAGGAGGAGATCACCCACATTGCTATCTGAATTACCTCACCGCAGGGCAACAGAGGGAAATGTAGGCCTCAAAGGTTATCTTATCCTTCCTGCGACGTAGTGTGGGTTAGTCCTCAGCTACCAGAAGAAAAAAAAAATTCCTTCCTTGCCAGTGTCAACGAGCGGGAGCGGGTTCAGTAGGAAACTGCCCGAACGACTTACCTCCTTGCGGGATACCATAGGGAAAGGTAGGCCTTAAAGTTACCTTATCCCTCCCACATTGGAGAGCTGGATCAGCTTCACGGCTACCCGAATAACTTATCCCGACCTCGGTTACGACGAAGTGTGGGATCAGCACCAGTTTGACCCAAACTTACCATTTCCTGCAATGTCAACGGGTGGGAGCGAGTCCAATAACAGACTGCCCGAACGACTTAACTCCCTGCGGGATACCATAGGGAAAGGTAGGTGATTGTCATGATATTTTGATTAAAATACCTGCTTTAAGTGAGTCAATTGAGAGGTTGATTAGTTATATAAATGTTATATTTTGAGAAAATGGATCTTGTCTCATGGGCTGTAAATTTAAGGGTTATATTTCACTATTTACTTACTTTTCTTCATGGGCTAACAAATGGTTTAAATATATAGGTGTTGAAAGCCCAATTGAACACTTGAAAAGCCCAACTATACATCTGGAGCCCAATTCCATCCAGAAGCCTAACCCCGGCCAAGCCTTATTGCCCGAGAACCTTCTACCATTTTCTGCACATTTCAAAGGGAAAAAGCTGAAGGGTTATCAGGGGAATCTTGAGAAAATTGTGATCTTCCAGAGGGTAGAACGGAGAAAAGGAAACGCGACGGTTAGAAGAGAGAGAAAGAGAAATGATAAAGGGAAGTGGGGATAAAAGGAGTTGAGGCGCGAGGATGAAGGGGATCGTGGATACTTTATTTTTAGTGTTCTTTATTTCTTTCTGTTTCTACTACAAACATTGCTCTGTTAGGATTTTTATAGTCTGGGAATTATTTTTTACAAGATGATTCAAGGCTAACTTTTGCAACTGGGCTTGCAGGGGGTGGGGTTTTCTTCACCCTTTTTGAGTATTGTTGGTTGCTGCGATGTTTAGCAAGAATTTGTCTCTATATTTTCATTCAAGATTTACTATTGGTTTTGAAAGGATCTCTAGTTCTTGACCTGTTGTAGACTCATGGCACAATAAGACCTTAAATAATCAAGGATCCCTCAGCCCTAGAGTCTTACAATGAAAATGATGATAAATATAGTGAGTGATTTATTTTCACTGGTGTTGTAATCTGAGAATGAATGTTTGTTTCAGTTTAAGTGTTAATATCTTAATTGGTTTGACACAAGCAGATGCACCCCGTAACCAACAACTCGTTGGTCGAGGAAACCCTAACCATGTATCCCTAGTGTTTACCTTCTTAGCAATTATATCTCTAGTTCTCAAGCCGTAAAACTATTTTTAAGTGCTAACTACTTTTGTCCATCAACCCATTTTCCAGGAACTAAAAGTTGCAAATATATTTTTCATGATAATTGGAATTAATGTTTCTAGAGTAATTACAGCCCCTCATATATGATGACAAATCACAAATTCATCCAACATTTTGTATAAATTTAGTGCACATAATCCATCCTATTTTCGCAGTAAATAACCCTAAACTCATTCAACAAGGAAACTATGTCTATATACATTCCTTTTTCTACTGTTTTTCATTAGAACTTTTTCTTGATTGATTGTGTTGACAAAGTTGTCCCTGTGGAGATGACCTTGGAAGCTCCATTTGTTTTGAAACCTGCTTTTATACTTGGAAGTATTATTTGGCGAGTATCAAGTTTTTTGTACCATTGCTGGGGACAACCGGTGAAACATAATCTTTTCCTCGCAAAAGAAAAAAAAAATAGAAGTTAGACGAAGGAATCTGCGAACCTTTTCACAGATGAGGTAACAAGCCCTTCCTTTTGTTGATTAATTGTGGGAGTGCCGGTTATTGTTTTCTTTCAGCTTGTATGTTTGTGCTTTAAGCATGCATGTCTGTGTGGGCTAGAGATCAAGCATCAAGATTAGTTAGGACTGAATCAATTGCATCTATTTCTTTTGAGTCATCATCTAAAAATCTGAGTAACATGGAGGACAATGAGCATTAGGAAGTCTTGAATCAAAATATAACACTGAGGGAGTACTTGCAGCATGTTAGGACTTGTCCTCCCTCTTGCATCATTCAACCTTTGAATGAAAATAACTTTTATTTTAAATCTGGGATGATTCCATTGATCCCCCATTTTCATGTAATGGAATCCGAAATTTCCTATTTGCATATTAAGGAATTTGAAGAGGTGTGCTCTACATTCATGGATAGAACATGTACTGAGGAGGTAATAAGGTTGAAACTGTTCCCCTTTTCTCTTAAGGATAAAGCTAAAACTTGGCGGGGTTTATAGGAACTTGGGAAGAAATGCAGACTGAGTTTCTTAAAACAAAAAAATTCCCATGCATAGAACAAATGTCCTAAAAAGGCAAATCGTGAATTTTGGGCAAAAAGATAGTGAAACCTTTTATCAGTGTTGGGAAAGGTTTAAAGACTTATTGAATGCTTGTCCTCATCATGTTTATGAGCATTGGAGATGTATCAGTTTTTTCTATGAAGGGTTGCTACCCAAAATGAGACAATTTGTTGAAACCATGTGTAATGGTGAGTTTTTCAACAAAGAACCAGAATAAGCTTTTGAATACTTTGACTACTTAGCTGAGAATGCCTAGTCATGAGATGTCTCTGATTTTGGGGATAGGTATGAAAATGTGAAGAGCATAGCTGGGGGTGGGAAATACAACCATCGGATGGACCATTGTTGACATGAAAGGTATAAACCCCCTGACTTGCTCTAATAGAGTTTATCTAGAGGAAGGGGCTAAACATTCTAGGGAGACAGAAAGAAGACTAAAACCTACACTAAAGGAAGTGGTTAAAAAAGAAGTCGTGAAATTTCTGGATAGAGGTCTTATTTATCCTATTGCAGATAGCCAATGGGTAAGCCCCATTCAAGTGGTACCAAAGAAGTTTGGTATCACTGTAGTGACAAATGGCAAAGGGGACTTAAACCTACCAAAATGACAACTGGTTGGAGGATGTGTATAGATTATAGGAAGCTTAATGCAGCCTCTAGAAAAGACCATTTTCATTTGCCCTTCCTTGACCAGATCTTAGAAAACATGGTTTGGGCACTATTTTTACTACTTTTTAGATGGTTATTTTGGATATTATCAAATCTAAATTGCCTTGATGAACAAGAAAAACCCACTTTTACTTGCCCTTTTGGGACTTTTGCCTTTAAAAGAATGCATTTTGTTCTTTGCAATGCCCCTGCCACTTTCTAGATATGCATGTTAAGTATTTTCAGTGACTTGATTGATGACATAGTTGAAGTCTTCATGGATGACTTCTTGGTATTTGGGAAGACTTTTGATTCATGCTTAACTAACCTTAAAATTGTTTTGGCCAGATGTGAGGAAAATCAACTATTATTAAACTGAGAAAAGTGTCATTTTATGGTACAACAAGGAATAGCCCTTGGGCACATTGTGTCAGCAAGGGATATTGAGGTTGACAAATCTAAACTGGAACTGATTCCAAACCTACCTGTGCCTAAAAGTGTAAAAGATATCAGATCTTTTTTTGGCCATGTTGGTTTCTATAGGAGGTTCATTAGAAATTTTAGTGTAATCTCTAAGCCCCTATGCCATTTATTGATGCCTGATGTTAATTTCACATGGACTGAGGAATGTCAAAGTGATTTTACCCAGTTAAAAACTTTTCTCACTACTGCTCCCATAATCCAACGTCCTGATCGGACATAATCCAACCTCTTGATTGGACATTACCATTTGAAATAATGTGTGATACTAGTGATTTTGCTATTGGGGCTACACTGGGTCAGAGGAAAAATAAATTACTTTATGTTATTTACAATGCCAGCATAACTTTAAATAGTGCTAAAAAAAATTACTCTTCTACAGAAAAGGAGCTGCTGGATATAGTATTTGCATTAGAAAAGTTTATGGCCTATTTGCTTGGTTCCCCTGTCATTATCTTTACTGACCATGGTGCACTTACATTTTTGTTGACTAAGAAGGATGCAAAACCAAGGCTCATCAAGTGGATCATTTTACTACAAGAGTTCAACATCACAATAAAGGATAACAAGGGGGTAGAAAAGGTTATGGCAGACCATCTGTCTTGACTCACATTGAACTCTATAGTCCAAACCCCTCCAATTTCTGAATCCTTTCTTGATGTGCAATTATTTTCAGTCCAAATATTACCATGGTATGCTGACTTGTTTTTTGGTGACAAGGCAAATTGCAGGCTGCTAGACAGCTCAGGACATCAGAAGAATGAAAGTTGAAGCTAAGTTTTTCTTTTACGATGAACCTAACCTTTTCAAATATTGCTATAACCAAATAATTAAGAAATGTGTTCCTAATGATGAGTTTTATGCCATTCTTACTTTATGTCATTCTGAGGCTTGTGGTGGGCACTTTTCAACTCACAAAACTGTGGCAAAAATTTTACAAAGTGGGTTTTATTGGCCAACATGTTCAAGGACACTTATAATTTTTGTAAGTCTTGTGAACCTTGTAAAAACCTGGGGGGCATTACCAAAAGAAATATGATGTCAATGCAACCCATTCTAGTTTTAGAAATTTTTGACTGTTGAGGTATAGAATTTATGGGACCATTTCCCTCATCTTTTGGGTACCTTTACATTTTGCTTGTTGTTGACTATGTCTCCAAATGGGTTGAAGCCATACCTTCAAGAACATGTGACTATCAGATTGTTTTAAAATTTCTTAAAGAAAATATTTTTGCATGGTTTGGTATGCCTAAAGCCATAATTAGTGACGATGGAACCCATTTTTGTAATAAATATTTTATTTTTTGATGAAAAAATATGGGATCCATCACAAGGTTTCCACACCCTATCATCCTCAGACCAATGGTCAAGTAGAACTAGCCAATAGGGAGAAAAAATATATTCTTGAGAAAACTGTCAATCCTAATAAACAAGATTGATCTGTGAGGTTGTCTGATGCACTTTGGGCATATAAAACTGCTTATAGAACAATTCTGGGAATATCTCCATACAGATTAATTTATGGCAAAGCATGTCACTTGCCTGTGGAAGTAGAACATCGAGCTTATTGGGCCATTAAACAATTCAATTTTCACACTAACCAAGCTGGTTTATCAAGAAAATTGCAGATTGCTGAACTAGAAGAACTCAGAAGGAATGCTTATGACAACTCTAAGTTGTCTAAGTAGTGTATGAAGTATTTTCATGACGATCACATCTAGAGGAAATCTTTCCATCCAGACCAGTAGGTACTACTGTACAATTCCAGACACTATCTTTTCCCTAAGAAATTAAAATCTCAATGGAGTGGCCCTTACTTGGTAAAATCTATGTTTCCTCATGGGGCTGTGGAGCTCCTTGACCCTCAGAATGGCAACATTTTTAAAGTGAATGGGCATAGGCTCAAACCATTTCTTTCAACCTTCTCACCTGAAGAAACCCCCTTGCATTTTCTTAACCCCACCGCACTTTGGGTTACTTAGTATTTTCTATTACATGCTATTGTTAATAATGATTATTTGCTGGTTGTAGTCGTTTTTCTTTCATCTTCATTTGTCCTTACTCCTTCACCTTCACTCAGGTATTACTCCTCTTACTGCCTATCAATGTTTTTATTTCTTACCTTGATTCTCCTAATTCTTTTATATCATTGAGGACAATGTTGATTTTAAGTTGGGGGGGTGAGGATTCAATTAGTCTGCATGCATTCACCCTCGACATTGCATACCATAATGAACCACCAGAAGCATTGTCAATGATTGATAAATAAATAGCAATATTGGCTCTTTCTGTTTTATTTGGATGCCCTTATTAGACTTGATGAAAATGGGAAGCTTGCTGTTTGTTCACTTATGAAATTTGAGTCAAGATAAGGGTTTATTTACTATAGCATGTTTTCTAAATCAAGAAAAGTCATTATTTCACTTAAGGGGTTCTGCTGAGAACTTCCTCTACTTACACTTAGACTACTTGGGATAACACTGTGATTGTCATTAGCCTAATCACACTAAGCAGTTGTTTAAGACTCTAATGAACCATATCCTAATGGCTTAGGAAGATTGTGAATTGAGTATTTGATTGTACTCTAAAAAAGGGACAAACCAGGGATCTAAAAAAACAAAAAAACTACTTTGTATAATAAATATAGTGTAGTAGAAAAGACTGCCTACTTCCGGGATCTCTTGAACAAATAAAAGGATCTTTTAAAGAGTAGTAGCGTGAAAGCCACTATTAAAATGGTTTTGAATTAGGCCCCACTTAGACAGCTGCTATGGATGAGACAACTAATGACTTTTGGTGGTCAACCTTGGAATCTATAACCACTGGCATAGCACCCAGTAGGCAGCAGCACTCATTTTGTTGATACTTACTCAAATTGGTTATTGGATAAATTTATTGCATAAACCCCATTTTTGGAACAAAATGTCTAGTGAACTCATCTTTTGCATCATTGAACCTTGTCTGATTGGTAAATCCTACTTGAAGGAAATAAAAGCATTATGGTTTGAAAACAATATACTTCATTTGCTAAGAGACTAGCAAAAGGCAAGTTGGGGGTTGTGAATGTCAAGATATTTTGATTAAAATACCTGCTTTAAGTGAGTCAGTTGAGAGGCTGATTAGTTATATAAATGTGATTAGGCCTCGTTTGGTTACGCAGTTCAGATGAGATGTTTTATTAAATTTTGAATAAAATATTGTTAGAATATAATTTTTTAGTATTATTTTTATTTTGAGATTTGAAAAAGTTGATTTTTTTTTAAAAAAGTTGAATTGTTTATTATATTTTGTGAATGAGTTTGGAAAAGTTGTAATAATGAGATAAGATGAGATGAGATAGTTTTGTGTATCCAAACCGGGCATTAATGTTATATTTTGAGAAAATGGACCTTGTCTCATGGGCTATAAATTTAAGAGTTATATTTCACTATTTACTTACTTTTCTTCATGGGCTAACAAATGGTTTAAATATGTAGGTGTTGAAAGACCAATTGAACACTAGAAAAGTCCAACTATACATCTGGAGCCCAATTCCATCGAGAAGTCTAACCCCAACCAAGTCTTATTGCTCGAGAACCTTCTACCATTTTCTACACATATCAAAAGGAAGAAGCCGAAGGGTTATCAAGGGAACCTTGAGAAAACTGTGATCTTCCAGAGGGTAGAATGGAGAAAAGGAAAAGCGACAGTTAGAAGAGAGAGAAAGAGAGATGATGAAGGGAAGTAGGGATAAAAGGAGTTGAGGCGTGAGAATGAAAGGGATCGTGGTTGCTTTATTTTAGTGTTATTCATTTCTTTCTATTTTTGTTACAAACATTGCTCTGTTAGGGTTTTTATAGTCTTTTTGTTTTCTTTTATTAAAGAGTGAGTAGTCACCTGTCTAATAGTGAACCCCACCCAAGTTTATTAATAAGCCCTCACTTGTGGCAGAGGAATATCATGGTAACAATCAAGGTACTAGGGATTTAAAATAATATGAAAGACTCGTAACCCCCAAGAACCAGAACACCAGTACAAATAATTCAAAAACAATAACCAGGCCTATAACTGAACAAAACAATATAAACAAGCCTATAAAGGATTTAACCAGACAAATAAAAATCCTATTTGAGTAAGCGCAATGACATAACCAATGTCGCATGCCGTCACTCCAATAAACCATGTAGTACCCACTCTAGAGGCATCAACACTTCCTTATGTATGCTAGTCCACACGAATCTATTCTAAGTATACCTCTTAATAGGTGAGGAACTTCTATCTGCCCTGACCACTCATGAGAGATCCCATTACTACGCAGCCGGGCCAAAACATCTACAGCCTTATTTCCTTCGCGATAGATATGCTTAGCAGAAAAATTTATCCCTGCCAACATATTAATAATGTCTTCCCAAAAATTCTTTATGTACTGAAGACTATAACTTCCTTTTTGAACCCAGTTAACAACCAAAAGAGAGTCCATTTCAATAATTATATTATTAAGCCCCAATCTTTTACAATGTTGAAGCCCTCTTCGAAGGGTTATAACTTCCGCAAGATTATTGCTACCGTTTCGAATAGATTCGGCAAATGTAAAAACCACCTTCCCAAGCTCATTTCTGACTATTCTTCCAGCACCCAAAATTCCAGGATTATTAATACTACTTCTGTCCACATTCAATTTAAGCCAGTCATTCTTCGGTTTCTCCCATCTCACTGCCATTAATGTCTCATTCTTTCTTGAATTAATAGAAATATTTCAAGATCTGTAGTTCCTTTTCCACTAACCGAGAATCCTTCTGAACCTTAATACCAACCCAATGAGTCCAATACTTTATCGATCTCCAAAAAGCTTGAACCTCTCTTTTCTTCCTTCCATCCGAGCTTTACATTGCCAATTCCATAAATTACAGGTAATGATCACAGGTATAAGTCCATTAAGATTACCTAGCTGAGATGACTTCGATGCCGTTTGAAACCAAGCCTCAACAGTTGCTTTCCAAGACCGGAATGGGACAAACGGGATACCCAAAGTATTTGAGCTAAATTTCCATATGGCCTTAGCAATATTACCACCATATAACACATGATTAATATCCTCAAAAGCGTCTTCCGGATAGCATTCGTATTTCGAGATTGAAGGCATAGCAAGTCTCCTTATATGGTCATCCACACTAAGGCATGAGTTTAAGGCCTTCCACATAAGCACACAAAATTTCTTTGGTAAAGCCACATTCCAAATCCAATCTGACCATTGACATTTAGTATTACTAATCCGAAAAAAAGACCTGGCGCCTTTGGTCATGAAAGACCCATCCGAGTTTTCTAACCAAATAAGCTGATCATCACCTGGCCTTCTACTGCTAATATCATGACTATCTCCCCCATTTTCTCTGTCCCTACTAGCTACTTGAGTTGCTCCATAACCCAACTGTTATTAATCACACAATGCTTCACATTCAATGTCGGATCTCCCACCAATCGGATACTGGTCCTTCAAAGGTCCAGAATTAAGCCAACTGTCTCTCCAGACAGACACATTCTGTAATGCCCCATTCCCATAGGGATCGAAGAGTTACTCCCTATAACTTAAAACTCACAATTTATCAATATATTTATAGACTCCAAAATATAACGTCATCAGAATACTACAAAATCTCTTAATAAAATCCGTCACTTCTCATAAATCTTCTATAAGTAATCCACTATACTTAAATAATCATCTCACCAATGCTCCATAATCTTGATCCTTAGCTGGACTATTCAAAAATTATCTAAAAAATAATTGGAGATAAGGAGTGAGTTATCAACAACTCAGTAAGTAGAGGACAAATACTAGTGTGTAAACATGAGCATTTTTACAGAGTTCAGAATGCAGAAATAAAATATTTCAATATCAATATTCAAATCTCAACAATACATATTATCAAAAAATCAGAGCGATTTTTCATATTCAAAGACTCCTTTGGCACAACATGACTGAACATCTTCATCTTATCATAACATATCAGAAAATCATATCAGAACAGAGATTATGTTTAACCCCCGTGGTAGGGTTGTGCATCCTGCGGAAAGCCAAGCAGAACATAAATCCACTATTATATCCCATGGTAGGGCCAGAGGTCACTATTATATCCCGTGACAGGGCCACATATCATCAAAACTGAATCAGAATCACCATATCAGAATCAGAATCAGAAAGTCATGCCAAAGGTTTTTCAAGTGCCACATCTTATCAACACTGAGTACTGAACAGAATCAGATCGCAAAAACATAACTTATACACAAAATTTCATATTTGTTCTCTTTTTCAAAGTTTAAAAACATAATGTCAAAAATAAGCTCATGTCTACACCACTCATGATAGAAAATACTTTCTTTTTAAACAGAATCTCATGAATAATGTAAAACAAATAACTGAGGTAGTTCAACTTTCTTCTCATAACCAAATATGTATATTTTCCAAAAAGTCAACCTCAGCTTATTTTATTTTAATGCAAAATCTAGCATAGGAACCCCGCTTACCTAGACTTCTTAGCTTTTTCGGAATTTTCCTAAAAAATGTTGAATAATAATTAATCGTCACCTATAAAATAATCACGTAACTTTCATAAATTTCCAATTAATCACGTATTTCGATATTTAATCCTAAGCTTCTAAAATAACCTATTTAATTCCTCAAAACCTAGAATTACAAATCATCACTTTCTAAAATCATCAATATTGATTTACTAACTTGACTAAAACATTTAAAAGTCTGACATATTTATTAATAAAAACAAACTATAAAGTTTAATACTAGATAATATAATTATCCCAAAATATTTTAAAATAAACCATAACTATTTTTAAATAGACTAAATCATATCTAAAGTGTAAAAACAACATTACACCAATATTGTTTACTCAAATCTATCTCTAAAAAAAAAGAACTTTAATACCATTAGGTATCATTTAAAAAAAAAATTGAGCCGGAGTACATTTAAACAAATAACAAAAAGTTTTATAACTGGAATGGCAAAATGTAGAACACTTAAAAATGGGTTTGAGGTGTTCTACGGAAGCAAAATCGATGACAAAAAATTAGATGGCATTTTCGTAATTCCAAGGGATGTCATGACCATATAATTTAAACTATCTATACGAGAATATTTTCAGTCCAAAGCTTCTAGAAACAGGAAAACCGAAGACACAACAAAAAGAAAGAAGGAAACCGAAAGAGAAGGAGGTGTGCGACGGGGCTCACCGTGATTGAAGGAGGTCGCGGTGGGGCAGGTGATTGGGAGGTGGATGAGACACTACGGTGAAACACTGAGAGAGAGAGAGAGAGATGAGCGAGAGACAGAGAGACGGAAAGGGAGATTACGCACCATGTGGCATGCATGGAGGCCTCGGACGGTGGCACTGGACATCACTAGGTGGTGGAGGCTTGATTTCCAGTGGGTGATAGCAGCCCAGGGTAGAGTTGGCAACGGCTGCACGCATCAACCCTCCTAGTGGTTGGGCAACACATAGAGGAGCCTTACACAGTGGAGATATTGGCTCTGTTTTGATGATCAAAAACAGGGGAATGACTTCTCGTGATTCTTGGTGGTTTACAGTTTCTCATGGGGTTGGGCAATAGCCAGTGGCTTCCGTCGTGCAAGGGGAACTCGCACGAGGTGGCTTCCATTTGGCTGAGTGCACACGGCGTTGGCTTTTCTGATGCAGCAACACCACAAAAAATGACACCAAATTGCATCTTGGCTGTCTCATTTGCGGTAGTGGACTAGTGGTTGAAGAGGTAGCAGGGGCTAGAACTTGGTGGAGGGATGGGCGTTGGACTAGGAGAGGCTGATTCTTGCGATTGGAGGCTGAGGAAACAAATATGACTAATGTGTGCGTATAAATATGATGCGAAAATCCTAGAGATATGAGGGAGATGTACGTGCGGATGGAAATTGAGTCTTGTGCGTGCATGGAGTGGATAAAAATACACTAGAGACGTGTATGATCATGCATGTCGTGGACGAGAGGAAAGACTTAGGGGTGAAAAATAGCCAAAAAAAAAAAATAAAACGTGCGGGGAAGTTAACATGTGAAAAAAAAATAAACAAAAATAAATAAATAAATAAATAAAATTGAACTTGATTGGGTCCGGGTGTTACATTCTCCCTCCCTTAAAAAAATTTCGTCTTCGAAATTTGCTAGTACCACAAGCAAAGACTAAATATTGATCCGCTACAAACGTTTCATGCGTACACCAAAAGTCAATCATATTGTCGAACTTAATTAATATTCCGGAATTGTCGAACCTGATATTCCAAATTCTAACTCTCCAATATTATCGATCGTAATCTCTCTTATTTTCCCTAGCCATACACATTCGCCCACACTGCCATTTCAAGTCTAAAATATAAACCTCAATAATGCAATTAACGACCAAATAATAAATTTCAAATTCTCCACCTAATATAAAAAAACTCAATAATATAATTAAAAACCTAAAATAATTTTTAACTCTCAACATAAATCCATGAACCTCATACAAATAATGAAATAAACTCTCAAGTTATAATATCACCAACACCACGCTTCCGCTATGCACTCTAACAACTTGAAGTCATAAACACATTGTAACTCACTCACGAAGATCTAAAATTAGCTAAACCCCACATTTACCTAGTTCATACATTTTTAACTCACCAGAGTCAAATTCAGAAATTATACCAATATGAGTGTAGACTTTAAAACATCAATATCACAAATCTAAGCCTCAAGTTCCTAACCAAATCTATTTCCAAGAAGTTAACTTGAAGTCCAAACCAAAATCTTGTCAGAATCATTTCCTACAGTCCATAGAATTACGCCTACCAGAATTAAAATCTCGAATGTCTTAAAAAAATCGTTTTCCTAAAATATGTAAAAATCTAAAACCTCAAATGTCGCGGAACTCATTCCATAGGTCCGCAAGTGCTAAAACCTTAATATCATCAAAAACCATATCCTGGAACTCGCAGAAATCAACGATCTTAAATCTAATCAAAATCACTTTTAAAGTATGCACAATCTCTAAACCTCAAATCTCCAAAGTTTCAAATTCAATGACGAGCAGCCATCCTGAGATCTTAAACTCAGTTAAAAGTTCTAGGGAAAGAAAACAAAATATGTATAAACAAAATATAAATACCAGCTAAAATATTTAAAAACAACTTAAAAAATAAATAAATGAATCAATACAATCTTGAACTTGTTTTAATCATTCTTAGCCATTTCTTTAACCAACTCATATAGTTCTTCCTACCATTTATAATTGTAAACCCAACATCACTCTAAACTCCCGTACTTCTTTAGAATCTAAACCTCAAAAAAAATTCTAAACCTTAAATTAATCTTATAAACATTATCTCCTATAGTCCCCCAAAGTAGCTTGTCGGATCTAAAAACCCTAAACCTCAAAATCCCAAAACTCAAACATAAAGTCTGCAAAATCTAAAACCTTAACTATCCACATAATCATCTTTTATTCTTTAAAAATTCTAAACCTCAAATATGAAATTTCTTCCTAATGCCACAGATATCTAAACCTCCAAGGTTTATAGTATGCAGAATTCAAACCTGTCTCTGATATGAGGGAGACGTGCGTGAGGACGGAAATTGAGTCGTGTGTGTGCATGGAGTGGATAAAAATACACTAGAGACGTGTATGATCATGCATGCCATGGACGAGAGGAAACACTTAGGGGTGAAAAATAGACAAAAAAAAACGTGCGGGGAAGTTAACGTTTGAAAAAATAATAATAAAATAAACTAAAACAAAATAAATAAATAAATAAAATTCAACTTGATTGGGTACGAGTGTTACACATTCCCCTCCCTAATTTTCCACTCGGAGTGCGAAATACCACAGGAATCTCTTTGGAAATTGCTTTCCAAAACCGAGTGCCTCTGGATGAGTTAATCTCCAGCGGATGCTGTCCATGCATATATTTCGCTCAAAAAAATCTTTTCCATAAAGAATTTGAACATAACAAATTCCAGGCAAATTTAAGGTGCATCGATCTTTGTAAATCAACAAAGTTCCTCAAACCAACCCCTCCCTCATGCACCGGTTTACATAATCTGTCCCATTTAATCCATTTCCTCTTTGGACTCCCATTAATTGAGCCCCAAAAGAAAGTGCTAAATACTTTATTAAACTATATCAGCACCATTTTTGGGACCTGCGTCACAGATAGCAAGTGAACCGGCATACTCAACAAAACATGCTTTAATAGGATGACTCTCACCCTAGCTGAAAGAAAGTTCAACTTCCAACCTTTAATCTTCTTCTGAATTCTTTGAATAACATCCTGAAAATGAATTAACTTCAGTCTTCCTAAAACAAATGGCACCCCTAAGTACCTGACCGGGAACACCTCTTCTGAGAACTGAGTAGTCGATTTGAGATGTCGACGTCTAGCAGATTCTTAGAGAAAAAAAATTGATGATTTAGCGTTGTTCACCTATTGACCCGACCATGCAGCATAAGTACGAAGAACAATAACAATCTCCAAAACTGAAGACTTCCCTCCATTCACAAAAATCACCATGTCATTAGCATATAAAAGGTGAGAAATAATAGGACCATGTCTTGGATGAGAGAAGCATTTACTTCTTCCATCTTCATATTTTGTCTTTAACAGTCGAGAGAGAACTTCTTCTACTAAAATGAATAAATAAGGAGATAGAGGATCCCCTTGACGGAGACCTTGTCCACCCTTAAAGAACCCTTTGGCAGTGCCATTCATTACCACAGAATACCAAGGCGTAGTAACACATTGGACTAACAGATGGCGAAGCTTCGAAGAGAACCCAAAAGCTTCCAAGATATGAAATAAAAATTCCCAGTCAATCGTGTCGTAAGCTTTTGCAAAATAGATTTTCATCAAAATATTACCTCCTCGGGCTGGTTTATTAATATCATGAATAAGCTCCTGAGTTAGACTAATATTTTCAAAAATACTTCTACATGGCAAGAAAGCTCCTTGTTCCATGGAAATAATCCTGCTGAAGACTGAAGTAAATCTATTCACTAGAATCTTAGAGCAAATTTTATAGACCACTGAACAGAGACTAATAGGTCTAAAGTTCCCAAACGATGTAGGATTCTGAAGTTTGGGAATTAAGACAATATAAGAGGCGGAGTAAAATCTTGGTAATGCAGCCCAGCCAAAAAAATCACTAATTGCTTCCAATAAATCTTGTTGCACTAAGGACCAACAATGCTGATAAAAACCTTACCCAAAGCCATCCGTACCAAGACTGCTATCCATAGCAATAGAAAAAAGGGCATCTTTAACTTCCCCAACAGAAGGAGTACTACCAAAAGCATTATTTTCCTCTTCCGAAACTTCCTCCAATATTAACTCAACCAATTGTGGAAATGACCTCGTTGATTTTACTTTGAGGAAATCCTCAAAATAAATGCACACAGCCTCATGAATACCTTCCAGCGAGGTAAGCACTCTGCCATCAGAGAGCTTCATTTTCGTCACCACATTTTGTTTATGGATCTGCAAAGCTTTAAAGAAAGCAGTCGAAACCTCACCATGCGAGACCCAATCTTGCTTGACTTGTTGAGCAATACTAGATTCTTCCCTTTTTAACCAGACATCAAGCTCAATCTTGTTAGCTAAAACGTCTGCTTCAACATCCTCTGAATAGCATTCTTGTAAGCTAGATTTTCCTTCCTCCACTTTTGCTTCTAGGTCTTTAATGTGCTTCCCTGTCCAGCCTAACACCTCCTCATTCCAAGTTTTAAGGACTAGTTTTAACCTCTTCAGTTTTTTGGCAAGCTTCCACAAACCAGTACCATTAACCTCCACCTGCCAAGAACTAGAAACACATCTCCAAAAATCCTCATGACTCGTCCACATATAGTGAAATTTAAACGAGACATGACCATACCTAGAAGATGGTTCCAAAAGACCCAAAAGCATAGGAGAGTGATTTGAGGTCCTCCTTGGAAGGTAATGAAGTCTACCCGATGGATAAAGATCCCTAAACTTCGAGTTACATAAAGCTCTATCAAGCCAGCCCATGAACGTGCCATCCCTAATTGGCCATTGCACCAAAATTCATTACCTGAGAAAGGCAACTCAACAAATCTGCCATCATCAATAAAAGAGCAGAAATCCTCCGTTGCCATAAGCAACCTTCGATTTCCCCATTTTCTTTCACTATCATTGCATAAGACATTGAAATCCCCAATAATCACATGAGGCCACAGCAAATTATTAACAACAAGCATATTAGCCCACAAAGACCTCCAGTCTAAGTACCAGCATTTAGCATAAACACCAGAGATCAATAAACTTGAATTAATAAGCAGGGTAATATGTTGATTCGAAACACACATAACATCCACCTGCAAACCATACCTCCAAAACCACTATATCTTGCCTGCTTGACTAGCATTCGACAGGCACTCATCAAACCCTAGAGACGTCTTCCAATGACCCAAATAATTATCATCCCTGAAAGGTTCCGCAAGAAATCGAATCCTAGGTTTCTGCATTTGTAGCAGCCCCCTCAGACGTTTTCTCGAGGTGCCAAGACCTCGGATGTTCCAATACATCAGTTTGTTGATCATTTATACTCCTGAGCGAGCTTGCTCGGAACCCTATAGGAACTACGTAACATTCGTCTACTTGGCGCATTTTTTACCACTAATTCAGAATCAGAAGAGTCATCTTTATTTTTCTCAAGATGAGGAATATTACCTTCATGATCAGATTTCGACTCCATGACGACTGCTTGATTGAAAATCACCATCTACAAATCTTCCAAGACTGATGGCGGGTTATCTCTATACTGCACAACAACTGCCAAGGGATTTTTATAGACTCTTGGAATCATTTTTTAAAAGATGATTCAGGGCTAATTTCTACAACTAGGGTTGCAGGGAATGGGGCTTTCTTTCCCCCTTTCTGAATATTATTAGTTCCAGCGATGTTTAGTAAGAATCTGTCTATATATTTTTATTCACGATTTAGTATTGGTTTTAAAAGAATCTCTTGTTCTTGACCTGTTGTAGACTCATGGCACAACAATAGCTTGAAATAATCAAGGATCCCTCACCCTAGAGTCTTAAAATGAAAATGATGATTAATATAGTGAGGGATTTATCTTCACAAGTGTTGTAATCTGAGAATGAATGTTTGTTTGAGTTTAAGTGTTAATCTCTTGATTAGTTTGCCACAAGCAGATCCACACCGTGACCAACAACTCAATGGTTGAGGAAACCCTAACCCTGTATCCCTAGTGTTTACTTTCTTAGCAATTATATCTCCGATTCTCAAGTCGTAAAACTATTTTTAAGTGCTAACTACTTTTGTTCATCAACCCATTTTTCAGGAACTAAAAGTTGCAAATACTGTTTTAATGGTAATTGGAATTAATGTTTCTAGAGTAATTACAGCCCCTCACTTCTGATGACAAATCACAAATTCATCCTACACTTTGATAAATTTAGTGCACATAATCCATCCTATTTTCGCAGTAAATAACCACAAACTCATTCGACAAGGAAACTTTGTCTATATACATTCCTTTTTCTACTGCTTTTCATATGAACTTTTGCTTGATTGATTGCGTTGACAAAGTTGTCCTTCTGGAGATGACCTTGGGCGCTTCCTTTGCTTTTAAACCTTCTTTTATAATTGGAGACATTATTTGGTTGCCTTGTCCCCCCCACAGCGAAGAGCTAAACAAGTATCACGAGTGCCCTAATACCTACCCCGACCCCACTGCAGTGAAGGAGCAAACCAACTACATTGCTGTCCGAATTACCTCTCTAGGGGGCAAAGAGGCAGGACGGCATGAGACATTTTGACCTCTCCCCGACGGAGAGCGGGCCAAGTCTATAGACCACCCGTATAATGAAGGAAAAGACACGGACATCATCAACAGAATCTACATCAACATGATCACCATTAGCAGCTTACCTCCCCACAAGGTAAAAGGGAAAGGTAGGCCTGAAAGGTTGCCTTATCCCTCTTTCGGAGGTGTGTGGGTTGACCCTTAGCCACCCAAAGACAAAAATATCTACCAATGGAATCTACATTAGCGAACTTGTCATCAGCAACTTATCACCCCGTAAGGCAAAAAAGGAAAGGTAAGCCTAAAAGTTTGTCTTATCCCTCTCATGGAGGAGTGTGGGTCAGCCCTTGGCCACCCCGAAGATGAAATTTTCAAGAAGAGAATCTCAACCAATAGAAGCTAACACTCTAACAATGTAGGAAAAAGTGGTTGAGGAAATAGGAGCAAAAGGAAAAAATGGCTAAGGAAATAAGAGCGAAAGGAACGAAGCTAAAGGAAATAGGAGCGGGGTAGAAGGTCGGCTAAGGAAAAAGGAAAGGAGGAAACGAGAAGAAAAGTTAAGGAAAAGCGGCGAGAGAAAGTGAAAGGGCTCGGTGGGACAAAGCGAAGGAAGCCAACATTAGAGACACGAACAAAAGGCAAAGCAGCTAGCAGGGTCAGAAAGGTAAAATCGGACGCCAATGGGGGGGGCCGAGAAACTTCAAAGGCATGGCCAGACACGGCCGCCTAAGTAACAATTAAAACGATGGACGTATTCTGAGAACAACTATCCATAGAGGAATAAGCAAGTGTGGCATGACCGGCCAGCGGGGTGGGTAGGAGCCCAGCGGACCCCTTCACGATCATCCCCTAGGCCAACCACCTGAAAACAAAAAGAAGAAAGGAAAAAGGGGCAAAGGCAAGACATGACAAGCAACATATTTGCTTTAGCTAGTATGTATATATATAAGCCGCTGAGTAACAAAAGGTGGGTACATGCCAAAAAGAAAAAAAAAAACAACAACAACAACAACAACAAAGAGAAAAGGGGAAAAGGACACGGCGAGAAGAATACGGAAAAAATGTGGTTGAGTACAATCAGCGAAGAAAAATTTTATTTATCAGTAGGATTACAAGAAGCAAGTTACATCACAAAGTCGCAGGAAGCCGCAGAACTACGAAGAACACTTTATACAAGGAAGCTCTTAAATTCAACAAAACAGGTTTCAGTGCCAAACCATAGCCCTAGACCGTAAAATGGCTAGGGATAACCTAAAAGGGCCACAAGATCACACTATTCTCGGACAGACCTGCACAAGGTGAGTAAAAAATCTTCAGTAGTGATGAAAACAAACGCCTACAGTACCATTTACTCCATGCATGCATGTACCAAAGAAAGTCCTTGTAGGGATCCTAGATTGTAAACCTTGCAGAGTCCAACTCACCAACAATGAACAATGACCACATAACCTCACCACAGTAACCAAGCCTGATCGAATCACTCTTCCATGCGAAATAAAGGGTGAAGGTCTCCACCATTACAACGTGTCAATAGTGCCAGAGGTTCCCTCCATACATCAATAGGGATGTAGTGAGGTGATTAATTGAGTCGTATGGTGAACGAGCTGCTTGGGACCCCAACAGCAGAGGGTTGGCAAGGATATCTGCCTGAAAAATTCACCTTCATAAAAAGGTTCATTCCCCGCAGAATGGCCACCAAGCCCCCGAGATAGCCTGTCGGCCGTGGAATATGGCTTTGGAGTCGAAGCACAATAAGCAAAAGGACGAGAATGAGAACAAAGGGGCCCGAGGCCCCAATAGCAGAAGGCTGGCAAAAGAGATCTGCCCTTATAGAGAGGAATCACTCCCCGCAGACCTATCACCAAGGCCACTTGTAATTAGACCTTTGCCAAGAATGTCATGTCGCCACAGAGACTCTTCATGCGGAGGAAAGTGGCCCACACTCATAGCTCGGAGGTCGAATTGGGGGTTCTGGAGAATGTAGGTCGTCATTCATTCCAGCCTTCATTATAACCGAATCTCCACGCATCGTCGCGGACCCCACGAACATAAGATAGCTCATCTTGCAAGCTTCAGAGGGGCACTTTTCGGCCTTCGAACACCATCTTATTCACTTCCAGGGCAGCCTCCGCATCTTTTCTCCACTAACTCTCCTCCTCGCCGCCACTGACTCTTTAAAAACTTGAACCTTGGTCTCGAGCCATTTGATCGAGCAACCATTAGTGTCCCATTGCCGATGAAGTTCCTAGATGTCAGCCTGCAGCCACTCCAGCTCTGACTCACACTGGTCAAGGGAGTGTTGTAGCGTGTCCCTCACCTCGCAAGTAAGGGAGGCTTCAGTGCGGAGTTGGCCAACTTCCCCTGGGGATTTGATCAAATCAGCCAAGGCTTTTTTAGCCGCCTCCTTCTGCTTCTACTCGGAGGCCACAAGGTCTAAAGTCATCTAAACCAGAGAGCGAAGGTCTCGATTCTCTTTCCTTTGCCTTGTGATGACGATCAGCATGGTCGCATAAAGGTCTACAGGAACTCCCTCAACGACCTTCGTGCCCATTCCCTTGCCAAGCACTCTGGGCACCATGTTCCCCTCACCTAGAAAGTCTACCTCCTTCTCCTTGGCATTACCAGGTAAATGGGCTTCAGCTGCAGAGGCACCATCAACCGCAACTCTTTGGGTTGGTGGCACAACGTGAGGAAGATTGGCAATTGGCATTGTCTCATCAGGAACTTTTGGGGGCATAAGGATTTGAAATATCAGGACTGACGTCGCCTGGAAGGAATGGGAATGTTGTCAAAATCAGCAGGAGCGGGAGAGATAGGACAGAGTCTTTTTGCCTTTCCCCCCACTAGCGGGCTCAGGGAACAACTGTGAACAGGTGAAACAACCGGATTCATGGGAATACCTGTATCAGAGTGCAAGTTAGCAAGGGCAACCAAATACCGACTTAGGCTATCCATCAACAATAGAGCCTCCGAATAAACCTCGTTAAGATGTACCGACACCCAGACTAAAAACAATTCCCAGTCTCACTGACTCGCGAGGCTTCGGTTTGGGGCGACTGATCGAGGTATCATCAACAGTGCCCTAGTTGGCACGAACAAAAAATGAACGCTTAACAATCTGCCAAGCTGGATACTCGCACCCCTCACCCGACAAGAAGAAAAACTTGTGGGTATACCCCTTTGCCACCTTATGTCTCTCCTCCATCCGAGCCCATTCCTGACTCGGCTGTAAACTGTAGATACGTTGACCCTTCCATACTAGATTATGAGTGATAAAGAACTCGCGGGCCCTAAGGTCAGGGAAATATGACCCGGCCCCCTCCAAAGCATGGCGCTAGATAATACAGCACGAGACCAAAATCCTTCATGCAAGAGGAGGGAGTTGAGCAGGCACCAGCACAAACAAGCTCAACTTCGTGTACTGGCCGAAAAAATGGCAACCACAAGCCACAAGAGAACATGGTAGGATACACTGCAATGTGGGTTCCGTAGCTTCCTCATCCATCGCTCCACCAATGGGGGAAGGCATTACAAGCTCCACCTGCGAGGGGATCCTGTAGGTTGCTTTCAACTCTTCCAATTCGTCAGAAGTAACCACCGACAACCATGAAAAAAGGAATCGCAATGAATGACAGCGGCTTGAACTGCGCCAGATGGCACCGCCTGGGCTCTAGAACACGAAGATCTCTCCAGGGCCATGAAGGGTAGGAAAGGTTGAAGAAAAAATTTGGAAGAAAAGTGAGAGAAAGAAATCGCAGAATGACAAGATGGAAGTGGAATAAATACGATGGGTTATGCAATACGAGAGAAAGGCTTTATATAGGAGGGGGAGACGATCATCCTCCCGAGGTATCATAATTTCACATATCACACACGTGTCCCATTAAGTACCAAGATCTCTCGATTAGCGCAACTACCAAAAATCGTATCTCCTGGCACAATGTGGGAATTAACAACAGCGAAATACAGAGCCATGACACGGAAATCGAAGGAGCACATTCAATGCGAAAGTGTAATTGACGTTGTACTGCCGCGTAAGCAAAATACAACAGGTCACTTAGTGTGCGGCAGGTGGGCCGGGAACTTGTCAAGGCATAAGAACAATAGGAATGAAAGGAATTCCTCCTAGACCTGTCTGGGAAGAATTGACAGGGTAACTGTAAGGGGATTTCTCTCCCTAAGATAGGCTCACCGGGCATCGGCTCAGAAACCTGGCCCAAAGGGTTGCCTATCCAAGCAAGGAACAAAATGTCAACCAAGAAGGGGCGTCGTACAATTGACAAGACAGATCAACTTGACACATTGCGGCCGCTTTAGGGAATTGTATATGCACAGATTGCATGGAAAAAATAGAGGACCCTCGATTCATTGGCATCAGGTCATCCACGGCTTAAATAAATCTGAGGAGGGGTTAGGGAACCTCTCCGCAATGTGTTAGAAGTGACAAAATTTTGGATGACATAATTGTTTAGCCCTAAAGGCATCACTCCTCAACGAAAGTCTATTGTGGAACATAAACACCAAAATCTACACAATGCAACCAGGGTGTTTGTAATGCCCCAATGTAAGGCCCAAATCACATAGCCTATACTCCAAAAGGACTAGTTAAAAAGAAAATTAAACCTCATTAGAACCTTATAAAGAACAAGAATCTCTCATTCCCAAGCAATTTGTGATTTCATACACTACCTACCCTCACCTATCATATGGAGTATCACAATCTCCCACCCGCCCCCTTAAATTCCTGAAGTTCTCATTAGGCCCATCTATCATAGGTGTCATGGCTCAAGTCCCACATTTCTGGTTGAAATAGACTCTGCTACCATTTTTAATGCCTCAGTGGAAGACTCAAACCACATAGCCTATGCTCCAAAAGCATTAGTCAATGATACAATTGGAGCACCATTGGAACCTTCTAAAGAGCAATAACTTCTCCTTCCTTAAATAATGTGGGATTCCATACACCATTTACTATCACTTATTATATGGGGTATCACAACAGGTTTTAATGAAAAAAATTAAAATGTACTAGCATTGAAACCTAAGGGCAATCTAGTATTTTCCTTTGGAAAGAGTAATAAGTCAAGAGAAATGATATTTGCATCCTTAGGGTGTGTAAGTCCTACATACTCTTTTTTTAAAAAATAGATAAATATGAGATCTACATGAAAAAGTTAATTTTTTTTATGACAGACCCCACTATTTTTCAAAATGTGTTTACGGGGCTTGCATAGCTTAGACTGTATCTAGCATTATTCATATCTTAAATATAATTTTAAGGTGTCCAAGTAACATTAAGAAAGAGTAACTTGCAAGTCACGTGCATGCCTTTTGAAAATACAAACAAGTGATGAACAAAGAAAAGGAGAAAATATTGGCTACAAAAACTGATGAAGTAATTGTTGGGTTCTCAAGATTGACTCAAACTTAAACCAGAACTTCACCTTTCCATTGAAGAAAAAAATAGAAATAAAGTTGAAAGAATCTGTGGTTGGGAAGCCATGAAAATGGACCAAAAAAGTTAATTTACACTGTTTAATTAATCTGTTTCCAGTGATATTAGATTGATAGAAATTAGAGAATTGTATGTTTGTTTGATAGGAAAGAAGGCTGAAAGAAAATGCAGGGATGCTTAGCGAAAGCACATAGAATTTGTTTGGAGATGGATGCTACCAAGGAGCCGATCTCTTATTTCTAGATTGGTGCTCCTGGTCTGGCTACGAGTAGGAAACAAAAGGTTATCTATGAGACATTGCCTGCATATTGTGGAAAATGCAGAGTTCAGGGTCATAATTCTAAGACATGTCGTGCAGGAAAATCTAAGCATGGGGAGCAAAACTGTGGCTGTAAGAAAGGAGAATCAGAACCTGGTGGAACTAGTTACGGTAATACACAAGGTGGTGAGATGAACAACGTCGTGGTTATTCCTCCTAAGACAGAGACCTACGAACCAGTTGGTGATATTCCGAAACCGGTTGGTGATATTCTAAAACCAACTCCTGACTAGGGGATTATTATGGAGGTCAATGTTCACGATGATGGAGGGGTGCTAGCTCCAAGTGAGGATGCAGGTTCTCTTGTGAACCATAATAGCATTTTTTTTTTTTTTTTAATGTTGAAGAGCCCTCTCCTCCGATCTTGGAGGAATCTGCTAACATTGATCTGGAGGAAAATGAACTTTGTTTAGCAGTTAAGACTCTAAATGAAAATATGGGCAATAATCTTGAAGATATTGCTTCCAAGCCAGATCCTGATATCCCTCCAGAAGTGCTCCCTTAGTTTCAGGATTACCAGTCAGAATCTAAAGGTAAAAAAGTTAAGAAAAAATATCAAAAGAAAAAGTTTGAGAAAGTTAGAAGCTCCATTCGGGTCATTACCCGTCCCTCTGCCTTGTCTTTATGAGTAACTCTATTATTGTTGGAATGCCCGTGGCAACGGTACCTCTCATCGTAGACTGAAGAATTTAGTTTGTAAGTTTAAGCCTAAGATGGTTGCGGTTTTGGAACCATTCCAAAATTTGAACAAAGCTACCCATTTGCAACATTATTTACACTTTGACTCATTTACTTCGAATGTAGCTGATGGTGGTAAAATCTAGATTTTCTGGAATA
The DNA here is from genome assembly GCF_001411555.2 of Juglans regia. Classification (NCBI taxonomy): domain Eukaryota; kingdom Viridiplantae; phylum Streptophyta; class Magnoliopsida; order Fagales; family Juglandaceae; genus Juglans; species Juglans regia. The sequence goes on from NC_049907.1 coordinate 9,625,286, forward strand.
ATACTCTTGATATTCAAGTGGTGTGGACAAATTTACAGTTTGTTTCTCTTCGTGTTAACACGGGGTCCTATCATTTTTTGTGTACTATCATCTATGCTAAGTGCAGTATGTATGAGAGGAAAAGTTTGTGGGAGGATCTTAGTTCCCAAGCTATGGGATCGAAGCCTTGTCTTTTTGCTGGGGATTTTAATATCATTCGGAATAACTCGGAGAGAAGGGGTGGCTCATCTCTATCAAATGCAGCGATGGAGGACTTTAATGACTGAGTCCACCAAGGTGGTTTGGTTGAGATGAAGTCTAAGGGCAGAAATTTTTCTTGGTGTAATGAGCAGTCGGGTCTTGCTCGGTCTTGGGCGAAGTTAGATCAAGTTTTAATGGGTTTCTCTTTGCTCTCTTATTTTTCGAATGCAGTTTTTTCTTATCTGCAGCACACCACGTCCGATCACTCTCCTATGGTTATTGAGTTCAAGATGGATCCTTTCTCTTATGGCCCTTCGCCTTTTCGTTTTCAACAAATGTGGGAGGATCATTCACAATTTTTGTTGTGTGTTCGTCAGGCATGGTCTGCATCTGTTGGTGGTCATGGGCTTACTAAATTGGCTTTTAAATTGAAGAACACTAAGGTCACCTTGCATGAATGGAATAAAAAGATTTTCGGTCATACTAATATGCATATTAATTCTCTTGAGCAGCAAATTGAGGAGCTTGAAAAGAAACTTCAGCAAAATTGGGATGAATCTATAGAGAGGGATCTTATGGCCTCTTATGCGGAATTGGATAATTAGCTCAATCGTGAAGATACTAGATTGGCTCAAATGTCTAAGTTAGAATGACATATGGATGGTGATCGTAACACAAAGTTGATTCATGCCTGCCTTGCTAATAAACAACGTAAAAGAGTGGTGGACATGAGATCATCGAATGGCATGGTGTTCAATTCACCGAAGAGTATTCATCAGGGGGCTGTGGATTTCTTTTCTACTTTATTGCAGGGCACGCCGACCAGATTGTTACTTGATTTATCGACTCTTATCTCACCTATTATTTCTGATTCTGACAACTCGATTTTGTGTGCGGTGCCTTCTATGAATGAAGTGTTCTCTGTTCTGTCTTTTATTCCTTCTAATAGCTCCTCGGACCTGATGGCTTTGATTCTGGTTTTTTCAAAAGTACTTGGGAGATTGTGAAAGAGGATGTCTTGGAAGCCATATCTTATTTTTTTTAATTCTAAACAGCTTCCAAGATTTTTTACTAAATCTTTTCTTGTCTTAATTCTAGAGGTTGATACACCTTCTGGTTTTGATAAGTTTAGGCCTATCAGCCTATGCTCGGTGTTCTATAAAATATGCTCCAAAATCATTGTTAATCGTTTGACAGGTCTCATCTCACGAATAATTTTGTGGGAGCAAGGCGCTTTCATTCCGAGGAGAAGCATCTTTAAAAATATTAGTATTACACAGGAAATGGTCCACTCCATTAATAAGAAGGCCCATGGTGGTAATATCATGATTAAACTGGATATGGCTAAAGCCTATGATCGAGTGGATTGGCTGTTTCTTCTAGAGGTTCTTCACTATTTTGGATTTTCCTCTAATTTTTGTGCTCTTATCAGAACATGCATCTCGACTCCTTGGTATTCTATTATAATGAAAGGCACTATTAAAGGTTTTTTTCAAGGTGGTCGGGGCTTGCGTCAGGGTGATCCCCTTTCTCCCTTTCTCTTTATTATCCTTGAAGAAATTCTCTCTAGATTGATCAAGCAAAGTGTGGAGGCTCGAAAATTTGGTCAATTCTCACAGGCCCAAGGTACGCCCATAATTTTTCATCTTATGTATGCTGATGATGTGGTGCTTTTTTCTAGTAGTAGCTCTCAAGCACTAAAGGAGATTTTATTTGTGCTTCATAAATACAAGAGTTGGTCGGGTCATTGTATCAATCACTCTAAATCTGCCATTTACTACTCTCAAAAAATTTCTTTAGCTCGTAAAAGCTTATTATTACGGAAGACTGGATTTTCAGAAGGATTTTTCCCTTTCAAATATCTTGGAGTGCCTATTATTTAGGGTCGTCTCAAACAGGTGCATCTGGAAGATATGGTGTCTAATATTCAAACAATAAATATCGGGGTGGAAGATGAGATTTCTTTCGGCGGGTAGCCGTCTTATTTTACTTCGTCATGTTCTTTCTAGTATGGCTCTTCATATTTTTGCCGTTCTTCAAGTCCCGCAATCTACTATTAAAACCCTTCATCGTATGATGAGTACTTTCTTCTGGGGGGAGGATAATAACAAAGGTAAGAAAAAATGGATGGCCTGGAATTCTGTCTGTCGTCCCGTGAAGGAAGGTGGCTTGGCTCTTAGGAACCTCGATGATATGCAAAAATCCCTTCATGCTAGATTTGCTTGGAATCTTATTCAAGGTAATTCTTTATGGGCTAACTTTTTTAAGGGTAAGTATGTGGGTTCTAAACCATAGGCCCTGGTTGATCCAACTAAGGGTACAAGGTTCTGGAAAATAATTGCTAAATCCCTTCCTTTGGTCTTGGATAATTCTAAGTGGCTTCTTAAAGAGGGTAAGGTTTTTTTCTGGTATGATAAATGGCAGGACAGAGGCCCTTTAGCTAATGATATGAATATTGTGGGGATTCCTCATCTTCAAGTGAAGGATTGCAAATTAAATAATGATTGCGATGTGGATTTTGTTCTACAGTTAGTGGGACCAGATCACTTTGATGGTATTTTAGAGGATATTTGTAAGGCTAAACCGGGTTTGGATGTTCTGATTTGGACCAATAATGATAATCGTTTGTTTTCCACTAAGTCGGCTTAGGATTGTGTCCGTATTAGGGGTGATACTATTGAGGGGCACTCTTGGATGTGGCATAAGAGTCTTCCTCTTAAAATGTCTACCCATATGCGGAAAGTTTGGTATATGGCCCTTAGTGTCGATCGTCATCTTCGACGTATTGGCATTCCTATTACCTACCTCTCGTTGTGATAGTTGTGCTAACGGTCACTATGAGGACCAAAATCATGTTCTTTTTGCAGGTGATATTGCGAACACTATTTGGCGATATTTTGGGGCTAGCCTTGGGATCTCGTTTGGCCGAAATTGGAAAGACACGGTGAAGATTTTGTTTTGCCGTGCAACTCTATCGTCTCAAGTTGGCATTATTGTGGGAATTCTCCCGGTGATTATCACTTGGAGAATCTAGCAAAGGCACTGTTTGGTGTGTACGGAGGGTCGCTTTGAATCTGCCTCTGACATTATTCACTCTGTTCGTCGGTGGATTAGTCTTATTTGTCGCGATATGCATGCTAGTTCTCACATATCTGGTTTTGATTTGCATGTACTTGAAAGTTTGCATGACCAGTCTGTTCTTACCCCAATCCAGCGTTGTAAAGTTATTGCTTGGCAACGGCCTTCGGCGGGATGGGTTAAGCTTAATACAGATGGCAGTAGTTTGGGTAATCCGGGTGCCTCAAGTATAGGTGGGAATATTAGAAATAATCATGGTAAGCTAATTCATGCTTTTTCTTCGTTCATTGGTACAGGTTCTAACAATCGGGCAAAACTTTTAGCTCTTCTTCATGGGCTCGAGGTTTGTAAATCTTTATCTTTCAATTATGTGGATATTGAACTTGATTCTATGACTATTATTTGCTGGTGGAGGAGCAAAAGATGTGGGGTGGTACCTGGATGATTTCTGGGAGGAAATTATGGACATTATGAACTCCATGACATGCTCGATTCATCATGTTTTTCGTGAGAGAAATAAAGTTGCAGATTGGTTAGCCAAACATGGGGATTCTGGTAGTGATTTAGTTGTCTCTCACTTGACGGAGACTCCCCGAGCGCTGCGTGGTCTTATCCACATGGACTACTTCGGGTTGCCTTCGTTCCATTTTAGTTAGTTTCATGTGTCTTTTTGCTTGTGGTTTTATTTTTTTTCCATGGTTTTTATGTATTCTGGCTTGGTTTTTCTTCTACACGCTGGGTTTTCGTTTTGTATCCCAGATGCTTGATTTGTAACCATGGTTTTCCTCCGCCACAAGTGAGGGTTATTAATAAATTTGGGAATGGGTCACTTTTGGACAGGTGACCCTAACTCTTTCTAAAAAAAAAAAAAAAAGTATTTCATGATTGTATCTTATCTCATATCATTATTACAATTTTTTCAAATTCTACACAAAATATAATAAACAATTCAATTTTTTCAAATCTCAAAATAATAATAATAATAATAAATACAAGAAAGTTCAAAACCAACCAGCCCCATGGCTTACCCAACTACATATTATTACAACCATGCATATCATTTTTACAAACCAAAAGAGTCCAACCTAATACTAGGAATCACTCACTCATAGAGCACCTGGCGGTCAACTTTGAGGAGATCATCGCAGTAGATATAATAATTTCACCTAAAGTCAAACGCATTGGAAATTTGATAATAATAGAAATAATTGACAATATGATCTGAATAATTGCGGTATACGATTCAATGTATTGACAAATACTCCCATATATTTGTCCATTGGGTAGAACGAAGCATCCAAAAGAAAGCCTAGCATTTTTTTGCCATGCATTCACAGCAAACATCGTCCACGTTATAAGAGAACTCACCACAATAAATCACAGCACCACCCACTTCAGAGGCTTGTTATCGTTCGACATAATTTGTGCGACCTCTAATGCAAATGCCAAAACCGCAACAATGCAATCTATACCTTCCATGATCTGGACATTCAATGATAAATTTATTAACTCGTAATTAATATTAATTGAGTAAAGTTATTATTCTGTATCTAATTATTATTCTCCATCGTACTTTCTATTGTGATATATTTTAAGTGATTTCATATATAAACTAATTATATAGGCAACCACTAAAAATGCACCATTAACAGATGTGACAAAATCATAAAGTTTAAGATTAGAACAATATTTTCCTTAACTTTTTTTTTTTATACAAAACCAATCTTACCACAAGGTATATAGACCTCCAACGAGGACTTTGTGGAGGATCTTGCCCAGCCTCTAGATCAACATCTGGATCAACACTTGGGCTCCTACCAACAGAATTCGGAACAATTTGATCATGCAAACTATGATTTGGAGTTTCTGGAAGACCATGGTCAGGTTCTAAATCATTATCTATTGGACTAGTCAAAATCTCATCACTCTTGTCAACCGAGTTTACCAAAATCTCTTTTCTGTCAATAATCTGCAAAAGTTTTAACAAATATATCATGTGATGCTAAGAATACATCTCAGTTGAAGATCGCCAACAAAGAAACAATCAAACTCAATTTTTTATGAAAACCAGTTCAAAAGAGTCTATAATAATATAACAACCCAGACAATACAAGCCATTGAATAGCAAGGACTGTATATATAAGATATATACGAGGAACACTCCTTGCATCCTACAACATAAACTATTTTGCACCAGCAGCTCGAATTAACCAACAAATGAAGAGTCCTCCAAGTTTTTGAAAGAGACCTGACAATTGGTTGAGTTTTCGGCCTCATCAACCTCCTCTGTTTCAATGTCCTGGTTTTGAGAGTACTGGTTTACGCTGTCTCCAGTTTCTTTCATCGCAATATGTTTCTTGACCGGATTTTCAGTTGTTTCCGTTGGAGGCTGAAGTGCCTCCTCATTCTCCATTTCTGAAAAGAGAAAGGGGAAGGGAGAAATTTAAGAGGTATGTATTGATGTACAGAGCGTGTAGAGAAACACAGAGAAAGGAGGTGAAAGACTACTCACACAAGACGAAGAGCAATATAAGAAATTGGGATGAAAACTCTTTTCTTAACGAAATTGTGAGTAGTCATTTCGTTAAGAAAAGAGTTTTCATCCCAATTTCTTATATTGCTCTTCGTCTTGTGTGAGTAGTCTTTCACCTCCTTTCTCTGTGTTTCTCTACACGCTCTGTACATCAATACATACCTCTTAAATTTCTCCCTTCCCCTTTCTCTTTTCAGAAATGGAGAATGAGGAGGCACTTCAGCCTCCAACGGAAACAACTGAAAATCCGGTCAAGAAACATATTGCGATGAAAGAAACTGGAGACAGCGTAAACCAGTACTCTCAAAACCAGGACATTGAAACAGAGGAGGTTGATGAGGCCGAAAACTCAACCAATTGTCAGGTCTCTTTCAAAAACTTGGAGGACTCTTCATTTGTTGGTTAATTCGAGCTGCTGGTGCAAAATAGTTTATGTTGTAGGATGCAAGGAGTGTTCCTCGTATATATCTTATATATACAGTCCTTGCTATTCAATGGCTTGTATTGTCTGGGTTGTTATATTATTATAGACTCTTTTGAACTGGTTTTCATAAAAAATTGAGTTTGATTGTTTCTTTGTTGGCGATCTTCAACTGAGATGTATTCTTAGCATCACATGATATATTTGTTAAAACTTTTGCAGATTATTGACAGAAAAGAGATTTTGGTAAACTCGGTTGACAAGAGTGATGAGATTTTGACTAGTCCAATAGATAATGATTTAGAACCTGACCATGGTCTTCCAGAAACTCCAAATCATAGTTTGCATGATCAAATTGTTCCGAATTCTGTTGGTAGGAGCCCAAGTGTTGATCCAGATGTTGATCTAGAGGCTGGGCAAGATCCTCCACAAAGTCCTCGTTGGAGGTCTATATACCTTGTGGTAAGATTGGTTTTGTATAAAAAAAAAAAGTTAAGGAAAATATTGTTCTAATCTTAAACTTTATGATTTTGTCACATCTGTTAATGGTGCATTTTTAGTGGTTGCCTATATAATTAGTTTATATATGAAATCACTTAAAATATATCACAATAGAAAGTACGATGGAGAATAATAATTAGATACAGAATAATAACTTTACTCAATTAATATTAATTACGAGTTAATAAATTTATCATTGAATGTCCAGATCATGGAAGGTATAGATTGCATTGTTGCGGTTTTGGCATTTGCATTAGAGGTCGCACAAATTATGTCGAACGATAACAAGCCTCTGAAGTGGGTGGTGCTGTGATTTATTGTGGTGAGTTCTCTTATAACGTGGACGATGTTTGCTGTGAATGCATGGCAAAAAAATGCTAGGCTTTCTTTTGGATGCTTCGTTCTACCCAATGGACAAATATATGGGAGTATTTGTCAATACATTGAATCGTATACCGCAATTATTCAGATCATATTGTCAATTATTTCTATTATTATCAAATTTCCAATGCGTTTGACTTTAGGTGAAATTATTATATCTACTGCGATGATCTCCTCAAAGTTGACCGCCAGGTGCTCTATGAGTGAGTGATTCCTAGTATTAGGTTGGACTCTTTTGGTTTGTAAAAATGATATGCATGGTTGTAATAATATGTAGTTGGGTAAGCCATGGGGCTGGTTGGTTTTGAACTTTCTTGTATTTATTATTATTATTATTATTTTGAGATTTGAAAAAATTGAATTGTTTATTATATTTTGTGTAGAATTTGAAAAAATTGTAATAATGATATGAGATAAGATACAATCATGAAATACTTTTTTTTTTTTTTTTAGAAAGAGTTAGGGTCACCTGTCCAAAAGTGACCCATTCCCAAATTTATTAATAACCCTCACTTGTGGCGGAGGAAAACCATGGTTACAAATCAAGCATCTGGGATACAAAACGAAAACCCAGCGTGTAGAAGAAAAACCAAGCCAGAATACATAAAAACCATGGAAAAAAAATAAAACCACAAGCAAAAAGACACATGAAACTAACTAAAATGGAACGAAGGCAACCCGAAGTAGTCCATGTGGATAAGACCACGCAGCGCTCGGGGAGTCTCCGTCAAGTGAGAGACAACTAAATCACTACCAGAATCCCCATGTTTGGCTAACCAATCTGCAACTTTATTTCTCTCACGAAAAACATGATGAATCGAGCATGTCATGGAGTTCATAATGTCCATAATTTCCTCCCAGAAATCATCCAGGTACCACCCCACATCTTTTGCTCCTCCACCAGCAAATAATAGTCATAGAATCAAGTTCAATATCCACATAATTGAAAGATAAAGATTTACAAACCTCGAGCCCATGAAGAAGAGCTAAAAGTTTTGCCCGATTGTTAGAACCTGTACCAATGAACGAAGAAAAAGCATGAATTAGCTTACCATGATTATTTCTAATATTCCCACCTATACTTGAGGCACCCGGATTACCCAAACTACTGCCATCTGTATTAAGCTTAACCCATCCCGCCGAAGGCCGTTGCCAAGCAATAACTTTACAACGCTGGATTGGGGTAAGAACAGACTGGTCATGCAAACTTTCAAGTACATGCAAATCAAAACCAGATATGTGAGAACTAGCATGCATATCGCGACAAATAAGACTAATCCACCGACGAACAGAGTGAATAATGTCAGAGGCAGATTCAAAGCGACCCTCCGTACACACCAAACAGTGCCTTTGCTAGATTCTCCAAGTGATAATCACCGGGAGAATTCCCACAATAATGCCAACTTGAGACGATAGAGTTGCACGGCAAAACAAAATCTTCACCGTGTCTTTCCAATTTCGGCCAAACGAGATCCCAAGGCTAGCCCCAAAATATCGCCAAATAGTGTTCGCAATATCACCTGCAAAAAGAACATGATTTTGGTCCTCATAGTGACCGTTAGCACAACTATCACAACGAGAGGTAGGTAATAGGAATGCCAATACGTCGAAGATGACGATCGACACTAAGGGCCATATACCAAACTTTCCGCATATGGGTAGACATTTTAAGAGGAAGACTCTTATGCCACATCCAAGAGTGCCCCTCAATAGTATCACCCCTAATACGGACACAATCCTAAGCCGACTTAGTGGAAAACAAACGATTATCATTATTGGTCCAAATCAGAACATCCAAACCCGGTTTAGCCTTACAAATATCCTCTAAAATACCATCAAAGTGATCTGGTCCCACTAACTGTAGAACAAAATCCACATCGCAATCATTATTTAATTTGCAATCCTTCACTTGAAGATGAGGAATCCCCACAATATTCATATCATTAGCTAAAGGGCCTCTGTCCTGCCATTTATCATACCAGAAAAAAACCTTACCCTCTTTAAGAAGCCACTTAGAATTATCCAAGACCAAAGGAAGGGATTTAGCAATTATTTTCCAGAACCTTGTACCCTTAGTTGGATCAACCAGGGCCTATGGTTTAGAACCCACATACTTACCCTTAAAAAAGTTAGCCCATAAAGAATTACCTTGAATAAGATTCCAAGCAAATCTAGCATGAAGGGATTTTTGCATATCATCGAGGTTCCTAAGAGCCAAGCCACCTTCCTTCACGGGACGACAGACAGAATTCCAGGCCATCCATTTTTTCTTACCTTTGTTATTATCCTCCCCCCAGAAGAAAGTACTCATCATACGATGAAGGGTTTTAATGTAGATTGCGGGACTTGAAGAACGGCAAAAATATGAAGAGCCATACTAGAAAGAACATGACGAAGTAAAATAAGACGGCTACCCGCCGAAAGAAATCTCATCTTCCACCCCGATATTTATTGTTTGAATATTAGACACCATATCTTCCAGATGCACCTGTTTGAGACGACCCTAAATAATAGGCACTCCAAGATATTTGAAAGGGAAAAATCCTTCTGAAAATCCAGTCTTCCGTAATAATAAGCTTTTACGAGCTAAAGAAATTTTTTGAGAGTAGTAAATGGCAGATTTAGAGTGATTGATACAATGACCCGACCAACTCTTGTATTTATGAAGCACAAATAAAATCTCCTTTAGTGCTTGAGAGCTACTATTAGAAAAAAGCACCACATCATCAGCATACATAAGATGAAAAATTATGGGCGTACCTTGGGCCTGTGAGAATTGACCAAATTTTCGAGCCTCCACACTTTGCTTGATCAATCTAGAGAGAATTTCTTCAAGGATAATAAAGAGAAAGGGAGAAAGGGGATCACCCTGACGCAAGCCCCGACCACCTTGAAAAAAACCTTTAATAGTGCCTTTCATTATAATAGAATACCAAGGAGTCAAGATGCATGTTCTGATAAGAGCACAAAAATTAGAGGAAAATCCAAAATAGTGAAGAACCTCTAGAAGAAACAGCCAATCCACTCGATCATAGGCTTTAGCCATATCCAGTTTAATCATGATATTACCACCATGGGCCTTCTTATTAATGGAGTGGACCATTTCCTGTGTAATACTAATATTTTTAAAGATGCTTCTCCTCGGAATGAAAGCGCCTTGCTCCCACAAAATTATTCGTGAGATGAGACCTGTCAAACGATTAACAATGATTTTGGAGCATATTTTATAGAACACCGAGCATAGGCTGATAGGCCTAAACTTATCAAAACCAGAAGGTGTATCAACCTCTAGAATTAAGACAAGAAAAGATTTAGTAAAAAATCTTGGAAGCTGTTTAGAATTAAAAAAAATAAGATATGGCTTCCAAGACATCCTCTTTCACAATCTCCCAAGTACTTTTGAAAAAACCAGAATCAAAGCCATCAGGTCCGAGGAGCTATTAGAAGGAATAAAAGACAGAACAGAGAACACTTCATTCATAGAAGGCACCGCACACAAAATCGAGTTGTCAGAATCAGAAATAATAGGTGAGATAAGAGTCGATAAATCAAGTAACAATCTGGTCGGCGTGCCCTGCAATAAAGTAGAAAAGAAATCCACAGCCCCCTGATGAATACTCTTCGGTGAATTGAACACCATGCCATTCGATGATCTCATGTCCACCACTCTTTTACGTTGTTTATTAGCAAGGCAGGCATGAATAAACTTTGTGTTACGATCACCATCCATATGTCATTCTAACTTAGACATTTGAGCCAATCTAGTATCTTCACGACTGAGCCAATTATCCAATTCCGCATAAGAGGCCATAAGATCCCTCTCTATAGATTCATCCCAATTTTGCTGAAGTTTCTTTTCAAGCTCCTCAATTTGCTGCTCAAGAGAATTAATATGCATATTAGTATGACCGAAAATCTTTTTATTCCATTCATGCAAGGTGACCTTAGTGTTCTTCAATTTAAAAGCCAATTTAGTAAGCCCATGACCACCAACAGATGCAGACCATGCCTGACGAACACACAACAAAAATTGTGAATGATCCTCCCACATTTGTTGAAAACGAAAAGGCGAAGGGCCATAAGAGAAAGGATCCATCTTGAACTCAATAACCATAGGAGAGTGATCGGACGTGGTGTGCTGCAGATAAGAAAAAACTGCATTCGAAAAATAAGAGAGCAAAGAGAAACCCATTAAAACTTGATCTAACTTCGCCCAAGACCGAGCAAGACCCGACTGCTCATTACACCAAGAAAAATTTCTGCCCTTAGACTTCATCTCAACCAAACCACCTTGGTGGACTCAGTCATTAAAGTCCTCCATCGCTGCATTTGATAGAGATGAGCCACCCCTTCTCTCCGAGTTATTCCGAATGATATTAAAATCCCCAGCAAAAAGACAAGGCTTCGATCCCATAGCTTGGGAACTAAGATCCTCCCACAAACTTTTCCTCTCATACATACTGCACTTAGCATAGATGATAGTACACAAAAAATGATAGGACCCCGTGTTAACACGAAGAGAAACAAACTGTAAATTTGTCCACACCACTTGAATATCAAGAGTATTATTCCAGAAAATCTAGATTTTACCACCATCAGCTACATTCGAAGTAAATGAGTCAAAGTGTAAATAATGTTGCAAATGGGTAGCTTTGTTCAAATTTTGGAATGGTTCCAAAACCGCAACCATCTTAGGCTTAAACTTACAAACTAAATTCTTCAGTCTACGATGAGAGGTACCGTTGCCACGGGCATTCCAACAATAATAGAGTTACTCATAAAGACAAGGCAGAGGGACGGGTAATGACCCGAATGGAGCTTCTAACTTTCTCAAACTTTTTCTTTTGATATTTTTTCTTAACTTTTTTACCTTTAGATTCTGACTGGTAATCCTGAAACTAAGGGAGCACTTCTGGAGGGATATCAGGATCTGGCTTGGAAGCAATATCTTCAAGATTATTGCCCATATTTTCATTTAGAGTCTTAACTGCTAAACAAAGTTCATTTTCCTCCAGATCAATGTTAGCAGATTCCTCCAAGATCGGAGGAGAGGGCTCTTCAACATTAAAAAAAAAAAAAAAATGCTATTATGGTTCACAAGAGTACCTGCATCCTCACTTGGAGCTAGCACCCCTCCATCATCGTGAACATTGACCTCCATAATAATCCCCTAGTCAGGAGTTGGTTTTAGAATATCACCAACCGGTTTCGGAATATCACCAACTGGTTCGTAGGTCTCTGTCTTAGGAGGAATAACCACGACGTTGTTCATCTCACCACCTTGTGTATTACCGTAACTAGTTCCACCAGGTTCTGATTCTCCTTTCTTACAGCCACAGTTTTGCTCCCCATGCTTAGATTTTCCTGCACGACATGTCTTAGAATTATGACCCTGAACTCTGCATTTTCCACAATATGCAGGCAATGTCTCATAGATAACCTTTTGTTTCCTACTCGTAGCCAGACCAGGAGCACCAATCTAGAAATAAGAGATCGGCTCCTTGGTAGCATCCATCTCCAAACAAATTCTATGTGCTTTCGCTAAGCATCCCTGCATTTTCTTTCAGCCTTCTTTCCTATCAAACAAACATACAATTCTCTAATTTCTATCAATCTAATATCACTGGAAACAGATTAATTAAACAGTGTAAATTAACTTTTTTGGTCCATTTTCATGGCTTCCCAACCACAGATTCTTTCAACTTTATTTCTATTTTTTTCTTCAATGGAAAGGTGAAGTTCTGGTTTAAGTTTGAGTCAATCTTGAGAACCCAACAATTACTTCATCAGTTTTTGTAGCCAATATTTTCTCCTTTTCTTTGTTCATCACTTGTTTGTATTTTCAAAAGGCATGCACGTGACTTGCAAGTTACTCTTTCTTAATGTTACTTGGACACCTTAAAATTATATTTAAGATATGAATAATGCTAGATACAGTCTAAGCTATGCAAGCCCCGTAAACACATTTTGAAAAATAGTGGGGTCTGTCATAAAAAAAATTAACTTTTTCATGTAGATCTCATATTTATCTATTTTTTAAAAAAAGAGTATGTAGGACTTACACACCCTAAGGATGCAAATATCATTTCTCTTGACTTATTACTCTTTCCAAAGGAAAATACTAGATTGCCCTTAGGTTTCAATGATAGTACATTTTAATTTTTTTCATTAAAACCTGTTGTGATACCCCATATAATAAGTGATAGTAAATGGTGTATGGAATCCCACATTATTTAAGGAAGGAGAAGTTATTGCTCTTTAGAAGGTTCCAATGGTGCTCCAATTGTATCATTGACTAATGCTTTTGGAGCATAGGCTATGTGGTTTGAGTCTTCCACTGAGGCATTAAAAATGGTAGCAGAGTCTATTTCAACCAGAAATGTGGGACTTGAGCCATGACACCTATGATAGATGGGCCTAATGAGAACTTCAGGAATTTAAGGGGGCGGGTGGGAGATTGTGATACTCCATATGATAGGTGAGGGTAGGTAGTGTATGAAATCACAAATTGCTTGGGAATGAGAGATTCTTGTTCTTTATAAGGTTCTAATGAGGTTTAATTTTCTTTTTAACTAGTCCTTTTGGAGTATAGGCTATGTGATTTGGGCCTTACATTGGGGCATTACAAACACCCTGGTTGCATTGTGTAGATTTTGGTGTTTATGTTCCACAATAGACTTTCGTTGAGGAGTGATGCCTTTAGGGCTAAACAATTATGTCATCCAAAATTTTGTCACTTCTAACACATTGCGGAGAGGTTCCCTAACCCCTCCTCAGATTTATTTAAGCCGTGGATGACCTGATGCCAATGAATCGAGGGTCCTCTATTTTTTCCATGCAATCTGTGCATATACAATTCCCTAAAGCGGCCGCAATGTGTCAAGTTGATCTGTCTTGTCAATTGTACGACGCCCCTTCTTGGTTGACATTTTGTTCCTTGCTTGGATAGGCAACCCTTTGGGCCAGGTTTCTGAGCCGATGCCCGGTGAGCCTATCTTAGGGAGAGAAATCCCCTTACAGTTACCCTGTCAATTCTTCCCAGACAGGTCTAGGAGGAATTCCTTTCATTCCTATTGTTCTTATGCCTTGACAAGTTCCCGGCCCACCTGCCGCACACTAAGTGACCTGTTGTATTTTGCTTACGCGGCAGTACAACGTCAATTACACTTTCGCATTGAATGTGCTCCTTCGATTTCCGTGTCATGGCTCTGTATTTCGCTGTTGTTAATTCCCACGTTGTGCCAGGAGATACGATTTTTGGTAGTTGCGCTAATCGAGAGATCCTGGTACTTAATGGGACACGTGTGTGATATGTGAAATTATGATACCTCGGGAGGATGATCGTCTCCCCCTCCTATATAAAGCCTTTCTCTCGTATTGCATAACCCATCGTATTTATTCCACTTCCATCTTGTCATTCTGCGATTTCTTTCTCTCACTTTTCTTCCAAATTTTTTCTTCAACCTTTCCTACCCTTCATGGCCCTGGAGAGATCTTCGTGTTCTAGAGCCCAGGCGGTGCCATCTGGCGCAGTTCAAGCCGCTGTCATTCATTGCGATTCCTTTTTTCATGGTTGTCGGTGGTTACTTCTGACGAATTGGAAGAGTTGAAAGCAACCTACAGGATCCCCTCGCAGGTGGAGCTTGTAATGCCTTCCCCCATTGGTGGAGCGATGGATGAGGAAGCTACGGAACCCACATTGCAGTGTATCCTACCATGTTCTCTTGTGGCTTGTGGTTGCCATTTTTTCGGCCAGTACACGAAGTTGAGCTTGTTTGTGCTGGTGCCTGCTCAACTCCCTCCTCTTGCATGAAGGATTTTGGTCTCGTGCTGTATTATCTAGCGCCATGCTTTGGAGGGGGCCGGGTCATATTTCCCTGACCTCAGGGCCCGCGAGTTCTTTATCACTCATAATCTAGTATGGAAGGGTCAACGTATCTACAGTTTACAGCCGAGTCAGGAATGGGCTCGGATGGAGGAGAGACATAAGGTGGCAAAGGGGTATACCCACAAGTTTTTCTTCTTGTCGGGTGAGGGGTGCGAGTATCCAGCTTGGCAGATTGTTAAGCGTTCATTTTTTGTTCGTGCCAACTAGGGCACTGTTGATGATACCTCGATCAGTCGCCCCAAACCGAAGCCTCGCGAGTCAGTGAGACTGGGAATTGTTTTTAGTCTGGGTGTCGGTACATCTTAACGAGGTTTATTCGGAGGCTCTATTGTTGATGGATAGCCTAAGTCGGTATTTGGTTGCCCTTGCTAACTTGCACTCTGATACAGGTATTCCCATGAATCCGGTTGTTTCACCTGTTCACAGTTGTTCCCTGAGCCCGCTAGTGGGGGGAAAGGCAAAAAGACTCTGTCCTATCTCTCCCGCTCCTGCTGATTTTGACAACATTCCCATTCCTTCCAGGCGACGTCAGTCCTGATATTTCAAATCCTTATGCCCCCAAAAGTTCCTGATGAGACAATGCCAATTGCCAATCTTCCTCACGTTGTGCCACCAACCCAAAGAGTTGCGGTTGATGGTGCCTCTGCAGCTGAAGCCCATTTACCTGGTAATGCCAAGGAGAAGGAGGTAGACTTTCTAGGTGAGGGGAACATGGTGCCCAGAGTGCTTGGCAAGGGAATGGGCACGAAGGTCGTTGAGGGAGTTCCTGTAGACCTTTATGCGACCATGCTGATCGTCATCACAAGGCAAAGGAAAGAGAATCGAGACCTTCGCTCTCTGGTTTAGATGACTTTAGACCTTGTGGCCTCCGAGTAGAAGCAGAAGGAGGCGGCTAAAAAAGCCTTGGCTGATTTGATCAAATCCCCAGGGGAAGTTGGCCAACTCCGCACTGAAGCCTCCCTTACTTGCGAGGTGAGGGACACGCTACAACACTCCCTTGACCAGTGTGAGTCAGAGCTGGAGTGGCTGCAGGCTGACATCTAGGAACTTCATCGGCAATGGGACACTAATGGTTGCTCGATCAAATGGCTCGAGACCAAGGTTCAAGTTTTTAAAGAGTCAGTGGCGGCGAGGAGGAGAGTTAGTGGAGAAAAGATGCGGAGGCTGCCCTGGAAGTGAATAAGATGGTGTTCGAAGGCCGAAAAGTGCCCCTCTGAAGCTTGCAAGATGAGCTATCTTATGTTCGTGGGGTCCGCGACGATGCGTGGAGATTCGGTTATAATGAAGGCTGGAATGAATGACGACCTACATTCTCCAGAACCCCCAATTCGACCTCCGAGCTATGAGTGTGGGCCACTTTCCTCCGCATGAAGAGTCTCTGTGGCGACATGACATTCTTGGCAAAGGTCTAATTACAAGTGGCCTTGGTGATAGGTCTGCGGGGAGTGATTCCTCTCTATAAGGGCAGATCTCTTTTGCCAGCCTTCTGCTATTGGGGCCTCGGGCCCCTTTGTTCTCATTCTCGTCCTTTTGCTTATTGTGCTTCGACTCCAAAGCCATATTCCACGGCCGACAGGCTATCTCGGGGGCTTGGTGGCCATTCTGCGGGGAATGAACCTTTTTATGAAGGTGAATTTTTCAGGCAGATATCCTTGCCAACCCTCTACTGTTGGGGTCCCAAGCAGCTCGTTCACCATACGACTCAATTAATCACCTCACTACATCCCTATTGATGTATGGAGGGAACCTCTGGCACTATTGACACGTTGTAATGGTGGAGACCTTCACCCTTTATTTCGCATGGAAGAGTGATTCGATCAGGCTTGGTTACTATGGTGAGGTTATGTGGTCATTGTTCATTGTTGGTGAGTTGGACTCTGCAAGGTTTACAATCTAGGATCCCTACAAGGACTTTCTTTGGTACATGCATGCATGGAGTAATCTGATTGTCGGCAATGACCATTATAATATGTTATAATATTATACAAAACCTTGTGCAAAATGTTATAATATGTTATAATATGTTAAAACAGAGATTTTCGCAGATGATGGACGACAATAATAGTTTTTCCTTTTTTCCGCAGTTTTTCGCAGTTTTTCTGTTCCAAGCATTTCACCTCCCTTCTCTCTGTTTTAACGTTAAAAAGTTCCACGTGGAATGCTACAGCGCGGGCTCAATTCCCTCTGTACATCAATACATACCTCTTAAATTAAATAAACTTTTAGAGTCTGATTGGGACCCACCCATATATATTGCTCTTCGTCTTCGTCTTGTGTTAAACACCCATATATATAATGTTATAACCAATATTATAACATTGGTTATAATATTATAACATATTATAATGGTCATTGCCGACAATCAGATTATAAATTAAATAAACTTTTAGAGTCTGATTGGACCCACCCATATACCCTGCATTTCTTTTAGCCCTGTATTTCGTTAAGAAAAGAGCTTTCATCCCAATTTCTTATATTGCTCTTCGTCTTGTGTGAGTAGTCTTTCACCTCCTTTCTCTGTGTTTCTCTACACGCTCTGTACATCAATACATACCTCTTAAATTTCTCCCTTCCCCTTTCTCTTTTCAGAAATGGAGAATGAGGAGGCACTTCAGCCTCCAACGGAAACAACTGAAAATCCGGTCAAGAAACATATTGCGATGAAAGAAACTGGAGACAGCGTAAACCAGTACTCTCAAAACCAGGACATTGAAACAGAGGAGGTTGATGAGGCCGAAAACTCAACCAATTGTCAGGTCTCTTTCAAAAACTTGGAGGACTCTTCATTTGTTGGTTAATTCGAGCTGCTGGTGCAAAATAGTTTATGTTGTAGGATGCAAGGAGTGTTCCTCGTATATATCTTATATATACAGTCCTTGCTATTCAATGGCTTGTATTGTCTGGGTTGTTATATTATTATAGACTCTTTTGAACTGGTTTTCATAAAAAATTGAGTTTGATTGTTTCTTTGTTGGCGATCTTCAACTGAGATGTATTCTTAGCATCACATGATATATTTGTTAAAACTTTTGCAGATTATTGACAGAAAAGAGATTTTGGTAAACTCGGTTGACAAGAGTGATGAGATTTTGACTAGTCCAATAGATAATGATTTAGAACCTGACCATGGTCTTCCAGAAACTCCAAATCATAGTTTGCATGATCAAATTGTTCCGAATTCTGTTGGTAGGAGCCCAAGTGTTGATCCAGATGTTGATCTAGAGGCTGGGCAAGATCCTCCACAAAGTCCTCGTTGGAGGTCTATATACCTTGTGGTAAGATTGGTTTTGTATAAAAAAAAAAAAGTTAAGGAAAATATTGTTCTAATCTTAAACTTTATGATTTTGTCACATCTGTTAAATGGTGCATTTTTAGTGGTTGCCTATATAATTAGTTTATATATGAAATCACTTAAAATATATCACAATAGAAAGTACGATGGAGAATAATAATTAGATACAGAATAATAACTTTACTCAATTAATATTAATTACGAGTTAATAAATTTATCATTGAATGTCTAGATCATGGAAGGTATAGATTGCATTGTTGCGGTTTTGGCATTTGCATTAGAGGTCGCACAAATTATGTCAAACGATAACAAGCCTCTGAAGTGGGTGGTGCTGGGATTTATTGTGGTGAGTTCTCTTATAACGTGGACGATGTTTGCTGTGAATGCATGGCAAAAAAATGCTAGGCTTTCTTTTGGATGCTTCGTTCTACCCAATGGACAAATATATGGGAGTATTTGTCAATACATTGAATCGTATACCGCAATTATTCAGATCATATTGTCAATTATTTCTATTATTATCAAATTTCCAATGCGTTTGACTTTAGGTGAAATTATTATATCTACTGCGATGATCTCCTCAAAGTTGACCGCCAGGTGCTCTATGAGTGAGTGATTCCTAGTATTAGGTCGGA
This sequence comes from Juglans regia, assembly GCF_001411555.2. Classification (NCBI taxonomy): domain Eukaryota; kingdom Viridiplantae; phylum Streptophyta; class Magnoliopsida; order Fagales; family Juglandaceae; genus Juglans; species Juglans regia. The sequence goes on from NC_049907.1 coordinate 9,644,195, forward strand.
CTCTTTTGGTTTGTAAAAACGATATGCATGGTTGTAATAATATGTAGTTGGGTAAGCCATGGGGCTGGTTGGTTTTGAACTTTCTTGTTCCGAATTAGTCTTATCTTGAGTTTTGCTTCAGCTTATCCATCAATGTGGCTGCCATTAGCAAACTCTTTGTAAATTATGTTGCAAGTATTCTCTCTTTATCTAAATACTTTTTGCATATCATTAATCTGACTTTGAATAATTTATAGGTCAATTTGAATATGATTAGTTAATTGAATGAGCATGTTATTATGATTTAAATGCAACCATTTATTTATGGGGAGACTTGATATTGAGAAGTGGTTAGAGAATTTGATTAATAAGATCACATGCAATAAGTTTGCAATTGCCCCTAAATTGTAAAGGAATGTTCGATTGAGACTTTAAAGCTATAACGACCCAGCACAATAATTACATAGATAATTTTATTGGACCTAAATTATAGGTAGATGGACTATATCGGAAAACTCAATTACAATCTATTGGATAATTTTGAATAGACCAAGAGCCCATAAATTAATATGATAAGTTATGGGTTTTTGATTGGGCTTGATAATTACGTTAAAGCCCAATTAGTTATTATGGATAAGCGTGTTCTATTAATTGGTATTGAGCCCAATATATTATTTATAAGCTCAAAAATATTATTTAACAAGTTGGGCTGAATTTTAAACTCGCCCGTCAGGCTTATCAATGACTTACCTAATTGTTTTTTTTATTATTATTATTATTAAGAAAAAACCCAAAACATGAACCCAACACAAAACTCAAAGACCCACGAAACGGCCGAACTCATTTACTCGGCATCCCAAACCCATCTATAAAGCATACACATACAGTGTTCACCATCACTACCTTCATCAGTCGTAGGCCCCGCCGTCAGTTGATTTCTTCGTCTCAAAGAATTCGACAATTTTATAACCGACTTAAGAGTATTATTAGTGGACTTAAAAAAGTTTGACAAATTTGATTAGAAAATTTATTTTTATAAATTTAGCTAGTCATTTTTTAAAAATACTAAATAATAGATTCTCTAAATATATCATTATTCTATTAAAATATTAATTTTAACATTTTTATTTATTTTAATTCTAATTATTTGAATATTTATTTGTTATTTAAAAAGTCCACATTAATTTTCTAACGTTGATATTAGATTTTAAAAGAAAAAATTGGCATCAACGAAAATAATATTGCAGAACTAGAACTTGAAGCACTCCAGCAAGATGATGTCACATCATTGAAATGATGATTCATGGAGACTGGCTGCCTTCTATAGTTGAATTTGAAATTTGGGCACTTCGTGCCTTTGAGACAGAGAGGCATTTTCTGGAGTAAACAGCTTGCGCAAAATGAATAGCATACAAGAGAGAGAATTTTTTGTACCAAAATAATATTTTACCAGCAACTTAGACTCAACAGATTTGATTAGTAAAAATGATCAAAGTTAAAAGTATTGTAGTTTTGTTGAGTCTACTACAGTGAGTTTTTATACAATTTAGTTAAATTTTGGCCAAAATAACTCAATTATTTATATCCTTTCCTTTCCCCCACGACATTCCTTCCTCAATCCTTGGCAAACAAAACAGCAAGCCTCCCACACGTCTCAGCTCTTGCCTTGTCTTAAACCACAGTAAAGCCACCGTTAAACACAAGCAAATAAGCCAAAACCATGGAGACCAGCAGCATATGACGCCCATCACAAACCGCAATAGACCTTTCACCTTTTCTCCACATAGCACATATTCTATGCAAACCGACGTCCAAAACTCCCAAACTACCACAACCAATGGGAAAGAAGCGTTGCAAACGCACGACAGCCCCACATGAAAGCTTTCTTCACCATGAAACCAATGTTAGCCACCCTATCTCCTCTAAGCCCAAAGGGTAACAAAGACCACCAAAAGTGATCTGTCTTATGCACGATATCCCCCATGCCACACTCCCTCTGCCATGGACAATCAAGAGCAAGCCGACGTCGCCTCAGCCACCATCTCCATCATGCCCTGCCTTCTTTCACATGGTGTCCTCTGTGTTTCTTTTGGTAAGCTATGCCGCACAGCCCTCTGTTTCTAGAATAAATATATGCTACTTTAAACTGCTTTTAGGTCCTCAGCTTGTCAAAAGGGTATAAACATATGTTAGTATAATTAGAAAGATTGCCCCAATGTTGTAATTCTTTTCTCTCTGAGATTTCAAGATCGAGCCTTCCCACGTTTTCAGTAGGTGGAGGGGGTTCAGAGCTTAGGTTCCGACCACCTCCTCCCCTAGCCAATCCCAGAGGCTTTTTTATTTTTTATGCTTTTCTGTTTACTTTTTTACCCTAGGTTTTTCCTTTGTTTTCTCTCCTTAGCATCGATCCTAGCCGATCTATTACTTTCCGGCACCCTTCGACCAACACGAGACGCCGGTTCAACCTCTCTGGTTGCCGATCTTTATGTTTGTAGAAGAAAAACGCGCTTCTGCTCAGCGCATTCGATGCACGCGCGGCCCCTGATGTGCGGGTTTTTCCATCACAGTCATGTCCTACAATGGCATTGGCCCACGCGCGGCCCCACCTGCTTTAGAGGCCTCAGGTCATTCAGATCTGCTCGTCTGTACACCTTTTCAGGTAGCGCGTGTCCTGCACGTGCCGCCACCGCCTGTGCTGACCCATCGCCGGCGACTTGGCTTAGATTCTGGCTGCTACCTTATGTTACCGCTTTCCCTAACCAGTAATCTTGTAAGAGGGATCGTGGACCTCTCCAAAAATCATCTCCAGACAATATGTAACAGTTCACCCGCCACCTTCACCACTTCCCGCGAAGGTTCCACCATCTCCAGCGGTGGTTCCATCGTTCACTTTTTTGCGAACATATTTCCGTCTTTCTATAAGACGGCGTCCCTTCATAAGACATGGGTAGGGACCAAGAAATTGGTCCCAAATAAACCCGATCACCACTTTGTACTGTTTTCTATTGTTTTTTTAGGTAATTTTTGGAGAACCACACCCCCTCCTCATGTATCACTTTTTTTAGTTTAATGAAATTAACTTGCTTAAGGAAAAAAATATATATATATAGAAAGATTGCCATCTTGTAAAAGCTTTGAACTCTTTCAAGTGTTATGACAAAAATGACCTTGACCTTTTTAGATGGGGTGAATTCGCCTGGGCTTTTGTTATTGATGGGCTTATTCCAATTTTAACTTGAACTGGGCTTAGATGAATTATTTCAGAAACTTTTTACAGAAACTTTATTTTCTCCTACAAAAATTAACTGAGGATTTAAATTATATTATCTATTATTAAATTTTTACAATTTATATTTTAGTATTAAATAGTAAGTGAAAATTTTATTTCAAACGTTTAAGTATGATTATGTCTATTTTATTAAACAAAATTCTGCTATTTATTTTAACAAATTTTGTTACAATTATGTTACTAAGTTTTGAATTAAAAATAAATAAATGTGTTAAGAATTTAAATGATATTATTATTTATTAGATTTCTTGTAAAAGCGAATAATTATGTTAATGCTAAGAAAAATTTAACTTGTTATGAATTAAGGCTTCCATGACTTTATTTTAACAACTTGTATAAAGCCTAATTATTCTACTAAACTATGATCTAAAGTGAGAATATGTTATTAAAATTTAATTTATTATATGATATTAGTATTTAATGACTTTGTATGAAACATAATATTTATTAAATTATTCTTCTTGATAGGTAATTAATTAAGTAGAATAATACAACAAGTTTGCTAAAAATATTAGTGACGATTTGGAATTTGTATAGGTAACGAGTTATGAAGTGAAATTCAGGAAGCAGAGCAACGATATAAGTAGTTTGATAATAAATTATGATTAACATATGTTAGTTAGTTTAGATAGATTATCATTAAAGTCTATTGTGATACCTCATATAACAAGTGATGGCAAATGTTGTATGGAATCTCATATTACTTAGGAATGAGAAGTCATTGCTCTTTATAAGGTTTTAATAGTGTTCCAATTGTATCAGTAACTAGTCATTTTGGAGTATAGGCTATATGCTTTGAGTCTTCCATTGGGATGTTAAAAATGGTAGCAAAGTCTATCCCAACCAAAAATGTGAGACTTGAGCCATGACACCTACGATGGACGAACCCGACGAGAATGTTGGGAGTTTAAGGGGGGAGATTGTGACACCCTATATGATAAGTGAGGGTAGCTGGTGTATAAAATCCTGCATTACTTGGGAATGAGAAGTTATTGCCCTTTATAACGTTCTAATGAGGCACAATTTTATCATTGACTAGTCCTTTTTGAAGTATAGGTTATGTAATTTGAGCCTTCCATTGGGGCGTTATAAATGCCCTGGTTGAATTAAGCAGATTTTGGTGTTTATGTTCCACAATAGACTTTCGTTGAAGAGTCTCAACACAAGGTTTGATGAATGATGCCTTTAGGGCTAAAAATTTATGCCATCCAAAGTTTTGTCACTTCTAACACAATGAATCTTTTATGAAATTATGTGGCTACCATGTCATAAAAGGAGATAAAAACTGATTTGACATCTAATTTAGATTTTAGAAGATAAACCCAAGTTGATCGAGAATGATCATCTATGAGAATAACTTATGGCCGGTCGGTCTACTATCCTCTAAATAACAGCCCTCCAACTAGTGAGTGCCAAGTAGGCCTTCTATATCAGCTCTCATGTGTCTGCACAGCAGAGGATAAAGAAATAAAAAGGCTTCACCCTCTCCAGTAACCCTTCCCCTCTCCTCCCTCTCCAGAAATCTCGAGAGCCCCCCTCCCCTTACATGGAAACAAAAAACTCCATTTCCAGGACCAGAACCTCGAAGCCCCCCCTCACTCTCTCCTAGGACCATTTGAGACAGGTTCTTTCTCTTTCCCAACCCACAAACACCACGAAAAATAGTGTATAGAGACCGTCATAGTTTAAGTCCAGCAATCGTTAGAAAGTATTTTCTTTTATAAATTAAGGAGCTCTTTGATGACAAAGATTTGCTAAAAAATAAGGAGAAATAACAAACAATTGGGAATAATTAGAAGTGGTGCCTGCATGTTACAATAACCACTCCGTTAGGCAAAGATCAAATTCCTCGGTAGAGAGATAAAACCCATCAATCTCTATTATCAATTTCAAAAAGGCTAAAGCTTCACAAAATCAAAAGCATAATTAAATGGATGCAAAAGTTTCCATCGTTTTGGGCGAGAATACCAACGGGAATGATAGACTTTGCATTAAGCTAAATATTTCCAAAGGCTGAGTCGGACCCAGTTGTTTGATTATGAACATGAACACAAATACCCTTTTTGCAGCTGCAAAATGTTTCCCTAGCATCAAGGCTGACCCTTTTGATCATGAGCGAGTAGAAGAACAAGCTTCTGCACTTGCAAAAGAATCCTCTTGCATCTGCAACATTTGCAATAAGGTCTTTGGTTCTGGTAAAGCCCTCGATTGTCAAATAGCAGAATTGCAAGAGTAAGTCAAAGTAGTGTTGGAAGAAAATAAAGAAGAGACAACATTAGAATAAGATTGAATAAGTTCACTTGAACAATTTTGAATCTGAGATAAGATATTATAAGAAACATTAGCAGCTTGATGAACAGGTTCATTAAAACGAAGGTGGAGATGGAAGTTTTTTTTATTATCTTATTGAGTCATAGATATAGTCAAAGCTAGGGGTGATACCCGCATAGTGCAGGGCGGGGGGTACCCTCCCCCCCACCCCACACTGCACCATGCGGGGGTTGGGGTTTTTCCCCCACCCCCTGCCCCAATGCCGAGGGGCAGGGAAAAAAAACCTCATCTGCCCCGCCCCTCGCCTAGGCCAACACATTGTGTTTAAAAAAAATTGGTTCAAAAATATTTTTTAAGACCCAAATTATAATATAATTTAAATAATAAATTAAAATTTATAAATATAAAAAGAACTTAAATTCATTAGAGTTAGATTTTAAGTCTCACATTGCTTAAGGATGACTATTATATTGCATTAGCCTTCTATATAAAGGTTGGCCTAAGAGACCAAGGCAATCCAATGATTTGAATACAATTTTAAGTCTTTAATAAATTATATATATCTATATACAATATATTTATTTATATATATAAATAAATAAAAATTATATATGTGGAGCGGAGCGAAGAGGGGGGCGGGGCCCTGCTGGGGTCATCCTGCCCCCCGCCCCCACTAGGCCTTATCCATGTGGGGCGGGGCCCCACTGCCCACCCCTAGTTAGAGCCAAATTTGTTGTCTGACCAACTCAAACTCGGCATTAACATTTGCCTCCAACTTATTATATCTCTAACTCCGATATTAATATACATAGGTTATAAAAATTTGTACTATCATGTATATATTGATCATATATACTCATATCAAGAGTCTAGAACTTATGTAATTATATTCAATACTATACTAGTATATGTTAATTATAATAGAATAATATATTTGTACTATAATATAGATAGGCTAATAGTCTAGTATATGTACACATCATAGTATTACTATTATACATAGTTAAGTATAGAAATAATGAGCTTGAGTAGTTAATTAATAGTCTAGTATAATAACATATAAAATTTTTTAATTTTTTTCTTTTAATTATTTTTTAAATATCTTTAAATATTAAAAAATAAAAAAATTATTAATTCACTAATAGTCACTTTCTTAATGACATTAAGTTAAAAAAAATGGTCAGTTTTTTCAATAAGCTTCCTCAGTAAGTAGCATTTTCCGTTTCACTGTTTGCGAAGGAAACTGTCGAGAATATCGAAACATTTTTTTGGCAATAAAATCGAATTGTTTGTCAAGAATCTACGTATTGGAATGAAAGGTTCAAGGAAGCAACGTGCAATATAGAGAATGAACTTTTCGCCTCTCTTGATTTCAGGATTTCTATTTCAGTCGCTTCGTCTGCGCTCCACTACTGGACTGTATGGCTGTGTTTACATGATAAATCCAACTCAATTATCTTAAACTAATTATTAATTTTTTTTATTTCTTATAAAAAAATTAAATTTATCTCAACTTACTTTATACATTTCAACCTATAAAATTAAACTCATCTCAATTTAGAAAAGTATAATTCATTTTAATGGAATTTATAAAATTTTATTATTCACAATTTAATTCAACTCATCTCAATATCCAAACGTAGAGTAAGTAGTTGATAAGAGATGGGGAGTGAGTTTTTTGTACTTGATTAGTTAGATATAAAAAGGAACCTTGGCGCCGAATCGCCACTTGCATTGCATTGCATTGCATGTCTTCTACCTCTGTACTTCGTTAAAGAAACGAGTTTTTTTTTTTGGCCATTTCTTTCATCGGGATTAATATATTATTCTTCGTCTTGTGTGCGTAGTCTTTCCCTTCCATTCTCTCTGTTTCTCAACACACTCTGTACATCAATGCATACCTCTTAAATATCTCACCCATCTTCCTTCCCCTTATTCTTTTCAGAAATGAATGGGGAATGAGCGGACACTTCAGCCCCCAACAGAAACAACGGAAGATCATTTCAGGAACTGGAGACAGCGTAAACCAGTCTCGAAACCAGAAGATTAAAAACAGAGGAGGTTGATCAGGCCGGAAATTTAACCAATTCTCAGGTCTCTTTCAAAAACTTGGAAGATTATACATACTAATCTGGAACCCAAAGTGAAATAAACACCAGAAAAATCATTTAATGTTGACATTTTGTACTAAGAAATAGTTGAAAATTTTTATCCTTTAAATTTCATTAAACAAGAAAAAATTTATTTGAGACCTCAATTGTAATATTATGTACTGAATGTGTTACCAAAATATCCAAATTTTACATGAAACTTGTATAAACTAGCTTAGATATAGAATGAAAGATGAGTTTATGAAAAATCACCTGTTAATTTTTATTGAGAACAAATTTTTTAAAAAATTTCTTTACAAAAACGATAATGGATGAATATTATTTATTGCATGAAAGACGACTATCCTAACAAATCTAAAGGAGAAGTTCGAGCTGCTGGTGCAAAATAGTTGATGTTGTAGGTTTTAAGATGGAGTGTTCATATTTCTAGCTAGCTTACGTCCAAGCTGTTGTACGTAGCTCAGCCGATTTCTATGTATTTATCGTATACAGTCTCTAGCATTTCTATGTTTTGAACTGGTTTTCACATACCTTAATGCTGCTCATGTATTTATCCAAATCATTGTTTGCATGAAATTGTTCCGAATTGATCTGTTGGCAGGAGCCCAAGTATGTATACGGATGTTGATATATATATAGAAGCTTGGCAAGATCCTCCACGAAGTCGTCGTTGGAGGTCTATATGCCCCGTGGGAAAATTGATTTTGTATCAAAAAGTTTGGAGAAATATTGTTATGAAATCACTTAAAATGTGTCACAATAGTAAGTATGATTGAGAATAATAACATTACTCAATTATTAATTGCAAGTTAAAAAGTTTTGGACTTTAATGGAGCCAATCTTTGAGTTTAGCCTCAGCTTGTCCATCAATGTGGCTGCCATTAGCAACTCTTGTAAAATATGTGACAACTATTCTCTCTTGATCTACTACTTTTTACATATCATTCATTTGAATTTGAATATGATAAGTTAATTAAAAAATTATGTTATTGTGATTTAAATACCTTACGTTTATTTGATAGATTGACTTTAGGACTGTTCATTTGGGTTGGAATTTTTTTCAGCCCAGTCTAGAACTCAGAATACTAGATTTCGGGCCGGAACCCGGGTTGCAAAATCCGGGTACACCCAGTCTAGATATCAAATTTACTGTTAGAATCATAATATTGTGACATATGGCCAAAGACTTTTCAAACTGTTGGATTTTTAACGTATTTTTTAGTATTAGGTTTGCCATTTTAGTATCATTGATTGATAAATGGCCAGGAACTCATTGCAGGTAGCAAATATGAGTTTGTTGTTTACTTTTTAATTCCATAGGTCCTTCCCGTTTTCGACATTAGATCCATAGATCAGAATCCAGATGCCCTGAAGTTTTTCGAGAATTTTTCTAAGGGTATTTCTTTCATAATGAAATGCATCCAGTTTACTACAATCATTGCAATGAGTTCCTAGCCATTTATCAGTCAATGACACTAAAATGGCAAAGCTAGTACTGAAAAATACATTAAAAATCCAACATTTGAAAAGTTTTTGGCCATATGTCACAATATTATGATTGTAATGAAACGAGGAAAAAAAAATATGGTTTAACCCGGATCCTGAGTTTAAAATTCGAATTTATCCGAGTTTTAACTAGAGTTTGAAACCCGAGTTTTTATCCGAGTATACCTGAGTTTCCGGGCCGAAACCCGGACGAACAGTCATGATTGACTTGACAAAATCAGTTTGACAACAAAAATGTATACCAAAATAAAATACTGGAATACACATATAATGTGCATAATTAAGTTATTTAAATATTGTCACTTGATGGGAAGTCCCCAAACATTTGAGTTTGCACAATCTTCACCTTTTGTATCAAACATCTTAATGAAAACATATTATACATATATTGACCTATATGATATACTAAATATATATCTAAAATATGAAATAATGTAATCTATAATATATAAATTTGGAGTGTATAGGAACCGATCAAACCGACCACTAGAGTCAGGAGCCGGTGGAGAATCGATCAAACGGCGGCAGAAATTTGGTGAAATTGCGTCGGCTAGTTCGATTCCGATTTGAACCAGGTTCAAACCACCAAACTGGCCGATATAATATATATATATATATTATACATATTTTTTAAGTAAAACGACGCATTTTATATGTACCATTTAAAAAATATATATAATATAAAATCAAACCAAATGGCATTGTTTTGAATTAGGGTTTGAATTCTCCTGGCACCTCCCTCTTCTTCTACTGATCTCATTTCTCTCTTCACTTTATCACTCCTCTCTAACTCTCACTCAGCGGCAAAACATCTCTCTCTCATCGCACCACACGGTTCACATCTCTCTCTCATCACGATGCGGATATGGCTAGGGCTGCAAACAGTCCGGTCTAGTCCGGTTCGGTCTGGTCCAGCGATGGACCGAATTTTCGGTCCATCATTTTTCCGGATCGGACTCGACTGAACACCCAAAGGGATCGGACCGGACCGATAGACCAGTCGGTCCGGCCTTTTTTTATTATTTTTTAAATAATTAATAAAAAATTTATTTAAAATACTAAATTAAATTAAGTGACTTATTAATGTGGATTATGTAACAAACTCAATAAAAAAATATTTTATATAGTCAATGATAATAAATTAGATGAAAATTATATTATTAATTTATATAATTACTATATAATTAACTAATTGATATAATATATTTATTAATTCATAGAATATTAACAAGTGTTAATAGCATATTTAAAATTTTATATTGTTAATAGTAATAGGTTAGATGAAGTTATATATAAAATATTGTTAATTTATAGAATATTAACAAGTATTAATAATATATTTAAAAATTTATATTATTAATTGTACAATTATTATATATAAAATATATATAAAAAAATATTTTTTTTTTAATTTTTCATTTAATCCGGTCCGATCCGAAAAAATCATGGACCGTGGACCAAACCGAATGTTTTCGGTCCTCTAAAATATAGACCAGACCGGTTCGGTCCTCTATGAAACCAAACCGTAGCTGTTGGTTTGCACCCCTAATATAAACCATACTAATGAAACGAGAACTATTATTACCGTCATTTTATTTATTATCTTTAATATAATATTAAATTATTAGAAATTTATTTATAATTTTATATTAAGAAATAATAAAACAATAATATTAAAAAATAATCACACAGTATATGACGTGTCAGAGAATCTGTCCGCCATGTCAGCACGGCAACTAAACGCTCGCGCGTGAATCTCGCTATTGAATTTCTGCCATCGGTAGTCCCCTCCAAAAGCCTTCCATAAGACACACCCTCTCTGTCTCCCTCCCTCTGTCGTTTGTGTATATATAAGCTTATAGTTTAGAGCGAGACTTTGACCTTTGATCCGATTTGCACATTTATCAAATCTAAGATCTCTGGTGCGATTTGTTTTTCTTCCCAGAAAATGCACTGTTAGCAGTTGTATTCCTGTAACTCTCTTTCTCTGAGGTTTGATCTCTTTTAATTTGCATGTCAAATTCTATCTGCTTTCGCTAAGCTTTCCTGCATTTTCATTCGGCTTTCTTTCCCATCATACAAACATACAATTCTCTATCTTCTATCAATCTAATATCACTGGAAACGGATTAAACAGAGTAAATTAACTTTTTTGATCCATTTTCATGGCTTCCCAGCCACAGATTCTATCAACTTTAATTCGATTTTTTTTTTTTTTTCAATTCAAAGGTTAAGTTCTGGGTTTGAGTTCGAATCAATCTTGAGAACCCTACAATTACTTCATCGGTTTTTGTAGCCGAAATGTTTTCTTTTTCTTTGTTCATCAATGGTTTGCTTGTTCTATTTTTAACAATATCGTTTTGAAAACCAGAACAGCGAAATCCGAGTTCCGAAATGGCCGAACAACCGCAAAAACCGGTACTCCAAAAACCGCCAGGATACCGGGACCCGAGTCGCCCGATCCAACCAGGCCCGAGACCGCCGCCCCGCAAACCGGCCTTCCCGCCATCTTTCACACCGAAGAAGAGGCGCAGAAGCTGTTGTCGTGCATGCTGCTGCTTCCTCTTCGTCTTCGTTCTCGTCCTCCTCCTCGTCGTCGCCGTCGCCTTTGGCCTCTTCTACCTCTGGTTTCAACCGAGACTCCCAGTTTTCCACCTGCAGTCTTTCCGGATCCCACGGTTCACCGTCACCACCAAAGCCGACGGCACCTACCTCGACGCGCATACGGTGACGAGGGTCGAGGTGAAGAACCCGAACGGGAAGCTGTCGTTGTTCTACAAGCAGAGTACCGTCGCGGTGACTTTTTCTGCGGGTCACGATGAGGACACGGAGGTGGGGTCGGAAGACGTGCCGGAGTTCACTCAGGGGATGACGAACATAACGAGCATGAAGGTGGAGACAGGGGTGAAGAACCAGCTGGTGGATGATGGAGAGGGAAGGAAGCTCAAGGCTCGGTTCCAGAACAAGGAATTGGTGGTGAACGTGGAGGTTCGGAGTGGGGTGGGATTCTATGTGGATGGGCTTAGGATAGGGCCCTTGGCAGTGAAGGTTTTGTGTGGTGGTGTGAGCTTGAAGGTGCTCGAGACTGGAGACATGCCTAAATGTACCGTCACAATTCTCAAATGGTAAGATTATTTCCAATCATATACACATAAACCCAAAAAATCCTTAGAACCTCGTTCATATCTTATTTATTGTTAGTTTTTCACCCATTATTTAAGTATTTCCGATCATAAACCAATCTTCTGAGGTTAGGAATGTCATGCTTACAATGATGACTCTGAGATTTCGGTTCCAAATTTTCTTTCTCATGCATTGTGCATAAAGATTGGAATGCAAACAAATTTCAAATGCTTTTGGACTTGGGAACGAGGCGGCTGCTGCTCTCTACTATTTAAAATATTTCATCTCATCTCATCTAAATTGTATATCTAAATCCGGCCTCATACTTTATGATAGTGCCCATCAGCTTTTTACATAGCCAATTCCCAGATCAGCTAAAAGCTTTGATCTTGTTAAATGAACTATTTTAATGGCCATTGACTGAAAATATTTGTCCTGTTTCCGTACAGGCTGATTAACTCTTTGCATTGCTTATGATTAATGAAAGTTTCCTCCTCCTGAGAGAAAAAATAAAGCTTTTCAGCCCCATGATTGGGTTTTTCTTTACACTAAAGAGCTTTAATTACAAGTGCCATTAATGTATAGTGAGTTATGCGTTTTCGAAGGTTGACCAATACTCTGATTGAGATTGCTGCTTTGACTGCAGGGTAAACATATCTTGATAAGGTTGTCAGGTTCGAAGATGGCTGCTGGTGGAAGATGTGATATTGCTTATTGTTTAGGCAATTTTCTGCAAACAACATGCACAGGAACGTAACCAGTGTGATCAGTTTTATATTTAAAGTAAACCATGATATACAATATTCTTTACTTGGGAAAGAGAAAAGGGTGATTGGAAGGTATATATACAATAGTACTCTGACTGGTGTCCATCCCTAAGCTTTGGATCCTTCTTATGTATAATGGGAATCACATAATTATATGATATATATATATATATATGGGGTTGAATTTATATAAATATATCATCATGTTCTTCTTTTCCTTCTTGTTTTTATTTTATTAATTAAATCAGATATGGTTGTGGTTGTGCTGTGGGGTAGGGAGGAAGTTGGGGTCTTGGATTCCTGATGGAACTGCCAGGCTGCCATTACTTTGTAAGAAACAAATGCATAAAAAACGTGGAAAGTGAAATAAGGTGTAACATCTTTTATTTGCATTCATCTTGTTTCTTTTTCAGAGAATAAGGTGCAACATATCATTCCTTTTGGTAAGCTAGGTAAAAGCGGATGGAAGACAACTTGCGGTTCACTAAAAGAATGGCTGCCTAGCAAAGAAAGGTTAGCCAGAAAGGGATATGATATCTGCATTAATATTTTGCAGACGCACAAAAATTTTCTTGTGAAAAATATCCTTCTCCAAACAAAAATTCCGAAGAATGAGATGATGATCATGATATGCTTTTACTTCATGCCATTTTTATATATAACGAAAAATATCTATTTATAGGTCTTTTTCTTGGCATATACTCAACACCCTATGCTAGGCTCTGCCCTTCTCATTTGGTGTTTTAACCTCTCGAATGTGGTTGGCACACAACCCATTTTCAGGTTTGAAGACTGGTCCAAGTCTGAAAATGAGAGCTTAAACGTAGCTTTTTGTAGCTGAAACAGATGATTACTAATTTGCACTTTCCTCTTGCAACCAACTAGTGATCATAACTTAATAGGTATTTTGTAGTGATAGAAATAGGAATTTATCTTTGGAGGTTGAATCAAACAATTGGGAATAGAAATTAGGTACTTCCTAACATTTCTATGTTTGGATAGTGAGATGAAATGACATGGTTTTAAATAAAAAATTAAAAATTAAATAAAATATTATTAGAATATTACTTTTTCCATATTATTATTGTTTTGATATTTGAAAATGTTGAATTGTTTATTATATTTTAAGTGAAAATTTAAAAATATTATAATAATGAGATAAGATGAAACTGTTTCGGTAACGAAACAGCTTAAAAAGAAAAACACTACTCTTTATCAAAATGGGATTTTAGGCAGGTAAAAAGCGTCACTCTTCCTAAAATTGGCTGATCATGTACTTGGTGAGATACTCCTTCTAGCTCAATCTAGTTCAAATCATCTCTAATTTTTAAAAGGGATTTATATGCATCAGTCACTATTTACTCTCACACTCTACACCTATAGTTTTTTTATAGGGTGTGAGATATTTTTCATAAGGTATGAAGGTATTTTTTATAAGATGTAGGATATATAAAGTGATAAATAATGACTGATGAGAAGAATTTTTCTTTCTAAAAGCTCTTCTCAAATTTTGCAAGTCACTCATGGATTATTTTAAGACTTTCAAAAGAGTATTGAGTTACATTTTGATAATTGAGTGAGTTGAAAAGTAAAATATATTAAAAAATTATTTTGCGTTGTTTTTGTTTATACTTTATTAATATTAATAGATTAGAGTTTATTTTCAATGTTTAAAAAATTAATATACAGCTTCCTCAAGATATAGGAGTTTGATGAATCTTAGCATTTTGGCAAGCAAAACAAATGCCTAAGCTTTATACACAATAATTTTGGTTAGCTTGATTGATTGACAAGTGACAACTAATATGGGAAAGTTTTCAAGTGATTTGGTTGACTTTCATCCCCTCAACAAAATGAATTGCTACTTATCCTCTTGAAAAATTGACATAGCAACCAGTTTCAACAAAAGGAGAATCTATTGTCGTTAATAGTACTATGGTAGATTCAAAGGTGAGAGTTACGATAACATGTTAATGTAAAAATAATATATTGGTATGTTCTTACCAGAAAACTTATTCTAACTGAGTTGTAAATAAAATATGTTGGGCAGAATCCAAGTTGAATTTAAAACAAAAATTACAAAGACAGTAAGTAGTTTGCTAGATCTTATGGGACCAATTACCAGTGTTGTTAATACCGCACCGTACCATACCGACTGGTACGGCCGGTATTTTCCATACTGGTTACTGGGCTGGTACAGGTACTATATGTATTTCGTACTGGTCGAAATACCGGCCGTACCAGCCTATATTTCGGCCTGTACCGGCTTATATTTTGGCTTCAGTTTTTTTTTTTTCAAACTACAAGTTCATTTTTTGACCCACAATTTAAACTAGACTATTTATAATTTATATATATGTATTTATATATAATTTATTCATATATAGATTATTATTTTGAAATATAATTTATATATATATAATTTATTCATATATTGACTATCCCGAAACGGTACACGAAATGATATCGGTATCGAAATATTTCGTTTCAGTAACTTGATCGGTAAAGCATTCGGTACGGTTTTCAAAACATTGCCAATTACCCAATGAATTTAAAATGGCTATAAATTTTTATTTCAACATTCGAGTAATTAAGGAAAAGTTAGTGGAGATGAAAAGTTAAATCAGAGTTCTAAAACTTCAAGTTTTATCAAAATCTTTAAATTTCAATTTTTGTTATGTCTTAACAATTTGGCAATGAACTTCGCTAGATCCGAGTGAGGCCGGCCTCTTGATTAAATGAATTATGGTAGCCTCGCGTGAGACATCTCAGTCATGCAATCCAAACTATACCTTTGAGTTAACCATACCATTTTATTTATTTATTTTTATGAAATAACCAGACCAATTATTCAAGCCTCATAATGCACGATTTTTGGAGAGGACTTTGGGCGTTATTTTAGAACAAAAATTTGGCTATATATATGTAACACCCCCAAATGGACTCTAGTTGGAGGTGTTATATCTATAGAGGTAAATTCTCTTTAAATGATTTTAATGTGTAATCATGTTTTTTAAAATCTTTTCTTTTCTAAGACAAAACACAACGTAAGTTATCATATTAATATATATTTTGGTTATGAAAAATTCTATACACCATATCACAGTTAAATCACTGTCCAATCAAAAGCCTGTGACTTAGTTGGCATAACCCTGAGCATACGATCGAGCTCAACATTCTAAATCGTTAAAGCATAAATCCAAGCATTAGAACTTATTGACACAATAGCTGAAAAAAAAATGGCTCTCCTCCGAATTTATAGCTTTTCTTTAGGCTATTTCAAGAACAAAATAGAGAAATAATGTTAAATAGTTGATATATTATATATTCAAAATTGGATATTGTTTGGGCTCATTTTAGTTGGGCCGAAATAAACAGTTCGGCCTTTAACAAAAAAGCGGCCCATTTTGCACAAGTTCAGACCTATTGAACCAACCTAACAGATAGATAACTGTTCGGTCTAGAGGTACCCGCCTGTCAGTCAGTCGAAAAAGAACCCTTCAGACCAACAGACTAGTCATTCTTTTATGGCCTTGACGAACGCAAGCCAATTATCTAGATCTCCAAATTTAGTAAATAAGGTACGCTTGGGATCGTCTTGACCTCTAATATTTTATAACAAAAAAAATGTCATAATGGATCGAATATTCACTTATATATTCATATATAGAATGTTTTATTAAAATCCGAGTCCTGTCTTATCAATAATAGATTAAGTGATCAATCGTTGTTTTGAATTGGTTAAACTATTTTAAGTCGAAGGTTTGCCACATTGGATGTCAAAGCTTCATACTTTCTCACGTTGAGTTTGAGGGATAGCTAAGCTTAAATAAAATTTTTTAATTTTTTCATATAATCATTCACTAATCATTATAAAAATAAAACACAAAAAATAATTCAATTTTATCAAATCCCAAAATAAAATTAATATTAAAAAATTATATTCTAACAATATTTTAATTTTATAATATTTTTATTCAAAATTCTCTCTCATTTCCAAAACTACATAAAATATCATAACTAAAATCATTTCACTATTATTTATAAACTATTTCATTATTATTTACAGATTGATCATCTAATGTTAATCCCCAAGCATCCCCTGAGGCCTGATTTGTGAAAACAAACCACCTCATCTCAACAAATATTTTTCAATTTTAAATTTTTAAATTTTTTATCTAATCACTATATAATTATTACAACTTTTTCAAACTTTTAAATAAAACACAAAAAACAATTCAACTATTTTTTTAAATCTCAAAATAAAAATTATATTCTAATAACATTTAAACATTATAATATTTGTATTATACTTTCGTTTCATCTATGTAACCAAACGAGAACTTAAATTTGTGGAGATTTTCGTGATATTGAAAGTCCCGTTTGAATGTTGAGTTAAATTCTTTATGAATAACAGTGAGTTGAGATGGCAGAATGAATTTTGTGGGGCTCACCTAAGAAAGAGGTATTTAGATGTTAAGATGAGTTTCAATGTATTTATAAGATGTTAAAAAAGGTTATGGATCCCATATATAAAGAGATTTTTAGTTGAGTGATGTTTAACGATATAAGAGTTGAGCATTTGAATATTAAATTTAGCTTAAAATTATATTGAACTAAGTTGATCTTAATACATTCCAACATCCAAACGGGCTAAGTTTACCATCGATCATGGGCTGTTTATATATAAGACAATTCACTTCCACTAAGTTAATGGGCTTTTTCAATGATCGCTAGGTCGAATGCCCATGATTGGTCTAGGGAGGATTTTGCAATTTTCTTGTTTTCCACCTAAATCTACTTTCACGGAGTCCCTGCAAAGCACAATAGCCAGGTTTAGCACTTAAAAAAATTAGAGTACCAATCCCTTACTAATTCTATTGTCCTAGTAATATGGTTTTATTAGTGCAACGCCTTAAGGGAAGTTCTAGTTTTATTTGGGCCCATTCGTTAATAAGATTAGCCAATAGTAGACTTGAAACTAAGAAACTCTATTAAAATCATTATAAAGAATTATAATTTCTTATTCTTAAATAATGTGAGATTTTATACACTATTTATATTCAGGAAATACTCTAATCATAAAGTGATTACACAAAAGCAATCCAACAAACTGACATGATTTGACGTGATTCGTCAAATTGTAAAATTACTTTTATTATAAAATAGATCTAACGGATAAAATGAAGCCATATCAGTTTGTATGATTATTTTTGTGTAATTCATTTGTAGATGTAGCAGTCCTCTTTATATTCACCTATCAGTATGAAATATCACAATTAGGACTTTTTATGAGAATTAAGTGCACATTTATAGATCTTTTATAGACAAAAACCTTCTCAAGATAAAGGATAAACTTGATGTTGGAACTATCATGGAGGTTGAAGATAGACTGCATTCTTCTTCTTCTTTTCAAATACTTGTTTTTATATGTAAATATTCGAATTGAAGTACACCATGAAGATTGATAACTCAAGGTTCAGTCTCTTGCTAAAAGAAACATCATTTAGCTTTGCAAACTAGTTGCATTTTTATTCCCAATGAATGAAAATTATCGAAATATATATGTATCTAAAATGAAATATATGGTTATAAAACCCACTTGTTTGAAAGCTCATCTGATGCCCCAAAATTCATGATAAATTGCAAGTATCCAAGTCAGCCTAGTTGTTTGGGAGAGAAATCTCATCTCACCTAATCTCAAATTTTTTCATAATCTTCTCGTCAAATATCACTCAAATAAAAACATGACTTAAATTTGAAATTCTCAGTTTTTTCATCTAAATTTGAAATATTATTTATTATTATTATTATTGTTTTGAGATTTGAAAATTTTAAATTGTTTATTATATTTTATATGAAAATTTGAAAAAGTTGTAGAAATTCTCAATTTTTTCATATAAATTTGAAATATTATTTTTTTAATATATATTATTATTGTTTTGAGGTTTGAAATTTTTGAATTGTTTATTATATTTTGTATGAGAATTTGAAAAAATTATAATGATGAAATGAAATATGACGTATTTTAAATTATTGAATATTTAAAAGGAATATGGCTAGTGATTCTTTAAATATATTCACATAAAAAAATATCTATTTTTTCAAAATATGTCATATAAAATATGTGATTATATGACATATTTTAACTTTAATTTTTTTGAAATAAAATTATTTATCTAAATCTTAATATATTGATATATTTAAAAAAAATTAATTTTCCAGGTGTCAATCTTACAAATTGCCACATGTTTTCCATTAATTTATATGGGCATAAGTACTGAGGGATGGGTCAAATATGAAATTTGGCATAGCATATGAAATCAATTAAATAATTGATTAATATAACTGATTAATTAAATAATTTAATTAATTAGTTAAAAAAAGCACTTCTCTGAAAAGCTCTCTCCCAGAGCTCTATCATCTCTTAAAGATCCTCCCACCTCCGTGCAGAGTGGAGCTTTGGCTCCTAGAATTCTCTGGTCCTTTTCGAAGTTGTTTGGTGGTATTTTTTTTTAAGATTTTTTTTCTTATGTTTCTATTATAGCATGGAAATGGACTAATCTACTACTTTTCAGCAATCTACAACTGTTATGTGCCGTGCCACAAGACTCTTCCGTTGTCGATCTTTCGACTTCTAGAGGAATATCGTCCATATGAGTGACATGTGAGTCTTACGTGCGGCCTAAGCCGTGCGTGAGATCTACGTGCTACTGCACCACAACATGCTTTTTGCCACCATGAGTTGCAATAGTGGGATTGGTGACCTTGTATCTTGTAGATCTGACCAACCTATTCTCCCCATTAGTGGCACGTGATCCCCATGCGCTTTCATAGTCACTGATGGTTGTTTACTGGTGAATCAAACCATCTACTGGTTACTATGTTCCTATGTTTCCGTTCCTCCTAACCAAAGATCACGAGAAAGAGGAAGTGAGAGTTTCCTTCAACCAAATTGGACTAGCAAAGTGCAACAAAAAATAATCTACTACGACTTTTGGTCGCAGTATTGCAATCCAATCTTTAGATTACAAATAAACTGCTTTAGCGGCTTCTCCTTGTGAGAAATGAGTGGGAGCTAAATCATTGGCTCCATATCTCTATTTTTTTTTTATCGTGTTGTATTAGTTGATTTGAGATGATTGTTGGTGCCTCCCACCCAGTGTTTTTAATCTTGAACCGTTCCGGCCGGTACGATCAATATTTGTTGTACCGGTCCAGTTACCGGTCACTGGACTGGTACATGTATCATATATGTTTCATACTGGCTCAAATACCGATCGTACCGGCCTGTATTTCGGCCTGTACAGGCCGAGATTTCGACCTTTATTTATTTATTTTATTTTTTTAAACTACAAGTTTTTTTTTTATCCCCAATTCAGATTAGGCTATTTATAATTTATATATATATTTATATATAATTTATTCATATATAGACTATTATTTTAGAATATAATTTATATATATAATTTATTCATATATCGACTATCCCAAAATGGTACTGGTATCGAAATATTTCATTCTAGTACTTTGACTGATACGGTGTCCGGTACGGTATTCAAAATATTGCTCCCACCCCTTTAACTTTTGTATCTTATAACTGTTTAATATATATAATAGAGATTTGTTATAGACACATAATGATTAAACAAAAATAAATTCACAAACTGACGTGCCTTCAATGAATCCGTCATATCTATTTTATGATAAAAGTAATTTTATACTTTTACATACCATATCAAATCATTTCAATTTGTGAGTTTACTTTTGTTTAATCTACTTTGTAACTAAAGTATTTTCTTATATGATTTTTTGCTTAGAAAAAAAATAATATATCAATACAATTGATTAATATAACTGAAAATAATAAAATTTAAAGCCAAGAATAACGGGCATCAATGGCAAATCGACATGAAAATACTTTAATTATAAAAAAATATATATAAAAATAAATTTATAAATTGATTTAGATTAATATAATACGTAAAATTTATAAAACTACGTTTATTATAAAATAAATCTAACAAATTTAACAAACTTACAACAATTTACAATTTTATTTTATACAATCTTTTTATATCTACCAGAGATGGGGATATAACAGAACATGTAAAAAGTGAAGGGAGAGAAATGGATGGTCGCTGAGTCCGGTTCATAAAATTTTAAAGTGAGTTCGGTTCAGGTTCGACCAGTAATAACCACGCCACGAAAAGTCAAGTGGGCCCGGCGAAATCACCGTCGAGCTTTCTCTCATCAAACAACAGTCGTTCATTTATTGAGAAAACTAGTCGTCCAAACCAACGGTTCAAAATCCATCTCAGCAATCGGGAACCAGATTCTCATGAAAAAGGAAGTGGACTTTGAATCATATCTCTCTCTCTCTAATCATCTTTTATAACATTTAGTATCCTTTTCTCTCTCTAAAACTCTAGCTTTTAGATCGGAGGCGATCTGCGAGCTTCATCCATGGCTTCGAAGCGGATCTTAAAGGAGCTCAAGGACCTCCAGAAAGACCCTCCTACCTCCTGCAGTGCTGGTATCATTTTCGTCAGAAAAATCCATTATTTTTCCTTTGTTTTCTCCGTTTTGTTTACTTTTATGGTTTTGTTTGGTTTTTACGGTCACTAGCTTCTTTCCAGGCTCGATCTGTGATGTTTCTAGTTTTTGAGGATCTGGGCTCTGATTCCTTTAATTAAAACATATATTTTCTTTTCTTTTCTTTTTTATTTGGTGATTACAGGGGGAGTTATTTGTTTTTCTCACTGTTTGCAGTAGATTTATAATTTTTGGAACCGTTTACATTAAATGAAATGGTTTGGGTGATAGTATTGCATGAGCTTCTTTGTAGCATCATCTTGTATTTTGATTTGTTATTTTGAGCTTGGCTATGGATTAAAAGAGTTATTTTTGTGCTGGATCGTGGGAAATTATGTCACGTTTTCCACTTCACCTGAGCTAAGCCTCTGGAGAAGTGCTTTGTTAATAATAATGGATGATTCTTTGTGATTGTTGTACATTCAATTGAAGTTACGAGTTTGTGTTGCAAAAGTGTAGGAAAGATTTAATTTTACAAAAATATAAGATAATACCTTGTTAATAACAGAAGTGGTTCTTTGTTGAGCTTATTGGCAGGCATAACTCACGTATATCAAATACGAGATTGTCTCTTAAGGTGGAAATTACTCAAAAGATAGACCGGCATTTAATCCAATGCCTGTTATTATGGTTTTACGATTTAAAATCATAAGATGATATTTGATCATTGAACTGAAATGCCTTGCCAAAATATTAGTAGACTTTGACATTGTATGTTTTCTATATACAATGAGTACTTGATCTTTGGTTCTTATCCTTATTTAATGAAATGCATGAAGGTTGGCTCTTTCTTTTGCAAACTCTGGACACATTGCTCCCTTGTTCTCATTTATGCCTTTCAAGCCGGAACAATGTGTAATTGAAATGAATATTACAGGACTATCAATAACCTTCTCTTTACCATATGAGATAGTCGTTTAGTAACGTTTGTTACCTTTATCTGCTGTGTTTTAGGCATCCCAATGCTATTGAAGAGCTAAAGATGTCAGGCCCCATTTTTTTCCACTGTTTTTTTTTTGTTTTGAAAAATAATTAAGAATATTGGTTTAATCTATTAATGAGGGCATATATGAGTGAGCTCTTTTTGTTCAGCACAATATCAGTTAGTAATGAAATATTTTGGGATATAAAGCGTTGCCTTCTGTATCTTTTACTTTGACAGGACCTGTAGCTGAGGACATGTTTCATTGGCAAGCAACAATAATGGGTCCCCCAGATAGTCCTTATGCTGGGGGAGTCTTTCTAGTTACTATTCATTTCCCTCCGGACTATCCTTTTAAGCCTCCTAAGGTAGGACTATTCCATCATTTCTAAGCATTTATGTAGAAGTTATTGATGCCGATTCCTACCAGTCCTATTTGTTATATTTTCAATTCATGCATTTTCACCTTTTCTTTTGTGAAAAACTTATCTTAGGTCATAGGGAATCGATATGAACTTTACCTATAAATATCAAGAAAAAGCTTCTGTGATAAACAGGGAAAAATAAATTTTTAGAGCCCTTTAAAGGATTTACGTCGTAAAAAGTAACATATCTTCTAGTTCTGATATATCATTTTTCACTTTAATGATTAGCTTCTCTTACAATGATATGGTTGCTACATATTATTGTCATGATGGTATTTAATTCATTCTTTTAATTTAGGAATAATTGAATTTTCAATTTCCAAGGAAAACCACTCTGATTCCTTTTGAGAAAATTCCCAATTCTTGAATTTTTTATGGTTCTGTCATTTATAAGAAAACCTCTAGTCCTTGGGAATTCTTCGAGAGCCTTTTGAATTTTAATGACTTCTTTTATTTTCCCAATCTAGACTAATGATTACCTCTGAGAACGAGGTATTGAACTCTATTGGCACCAAAAGAAGTAGAAATTGGAGAGGTAAACAAATTTCCGACTAATTAACTAATAAAGTACATTTTTTATCGGAACTAATAAAGTACATTAAAATCAAGAGGAGACATTTTACGATGCATTAGCTCCAACCTATAGGGCACTTCTCCCATAAAACTGAGTACATGATATGGTCATGAATGCAAGACCCACCTGGTGTGCTTAACATACCAGTCTAAAAAGGAAAAAAAATCTATGATTCCCTGGTATTCCAGCTTTCCTTTTTGCTTTTATGATGTTTCTGGGAATTTTTTTATCTTTCGGTTGATTGTCCAAAAGTTGACATGTTCACTGGTCTTATTATGTGTATACATTGTGTCATACTGTGATTACATATGTGTGCGTGTGTGTGTGTGCATCCAACTTTAGCTTTTGGCAGGTGCGAACCCTGGTAGTTTGAAGATGCAAAGTATATTTATTCCTGTGACTTCTTTTCATCCTCTCTTGATCCCTCTTTAACCTGTTGTTTTTATTTATTTTCTTTCTTCTTCACGACCATGATCTTTCATTATCATAGATGTAAATTTATGAATATGTAAATTTTTGGCTTTGCTACACATCATCCTACGCCACACACCACACATGTTTTAGTTTTTTTTTTTTTAAATTTTTATTTGTTTTATTCCTACTAAACTAAATGAGTTCTTCTACTCATCATCCATACACCACACATTTGATAAGGAAAAAAATTAAAAAAATCATGTGTGGTGTGTGTAGAGATGATGAGTAGAATTTTTCTAATTTTTTATTATCTATTTCTGAATGATGGGAGAGATTGGCTCTATGGCCCCTTTTCTAAACTTCAGCCCTTTTCTTTCTAAAATATTTAATGATCATTTTATCAGTCCCCCAACCACCCAAATACAAATTTCTAACTCTGCCACTGGGTCTTTAAGGGCTTGTACCAGTGCTCATAGTGATTTTATAGTAATTCCTCTCAGATTCTAATTCAGATCCAGTTTACACACCAGAGCTTGATGAGGTGGGTTATGTTTCCCTGGGGCCCGAGCCTTTATGAATTTCAATGTTTTGGCATGTAAGGGGAATTAATCTAGTCAAAAGGGCCTTCTACTTGTGACATTTTGATAATGAGTACTGTTATTCTAAGGCCTCTACACCATACACTATCCACATGGCATAATTTGATTTGGAAGATAAATTTTAAAATTTAAATCTTACAATTCAAATCTTGCCATTTAAGTGATGTGGATTATGTACTCTGCATGCCAGCTTGAAAATATAATAACTCTTTGATAATTATATTAATGTTTCTTTCCTTAGATTTGCTTGGCCTGGTCATTTTAGGAATGAAATTTGCAATAGGTTCCTTCTAACCTTCCCCATCGTAACTATTTCTTTTTCACAGGTTGCATTTAGGACCAAGGTTTTTCATCCGAACATAAACAGCAATGGCAGCATATGCCTCGACATTTTAAAAGAACAGTGGAGCCCAGCCCTGACTATATCCAAGGTTCTGATGTCTTAAAAACTTTTGTATTTTTTAACTTGTAGGTTTGAGTTTTTCTTATCCAGAATGCGTTGGCCAAGGAAGAACGAGATTGAAATGTGTTGGCAGTAATCTTTTTATTAGACTGATGATTGAAACTTTGCAGATGGTAAATACATGGTAGGACAACTGTCAGTTGCTCGTGGCCCTGACAACGATAATTCCATAAAAAATCAGGATGATATATTTTCTTAGTATATGCAGAGAACGTACTTTTAGGTGTTTTAGGAAAAAATAAGGTGGGAGGGGGAACCCATTAACAAAAAGTCCGTAGTGTGATATCAGATGGCACAAACATCATTTATTGCCACCTTGTCCTAATGGTTTGGATTTCCATGAGGAAAATATCTATGGGATCAACTAGCTAATGTTTGCTAAATAATATTTTTGAGATTTTGGAGGTTAGGAATGGCTGTCTTGTGTGAACTGCATGGTTGATTTTCACCCTTGTTCACTCTTTCATCATTACTGTTTTTTGAGTTGGTGGGAAGAGTGGTGGCTTTCTTTTTCAGGTACTGCTCTCCATCTGTTCCCTATTGACGGATCCAAATCCAGATGATCCCTTGGTGCCAGAAATTGCTCATATGTACAAGACAGACAGGGCCAAGTACGAGACAACTGCTAGGAGCTGGACTCAGAAGTATGCAATGGGCTAAGGGCTAGGGTGCTTAGTTGCATTTAGGAGGACCTTGTCTGTCCATTCCTTTGATATGTAAAAATTGATGCAAATGACTAATCTTGTATCTTACAGTCTTAAGGCTTGCAAGTGTGCTTTTGCTGTTTTACTACTGCTTTGTTGACAATCTTGTCCTCAATCCGTTTTACTTCGTATTTACATAATTTCCTGCTGGTAATATGCATTGTCATATGTTCTAAGTTTTTTTTTTTTTTTTAACACTTTAATTCGTTGTATCTTATTACATTATAAATTGAGAATTTGAGATGGCTAAGTTTGGATGATTTAATTAAAAAGTAATTCTAACTTTTAAGGGTGAAATGTAAAATTTGTACCTATATTTTTCCGCTTTTACAAATAGGCCAATGTTCAATATTCACAACACTGATACTTGAGAATCAAGATACTTGTCGTCACCGATGATACATGCCATTAGTATGTCACATCAGCAATTAAACTAAGGAAATTAAATGAAAAAAAAAAAAGGACTAATGTCATGTTCGCATAGTATGCCATGCTGTGTTTCCGTGCTCTTGCTGACCACCCTATGGGAATCCCAAATCAAAGCATTAATGGGTGGCTTTCATGAGTCGCTCTATTGCGATATAATCGAGCGGCCACGTGATAACCCTCACAACCACCCTATTACAAGGATAGAGGGTAATCAAAACTCCCCCATGCCCCCGTGAGGACCTTGCCTAATTGAAGGAAGAAACTCTCCGCAAGTGGGTAAACGCAACGGGGAAGAAAACACTTAAGCGAGCAACGGATAACATAGTGCGTGAACTGGAATGCCTACAGAGAAAGTAGCAAGTAGTTGATTATTGATGTACTTCGAAGATGAGACCTCAACATGAGCACGCATGAAAAAAGACGAATATGGATTCGAAGATCGTGCATTTGACCACGCAATGTAGCTTGACACTATGTGCGTGATCTTCATAGCGTGATCTTCATAGGCAAGAAATAGAGCTTATATTTTCAAGGCAAGCTTCAGGGACGTGCAAAACTTGTCCCATTAGTCTACTCGGTTTTGCTGTCCTTCAATCTAGCGTATGTGTGAACAACTAAGATTCATGATTTAATACTCAGCCAACTTGAGATGAGAGCTATTAGACCCATGATGAATAGGACGACACGCATAATAGATATATTATCAATAGTTATTGTCTCACATTCGAGATCTCTGACTACTCCAACACATTCTCTCTCTCTCTCATTCTCATTAATTTTGAGCTTCACAAAGAAGGAAGCTAAGCTCAGAGTCTTCATCGACAAGAAGGCTAACAACTTTAGCATAACACTCAGTGTTAATTCACTACTTAGGTAGGTTCACTCCTATGACGTGGCTAGTAATGTGGGGTAAATGTCTATGGGTGTCTTCAGGGTACTCATCCTCTGCTTCTCATTCTTTTTCTCTCATGAAAGTTCATGCTTTCTTATTACAAATTATTGATTACTTTGATGATGTGCTTTCAAAGTACTTAATGTATTGGCTTCAAGAGGAGTTATGGGTGGGAATGTGTATCATGAGCTTCTCTAGTTATTCAGGAGTGCATAAGAATTGAATAATGTCTCCTAGGTTGTCGCCAAGGTAGAACGGGATCAGGCGAGATGGTAATACTCTCCAGTCAATGATGTTGCTGCTCTGTTGGCAAAGGCTAGAGGATGCATGACCATGAACACACAGGGTGCGAAACTAGGCTTCACTTGTTACGAAGTCATTTGCATGTCGTTACCCATAGTGTGGTGAATGGAGCCAAGGTTTGGGTGCGGCCAGTGAGGGGGAGTTGTAGTGACATGCATTAATAAATAGGTGTGAGTGGTGAAGAGATTTTGCGTGATGATTTGGACATTGGGTCCGGGAAATGATATAATATGTTATGAGATTTGGGCACTAGGTGCTCGGTGATATTTACTATGATGATTTGAGCACTGGGTGCTTAGTAACTTTTACGATGATTTATAAATTATGTTGTTTTGCTAGGAAGTTGATTCTTTGGTATACTTATAATATATGTGATTTCAATTTTATTTACATAAACTTATGCATTTATATTCACCACCATTTTTTTTATGTTAATAGTGTTATATTGGGTTTTAACTTATTGAGGTTTCATTGAAATCTCACTATGGTAGTTCCACTACAGTCTCACCTCTTAAAATTATAGATTTTGATGCAGATGTAGCTCAAGAGGGTTACTTCGAGGAAAATAGACTAGTGCAGCCCAAGGATTAGCATGGGGACCTGTCCGCATTAAGTTTATAATCTGTTGGTGTAGATTTAGTAGGCTAATTGTATCTGGGTGACGATGAATAGATATTGGTCTGTAATTATTTATTTAATGATGTGGTAGTGGCTTATGAATATTTTTATTAATGGAAAAGAAATGAACAAACCTCTGGTACTAATGTAATTAGTTCCAACTAATACCTAAAATTTTCCTTTGTGACTTTTATATACACGAGTGCGTAGTATATGAGTACACAAAGTTCCTACGTTACATTAAGGGATGTAGCCCGCTCGACGTGCATCTCGGACACCGCGATTCCTTGCCAAATCACAACCTATTGTCGGGATGCCAAATCTCCCTCCCCCTTCCTTCAAATGTCATTTTTCTCCCCACCACCATCCCATGCATCCAATTATTCCCATTGAGATTGGCTAGATATATTGTCTTCCACTCAAATAGTTGTCTAAGTCAAATTATTATGAACTCTTTATTTTTCCTTTCTTTAAACACTTTAGACTTCTCCCCCTTCATTCATTCATTCTCTACCATTATTTCTCTCCCTTTCCTTCCTTCAAACCACCTTTTTCTCCTCGCAATCGTTTCATACATCTGATTGTTCCTATTGGATACAAAAAAAAGCTGGGTCAAGCCCATTAGAATTCTATCACCAAGAAGAAATAAATCAAGTTAACTCAGACACGTAAAAGGGAAAAGCAGAATAAGGTAAGTATGACTCAACAAATCCAAAGAATGAAAGAGACTTCTATAAAGGGAAGGAACCTCTTCAGATTGAGGAAAGACTGGACTAGGCACAGAGACCCCTGAGATATTTTCTCTAGAAGAGGATGGCATCTTATTCAATTTCTAGAAACTCTAATTTCCTCTATTGTATTGAGAGATAGGTGAGACTATGAGAGATTGTACAATCATCAAGCTTAGTGGATTTCATCTCAAATGGCCTGTGGACATAGGCTTGTATGCCGAAATGCGTAAATCTCTATCTCTCTCTTTTTATCGTTTATATGCTTTGTTTATTGTTTGCTGTGTGGAGGAGCATCTGAATATCGTATTGATGCCCAAACCACCATCGTGGGCTTTTCGACTATATGGTTGGGCTCCGATCATGCCAGAAAATGCATTAGCAGTTTGACGCATATGTGGAATCAATTTATCACTCTAAGAAAGCAAAAAATAATCATCTAGCTTACAAGATCTCCTCCGAAAAAGCTTATAAGTTTCCCCTTCAAGCTCCTTTGTCTTTCGTCTAGCTTTTGTTCTTATTAGAACTGCTAGTAAACAAACAAACAGATTGAGCTTGCACGGTGCATGCCATGCACTGCAAGCATGAAGGGTGCTTGTCCCCATGCACCTAGGGGCTCACATGGGTGGGCATGCAAGCCTGCCACCTCCCTTGCACGACACCAGTTGGTTCTGTGGCCACACTAAATGGCAAGGTGGGACAGTGTAACACTCCCTTCTTGTAGGCTAGGAATGTCACATGTTTTTCATAAAAATAAACTGACAAGAGATATCATATTTCATAAATGAAATTAGAAATTATTTTGTTGAAAAATGTCTAATAAAAATATTTTTCAAAAACATTAAATGAACAAACTGAATAAAATCTTATGTCATAAAAGCAAATTTTATTCTAGAAAGTCTGAAACTAAATCAACTGCTCCTTCTAATCCTGGTCTGCCTGCTCGTATTTATTATCATCACCTGGGTGGTTAAAAACATGAAAATAACTAAAATGAGTCGAAGTCTCAACAAAAAATCCATCACAACGTAAATATAATAAACATAAGATTTTCATAAAAGTTTTCATGCTGAGAGTTTAAATTCATGACTGTTCATACTGATGCTTATGTTATGCATGACTGATTTATCTGAATTAACTGATTTATCTGACTGATTTATCTGATTTAACTGAATGATCTGACTGGCCAACACACTTAACCCTATGTGCGAGGTTGTACACCAGTCCCACGTCCCATGGCCATGAGGGGAGCCGTTGATAGTATTCTGGCATACTATGGTGACTACACTTGAGCCCGTGGCTTGCATATCTACCTTGAAACTGAACTGCATTGGTACCATGCACCTGAATGACCATCCAATTAACTAATCTTTTCTTATCTTGCACTTAAACTTAAGCTTATGTGTCTTATATACATGAGATGCATGACATATTACATACATAATCATAATTTTTAAATTTGAACATGATGCAGAATGACATAATCGTATGCCATGCTGGATGACATGTTTGTATATGACATGAGTGGTGCATAAATAATGGCTGGTAATGAATTGGCTTGAATAATGCTTATATATAAGCTGAACTGTGATTATCCTAATTTCTGATCAAATTACTTATCTCGCTGTGCTTCTTCTTGAATATCACTTTGTAACTAGACACTGAGAGATGAGGGGCTGCACAGTGTGGTGGTTCCGGCGGCTGGAAGTCAAGGCGGCGTGACTGGGTCTTCTGGCAGAGTGGTACGACACCGAGTGAGGGAGAGAGAGTTTAGAGAGAGAACTGTTAGACCAAAAACAAGAGAGAGAGAATGGCGGACGGAGGGAAAAACTTACCAAGAGAGAGGAGAGATGCGTGGCAGCTTTGGGTGGCTGGAGGTGGGTGGGCGACACAATTGTTTCTCTGGGAAAGGAGGTGCGACGCCAAGAGAGGGAGAGAGAACGGTGGCGACGCGACTGGTTTTCGGGATGGAGTGGGTGTGACGGGTTGGTGGAGGTCGGCGTGTTCTGGGTAGTGGTGGTTGCGGTTTTCTCTGTTTTTCGGTGGCTGCTCAACTGTGGTTGGCAAAGGTTGTGAAATGGGGGAAAGGTTGCAGTGGTTCTGAAGAACAAGGCTTACAGGTTGATTGCTTGCAGGAGATCAATACGAGGGCTTAAAAAGGTTCTGTGTTTATTTTAGAGGCTTCGTCGATTTCTTATAGATGATAAGAAGGATATATGGTAGATTTTCATATATGAGTTTGTCTCCCATTAGGATTTGAATTTACCAAATTAGGGGATAAGGATGAGTATGAGGTTAGGATTATAAAATCTGAGATTTACGGGTGGAGATAGAAAGAAATAAGATTTAAATTCAAACCAAACTCTAGTAAAATTTGATATAATAATAATAATAATAATAATAATAATAATAATAATAATAATAATAATAATAATAGGTATATGAAAAATTCATAAACTTATCTTATATCCTAATCTTAGGATCGGGTTGTTACAGACAGTGGGACATTTCCCTCTATCCCTTACATCCATCTACAGTGCGGGGGGATCTCGCCAAGAAGCACTGACTTGCTGTGAACTTGTGGCGACCTAAAGCAACTGATAGTCTCGAGTCACGTAGAGAGGAACACCAAAAACCACTGACGACAACTTTTGTCACTTGTGGAAGGCCTAAAACTCATTGAAAACTAGCAGGTTGGCAACCCACCAGCCATGCGTGCCCCAGTGATGTTGTAAGGAAGTCGATAAGCATAGCTTTTGGCCTGCCAGACATTTATGCAGCCACCATAAGGTCTTTCCCCCCATTAGGGAGCTCGAAAACCATTGCACCCAACAACTGTGCTTACAAGCGGACGTAGGGCGCTTGCATGTGGCCACCATCTAGCTCAACAGCTTTGTCTGCCAACCCCCAGTGAGCGAGTACAAGCTTTTCCGTCTCGTGATCTTCAGTTGGCAAAACCTCGCCAAGTTATGGCGGTCAACTTCTTGCAAGCCTCACCTTGTGTAGCATCTCTCCACCCTCATGACGGGAAATGTCTTGTCAACCCCACCTCGGGCAACATCTCTGCACCCTTGTGGTGGGTAACGAGCCCGCCAACCACGAGTGCCTCATGATAGAGAGTAGTGATAGTGTCTCCTAGCGGCCAAGCCTGACTATCACAATCGGGCTTAACATCGAGACCAAGGTCATCAATCACCACCATGGGAAAATAGGCCTCAACGCCGGCAAGCTTTCCTTTAGCTCGGTTGTCACCCTATCGGCGAAACTGCATCCTCATCGCCCCAGATCTGTTAGTGACTTTCCTCACCACACCACAATAGCTTGGCATGCTATGATGATCCCGCCAGCTCTTCGTTGAGTTGAGATTTAACTCGTCCAACCAGAAAATGAATTCCCTAGTCAAGTTACTTCTCTGGCGGCTATTGGCCTTATCGATCTCTTTGCACCAACGAGCATGTAACTCACAACACCCTCTCACCTAGCCCACCCATATTCCACCCCTTGCCACAACCCCTCGCCCACACCGAAAAAGCTCAAAGTAACACCTAGAGAGTCATGACTATCAACGCATCTCACCCTCCATACGCACTTCCTTAAGTAATCATGCATCACACATTACATACTTTGGGCCCTCTAGCTTGGCACGTGCATATTCAAGTTAATTTCCTTCTCTAATATTTTCTATAGGAAACTTATAATCAGTTTCTAAGTTTGTTTGGCAAGGAACTAGTAGTTACCTAGAGCCAATGAGTCAACATACCACACAGATGAAAGTATTCTACCCATTACGAGCAATGACAAATCATTGCTTCTCGAAGCCAGACTTTACTATGTAAATTTATATGTGCTAACAAATTTCATTTGCATATTTTATCCCTATAAATTTCCTCAGGAAACACGGATACAGACAAAGAGTAAGCAATGCACTTCACTTGCTAGTCTTAATGAACAAAGCTCAAGTGCTCAGAGATTGACCATGAGTCCCGATATGAACAAGCAAAGCAAAGAGGATATGAAAGCGGGAAAAAATCACAACAAAAAACACTTAGGGGCGAGCTACTTCCACCAGGCAAAAATCAATTAGCAACAAATGATCTCAATCAAGCAAAAATTGAAAACAACAATTAAATGACCCTTGTTTGCCTCCCTCGAACTCACTATTCAAGCTCACCTCCTGCCACAATAGCGTGGTAGAGCCCCGCCTCCTATTTATCTCGGCCGAGTGCTCCCTACTGACACTTGCCCGATGTGGCTTCAGCACCATGGGGCCTAGCGCCAAGCAACAGTCGAGCCCCCTCCTATTGATCCAAATCGAGTGCTCCCCACTAACACTCACCCGATGAGGACTCAGTGCCAAGAAACAATCAAGCTCGCCTCACGTTGATCCTAGCCAAGTGCTGCATGCTGACACTAGCCTAATGCAGTCCAGTGCCAAGCAACGGTCGGGCCTGCCTCATGTTGATCTTGGTCAAGTGCTCCCTACTGACACTTGCTTGATGCGTGTTCAAAGCCAAACAATGGTAAAGCCCGCCTCCCGTTGATCCCAACCATTGCTCAGTGCCAAGCAATGGTTGAGCTTGCCTCTAGTTGATCTCTATCGAGTGCTCCCTGCTGACACTAACCTGATGCGATTTCATCACTATGCAGCCCAACACCAAGCAACGATTGAGCCCAACTCCCATTGATCCCGACCAAGTGCTCTTTGCTGACACTTGCCCAATGCGGCCTAGCGCCAGGCAACAGTCAATCGCTCCTCCTATTGATCCCCCAAGCGCCGAGCAGTAATTTAGTACATCTAATGTTGATCTTCGAGTCTCCTAGCTCCACGACTGCCTCAAACGGGTTACCTTTGGGAACGAGCATCCAAGCTCCATAACCACTGTCAGGGCTTCACTCTAACCAAGCTAGAAGGCACTGATTACCAAACCAAGCTCTTCCTGCTTTGGCAAATGCACAACTATTGAGCTTGCTCCGGCCGCGTGAAGACTGGTTTTTCTCTCCCTCACTGAAATAATGATTCAATTTGCAGATGCACATAGTGCTACCTACATGAGGGGCTCTTTCCCTTAAAATAGAAGCAAAAAAAAAAAAAAAACCCACTAGGGGGTCGATGGGTTCCTTGACCACTTAGTGCAGGTTACAACAAACAAATTCTAACTTTAGTACGTAAATAGAAACATCAACCGGAAATCACGTTAAGAGGCAAAACAAGTCCACTAGTGCCAACGAAAACAAAAAAGATTACTAAATACGGAAATACACGCTCTTGCTAATGATAAACAGTCACAAGAGACATCAGTATGCTCGATTAACAGGTAAACACTTGTGCAAGCAAACTTTTCAGAGGTCCATCCACGAAAGCTGTTACTATGAATTTTGCAAATTTTCCTCGAGCTCCGTCCTCGAAGATCTTCATTGCATTACACAACAATAAAAGTCTATGGAAA
Organism: Juglans regia; assembly: GCF_001411555.2. Classification (NCBI taxonomy): domain Eukaryota; kingdom Viridiplantae; phylum Streptophyta; class Magnoliopsida; order Fagales; family Juglandaceae; genus Juglans; species Juglans regia. The sequence continues at coordinate 9,678,354 of NC_049907.1, forward strand.
AGTTCCAAGAATTTATTTCTCTACAGTTTTTTAGATTAACTCTATAATGGTTGACTTAAAGATTTTCAAGATCTTCTTGTTGCATAATTCAACCTTAAGAATTGCGGACACCTGTTGATATAAAACGAACAGGGTCCAAGCCATTGGAAGTCTATCACCAAGAAGAAATAAGGCAAGTTGAATCAGACATATAGTGGAAAAGTAGCATAAGGGAAGTATGACTCAACAGCTTTAAAGAAGGAAATAGACTTCTATAAAGGGAGGGAACCTCCTCAGATTGGGGAGAGACTAGACTAGGGACACAAACCCTTGAAATATTCTCTCTAGAGGAGGATGGAAACCTACAGAAACTTTAATTTCCTTCATTGTATCGAGAGATGGGTTAGACCATGAGAGATTATACAATTATCAAGTTTAAAGTATTTTGCCTCCAAACGACCCGTGAACATAGGTTTTTATTTCTAACCATGTAAATCTCTATCTCTTTGTCTTTGTCTCTATCTCTGTCTCTCTATCTCTCTCTCTCTTTTAATTTTTTTTAATCTGTTATATGATTTGTTTGTTGTTTGTTTTGTGGATAAGCATCTGAACATCGTATTGATGCCCAAATCGCCATCCTGGACTTTTTGACTGTATTATTGGGCTCTGATTATACCAAAAAATGCATCAACAATTCCCATCAAGAATTTCTAGTTCTATTGTTTTCTGCTCCTCGCGAACTCACATGACCATCGCCATCAAGACAATCCATTTAGTCGATGCATGGGGCACATGTAGGGTTGGGCAAAGATATGAAAACTCGACTCCAAATCTGATTCCGCTTTTATTCCACTTCAACTCCGACAAAATAGAGTCGGATTCTTTTTTTTTTTTTAACTTTTTAGTCAGAGTTGGAGGTGTCGCTAGACCGACTCTGACTCAGATTCCAACTCCGATCTGACTAGACTCCGACTTTATACTCCAACTTCAACTCTGAATTTTCCCTCCGAATCTAACTCCGATATAGTACATATGTTATAAAAATATGTATTACCTATATATTTATCATATATACTAGTATAGTTATATAGTTATATATATATAACTATAACATATATAGTTAAATTCAATAATATACTAGTATGATCTAATTATTATAAAATAATATATTTATACTAGAATATAAATAGACTAATGATACTTTAGTATATGTAAACATCATAGTATTGCTACCATACATAATCTAGTTTAAAAATAAGTTAGACAGTGATATTTAAATAAGTCTAGTATAATAAGTTAATAACGCATATACTAATTTACTAAAGTATAATAACATTTAATACTAATGTATAATAACATATAATTCGACACTATAGTATAAGTCTTATATAGAAATAAATTGAACACTAGTATAGAAATAACTAATAAGTCTAGTATAATAAGTTAATAAGACCTAACACTAATTTACTAAAGTATAAAAACATATATAGATACTAGAAATAAGTTATAAATAAGTTAGAAACTAGTATAATATAGTAACATATAATGTTATAGTATAATAACATGTAATTAGACACTAAAAATAATATGTAATAATATAGTATGATAACATGTAATTAGACACTATAGTATAAGTCTATTATAAAAAAAGTTAGGCATTAGTATAGAAGTAAATTAGAAGTGAATGATTTAGCTTTAGTTTTTAAACTTTTGAAAAATTTGAAATTTGAAAGTTCACAAAAAAGTCTTTTTTAAAATGGGCTAAATATGAAACTAAAAAAAGCCCAAAGCCGAAAGCTCAAATCCAATTCCGCCCCGACAAGTCAAAGTTCAGATTTGAACTCTGATAAAGTCGGAGTTGGAGTTGGATTTAAAATAATCCGACTCCGACTTCGACTCCGACTTCGACTAAGTCGGTGCTCACCTCTAGGCACACGTGCCTACGCAAGGACATCTATGAACCCTACGCACCACTACCGATTGCTGAACTTGAGTCATTTCTACTCAATTTGCATCCCTCCTCACTACCAACAACTCTATTGGACTGGTTTGGATAACAATCATCTCATCTTAATATCCAAACATCACAAATATAAATACTTTTCAATTTCAAATCTTTAACTTTTTTATATAAACATTATCTATTCATTACAACTTTTTCAAACATCTAAACAAAACACACAAATTTTTTTTTCAAATGTCAAAACAAAATTTATATATTTTAACTTTATAATATTATTATTTAACTTTTTCTCTTCTATTTTCAAAAACTCTATAAAATATCTTAACTCAAATTATTTTATATTATTTACATTTCATCTTATCTCCCTCTCCAAACTAACATTCTATTTTTAAGTTTTTCCATTGATTTTTTCAAGGAGTTCGGAACTTAGATATACGCTAGGACACCACCTAATACCACCCATGCCCTCCTCGCATGAAACTACTGCCATCATGGTCCACCACCCATTGTGATAAGAGTCTCATTTTGAATATCACAGGTACTCCTCTCTTCCTAAGGCACCCTGCTTTTTTATGACTATGAGTTAATGTTTTGAATACCGTACCGGATGGCGTACCGATCAAGACACTGGAACGAAATATTTTGGTACCGGTACCGTTTCGTGTACCGTTTCGAGATAGTCGATATATGAATAAATTATATATATAAATATATATAACAATTATATTCTAAAATAATAGTTTATATATGAATAAATTATATATAAATACATACATACATATAAATTATAAATAGTCTAATCTAAATTGGGGGTCAAAAAATAAACTTGTAGTTTGAAAAAATGAAAAAAAAAAAAAAAAAAACACAGGCCGAAATATAGGCCGGTACAGACCGAAATTTAGGCCGAAACGGCCGGTATTTTGGCCGGTACGGTATATATCTAGTACCTGTACCGGCCGGACGGCCGAAACGAAAAATTTCGGCCGTACCGGCCGGTACGGTACGAAATTAAAAACATTGCTATGAGCTTCATACTTCTTTTTTCGAAAAGGGTGCGAGTATGATGTTTTACGGCTATTGCGTCAATTGTGGTCTTTTAAATCTGGACAATGATATGAAATGAAATAAGATAAGATGATTTTATTATTAAAATATGTGAGATGTGCAAGTATGATGATTTTATTATTAAAATATTATTTATTAATATCATTTTTATTTTAATATTTAAAAAAATTAAATTATTTTTATATTTTATTTGGATGTTTGAAAAAATTATAATGATTAGTTAAAAAATTTAAAAACTTAAAATTAAAAAATATATGTATTTATAATATTTAGATAACGAGATGAGATAAGAGGTTATTGCTATCCAAACTAAGCCAATGCAAATTGCAATCATCCGAGTAGCAACACATTTTTTTGACCTCATGCCGAGAAATGGAACCAACTTTCTGTATAGAGGAAGTATCAATAAAGTTCCTTTAAAAAAAAAAAAACACTTATTTTTGGCATTTATAATTATTATCTTGTCCATAAAAGATAAAAAAAAAAAAAAAAAGAGAGGTAATTTTGGCTGTGTATTATGGTTTTAATGCATTTTTCATGATTTTAATCTGTTATACCCTTTAAGGGTAAAGGTCAATTCTCTCAAAACCCTTTCTTAAATAATTTTGGATAAAAAATAAAGTATTTAAAATTAAAAAAAAAAAAAAAAAAAGGAAAGGTAGTCACGTGAAGAGAATGAAAAAACAGTGAAAGAAACAAATGAGTAATCAGAAAGGAATTTTCGTTTCCTACCTACCTACCTATCTACCTCCCAACTTCAACCAATGTCTTGTTTCTCTTTTCCTTCAATCCCAACCCACCGTCTGTATTCTGTACATTTGTAGGTTGCGTTTGTATGTTGAAGTGAGTTGAATTAAGTTGAGTTGAGATAATAAAATATTATTAAAATATTATTTATTATTATTATTATTATTTTAAGATTTGAAAAAGTTAAATTATTTATTATATTTTGTATTGAAATTTGAAAAAGTTGTAATGATGAGTTGAGATGAGTTGAGAGGATTTTTGATTCCAAACGAAGCCAATCTCTTTTCCTTGGATTTCAACTCAGCATCTTTACAATTTTTATTTTTTAGTTTTTTTTTTTCGAAATGAATTAAATTCATTCTTCTAATTTTTCTATAATTAGTAATAATACATAATTATCGTTAATAGCGGGGGTATCTTAATGCAGATTTACCACTGATTGAAAGTTCAGCTTCCCCGCTATTAGTGTTAAGCTTACAAGGCTTTCGACCATACTTTTTTAAGTTAAATATATGTGATTAAGATTGATTTTGTGGAATTTTTGTAATTTAATTTGTTAAAAAATTTTGTGTTATGTTTTTAGTTTTTAGACTTTTTTGAAGATTAAAAATATAAATAATTTTGGTGAAAAAACTTTATTAATAAGTTGAAGCTGGTGTAAAATACACATTGTATATTGTTGATGTGATATAATTTAATTTATAAGAAAAGTTTATAAATTTAAATCTTATAAATCAAATTATGTCACATTAATAATGTAAATGATGTGTTCTCTACACCGACTTATAAATAGAATAATTTATTTTAATAACATGTCAAAGAGAATAACAAAGTTAGAAATTAAAAAAAAAAATCTTATGGTCGAAGTATATGTTGATCAATATTTTAAGCATTCGTCAAACAATTAGGAATATGCAAACAAATCCTTTTAAGAATCTCAAAAGATGTCATACTTCGATAGGAAAGAGGCTGATGCTTGATGGGCAAGCAAATATAAGCGATGACTCTCAATGCTAATAATAACCAAAAATACAATTTTTGTAAATATATATATATATATATATATATATAAAGAAGATATTATTACAATTAATCTTTTAAAATTGAGGAGTGTTATATAAAATGATTATATAAAAATAATCTTATAAATTATTCATATGATCCGTTAAATTTATATTATAATTAAAAATAATTTTATAATTAAATAAATCACATCAAAATATATTACTTATATTATTTTTGAATATGTAGGTAGTCTTTTTTTTTAAAACCAGTCAAAGTCTCACGCTGACAGGCCGGTGACAAAACGATATCACTGTCACCAACATTCGCGATTGAACTGGTCCCCCCGGGCCCTCAGGAGCCACTGGCCAGCCTCGGTCACGTGACTTCTGGCAGAAACGTTGCTCTCACTGGCTGTCAAAAAGATGGACGCTCACTGACGGCAATTACGACGAGGAAAGTGCAACGTCACCGGGTCGAGCGTGTGCCCCACGCAATTAGGTGGACCGTGGAAGTCGTGCCGTTTCCTTGGGAACCAAGGTGGAATCGGAGGACCCCAAAGTATATTTTACCGGGCCAGCTTTGCCACGTGTCGAAATCATAGCGTTTAAGATAGGAGATGCGGCGAGTCGTATGGGATCCCCCATCCGAATCCTGTGGACACCGGAATCTCCGGCTCTGCCAATCGTTAACTTATATACTCAAAGCATTCTCCAAAAATATTCTAAACGCTGTTTAAATAAAAATCAAATCAAATCAAAAAGAGTGATGGGTGTTTCGGATTCTCCTATAAAACGTCGATTTTTGGCATTTTGACCTTCTCGGGAGCTCAAGACTGTCTTCTCTCTGATTGTTTGTGTTCTTCTTTCTTATCAATCTCTTTTATCTCCGTTCTGGTTATCAGTTTCAATCAGTGATCCTTCGTTTATTTTCTGGCGGATTTATCGTCTTTTTTGGGTGCTTTCCATGCAAAAATATATTTAGGCCAATTAATGTTCGTTCTTGTTTGCTGGTCAAGATGAGTAATTTAGTCAAGTACACGGAGCACCGGCATGTCACGACTAAGCTCGTGAAGTCTCTGGCCAGACAGTTTCCGCTGCCCAATGCCGGGAAGCCTAAGATAGTTCGGATCTCTGTCACTGACGGTAATGCTACTGACTCGTCAAGCGGCGAAGAGGACGATGAGAAGCCAGTGTATCAGTACAGAGTGAAGAGACTCGTTAACGAGATCAGAATCGAGGATTTTTCAAACTATGCAGCCCTGAACGCCGAGCCGGAGAATACAAAGCCGAAACCAAGGCCAAAGCATCACAAAGTAGAAAAGAAAACTCCGTTGAAAGCGCAGCAGCAGTGTATTCCAGATATCAAGCGGTACAGAGGTGTTAGACAGCGTCCCTGGGGGAGATGGGCAGCTGAGATCAGAGACCCTCTCCGCCGGACGAGGGTCTGGCTGGGGACATACGACACCGCCGAAGAGGCAGCTATGGTTTACGACAGGGCGGCCATTCGCCTCAGAGGCCCCGACGCTCTCACCAATTTCGTAAAGCCTCCGTTTTCATCACCTCCAACGCCTCATGGCCCACCATCACAACAAAAGGCTGATACTGAGAGTCACTCAGTGAGCAGCACTGCTCCGGTTAGCTCTACTCAACGACAAGAAATCGATGTTGTAGGGGTTTCCGGTTACGATTCTGGGAAAGAATCTCACAGTCCCTATTCTCCAACCTCTGTTCTCAGATTTCAACCCGTTGAACTCGGAACAGAGGCGGAAAGTGACTGGAGACCAACTAAAGATCAAAGCGATGGCGATTATGGGTGGTTGGATCCATTACTATTGAAAGATCATTTTGAGTCCGAAAGTCCTTCGCAGATATTTTTGGACGAGATGATCTTACCCGAAACATGTTTAAGAAAAGATGAATATCTTGGCGATATCTCAGTCGGTTTAGAAGAAGATTTCGGATCTTATAAATGGGATGTGGAGACTTACTTTCAAGATTCTCCGGAATCGTTACACTGAGACTTATATCATCAGTACACATTACATAAATGTTTTTGGGCATTCATTTCTGAATTCTGAATTCTCAATCTTTTTTTACCGGTGCACGCAAGCAAGAGAATGATGCAGAGGATGAGGGTAAATAGCATTGTATTCTGATAGGGGTAAAAAAAATGGAGAAAAACAAGTACATTTGTGGGGTTATTATTATTATCACTAGGGTTAATGTTTCTTTATGTATATGAGTGTTGAATTTGGAGTGGGGTGCTTTGCTTAATGCTTTTGATCAGTTTGTGGTTTGAAGAGCCTTGAGTATTTGTAATATTCACTGTGCAACCAAATTTCTTTTCAAATTTCTTATGAATGCATCGTGATTTGCGGATCTGGGCTTTATCTTTCTTATTTCCAACTCTCTTTAGGTCCCAATAATCTTTTATGGAGTTGTTGGTGAGATATTTATGTTCCCGATCAGTGATGGATGGCAATGGGGCGCGGGGCTCAAAAGGCAACCCACTTGTGTTAAATTTGCATGTTCGACGGCTGAGCATGCTGGGCACTTGAGAGCCATACGCCATTTCCGCGCTTTGTAAGCCATTCTTTTTCACGAGAGGGTGAGTCAGAACGAGGGTCCATGTCCATGTCCATCTATATCTATGTCTCTGTTCAGTACTATGATTTATCCTTTGTGACAGGTAAAGGACAAAGATTTTCTCTGTAGCGACACTCAAACCATTGTCAAAACAATCTTTAATATTATCTTGAAAACGTGACTTGGTAATGTTATCATCACACAGCTTTCTTTAATACACTTGCCCAATGTGGAACATCACTTCCTGGCCACCATTTCATGGGTCAATCAAACCTACATTTCTTTTTTTGAAAAATAAACTATGCTTTCACGTTACGAAGAATAATTATCTGTAACAAACTTTCTGAATAATCAGAGTAAATAAGCAACAGAGACGGGAGATTAATGATGTCCATCGAGCAAAGTGGCTTTCACATTATCCATTAATCGTCAAACAGATCTGAGGTATTTCACTAAAAAAAACATGTTAAACTTCTTAATCCACAGCAGGGATATATTCATATTGCACTTGGAATGAAATATAGGACCCCACAGACATGGAGAGACGGTTTGATGACTCAGAGACGAGGACCGATGAGTGAGAACAGACTGTCCTGGTGAGACTACTCTTTGCTGTGCCCCAGGTTTGCACAAAAAATTCATCTTGGAAAGGGTGATTCAGGGTTTATATATAGACTAGGCCATGCCCTTTTCTAGAAATTCCAAGACAGTATATTCCAGCTTAGCTGTGAAAATCCCGGCCTGCTTCTTTGATTCTCCGGCATACTGTCATCGTTGTCTTGCTTCTCTCTCTCTCTTTTATTTTTTGGGTCTGGTCAAAATTACGCAAAAGCGGGAAGTGGGTAAATTTAGGAATGCGCAGGGCGTGCATTTATTATTGTTGCAGGCATAAAATCTGGAAAGAGTTTTCAAATCAGACACCCACTTGCATGCATCTCTGTCTCAAGCAACATGTTCAAGATCAGATAACAGACCCCACTAGGTATTTTTGTTACTAGATTACCCAAACAACCTCAAGATGTTCAAAATAATGATGGAATAATAATAATAATAATAATCTGTTAATGATATGATAACTTCTGAGAAGAGATGTTTTGCACTGGCCACCTTACTTGTGGTATTCTTATCCATACAGTTATTTACAGACTAATTTCTTTAATAAAACTGAAGTCTTATGCTTGAAATTCTTTTGTATTAAGGAGATGCGATTTAATGGGACTGCTTCCATCTTGAGAGTAGAAGTTGAATCCTCTGGTCAATTCATTTATCAGGGTTATCATTTTCATGAACATTATTTACTGAAAATAAAAGCTTGAATCCTAATATATATGCAATTGTAATGAGCCCATTAACGATCAATTTTTAGCTGTTATTATTTTAAGATTATACTTAGCATTACTTTATTATTTGTTTTCAACTTAAATGAACTACCTAGTTAATTAAGCAAACAATTGTATTAAAACTAAATAACTTTTCAGATTCAATCTTAAAAGAACTAAAAGGAGTAGTGACTCAAACTGTACATGTGCAGGATAAGGATTCCCCTTACCAAATTAACACACTTTAATTGTCTATACTCTAAAGATATCAACATCTTCATTTAAGTCATACTTAAAAGAATCACAAAATTTTAAAAAAAGAAAAAAGGAAAAAAAAAGAAAAGAAAATATTTATTTAAGAATTTTGCTACTCATCATCTCACTCACTGTATATACATTATATATCACACTTATTTTTATTTTTATTATTATTAGTATAGACATGAATCATGATGAGTAGAATTTTTGAATGAGCTGGGTGCGACGTACGTAAAGAGGAAAGAAGGCAAAGCAGCAGCAACATGCCAACAAGTAGGCTGCAGTTTGCTGATTTTATGTCGGGCAGTGAGAGGTCCTACATGAACGTACAGTGTTATCACTTATCAGCATTAGCAAGCAGAACAGAGAAATTGTGAAAAGAGGAGGAGGATCAGTCGAGAAGGAGCCAATATATATATATATATATATATATATATATAATTATATGATCTATCACGAGGAGTTATTTAAAAATAAAGTATTTCTCAAAAGATATTTAGAGATCATACATGCATGCTGCATGGACAGTACAAAACTGAGCTCTGTTTTCTTTTGAACTGCGGGACAGCCCATTGCGGGCTATAGGTTTTGTACGCGTAAGAACGTACGTACGTCCGGTTGATTGGATTGAACGGTCCTAGCTCCCACCGTCGGTAGCCAGCTCTTCCAGCGCATGCAAGTGGGCGTGGTGGTCCCTTATTTTACAGCATCCAGCTAGCTTTGCTGCTTGCATATATATTTTTACTTTATTTGATACTACTCCTCCTAGTTTACATTATTATTTTGAATAACGAAAAATTATTGTGTACAGATCTTTGAGGTATGATTTTCCTTCGAATTTATACATTTGGCTTAGAATAGTCTCTCTTTGGTATGATCAGTAGCATCTCTCTTTGGTTTAAGATGTTTTGAACTTATCCTTGAGGTTTGCTAGTTTATAACTTTATACACCAAAATAGTGATCTCTCCCTCCAAACTCTGTCAAATTAATATATATAATGAAAATACATAATAATATAAAATAAAGTTAAAGAAATAATAGAAAAAACCAAAATTTATATACTAAATATTTAATAAAAAAAATAAAACATTTAAAATAATATAATAAAAATAGATAAAGAAATATATATATATATAAAATGAGTTAAATTAAAAAAATGATCAGAATCATGGCCTTCATATATGGTGTAACATATAATATAATATAATACATAGGAAGGATAATTAATTGATCGAGTCTGGATCGGTTGAATAACTAATGTATATGCAATTGGTGGTTAAGATATATAGCTAGCAATTAGTAATTAAGAAAGAAAAGTTTACTCTTCATGAAAGGAGGGTGCGTGGGACAGAGCTGATATGATGTAAAGAATCCAAAGGTTCGGACATAAAAGACAAGATGCATTCATTATCAGGAAAAAGAAAAAAGAAGAACAAAATCAAAAAGAAAAAGGGAGGAACTATATAGCATTGAACATACTGAAAAGTTGTTTCAAAGTATGAAAACTACCCCACGAACTTGGATGCTTATTGGGGTTGAAGTGATATGTATATACTTTTTCTAGAGAAAGCCGGCCATGTGAATAAGTAAATCTATTTTGGTTATAAAGAGGAACGAGCCCAAGAAAAAGGTATCACTTGTCGGGGGGAATTTATATATGGCTAGCTGATGAAAATGATATATATATATAGTTTATGAAATTATATCCCTTGCCGACGATAGCTAATTCATCATGCATTAATGTGGATTAATCGATCCTTCAGTACCATTAATTCCCACGTCAAAACCCAAGGAATTTCAATGTTTACTTGCTTTTCGTTGAGAAAGATATAAACTTCATGCAGCCGAGTACGTACTAATCAGTCATGTAATTGGCATGCATGTTTCTTAATTGTCCGGCCAGTGATGAGTGAAAAACTCCTTACATAGCTTGGGAAGATAAACGTACACGTCAAAGCAGATTTTATAATATACTAATTAAATATTGTAAGGTATATTTTATCATGTGTCTATATATATATATATATATATATATATATATTTTTTCTGATCTTCTACTTAAATCCCGCAATTTCAAACAACTTGAATTACCTTAATGATCATCTAGTGATCATGATGAGTAGTACTCATGTTGAGACACATGGAATTTAATTCAGTGTTCGCTGTTGAGATCACCACACACTATCAGTTCAAAATTTTAACTGCTAGCTCATCAACAACAACAAAGGAAAAGTGCAACTAAAGTGAATTGGTCATAATTGTTGTGTACTTAGCAAGCAAAACAATCTATAACGTGATAAACATTCTGATTACAATGAGTAAAAAACTCCCATGAACTTTTAAGTTGTTCGCAATTTAATTACTTGGGCATTTGGTCTTTTCCTTATTAAAAAAATAATAATTTGAAGAGTATTTGTATTTTTGAGAAAAAAAAAAAAAAATTACATGATGATTGTGATCTTCCCATATCCATGAGTAGAGATAATGTAGAGGCAGTTGACCTTTTCCATTAAAATACTCATCTGGGCCATGCATGCCTGGCCGGTACATGAATGTGCTGCTGGTCATGTGTGCTAACCACTTTAATTTTGCGAAGCCTAGGGAGAGGGCGAGGGCGCTGGAGCTCAGGTCGGCCACATTAGGTGGTGTTTTGAAATTGTCCAAGTTCTCATGTACGTACTTCCAGCTTGGACCCATTCAATAGGGAGAACACGAGATTAACATCCACGTTTTACATGTATATGTAACGGTAAAGTTTCTAAGTTTTACATCAGATCACGAGAATTTTTTATTTTTTTTTAAATTTTGGCGTATTTAATTATAGTACCGATTGATGATTCATATTTTAAAGAAAAATGCTATTTTCTTAAAGAAGAAATTTCTAACAACTTATTTCTCTACGTGTCAATATGTTGAAAATTATGAACTTTATAATTCAAAATTTGAGTTTAAAAACAAAATTTACAAAATAAATCTTGTAAGTACAAGTGTAAGTAAAATTTGTAATTATATCATTTAATTGGTTAACAATTTATGAATTCATTTGAAACATATCAAAGATAATAAAAATTAAGATGAAAAATAATATTTTTTTAATTATTAGTTTAATATTGGACGTAAATTTGTTGGTTTTTATTTTTAATGACGTGAATGCTCGATCGATCTCTAACACGTTAATTATGATCAGGCTTTACTTGAAGAGGCTTCAAGGTGTTTCACTGCCTAGCTACTGTTCTTAGAAAAAAAATATATATATGTAAACTTGATCAGTACGGAATGATCCTTGCAGACATGCATGTAGGAATTAAAGGATTGTGCATTTCATGATCACAGAGCATGGCCTGATCTTCCACTCGATCGGATATTGGAGCTAATTCATATCTGCATGCGCCTGCATAACAGTTTGGGATCTTTGTGTCATGTGTCTGGACCCTCAACCCATAAACAATAAACATGTTTCCATCGCTACCATGACATACATAATTACGTTGTCTACATGTGATGAATAACCATGAGAGACCGTGGGGCGGGGGGCATCAACAAGCCAAGCCTCTCTCCATTTGCAAACAGAACTACCCAGAAAAAGGAGGGAAGAAAACTAACGTGACTATAATAATAATATATATATATATATATATATATATATATATATATATTTTGCAGATACCAGAGGAAAACCATGAAATCATATATATATATATATATAGGAGACGTTCGTTCCATTCCAAACCAAGCACCAGTACCAGAGAAGAAAAGCTCAGAAAATCTGGAAAGGTGTATCGGTATCATCATGGGTAAAAGAAACATGTTGAGTGTAAAAAGCTGTAATATAAGTACGTAGGGTATTCATTGATGCAGGGTAATGTTTTTCTTTGATGGATTTGAACAAAGACCTGCAAAGTCTTATCGAGACATATATATGTATATATATATATATGCAGCAGAGTCCTTGTATCGATCGTCGGCTCAGTCATGAAATCAAAAGCTGCAATATCAGGTTCTGCAGGTTTAATTTGTTCAGAGAATGGTCGGTTCTGTACTTCTGCAGAAGTCCCATTTGAGGAGAGGGAGAGATCATTGGTTGCCATTGGAGACTTCCTGGTTTGGTTCCGTAGATGATAATTTAAATTCTTATAATCATTACAATAATTTTAAGCTCTCAAATAAAATATAATAAAAATTTTAAAATAAAAATAATATTTTAAAATATTTTATTTAATTTTAAATTTTTATTTCATATCATATCATCTCAACGAGATTATATACTAATTAAAAGGTTTTGCAGTTAATTAAAAGTTGCACCCCCTACATAATTTTCTTGTTGATACATTATTATTTTGTTTTTGTCTTGGACATGCTAGACAATTCCTAGAATAGCTTCTTCATTTCTTTGTACATCTCTAATTTCGTAGTATGTGCTATTAAATCGAAAGGAAGCTAGCTAGCATCATGAAGGTAGTTTGGACAAATGGGGCAATTTCTATATATTTGGCTGCCACTCATATATAGTTTGGAAGTTAAACGTGGGATCGGATCGATGACACATGATGTTTCATGCAACAATATGTTTCCTGGAAATTTCCTATGAAGTACTAGTAGAACAGTAGTACCAATCAAATAAAAATTAAAAATGTTGAACCATTTATAAGATCATTACTCATACACAATAAGTTCACCTTGCGAACTTATTTGTGAAACTCCGATATCATTTGTAACACTCTAATAGAAGGTCCAAACCACATGACTTATATTTCAAAAAGACTAATCAATGATATAATTAAAGTTCTATTAAAATATTATAAAGAGCAAAAATTTTCTCTTATCAAACAATATGGAATCTCATTTACTATTTATTCTTATCGTTATGATATGGAGTATAACATATATACATAGGAAAGAAGGGCATATTTTAGTGTTTCCTTTGAAATATTCCATACAAAATGTCTAAACCATGAAAGATCACTAGGTCCATTGTCCATTAGTTCTATTTTTATCATCCCAAACGATTCTCATTTGTGTTTCTTTTTTCTTTAACTTTTTTTCCTCCTTAGCTCTATAGCATGTGTCATCAAGTTTAGAAAGTGATGCTGCGGAGTGCGAAAGGAACTGCATGTCTAACCCGACCCGATTATCCAATTAAATATTTGGACGAAATTCTGACCCGAATTATGTTTTGTAAAAATCGAGTTTTCCGACCTGAAATTGAATCTATATTTTTCCTTAATTTGGTTTTCTTTCTTTCTTTTTTCTTTTTCAGTTCGAATCAAAATGTTTAAATATTTATTTAGTGTTTTTGTTTCCAATTGCATGTTCTATAATTGTAAATTCAAATAAATAATAGTTTTTTACACTATTAATTAATGTCTACAAAAATAAAAAATAGGAGATTACCCCTTATTTTATAGATAAACCCTCTCACTTGTAGTAGGAGAATTCAAAATCAATGCATTAGAAGTATAAAAACTACAAACAAAATTCAAAATCAACCCTCTCACTTGTAGTAGAAGAATTCAAAATCAATCTATTAGTAGCCATCTCCCCACCAAATTAGTAAGAACTATTCATCCTGCACAAATACAAATACAAACTAACAAAAATAAATTTAAAAGAAAACACACAAAAATAAGGGAACCATTGCTACCAAAAAATCCATAGCATATTAGACTTTCATGAAAACAATGTTTTTGACATAATCCAGTTTGGATATATGATCTTGACATAATCCAATACCCTGCAAGAAAAGATATCAAATGAGATGAGTTTATTGGTTAAATGGATGAGGAATGGAATCATGACATCAAGAATGCCAAACACAAATATGTAGTAAAAGCTCTTAAAATTATATAGGGTTCAAAGGCAACGCAAGCAAAATACACTCGTCATCACTCCACACAATATAATGACAGCAACTCATCCAACTTAAGCCTTCACATTTGGAGCAACATTTATATCCAAGACCCTTCAAAATTATATCTCTACCTTCATGCCTGGACATAACTTCCTTGATTATAAGAAATATATATTGGATAGCAACCCATGCATGCTCTGTTTCTCTCCAAGTCTTCCAAAGCTTTTGTTTGCGTTTGGATAATGATGTATTTTCATGTATTCTAGTGTGAGTAGAAGTGAAAAAGTAATGATAGAATATTGAATAGTAATGAATAATAGTAAAAAATAGGTAAAAAGTAATAATAAAATAATAAATAGTAATAAGATATTCTGAAAATACCTGAAGTATTCTTAATACCCAAACTAGGTAGCCATGACATACATTTGGGTATTTTTTTTCTAAGAAAAAAAAAATTTAATAGAAAAGAATTTTTTCCATCACACTTGTTCAGGTTGTATTAATGAAAAGGAAATAGTACAAAGAAATGGGATGAAACCCCATTCCAACAACAATAGAATATAAACTAATATGCTTTAATTCAAGTATCATGAATAGAAGCAATGAACTCTCAATGAACGGGAATGAAACATGCATGAGGTATGCCTATTGCATGTGAAGCTAACACCAGTGTTATGTAATTTCCAAAGACAACACTTTCAGCCAACTTGAAACTAGAGAAAAAATCACGAGGAACCCTATAAGGGATGCCTTTAGAAGTATGATTATGTCGTTGATATCATCAGTCATTCCAGTGTGAATGCCTTGTCTAGATTTATCTCTATGAATCTCAATCTTAGATGGATTCAATCAGTTGGGATTCGTTATTGAGTATGGTGTTTCTCATGGAATTAATCCATAGCTTCGTATGGTGCATTTGTTTAATTAATTTATTACTCTTTAATCATCCTCAATCTCATGGATCCCTTGTGACTGCACCATTGGTCGCCTGCCATTGTTTCCCCTGCCAATAGTGCAACCAATATTAGCGGTGGTGCTAAAACTACAATCCAATATAATTTTGTATTTTGATAAGATCCACCGACTATCATTTGCGATCATAAAAAAAGTAGGAAATATGTGCGCCCACGCTCCTGACAGGTTGGAGAAAAAAGGTACCCAGAAGTGGAGATGGCGGAGGAGAATCATAATGCATCTCAGTGGTGCGTGAGTGTTGGAATTGGCAGGATGTGTGCATATATGAGACGAACAAAGAAAAAAAACAAAAACAAATCCTATGGTGTAATGCTATATACCACATTCTCATATCACTATGTAAGATGTGACACATTTATCATCATTAGGTGACAGAGAATCATATAATAAAAAAGATCATTCAATAGTGATAAATGTTTCATATCTTACATAGTAGAATGAAAGTGAGATGATAGTATAGTATATAAAATCCTATACTATGTGATACCTAGGGGAGGGTGGAGGCAAAAATGGTAAAATGGTAAAATGGTAAAAGGGATGATGGCTACTCTACTAAGCTCGTGCAAGCTGGAAACTTTGAAGGAGGTGGGATAGTAAGAAAAAAAAGTGTAATGGGGGAGGTGCCACGAAAGAAGAGCCATGAGAGAGATTTAAACCAATAATAAAATGAAAAATACATCAAGGAAACTATTAGGAAGGGAGGAGGAGAGACATCTACCCCTTTCTAGAGTAATCTGAGCTGGTTGGGTGGGGCTTTCAGAGGGTTGCAAAGGAGGAAGAGCGAGAGTTGGACCAATGAATAAAAGAAAGATCATTTTTTTTTTCTCTTAACCATAATTGGTTCAAGCAAGCCACTAAACCTACTTGGGTTACAGCCAAAGTGGTATAAAATATGGTTCAACTAATACCAGACTTTGTATATTCATTATGCATATATAGAAAAACAATTCAACAATTTATTAGGCATATAATGAGGAAGTAGGCGGTGTTGCAAAGTGATTAGATAAAGGAGATGTTAATGTTGGTGCTAGCAAAATAATGGGAGAATAATGGGTTTGAGGGACTAAAGCATCTACCTTATCATAGATTGGGAGGTGCATTCACAAAAATAACATGGTGAGAGATGTACACCCAATTGCTATGCGGATCCACATACTTATAACCCCTACGATTCATATTGTAGCCCAAAAAAAGACATTGCTTACTGCAAACATTGAGTTTCTGAGAATTGGAAGGCTTGGCCACTTGAGTAAGAGGTAACAATAGCAACCAAAGACTTAAAATTTTTTATAGTTTGATGGCTTATGGAAGATGGTGATGTAGGGTGACTCAAGCCTGGGGAGAGGAGAAAGCAATCTATTTATTATCAGGAAGGTAGCTGTCAAGAATGCATCAACCAAATATTTGTGAGAGAGACCTCAATGTGCTAATGGCTAACCCAATTTCTGTGATATGTCTATGTTTCCTCTCAACAACTCCATTTTGTTGGGATGTATGAGGACAAGACATTCGATGAAGAATTCCATATGTATTTAAGAATTGTTTGTACTCATGTGAGGTGAACTTACCACCTACATCAATTTATACACTACAAGAAATAAAGCTATTTTCGGCGGCGGAAATCCCACAAATACCATATATTATTGCCACAAATAAGTAATTTCGGCTAATTATATTTGTCCATACTTCGCCGCTTCTAAAGTGCCAAGTAAGACAATTTGTGTTGACTTTTTAAAACGGACAGAAATACAATACATTTCCGGTGATGTCATAAATGATCGCCAGTAAAAGATTTGCAAATTAGATCTAGTAGTCACTAAAGTCTATTTCCGGTGATTAATAGTCGTTGAAAAATGTAATACTTTTGGCAAATTTAAGTCGCCAGTAAAACTCAATACACATTACTGGCGATAAGAAGTCTATTATTTGCGACGAAAATAACTCGCCGCAAATACCATATATTATCGCCGCAAATAAGTAATTCCAGCTAAATATATTTGTCCACACTTCGCCGCTTCTAAAGAGCCAAGTAAGACATTTTGTGCTGACTTTTGAGAACGGACAGAAATACAATATATTTTCGGCGACTAATAATCGCCGAAAATGTCATAAATGATCACTAGTAAAGGATTTACAAATTAAATCTAGTAGTCATTAAAGTCTATTTCTGGCGATTAATAGTCACTGGAAATATAATACTTTCGACAAATTTAAGTCGCCAATAAAACTCAATACACATTACTGGAGATACGAAGTCTATTATTTGCGGCGAAAATAATTCTCCACAAATAATGTCTCGACAAGTCAGATATTTGCAGCGTCATGTTTACTTGTCTTTAAAACATTTCTAACGAATTATTTTCGCCGGAAATGGATTTTTTTTTTTCAAATCCTAATCCATTTGCTTGTATTTTGTCGTGGTTGTATTTTCCCAGATATTTGTTTCTTTCATAACAGTTAATTGCTTGCTAATAAATTAAAAATGCTAGATTTGGATAAATTTATATCTGATCGCGCATATATTATATGTCAACAACATTCAAATAACCTAGACGTACATATTTGAAATTCACCAAGATTTAAGACTAAGTTTTACACAATACCATTCAACATATCACAATGGAATATAAATTTACAAGTGTTTTTCATTCTAACTATAAATGTTTAACAGCAAGTTGTCTTCATGAAGTACTAGCTTTTTCATTACAAGTGTTTTTCTTTCTAACCATCGTATTCCAACAAGTATGGGAAGAACTGAGTTTTGTTCACCGGTTTTACTTCAAGTGCTTGAACACAACTGTAAAAAAATGCAATATATTTATGCAAAAACATAATATTCAAGGCCCAAGTTACAAGGCATTCAATTTATAATCAGCTATATATAAATAATGAGCTCAAAACTCGTGCATTATTTTTCCTTCCATAGTGTTCAAATTCAATTATTTTATTCAATACAACAGTAACACCGCATACCCACTCATTTTGTAAAATGTAAAAGAGTTTGCAGCAACAAAGTCATAAATAGAATAAAAATTACAAGACTCAAAGTTGTAACCTCTATCACCAAAAATTACAATACTCAAAACTATAACCATCAACATTTCACACATGGCAATCACAAAATATAAAACACCAACTGTGCCCTTTTTAGGAGTCATAGATATATATATATATATATATATATATATAATATAAGTACTGATGGTCCCAAGACGTTACAAATACAAATACAAATACAAACATATATTGTAAGTTTTGGCTATGTGCAAACTATATATATATATATATATAAGATATAAGTTATTAAGTCAGGCCACCTTCCATTCGGATTATAATTCAACCTTCCATTCAAACTACGTACAAAGTTCAACATCAGTTAGCTAGCTCTACATGATCCAACTCACTTATATATTCTATTATATGTTGCAACACGTAAGCTGACGATTAATTAATATCAATCTAGAAATTAAGACCTATGTTTCTCTATATATAATATCAGAGATTATATATGTACAACCACAATTCTAGCAAAACTTGGCCAATATCCTAGTGAATGATCACGATCAATACACATTATCATATGTTGATCACAAACTATAATCATTATTTGATCTCCACAAAATGCATGTACAACATTATTGAAGTTTATCAATAGGAATTCTCTCTCTTTCTCAATCTGATCTCTCTCTAAATATACATATATATGTAGACAAACATAGGATAACAATACCTAATGATATATTTGTAGTGTTTTATTTTTATCTACATTAAAAGATAGCATCTCTTCATTTTTCATTGCATCTCTAAATAAAATAACCAACTATGTATATATTATGTACATATATAGAACACATAGAAACTCTTTGACAGTTAATACAAGGGTCTTACCTGAAATTAGAGCTACCTTTTACATGATTCAGAAGACTAACGAGATCATTTCAGAAAGTCTCTACATACGCTAGCTCTTTAGTCTGGTATAAAGCTAGCTTCCAAAATCATAGTACCCAATGTTATCAAAATCACTTGGCAATTTGATCTTGCCAAACAAAGTATGCACCAAAAAGTTGAGGATTATACAGGTGAAAAATCATTTGCACTTATGATTTTTTATATGAGAAGTACGTAATTTGCGCTTATTGAAATTGGTAAATATCAAGTCTGTTGCACTCACCCAAGGTGATTTCCTCTATGATATCTTGCATTCAGCAACTTTATTGACAAAATAATAATAAAAAAAAAGAATAATGATGAAACAAGTTAGTTTTCTTGGTCATATAAATGTTGAAAGATACATAAAAAGCAACAATGTAAGAACAAGAAACATGGTATCTACAGGTCAGTCATGTACTAATAATATTATTAAAAGGCTACGTATGTACCGATAACTTACTTTGCTGTAGCAGTTTCACTATACATTAATGACCAAGAACTTCCAATGTGCATGTTGGTGGCAAGAGCAATCTACATCGCTAGACAAAAGCTACAATATATCCTCACAACCAAAAAATATGTTACCTACCCCACACCAGTAACTGATGTACAAAAAAGGATGTGGAGATATGGGAGACATTTTATTGCCATATTACTTTAACTTTTATCTCTTTACCAAAATTCACAAAAAGTTGTTACCCTCAAATTTAGTAACCGGCTATGCAAGTCCCCAAGTCTCTCTATGAGACTCTCCCAAGGTCTGCCTCTCTAACTCATATCTCTCCATAAACTTGTCGTACTCGACATGTTTCTCCATTACTAGCATGACATTTATTCGTAAGTCACCATGTAAAGCCTTATAATGTGCAGCTTCTTTCTCACTTATTTCTGCACATTCAATTGAATTTGCTATTCGGGCATTAGTTGATTGTCTAGATGACTCGAAAATAACCATCTCACCGAGACCTCGTACATATCCTAGCCTGTGGCCCAAAACTTCCTTAAATATTGTTGCTACAGCCTCCTTAGTCTGCTTCTCAGGCTCCAACTCTGTCATCTTTGTTATCATCTCATTCTATCAATCATCGAAAAACGTCACACATGTTAGGTGCTCGTAATATATACTAAAAATATGGACATCGGTTTATCTAAAACATCATGAGATTTTACTTTAACCTCATATATTTCTCTTCCGTCATGGGAGTCACAAATTTGTCATTCTTCTTTGACCACCTGACTTTTTTAAAGAAACCAACCAAATTCTTCTTATTCCCAAACTGCAAATAAAGTAAATTATACACAAGCTTAGAATGAATATATGAACACCATTACGGAGTACAAATTAAAGGAGTACAAGTAGTTAGCGTTCACAATGGTCGACTCAAATCTGTATGAAATCTCTCATTCAAGCTATCAAATTAATTGTTGGGATTAGACTTACAAAGTACAAACAATAAAGATTGTTGAATGTTTTTTTTTTCTATAACTAAATGTACAAGTAATTATATTAGTCATTGATATATAGAGAACACAAAGGAAATACACAATTTTGAAGAAGCCTAACATATCAATTAGTACAAAGAAATAATAATGCTACATACAGTCGATGTAGCATCTTGCAACCAAAATGGAGACTTACCCTCATCTCCATTAGCTGCACAAATGACCTTCGTCCAGCCGTTTGATTGTTTTGTTGCTTCTTCCTATTACTTTTATTTCATTCAGACATCCGCTGCAATCACGCAGGACATGATATTATCCATTGAATCTAGATGACCACCCAAGCATCACACCACCTTTTGAGCACCACTTTGGGTGCAATTCGACCATACTGTTAACATTTGATCTAGAAAGGAAAAAAAAAGGCATCTACATGTAGAACATATATAGTATATAATTGTTTTGAAAGAATAGTTTACTCATTCGTCTCAGTCAATTCTTTAACTTATTTTTGCATGCCTAGATGTGGCAGTTTTTGGTTGGAAAGCGTAAAATCTCACTTGTATTACGTCATGTTTTAACTTTTAAGATAGTACTCACAATAAATTAGTATGAAATGACTAAAAAAAATAGAAAATAGAAAAGAAATTATTATCATGAAAGAGAACATACACTTCACCTTATTAATATGACAATTTTTAATAATAAGAGATAAGCCCTATTTGGTTTTATAGATGGTCTCAATTTTCAACATTCAAATACTATTCAATCACGTTATACATTTTTCAATTTCAAAATTTTCAATTTTAACTTTTTTATTTAACTATTTCAATTTTCCAAAACTTTCAAACAAAACAAAAAAAAAAAAAATAATTTAATCTTTTCAAATTTCAAAATAAAAATAATATTCTAACAATATTTTAACTTTATAATATTTTTATTCAATTTTCTCTCTTCCTTTTAAAAATTTCATAAAATATTTTAACTCAATCTATCTTATTATTATTCACAATCTTTTACTATTACTACATCTCATCTCATTAATATGTGTAACCAAACGAGATGTTGATCTTTAGCTTTTTCCACAAATCAAGTTTTAACGGTCATGGGTTAAACTTGCATATAAATTTTTTTCTTTAAATGGAGTAATCAGTCGTAGAGTACGTAAACGCCACACAATCATTTAAAAAAAGAGTGAGATTCACAATTAAAAAATTAAAATTTTCTATATAAATCTTATATTTATTTTTTTTTAAACAAATTGCACACTACTCAACATTTCGTGACTACAAATATCTTTTAAGAGTAATTCTATTCTAAGACCACTTAAGTTTCCAACATCACACACCAGTTGAGCTGGCTTTGTTTATTTTTTTTCAAAACGCATCGTTAGGCTCCTCCCCACGTTTCTTCCATTCGAAATTTTGCTTCTCCTTCATTTGGATTCGCGCCCTCCATTCGTGTTGCAGTACGTCCATCTCCAATCGAGCAAAGAACGGCAGATTTGGAAGGCTGTTGTGAAGCTCTTCTCTAAAATTCATCTCTTTTCAGTCCTCTCTCTCTATGGATAACTCTCTCTCTCTCTAAGAAATTATAGTAAAATACAGAACTTTCGTTATTGCTCTGTTATTGCTGGGTTAGAAGCTTTTGGCATACCACCTGGGAGGTGATGAAAGTTGGTCTTGGGTGGAAAGGTGCAGTAATTTTTGGGTTAGGTAGATGGAAACACCATTGGTTGGACTAAAAATAAAAAATAAAAGAACCGATTTCTTAAACCTAGAAATTCTTACTCTTATTCCTGGTTTATTGAAACACATTTCCTTATTCCTTCAATAAAGACAACACTTTATTATATTATTTCTTCAAATAAGAAATAAATAGATATCTTCTATTAAAAATAATTATTAGAATGGTTTCTTCTACCATTAGAATGATTAAGAACAATTTAGACATGCTCATTCTTTCTATGATAGTTTTAAAGAAAAAAGTGCGAGAAAAAAAATTTATATGATAATTTTATAGAAAAATATTTTAAAAACTGAGGAATGCTTTTTTTCCTAGAATGTCGTTCTATGAACGGAAAATGAAAGGCCACCCAAGCCTTCTACATCAAATCCACTGACTCAGGTATGATACACATTAGTCATTTATAAATGTCATTGTATTGATATTATCAATTAGTTAATGTATTTTTATTTGTGTATTATAAGTATATTATGGTCCAGAAAATATATATTATCTGCCATTTATGATGCATCCAAATACATATCCAAATTCATATACATACACATGAGATAGCCAGGTAAATTCCTTACTAATTTTTTAAATCTTTTCTTATGTGCATTTGAATTGTTCTAACCATGCCTAATTGCAGCCCTCACCAATGCCACTTTTATGACCAATGTGCGTCTACCCTCTGTCGAGTAATGCGAAGAGTTGAGCCGTGTTCAACATTCACCTTTTATATAACTCTTCAATTTAAACCGTTCTAACACCATGTCTAATTACAATTACCATCAATGTCATACCCTCCATCTAGTATTTCAGAGGAGTTGAGAAGTTTTGAAAAGACAGTAAGTAATGCAAAGACTATGCCATTTATATCTGAAAGTGAAAAGAATTTTGGAGGTACATCACTTTTAACCGGATGAGTACACATCCTTTTGAGTTGCATATAATGTAAATGTTTATCCAAACTATACATTTATATTTTCAGAAACTTCATTAGACATAGAGGCAGAGATTGAGGAGATAAATGATGTATCATTTGCTGATGATCGAGTTGAGGAGGAGCCCAAACCCGGCATGGAATTTTCCACTAATCATGAGCTTATGGCCTATTACAAACGATATGCCAAACAACAAGATTTCGGTGTTATAACATAAAGGACAAAGAGAGAGGCGAATGAGAGTGTGAAGTACTTGATAATTGGGTATGCGAAAGGCGGAAAATACCATCCTAGCAGTAGTAATATCTCGAGGCCATGACCAACTATTAAGACGAATTGTAAGGCAATGATAAATGCTCACTTGGTGAATGGTACTTGGGTGGTGACCACTATTGAGATTACCCATAATCATTGTACTGTCAGCCCACAAAAATCTCTTTTTTAGATCGCACAAGTGTTTAGATGAATATAGTCAAATGATGCTCAACTTGAATGACAGAGCAGATATTAGAATGAATAAGAATTTCGGTGCACTTGTTGTTGATGCCGTTGGGGGGGGGTTCGAGAATCTTGATTTTCAAGAAAAAGACTGTCGGAATTTTATTGACAAAGTCTGACACTTAAGGTTGGTTAAGGTGAAATACTTACTGATTATTTTAAGAAGATGAGGTTGATGAATGATGGTTTTGTCTATGTGGTTGATGTGGATGAGGAGTTGAGAATTAGAAATGTGTTCTGGGCTGACATAAGTAGTAGAGTAGCATATGAGTATTTCAGCAATGTTATCACCTTCAATACGTCATATCTGACAAATAGATATGGTATGTCATTTGCTCATTTTGTTGGTGTAAATCATCATGGGCAGTCTATATTGCTAGGTGTTGGCTTGATTTCAAGCGAGGACACAAGTACTTTTGTATTACTGTTTTGAGTATGGTTGGAGTGCATGGATGGTCAGGTTCCAAAAACGATCATAATAAACCAAGACCTAGCAATGAAAAGTGTTATTGTGTTAGTATTCCCAGACACTCAGCATAAATATTGTCTATGGCATATAATGCGAAAACTACACGAGAAATTGGGATCTCACACCCAATTCAAAGTAGGGTTGAAGACTTCTAGTTAGAGTGCACTATATGATTCACATACATGCGCAGAATTTGAGGAGAAGTGGGGGCAACTTATTCAGAAGCATGACCTTAGTAATAATACATGGCTGCAAGGGTTGTACAACGAGAAGTCGTTCTAGGTACTAGTTTACCTTAACAGAGTATTTTGGGCAGGTATGAGCACTACACAACTGTCTGAAAGCATGAATGCTTTATTCGATGGATTTGTTCATTATGGTACGAGTTTGAAAGAATTTGTTAATCAATTTGACAATGCACTGAGAAAGAAAGTGGAGGTCGAGACGACATCTGATTTCAATTCCTCTAACCAAACCATCCCATGTTCATTTCCATTCCGCATAGAGAAGCAGTTTCAAGCAGTGTATATGAATGCGAAATTTAAAGA
The DNA here is from genome assembly GCF_001411555.2 of Juglans regia. NCBI lineage: Eukaryota > Viridiplantae > Streptophyta > Magnoliopsida > Fagales > Juglandaceae > Juglans > Juglans regia. The sequence continues at coordinate 9,703,653 of NC_049907.1, forward strand.
GGTCTAAAGAGAGGTGTGGGGGATGATTTTATGTAACTGCATACTTATCAGCAAGGAGGGTTGCATTTCTTCGATGTTTTAGATGAAATCAAAACTGATGATGACCACTTCAAAAGAATCAAGTACTCAGTTTACTTTAACGAGGATGAGTGTGATGTGAAATGCACATGTGCGTTGTTTGAGATGAAGGGGTTTCTCTATAGACATGCATTGAACGTTTGCCAGATGAAGAAGATTCATGCATTATTGGATAAGTACATCTTGGATCGATGGAGGAATGACTCAAAAAGGAGATATACAGTGGTAAAAAATAGCTATAATGACTTGAGGCACAATGCGGACTAACGGAGGTATAAACTTGTTGTGAAACGATTTCTAAAATTAGCGACTCGTGTATCCCCAAGTGATGACCATGTTTATGCATTCATACGCCATTTGGATGAGTTTGATAATTAATTTAAAGGATTAACACTTGAGCTCGGTTCAACCAAGGTAAAAGAAAATGTGGTCACAGACAAAGATAAGAAAATATTAAGCCCACACATTATCTGAGGGAATGGGAGGCCGCCAACAAAGAGGAAGGTTCCACTAGTGAAGAAGACTACAAGTAAAAGAAAGAAGAAACAAGTAATGAATTTTTATGTATATTAATTCTCTATTGTTTCTCACTGCATGCATATTACTTTCTAATAGACATGTATTTTTTTGTTTGAAAATTATTTAGACTTGCAGAAAAATATTTGATAATGAATCACAGCATAGTGAGGAATCGAAAGCTCAATTTGGTGCTAAAGTTGATAGAGTTGGTGCTAGTATTGATGATTTTGTTGTTCTAACACAGTATAATATTGTCTCACAACCAACACCATTGGGCAATGAGGAGGTGTGAGGTCGTAGTTGTAACTTGATATTTTGTTATATTAGGGGACACAAAACTAGTTGAACTGTCTCTAATATAGGAATTTTGAAATTTTGGGATATATGAGAAATTTTGAAATTTTGAACCATCTCTAATCTATATCTTTTTCTGTGGGGGATTTTGGAATTTTGGGACATCTTTTTCTGTACGAGTTGGTCCATCAAAGTACTAAGATTTAATGTGATTAGTTGAAAGTTAAATTAATTATTGAAGCTAATTACTTGCACACAGGCTCAATCTCTGCTTAACAGATTTTAGGAATCTCAATTTCTTGGTGTGAAAATTTGTGAAACAGGAATGCAATAGAATAAATATGTGAAACATGAATGCAATAGAACAAAACTCAAATGTTGTGTTTGCATATTCTGGCCTTCTACTGGATTACATCATACTGGAATGGATTTACATCATACTACCTAAAATAAGGTTGTCAAAATAAGGAATGGATTACATCATACTAGCTTTCTACTTTTCCCAAGATTACATAAAAAAATTATCACAATTGATAACACCCAGTGTATACACAGAAAAATATATGCACATCTATTCTCTATTGTCCAAATTTTCTCCTCTATTAGTTGAAGTATATCTACCCATATGAAGAATTGGCATCTTGTTTCTTCCTACATACAATTTGAGAATTTCAAAAGTTAAAGATGACAAAGGTGATCTAAATGAAACAGTTTTATAAATCTTACTTTTTTAAATCCAAACTCCAAATTGTTTTCTTAATTGTCGTGCAAGCCTAGCCTAGCTTTTGTTCACTCATCTTCCCAGGCTAGGAACATGGTCATGTGGAGATAAATTGCATGCATTAAAAGACAAGTAGCTACTATATGTATGCAAGGTCATTTATGGTAGGATGCAAATGGAATGCATCAAATGATTGGAAATGGATGAAGTTAGGAGGTGGTGAAGCAGTAACAACCTACTGGTATAATAAATTGCAATGGTGACTACAACTCTTAGTGTACGAATTAGCTTCTAACTCCAGGCCTAATTACTTGCTTAATAAAATTTTATTTTATCTGTAGAAAAAAAAAACTTCTATCTCCACTGTAAGGATTGAAAAGAATCCTAAAATTTCTCTATATAAAAAGGTGAAGATGAGAGGTGAATCCAGAAACTCCTTCTATTATATAATATGAACTGCTTAAAATCGATCACGTAGCATAAATAATCCCCTCATCAAGCATAAAAACACCAAGCTCATAAATCCTAAATCAATTATACCTACAGATCCCCAATGCAGAAATCACAACGCAAAAATCACAAGTAGAGTATAATTTCTCAATTATACCCAATGCAGAAATCACAAAAATATGAGCAATAATAAAGAACTAGGGTTCGGTTGGTGAGGATACCTCTCAGATCTTAATGGATCAGACGAAAGTCAAGGGGGAGAAGGATCTTACGATGTGGGAGGGATTTTCGTGGAGGATTCTTGAGGGCACACTTCGAGGGGTGTCAACAGGGGAGAGAACCACAATCTACTTTTGTGAGAGGGGGAGAGGGATTTGCAAAGGAAGGAGGAGAATAAGCTTTCGGCAGGGGAGGTGGAGAGGGATTCGCAGAGGGAGGAGAATAAGAAGCTTTCGACAAGTCACAGGGGGAAAGGGATTCATAGAGGGGAGGAGGAGAGAAAAACAATGACGGATCTTGTAATTGAAGCTCTGAACCATTTTGAAAATAAACTCAATTTGCCACATCATTAACATGTGGTGTTGGTGAATAAATCGACTTAGGATAGAATTTCTATCATTTAAGAGAATTGCTACATACAACCGGCGTGCGCAACCCACACGTAACCGCTAACATCATCTGTCAGAAATTTAAGAAAAAAATTGAGAAGTTGACTGAAATGCGAGAGGGAAGATTTGAGAAGTCGAAGAAGCATTTGTCGTTCCATCTTTCATTATCTATTGGAAGAAAAAAGGAAGAAGCATCTCAGAAATCGACTGACAAACGCACATAGAATCTAACCCACTCTTGCGGTCAATTCCTTGAAAGATAGGACTCTTGATTCATCCTCGCTCAAATAAAAGCAGCTTGCTCCTTTGAGATTCATCATCACCCATTAAAACCTAGGACTTAGATTGCTCTTGTTGTTGGACTTTGTGTCTTCCTAGTAGCATTTTTAAAGCAGCAAATATTTAGAAGAAACCAAAATATCAAGATGGGAAGCTTTGCAGAAAGTGAATATGTCTCTTTCCGGCTTAGGCCCTTTAGTTTTGGAGCTCAATCGTCTATAGAATTTTAAACTCTATCAGGTTATTTTTGGATTCGTAAGGATGATTCAGGTGTTCATGATATTCATCTTACTGTAGCGTACCTATATACGTGTACATATGCATCCATCGTCTTCTCGGCAATGCTTATCTTTTGGAAATAATTTGTTTTTCTGCATAGAATCTAACCCAATAGATTGAAAGTTGACTGGCACTCAAGATTGAAAAGAAGTCAACTAAAATACAGTGAGAGAAGAAACAAAATGGAGAGAGAGAGGGACAAAAAAATTAAAAATTTTATTAAATGGGATGCCGGTTGGACTATGCGGTTGCAACAAGTATTTTTTATCATTTAAACCGTTATCCTGTACCAATGCCAAACTCTTGAACTACTCCGGCGATTATGAAAAATTTGGTAACTGTCTTGTTGGTTTGTCTATTTCGCTCAATTTCGGCTTTCTGTCGTGGTTTGAGTGTCTATTTTCTTGTCTCTAGTCCAAGATCGCTACTTGTAGTGGTCTACTTTGTTGCTTTGTTGGTCTGATAGAGGATGATTTGGCGGATAAATGGAAGTCCTTTTCTCTGTATGAAGTTGAGCAGGCGAATGTTGGTATTCAAGATTCGCTGCAGGGATCCATTGATGATCATAACGATTATTGCCTCATTTTCAATTTACTCACCCGTAAATTCTTTAACAAGGAGGCTTTTAAGTCGGTTATGCGCACTGTTTGGAGTCCTGTGAAAGGGGTAAAATTCTTTGATTTGGGTGAGAATGTTTTTCTTGCTCAGTTCGCTGATCAGGGTGATAAGAAGAAGGTTTGTCTTAATAGTCCATGGTCCTTCGATAAGAATTTGGTTCTGCTTATGGACTATGTTGGTGATGTTCAACCGTCACGAATAAAGATGAATTTCGCTTCCTTCTGGGTCCGATTATATGATTTGCCTCTAATGGGGATGAATTCTGAGACAGTACGTAGCATTGGGGAGTCGATTGGTAATGTTGAAGACATTGATTTGTCTAGTCAATCTCCTGGATGGGGAGTGTTTTTTAGGGTGCGAATTCGAATTGATGTTCGTTTTCCATTGCCCCGTGTTAAGCATCTCTGTTTGAGGAATGGTGAGGTTCTATGGGTAATACGAGCGATTACCCAACTTCTGTTACTGTTGTGGGAAGTTAGGGCATTCAGATAGAGACTGTGAGTTATCGGTGTTGAAGAGGGCTTTATTTGAGAAGGATGGGTTTTCCTATGGAGCATGACTGCGTGCGGAAGGAAGAAATACTATAGATGGGCAACGTAAATCCTTTTCACGAGTTTTATCTCGGGCAGCGAACAAAGAAAATCCTAACAAGGATATGAGTATGGGTGCTAGTGATCCTTTGCAGATGATTATTGAGGAGGGATTACGAGTACAGGAATTTAATGTGGGTGGTTTCAAGGAAATTGTGCAGACAAATTCAGGTGCTACTGATGGCATCTGTTGCGGAAGGTTGAAGTCGACTGACGTGGGCCTATTTCATGATGGTGGGCCATCTGTTGTGAATGGGACTAGTCTGGATGTGGAGGGTTTTACTAAGCTGTCTGAAGGACTTTTCAAGCCCAGTGGTTTGTGGGATATGAAGAAGCATGGATCTGTGGATGTTGGGCCGTCTGTCTCGGGGCTTAAGGCTTCAAATATGGTTGACTTAAGTGGGCTGTCTGAAGCCCTGGGGGTTGCTAAGGATATTGAGGGGTCTATATACTTACCAGCAGCAAACATAAGTGGATGCCCAGTTGTGCCGATTGACGCTGAGGAAGTGCGGGTTAGGACTCCAGCTTCTGACCTGAATAAGAAAGGGAGGCCACGACCGAGGGGGGTTACGGCTTCAACTAGGCACAAAGGTAAGTCTCTTTCAATCTTACCTCCTAAACATGATGGGGATTTGGGGTGTGTGCTTGGGACATCCACTGGTGATTTCAAGAGGATTAAATCCTCTGATGCCAACTGTTTGGATGAGCTTTAAGTGGTATCGGCGGAGGCTGGAAGTCAGCCCCACCGACAACCATGAAGATCCTTAGCTGGAACTCCTGTGGGCTTGGGAACCCACGGGGAGTTTGTGTTCTTCGTGATTTGATCTGAAGAGAAGTTCCCAATTTGGTCTTCATTATGGAGACTAAATATGTTGCTGCCTCAATGGAGCGGTTGAAGTTTACTTTGGGTTTCTCAGTGGTACTGTCGGTGGATTGTTTGGGGCGTAGTGGAGGGTTGGTTTTATTTTGGAGGAGGGATGTGGATTTAACTCTGTTGTCCTACTCCAAACATCATTTTGATGCTTGGGTTGTGGATAGTGCCACAGGATTGAAGAGTCGCATTACAGTCATTTATGGGCATCCTGTTATCAGTAGACGACAGTTAGTGTGGAATTTGTTGAAAGGCTTATCGATGGCAACTCCCACTCCTTGGTTGTGCTTTGGTGACTTTAGTGAGATTATTTCTAACACGGAAAAGAGAGGGGGAAGAGTACGCCCGAGTAGTCAGATGCGTGTTTTTCGTGATGCCTTGGATTTTTGTGGGTTGAAAGGGATTGACTCTCGGGGTCCCTTTTTCACATGGTCTAATTTACGTGAAGATGGTGCATTGGTTGAAGAGTGTCTAGATCGTTTTCTTGCTAACTCCGATTGGTTTTCTTTTGTTTCCACATGCTACAGTTGATAATTTTTTGACTTCACATTCTGATCATTATTGTTTGGTTTTGAATACTTTGGGTGGTTTGGAGTGCTCAAGAAGAGGGAGTAGATGTTCAGATTCGAGGCACTGTGGGTTGGTAGTGTTGGGTGTGCTGAAACTATTTCTAGTGCTTGGCACGAGGTTGATAATGGGGATGCCCTTAGTGGTTTAAATTATGCTTTAACTTCCTGTCGAAGGGCTTTGATGGTGTGGAATGCTGTTCAGTTTGGAGAGATTAAAACCCAGCTGAAAATTAAAAGGGTGGAGTTATCTAGAGTAGTGGGTAACTCTTCTAGTGGTTCTTCTGTGGCCTTAATCAAGTCACTCCGTCATGATATCAACTTATTATTGGAACGGGAGGAGTTAATGTGGAAGCAGCGATCTTGTATTTTATGGTTGGATTATGGTGATCAAAATTCTAAATTTTTCCATAAAAAGGCATCACAACGAAAGACAAGGAATCATATTCGCAAGTTTCGAGATAATGAAGGTATTTGGCATGAGGGGCAAGCTTTGGAAACTGTTGTTTGTAATTATTTTGAGGAGCTGTTTGTGAGTTCTAGTATGGGTGATATGACCGATATTCTTGGTGTTATTCCTTTGCGAGTCACAAATGAGATGAATGTAGAATTATTGAAGCCATATACTGAGGACGAGGTCAGATTTGCATTATTTCAGATGCAACCTTTGAAAGCTCCGGGTCCCGATGGTATGTCTCCTTTATTTTTCCAGAAGTATTGGTCTACTGTTGGGGATTTGGTGACTAAATCTGTCTTGTGTTGTTTGTCAAATGGGTCTGTCCCGGCTATTCTTAATGAGACTTTTGTTATGCTTATTCCCAAGATGAAGAATCTTGAATGTATGAAAGATTTTAGGCCTATTAGCTTATGCAATATGGTCTATAAGATCATTGCCAAAATTATTGTTAATAGGCTTAAAATTTTTTTACCTAAGGTGGTCTCAGATTGTCGAAGTGCTTTTGTGCCAGGACGATTAATTACGGACAATGTGTTAGTAGCATATGAATCTGTCCATGCAATAAAAAACAGGAAAAAGGGTTGTAAGGGTGTGATGTCAGTGAAGTTAGACATGAGTAAAGCATATGATAGAGTCGAATGGGGCTTCTTAGAACAAGTTATGTTAAAGCTTCGTTTCCACCAGAGATGGGTGAGCTTAGTGCTGTCATGCATTGGTTCAGTTTCTTATCGGGTTCTAGTTAATGGTTTCCCTACTAAGTCTTTTGTTCCTTCACGCGGGTTGCATCAGGGTGATCCTTTATCACCGTACTTGTTTGTTTTATGCACTGAAGCTCTTTCCTCTTTATTGAGGAATGTTGTTACTTGCCAGATGATTAATGGAGTTAAGGTATGCTCCTGGGCACCTGCCATTAGTCATTTATTTTTTGCGGATGATAGTCTATTATTCTGCCAAGCCACTTGTGCTAAGAATTTGGTTTTGAGGCAGCTTTTAACCCTTTATGAATCCGTTTCTGGACAGCAATTAAATTTGGATAAAACTGAGTTGCTTTTCAGTCCTAATGTGAATGCAGATGTTGTTTTAGCTATTATGGATATATGGAATGTTTCTTCCGTACAGCACCATTCTAAGTATTTGGGACTTCCTTCCTTTGTGGGGAGGTCTAGAAGTGTTACTTTTCAAGATTTAAAAGAGAGGGTGTGGGGTAAGCTTCAAGGGTGGAAAGAACTTTTACTTTCTCAAGCCGGCAGGGAGATTTTGATTAAAGCAGTGGTTCAAGCATTCCCAACATATACTATGAGCTGTTTTTTGTTGCCTAAGCAAATTTGTAGTGAATTGGAGTCTATGTTTGCTCGTTTTTGGTGGGGACAAAAAAATTCTGAACGTAAGATGCACTGGTTGAGTTGGAAACAGTTGTGTAATTCGAAGTTTAGTGGAGGGATGGATTTTAAAAATCTCAAAATGTTTAATTAGCTTTACTTGCTAAACAAGGGTGGAGGTTGTTGTTGGAACCTCAATCTTTGTTCTTTCGGGTCTTTAAAGTTAAGTATTTTCCCAATGGAGATTTTTTGCATGCTAGTTTACCAAGAAAGCCTTCTTATGCATGGAGAAGCATTTATGCGTCTAAAGAAATTCTTTGCTCTGGTTGTACGTGGAATGTTGGTAAGGGTGATAAAGTCCAAATCTTGATAGATAAATGGCTGCCTATGAATGTTCAATTGCGAGCTCAGTCCACTCAGCATATTATTCATTCGGATATCACTGTTGATTATTTATTAATGCAGAATTTACCTTTGTGGAATAAGGAGTTGGTGTTTTCTATTTTTCCTACTAATGTGGCTGCCTCTATATGTTCTCTACCTTTGCTGTCCAGACGGGAAGATGATAGACTCGTGGTTGGGCACTAAGAATGGGGTATATTCTGTCAAGTCTAGATATTATGCAGCTCTGAAGTTGCTGTCTCAACATGATGGTCCTGAGAGCTCTCATTTCGAAGCTACTAAGTGGTTTTGGAGAAATTTATGGCATTTAAAGCTGCCTAATAAAGTGAAGAATTTTGGATGGAGAGCATGCAAGGATAGTCTACCAACACGCTACAATCTGCTGAGAAGAGGGATTTTACAATCAGCCCTTTGTGTTCACTGCAAGCAGTGGGAGGAAGATGCTTTTCATGCAATTTGTGATTGTCCTTTAGTTCATGAAGCTTGGGCACAGCGCTGTCCACAAATTTTGCATCATTTACCGAAGGTGGTAAGTTTTTCAGAGTTGGTCTGGATTTTGTTGAAATCTGATCCTAGCGTAGTCCCTATATTTCTCACCATTCATGGGGAGTTTGGAAGTATAGGAATCTGAAAATTTTCCAGAACTCTGAATGTTGTATCCTTGAACTTATAGATAGCTGTCTTGGTTATGTTGAGAGTTATCTTCATGTGAAGAAGTGCCATGTAGTGCTGTATAAGGAAAAAGTTCTTTCGTGGATAGGTCCTCCTCAAGGAAAAGTGAAGCTTAATTTCGATGGTGCTTTATTTCATTCTAACCATTCAGCTGGTATTGGTGTTATTTTACGAAATGGTAATGGGGATGCTTTGATGGCTGCAAGTCGTAAGGAACATGGGGTTTTTGAAGTTGATGATATTGAAGCTTTAGCAACTTTGCGGGGTTTGCAGTTAATTCTTCATTTGGGATTGTTGAATCTAATTTTAGAAGGTGACTCACTTAATATTGTTGAAACTATTTGTTCCAATGATGCTAATTTAACTAGAAGAGGGTCTGTGATTGATGAAATCAAAAGTCTTCTTAATCGTTTTAATTCTTTTGAAGTTCTCGACGTTGGTCGTCAAGGGAATGAGGCCGCTTATCTATTGCAAGACATGGTTATTTTATTGATGATACTTTGCAATGGTGACATTTTTGTCCAGAATTTATACAAGCTAGAGTTGCCTTGGACGCTGCTATGTAACTATGCAGAGTTATTATTTGTATTGACTTTCATGAAGTTATGCTGATGTTATAAAAAAAAAAAAAACCGTTATCCTGTTAAGAAACGAAGGAGAGGAGAGGAGAGGTGACACGACAGAGCTGACGCGAGTGTTTTGTTCGCCGACTGCGCAGTTGTACGCCACGAATAACGATCTGTCCTAATGTGACACGTCAGGGAACTTGGGAGTGTTTTGTTTGGCGAATGCGTAGTTTTACGCCACGAATCAATATCTGTCCTAACGACTCCTATTTTGCCACGCAATCCCGTGGAATGAGAAAGTGCACCCCCGCCCGCCCATCCTTACATTTCTCTCCTCTCCGAGTCTTCCTCCTCCAATAACCGTCTCTCGCCTTTTCCTTTCCACGACTATTAAATCAGTCACGGTTCTCTTCCTACTTGCTCTCCAAATTTATTCCTTCCCCTCGCGACATCAAAGCTGACAGACAACGCAAATCAATCCCGAATTCATACAAATAAAACTAGTTCTGTGTGTTTTTCTTTTTTTTTAGGAATGGTGGCCTCAAAGCCGGGTCTGCCTTCCTGGATTAGTGCGGCAGCAGTAACAAAGCTTGATTTTGAAAGAAAGGAAGATATGCTCAAGGAGGTTGCTTCTTCTTCTTCTTCTTCTTCTTCTTCTTCAAGAGAACTTGCGGATGTGGATTTGGGCTTTGGAGAGAGAACATTCGCTGCCGCCGGTGCCGCTGCCCTCTCCGCTGTCATCGTTAACCCTCTTGATGTCGCCAAGGTTTTCAATTTCTTTTAATACCCATTTTATTAATTTCATTGTACTTCAAATGCTCACATATACTGCTGTTTTTTTTTTCCGAAAAAAATTATTTCTTCCCTCAATTGGCAACGTATTGTTTGAGACACCCATCATAGATTCATTGTGGATGATAATTAGAGAAATTAACTGATTGGGTAGATTTGTAGGTTTTATTTGGACACCTAGTTCTCAGGGATGGAGCCAACTTATGACGTAATTTCTTAGGCCAGTGCATCTACAGTCCAGAGCTGGTGTAAACCAGTCTTTAACACCACCCAATGGGAGGCTGAAACGTGAGCATTGTATTTCTAATAAACCGAATAACAGAGAATCATTTTCCTCGTTTGAAAAGAAAAATGATACTACGCGATAAATTACATAGCATAACATAACCCACAACTTATAACATTTCAGAAACCAGAAAAACCATCTGATCAACCACAAGCTTAAAATACAATTACGAAAGAAAAGCAAATTATAATTTTGGCAGCTGAACCCACTTTCTCGTGTACTGGTGTATATAAAGAATTCATCTGTGTAATTGGATTTACATGTGAAAAAAAAAAAAAACTTCTAAGAATATAAAGCAAAGTAGTTAAGAATGATATAATGTACCTGATAAATTTGATAAGAAACTCAATTATTCAAGCTTATATGCTCAGCCTTGTCAGTTGTCAAGAGCAATCCCCCGTTATCAGATCATTTTTCTTCAACTTTTAACGGTGCTATATGCTCAGCTTTGCCATGACTTTATTGTTTTTATCCTTATCAAGTCTCTGTAGTTTCTGTTGTGGTATGAGATATGTGTGAACAACTCATTTTTAACAAACTAGTCCTATTATTTATGAATTTCACAAGAAAAACCGATCCATGACCAACAATTTCAAGACTCAGAAAACCCATCTAAAAAATAAAATGTCTCTGATTTTCAACTATAAGCTAAACAATCACAAAAAAAATGAGCTTTGTAACAAATACATGAAATAATTTGGAGCTTATCCGAAGAACTTATACTAGGGACAGAAAAAAAAAATCACAGGAGGTCAAATACGCACCGATTTTCATCCCTTCAAAGAGAGCATAAAAGAGAGATGCAAAGAAGAATACGGCTGGAATTGCGTCATATAGAGCTTCAGAGCGTGAGTGTATAATCAGATCTACAAGGACATGGAGGCCAATGCGATTGGGCAAAGTAGCAGAGAAGATAGATAAAGAAAGAGAAGGTGAGGCTACAAATCAAGGGTGGGGGTGGATCTATGGATAGCTGTTTATTGTGAGAGGGAATGGAGCGGCAGAGGGGCACTAGTACGATTGGGCAGTGAAACAACAAAATAGATTGGTTTGGGAGATAGAGAGAGTAAAAGAATAATGAAAGAAAACTTCTTTTACATTGGTGGTAGTGTTTCTGTGGTAATCAGATGCCATGCGTGTATTTTCTTGATTCAAGAAAAATCTTATGTGGCGGCATATCCTTTTGGAAGGCATAAAACCCTTCTTTATGCCAATGCTCAATTGAAGATAAGCTCTTCTTAGGCAAGAAGATGCATGTGGTCTCTATATTTGTATGTATGAACATTTATGTAAAACATAAACAGATAAGTCTCAAATTTATTTTCACAGGAAGTCGTTGCTTTACATCTATAAAATAATCTTAAAAAATAACTTCCCTTTTGAATTTAAATTTTCCAAAATTAAAACCCAACCACTAGACTAACTATAACATTAATAAACCTTAAATAATAGCAATTGGAGATTTTTCTAGGCTATGTAGTGTTTGTTTCACATATATATACCTGATTGGGCTTTGATATACGATGATACTTAAAGAATTTTGTGCCCCATATTAAGAAGCATAGAATGTATAGAACTCAAAACTTAATTTTTATTTTGTTATATGTGTGTGTATTCATATAAGTTCTTTTAAAATTGTTTTGATAGGTATGTGCTTTTAAAATAAAATGATCAAAACTTAAAAAGGAGTTGTCTGGTGTAAAACTATAAGTTTGGGTACATTTTCATATAGAATACTACTCCAATAACAGTTATAAAAATATTTGGGGGGCATAATAATAGTTTGAAATGTCTGTATTCTTTTGTTCTTTTTAAGTTAAGGATTAGGATATTCATATCAAACCTTAATATAATGTTGCTCCTTCTGAAATATGATTTCATATGAGAGTTGCCAAAATCATATTCTGTCATGTCGAAACTGGTTTTGAACTATAGTTTTCTCCCACATTTTCATATAACAATTTTTTTTGCGTTTACTGTTTGTAGCCTTTTTAAGCATTTCTTTCCTTGATTTTTCTCTTCTCTGGTAATATATTCTTGAAATTATGTATTTTAAACACCTTACAATCCTTAATTACAGACAAGGTTGCAAGCGCAAGCTGCCGGAGTTCCTTATCAGGGGCTGTGCCACATGACATGTTTTGACACAAACACGGTGAGCATACGAACAGTCTATGATTCTTAACTACCAGCAGTTTGTAGGTTAGCCCACTTAGGTAATAGTTTTGACTTATTTTTGGATTGCGTGTGGTTTCTTGAATACTTGAGCCATCTTTTATATTTTATGAACTGTTTCTTCTAGATGCTACCAGATTTGAGATGTTCATTATCTACGCGTGCGGTTCTTGGCTCTGAATCAGGATGCCCTCCAGAGTGTAGCCGGTATAAAGGAACTTTTGATGTTTTATACAAAGTCACACGTCAGGTTAGTGAACATATGGACTATGAGTATATTTTGAATTTTCCCCACAAAATAAATGTTTTAAAATATCCCTGATGCCTAACTGGCCTCTTCTAGCCTCCTTATCCCTTGTAGAATAATATAAAGAGATAAGTTTGTATTTCATTGTTTTTCGAGTAGAAAATTCTGTACCACTACCCAAAAGAAAATTTAGTTTTTCCTGACCAGTGGCAAACTGTTATTTAAAACAAGTTCATTAGAGTCATGGATGACACTCTTACAATAAGGTTTATTATAACATAATGCTGTTAAGATATTCTGTCTTATAAAAAAAAAAGGATATTCTTTGTCTAGTAGATGCGCCCGTTTTGTACGGATTAAAAAGTTATTTATTATTTATACTGTCCAGTTTCTGTTTGGTGTGGAAATCACTTATCACTAGGAGCTTCAAGGAGTGAATTTGTGCAGGAAGGTTTTGCTGGGCTGTGGAGAGGCACAAATGCAAGCTTGGCATTGGCTGTGCCAACAGTAAGTCTTTTTTAGCCAGGGGTTTTGCGTTTGTGGTTTCTTCTTAGGGTTGTTCCCATGCATTGCAGATTCATGTTATCTTTTGCCTCTTTCGCATGCTCTCTTGCTTAAGTTTTTATTTTTTGACTGACAACCAGGTGGGCATCTACTTGCCTTGTTATGACATTTTCCGCAATATAATGGAAGATTTTACAACTCGAAATGCACCAACCTTGACTCCATATGTGCCATTAGTGGCAGGGTCAGTTGCACGCACATTAGCTTGTGTTTCTTGTTACCCTATTGAACTGGCAAGGACCCGCATGCAGGTAAGCTGTGTTGTATTTTGTGAGTTGTCTAATACTGGACCTACCTTCCAGTCCTAAGAGCTTGCTTTAAGTATGTCAAGAAAATGTCTTTTTTATTGGGGAATATCAAAAAGGGAAAGAAAATAAAAGGAACAAACCATTAGATTTAGTGCTCTTTACCACAAGTGGAGAGAATTGAGGGAGAACTTTCTAGATTTATGTATCTCATTCTGGTCTTTCCTTTTTTTACATAGGCTTTTAAAGAAACCCAAACTGGCGTTAAGCCTGCTGGAGTTAGGAAGACACTGCTTGGGCTTATCAATCCTGTGAAAAGCACAAACCTACATCAAAATTGTAAGTGTACTTCTGAAATGATGTGTCTAGAATTTTCTGAGTTCTATCTCCACTCTGAAGCTGAATTTATACATCTAGATTTTGAAATGTGCCTCTGGAGTTATTTGGCTAGATTTTCTTGAGTTGTTCGTCTTTTGTGGTGGTCTGGTAATCGTTTGAATGAAAAAATGCAATGGATGCTCAAAAGTTTTATGGTCGTAGTTTGTTCTTTGGCTTTTATTATCAGATATGTGAACTGCATTCTCTTTAACAGTGCAAAACTATCGTATCTTGTGGACTGGCCTCGGAGCACAACTTGCTCGTGATATTCCTTTCTCTGCAATCTGCTGGTCAACTCTTGAGCCTGTGAGACATTATTTCTACACTGGTATCTTATTATGTATTGCTTCAAGCACATATTTCCAACTTGGGCCACTTTCTTCTGCTTTATGCAGATTCGGAGAAGAATGCTTGGAACGATGGGTGATGAAGCAAGTGCAGCCAGTGTGCTTGGGGCAAACTTTTGTGCCGGCTTTGTTGCAGGAAGCCTTGCAGCTACTGCTACATGTCCACTGGATGTAGCAAGAACCCGACGGCAGATAGAGGTGTTATCTCCAATTCAAGCCTCTGCAACATGCATCTGCCTTTCCAGAGTCTTTTTTTACTCTCTTTTTTCCCTCTTATGCTTTTTTCCTTCTCTGTTCTTTGACCACATAAACCCAACCACCACATGCAATTGCATTTTAAATTTGATGATGATTGAAGAACACCACAGAAAGCAAAAAGGGAAGTACAATTCAAGTCATGGGCAACGGCTTCTTACATAAATGAAATGTAACCATCAGTATGGTCTTGGCAGATAAGAAAAAAATGGTGCAATTTATGGTCATGAGCTTCTAGTAACATTTTTTCCCATGTAGGTTTCTTGAGATTATGTTCCTTTCATATCCCATATATTGAATATTAGTAGGGTTCAGGTAATGGCTTGTAATAAGGTTTTGCAAAGGTGTACCTTAGATTTCCATGCCTTCCCTAGGGATTGAGGATGAAGTTGAAGGCATTATTAGAATTAGATAGTTGTTGACCTCGTGACTGGGACCTGCAAAATTACTTTGCATGAATTTACAGTTAAATTTCTTTAATTCAAGTACATGGAATTTTCTTTTTCCCCTTTTATGTTCTTTTGTACTTGCTTTGGTTGTTGACGTAGTTTTCTTTCCTGAATTTTTAGAAGGACCCAGTAAAGGCATTAAGGATGACAACAACAAAAACATTGCTCGAAATTTGGAGGTATGTAGCACTCAGTTAGTAAATGATACAACTGCACAGTTCCACCCCATTGCATCCTGAAGGTCCCTTAACATAAAGATAGTGTACTTCCATGTAGAACATATGGTTCCTATGTCACTAATGATATGGACCTATCGAAACAATACTAATTATATTGATCGGATCAGGGATGGTGGAATGAAGGGACTATTTACAGGAATCAGTCCCCGTCTTGGTCGTGCTGGACCCTCTGTCGGCATAGTTGTCTCCTTTTATGAAGTTGTCAAGTATGCTTTGCATCACAGGCTTGGAACTCAATAATCAGGGGAGCATACTTACGAGATTATACTTACTAAATAATCCGGAAGACACTCCTTGTTTGTGGTCAGCCTTCGAGATTATGCTTTCCGATTTATAAAGCTAACAGCAGTTTGCATACTGACGACTAGCTCAATTCTTGAAAGGATATAATGTTCACACAGGATCCTCCTACCAAGATTGGCTTTCCGGTTTGAGAGCCAACAAATAATGCTTAGGCAACTATGATTTTTCTTTTTCCCCATTCTTCCTAAAGCCTGGAAATGCCAAGCTAGGATTGTCATTTTTAAGTTCATGCTTAAAAGTCTGCTTTCTGCAATCTAACAGAAAATTCTCTTAATTGTAAGAGAATATGAAAACCACCGATCTTCTTTTTTTTCTTTCTTTAATACAGTACATCTTTTTATTGCTTATAAAGAATTACAACATCTCATCAATAACAATCTGAAAAATGCAACTTGGAATTTCTTCCAGTTCAACACAACTTAGAGCATTCTTAGCTAAAACATGAGCTGCTTTATTGGTCTCTCTTCTTATGTGAGTGACAGACCACTCTGCAAATGAATTCAGCAACTTCCTTGCATCTTCAATCAGCTCCGGTCATGCTTAGTTTCCTTCAACATGTTAACCACTTACAATGCATCAAGCATGAACTTGTTAATGCCCAATTCCTTGCAGAAGAGAACTCCCGACAGCAAAGCATAAGCTTCTCCATTGAAAGGGCTAACTCTCAGATGTCTTCTAGCTCGGGGAGTGCCAATAACTTGGCCTGAACCTCATAATTGCACGAACTCCAATTAAGCCATCTACCCCATTAATAGCAGCATCCCAATTTAGTTTGTAGGTCCCTTCAATAGGCTTCAACAAGCAACTAGGATGTGGCAACTAAAAAGTTCCAAATCTCTTCTTGCATTGTTGATCAGTAAGTTAGGATGCAGAAATCCTTTACCATGAACAAAGTCATTGCTTCAAGACCAAAGTTGTAGAGTGATCATGGCCACCTCCATGAGCTCTGCTTGGCCATTGTGGGCAATGCCTCGCTACAAGCTGTCCGTACAAACATCCTAACAGCACTAGGAACCCTGCAATTTCCCAATTGAATTCCAAATCTTGACTAGCAATCTGTCATGAGAAGGGCCGATCTTTAATTGTTCGTTTCGTAAATTTTGCTTGGTATTAACATTTCACAAAGTTGCGGAGTGTAAAATGTGAGAGTTTACAAGAATTGCTTCGCACCCTGAAGATTATTATTTCAGATGTGAATAATTACGAGTGACTTTTGAGTTCTAATGGCTTGAAGGTTCAACCTAATTGTGAGCTGCTATTTCATGCATCCCTTTGATGCGTCAAAGTTCATATGCGAGTGGGGCCAACATGGATAATCACCAACGGGCACTGCATGTTGAGATTCTATATAGTTCTTTGACCTAATTCTTGATAGGGATATGAAGCGTGGAGCACCAAGAGAGAGCAGAGAAAGTAAAATTCATTCAACAAATCGATAAAACCATTCATTCAATTTGCGAATACAAATGAACCCCACCAAAGAAAAAAACAATTCCTCCTCACCCATGGTAACAAATATGAACAAAGCAATTCCATTACAAAACCCTGGCCTCTGCTCTAACGCATCTAAAGTCCTAAAATTGGAAAACTAGAAGAGGTTGCAGTAGGATGAGGCGTCGAGAGGGTGGATGAGGTATGTGAGCACCAGCGCCACCAACATCAGCAAATATGCAATCCCTTGGTCAATTGAAGTCCCTATAATATCAACGTCAACAACAGGTAAAAGATTCCATCAACATTAAGATTCCACAACCCAACAAAAAAATAAAGAAAAAGAAAAAGAAAAGAAAAAGAAAGGTGAAATGAATACAATGCCCGATGTTTCAGATCTAACTAATAAAAGCAAACGTTGTCAAGTTTACCATCGCTGGTAGGGGCAGGGGCAGGAGCCGGAGACTGGGCTTCCACCACCACAGCCGGGGAAACAATGGCGAACAATAGAGCAAAGATCGCCACCATTCCAATGACTGCCATTGAAGAAGAAGAAGAAAAACCTGCCATTATTTTCTCTCCCTGAAAGAAAATGAACCCAGAAAGGAGAAAATCGCTGCACTCAAAAGAAAGAAAGAAACGCCCAAGGAATCGAGAAAGAGAGAGAGCGAGAATGGTTATGAGAGGGTGCGAAGGAGACGAAAGTTATCCTTTTTATATAGATAGAGGAGGGTAAAACAGAGGGGAAAGCCACCGGCTGGCCACTCTATCTACCATACATAAACATACATATACATATACATATATACATATATATATATATACATACATACCATGCATGCATAAGGAAAGACCCCATTAGCTTAAAATAACAGTAGGTCAGTTAATTTATAAGGAAATTCATACATACATAATTATGGAATGACACAACCTTTTTCATAGCTTTTTAAAGTTTTTACTCGATTTAGAATTTAACATTTTCCGAGGCCACATGCACATGCACATGCACATGCACATGCTGGTTGGTTTTTATTTTAATTTACTTTGTTTTCTTCTGCATTTCGGGACGGACAGTCTGGACGCCACTCTGAGGCTCTCAGCTAACGTTTGGCCGAGACATTCGGTTCCAAATGCAACGCAACTTCGGATTGAATGATTGAAGTGGGACCTCTACTTCAACGGATCGAAACGGCTAATATTCGAATCGATTTTATTCTTTTTACTGTTACAGTTGGTAAATATACCAGTCAAAATATAACACTTTTAAAAGTGATGTTCCAGATAATACAGTTGATGAAAAAATTTGTTTACTAATCAAAACAATATTAGAGATAAAGAGTTATTCTATTCTCAAGTATGTATATAAATCACATAATTCGTATCACTTAAATATAATATTTGATTTGTAAATTTTAAAATTTTATTCCAAATCAAATTACATCATGAAAATATTTTACTAAAGAGTCTTGTTACAGCCACCGAAAAAATGACCCGAATAAGTGTCCCAAATGGTGTATTTCATTTTTTTTTCTTTTCTTTTTTTTTTATGTATTTTTTTAATCATCATAAACATTTAAAAAAAATAAAAAAATTCATAATATCATTAAAAAACACTTCCTTAATCACTAAGTAAAAAAAAAAAAACATTCGAAATCCAAAACATTTCTCTTTACTAAATTATACTATACACAAGAGAATAGAATATGTCCCGATTTGAATTAGAAACTCATATCAATTCATTTTATCTCATTATTACAAATTTTTTAAATCTTCACATAAAATATAATAAACAATTCAACTTTTTCAAATCTTAAAATAATAATAATATTAAAAAATAATATTTTAACAATATTTTATTCAATTTATCTCTGAATCCAAACGTAAATCTTTAGAGATATCATTTGAAAAAAGAAAATATTAGAGATAAAATGGGGTTTACTATATAAATTATATATGCCATGGTATATTAATTATATGATATCTTACAACAATACCCTTCAATTTAAAACATAGCTGCGACATATGTTATGAAAAATATTATATATTTATTTTATTTTATTTTTGTACCATTTTCGTCTACAAGGTTTTAAACTTTTGTAGCTGTAGGGCCCATCTTCCTGACCGTACCAATTACTTTCTTGCTTTTAGTTCATCTTTTACGCCAATGCATGAGGTAATTAAAAACGGCGGAATTCAAAATTCAAATTCAAAAAAGGTAAAAAAGGAAAAGGCGGAAACAACAAAAAAACACAGATTGGTGTCATCTAATTAACATCTTGTTTTTGTTTTTGTTTTTAAAAGGCCTCCATATTTCTGATGTAGCACAGTTGGTCCAATGACAACAACACAAAATCTGTTTTTGAGACATGACCATTGACCACCACAAAGCCGTCATGCATAAGATATTGTTATCCACATACGTTATGGCAGATTAATTACATATTTTATTAGTGTTTCAATAATGTAGTATTAATCCAATGATGGGCGCAAACCACACAACACAACCATGACTAAAGCACATGCTGTGGTGAAGAAACAAGTTTTGCGTTGTTGCCGCCACATGGGCTGGTCGCATTACAATACTCTTTCTACCCAATGAAAATAAAGCATCATCTACCTAACGCCTAGAAGAAGACTTTTGAGGACAGAAATCCGGTAATTTGGCATCAAGTGCATCACCTGGATTTCCTAAGATTTCAGGGTCATCGAGATTCGACCAACATAATTAGTCTGCAAACTGAAAAAATCAAAGCCTTACAAACAACCAAATGGCACACAAAGCAGGAAGAACTTTCATGTACAAGAAGAATTCAACTTAAGAAAGTCATTCTTCACGTTCTTTTGGCACACAGCACTATAATCTGCATTAAGTAGAAGTAAAGCCCAAATCACCTTTCGACTGCAAGAAGAAAAGGCTATCATTTAGCGCTACAGACAACCATGGGGCAAACAGAAAGGTGCTGACACCACAGACTCAACGCCTTGACAACGGAAGTTCAGAGAGGAGCACTTCCAACATTTAAAATTTGTTCATACATCCTAGAGAAACATGTTACTCTAGGAAATGGTCTAGAGTTACCACCTTGAAGAATATACAATTCCAGCCCCTTAAAGCAGAATGCTACACAACATGTCTTCGTATAATATAATGTAATGGGTGATAATAAAACAATAAAAATAGGTACTCTTAACACAACAAAGACCTCACACAACACAATTACAAGTGTTGCTTCATCATTTAAAAATCTTATTGCATAGAATAAGGTGGAATCGTCAAAGGCAAAAAGGTAATTATGATAATTATATCTGCAAGGCAACAATGTCTGTTCCAGCTTTTACTTGTTTCTATCAAATTATTGACAGTTTCCACTAGAAAGAGCATGCTAATTGAATTATTTGGATAGCTGACCATATTGAATATAGCTTCAATATTAAACAAAAAAAATTTGAATACACAATGGCAGGGTCCCAAAGAGCAAAAAACACAACCACTTGGAATGATCATGAAGAGATCTCCAATAAAGCTTATTTAAGTGGGAACTAGCAATTTCAAAAAATGCACTAGTGTATGGATGCTCTACCTAGGGGTCAAACCATATATGGTTGTAGATTCAACAATGTGATTAAATGGTTTGAAAATGTACTGACAATAATGCAGAAATTTATTAGAAACTAATAATATCTTACTTGATGTGTTCAAACAGCTAACTTTGGATCCACGGTTCCAGTGGCATTGCCTTCTCCTGTTAGAACTTGGTCTGGGTCCTGCACATATATAATACACTCATCAGAAAAACACTAAGAACAAAATGAGGAGTTAAGCTAGCAGGCATCTACCTCCATTCCCCATTTGATGTAATCTGGGGACTCACAGGCCTTGTATTCGTCGACTAAACTCTCGATTATGTCTCTCGATTCGTCAAATTCTGAAAGGTCATTGTCCTGTACAGATTTTAAGATTATTTTAAAATAAGACCCTAACGTAATCCCAGAACTCATCAATGCTGGCACGGACTCAAAATGGAATCTAATCCATCATCAGTATCACTTACCAGGTATTACGGAAAAAAGTAAATGGCATATTGCTTGACTATCTCTAAAAGCAGTGCAATTTTTTTTAATAAATTCTGTCCAATCCTTCCAATTTGCAACCAATAGAACTTCTTTTTTCTTTTTGATAAGTAATAATTCATCCTTTATTATTAAGTGCAAAAGGCGCAAGTCAGGTACACTGGATCTATACAAAAGAAATGCCTAGCTAGAAGATAAAGATACAAGAGAATATTGTAAATTAAGAGTTTGCAATGTCTATCATCAGACAAATTAGATCTGAAATGAGATTATTATACTTATAATGATGGCAACTTACAGCGAACATTGGGAATTTCCGGTAGTTGTCAAGAAATGCTTGCTTCTTTCTCAACTTCTCATACTGACTCAAGCACTTGCTGAAAAGGTGCCGGATACTAGTATGGCTAGCTAGCATAAGTCCGCTGACCTAACAAATGCAAAACACACCAGATTTATTAACCATTTTCTCAATTATTTTTCTTTCACACAACTAAAAAGCACATTACTTCATAAGAAAAACAGGGAAGCCCATGTCCATAACCATTACGCTAATAAAATTTCAAGTTTAAGAAATTGTATGATCCTGAAAAATCTTTGAAGGAGAGAACATTATCACAAGAAGGAAAAAAAAAAGGAGGAATCTTACCCTATGAGCAGTTTGAACATATGGAGACTTTCTGGACAGAGCAACCTAATAAGAGAGAGAGAGACACACACACAGAGGATCCTATAATAAAGTTCAAAAGAATGGACTAAGCATCAGAAGCAATTGCTTTTACTCAGAAAAGAGACCTGAATGCTTGCAGGGCCCCACTCAATAAAGTTAACAAGCTTTCTTTCACGTATCCTCTGCAAACTCTCATGAACCTGATCAGAGAGAAGGTGAATAATTAGACCCAGCAGCAACCAAAAAATCCCCCAAAAAAATTCCATTAGAACCCTGATAGCTTAGCATTCATTTCCAAGATCACCACCAACAATTTGAAAGAATAATAATCACTTTAACAAGCAATGATTTTTAGATTGATCAAGTAGATGTAAAAGGTTTTCCGCAATGTAAAACCATGACTTTTTTTTTTTACTTTTTTCCTCTGAAATTAAATTGAAAAATTGAACAACATAATTTTTTGGCATGAAAGGGTAGGATCTAAATCTAAAACAAATTTTAAAATAGGAGGAAAAGCAGTAGGCTGCTGGATGTTGATGTAAGTGATCATGGGGTGCATGAGAGTTTATTAGAAGCCCCATAAAAGTTATCTGCCCTTGTGGACACATTAAATATAATATCAATAATAAAAAATTAATTATTTATCACAAGAGGTCAGAATGAAAAGGAGTTCCAAGTATATTCTGTCATAAAAACAAATGCCCAGCTTCTCCATACAATTACAAGTATAATTTGCAGAAAATATTATAAACTCAAAGATTTTCTAAGCTGTTAACATACCTGAGTTGGGTCCACTTCCCCTTGTATGATATTCAATATTGATATATACTTGGCTTGACTGGCCTCTTTTGTCCGAGCATATGAGGAAACCATAATATTCTTAGTCTGTGAAAAAGATCTATATCAAAGGAATGCCAAAAACACATACGGATTATAAACCATAAGCAAATATTCTTGCCTGCAGAAGTCTTCTCATAACATCAAGTACAGTGGTTTTACGAATCACACTAGCCTGCCAAGAAAAGATAGATTCAGATGAGACTTAGCTGAAACAATGTTCTAGAAGCATAACATGCCTGATTCAAAAGTTTGTAGCAATATAAGACATCAAATCAATCAAATAAAGAAAAAGAGAACAGGATGAAAACCAAACTAGATTGTTTGCTACCTCTATTTAATGCAGTCAAATTTTTTTTATAAAATATTCTAAGTAATCATAATTTTTTATAGAAACACTAATAACCCATAACAATGAACAAAAAATAAATGCATATCTAAAACTTACTTGGCGCTCCACAGTGAGTGGAGTATATCCTGTCATCAGAAAATGACATCTTGGGGTTGGAATTAAGGAGGCAAGAAGGCCAACCAAGTCATTGTTCATGTAGCCTGGATATCGCAGAGTGGTTGTGCTGGCAGACATTACAGTGGAAACCAAAGAATTTGTTTCTGCAAAGGTGGGGTTTGATAGATGAAGACGTTCCACACAAATTCTATTCAATGCAGTGTTATCAAGGACAACAACACAATCAGCATTTAATGTTAGTCGCTTGAGCGTCAAAAGCGAGTTGTAGGGCTGGACCACCACATCACTTGTCTCCATCTGGTTAGGAAATACACTATATGTCTGAACCAGTTTTTTGCTGTAGCGATCATTAAGGGTTTCCAACAGATATGAACCCATACCTACATTATTTAAGGTGAGCATAGTCAACAAGCGAACAGGCAAGGGAGCACTTGCAGTCATGTAGATGTCATCATGCAAATACTAAAAATGTGAAGTAAGCAAAAGATCCCCTGATATTGAGGCAAAATTCTGAGCTAATGAGCATAATGATGCTCAAGGTTGTATGTATATGTTTTATTCATCTTTAAGATATCAGTAATCCGAATTTTGTTCAACTTCAGTAAAACAAAAGGCAGTTAAGTTCCTTCTCAAAATTTGAAATTATGAATTAGTTTTAATCTCCAATGAAACCAATGCCAATGGTAGAATTACTTTATCACTCAGTAATGCCATAAAAAGAATGTGCTATACAATGCAAAAGACAGAGAAGTAAAGAACCTGATCCTGTTCCTCCAGCAATAGAGTGGCATAAAACAAAACCCTCAAGACTATCACTACCATCCGCTTCTCTATCAATCATGTCCATTATATCCTCTTCAACACCCTTCCCCTGATCATAAATTAGAAACCATATGAAAAATATGAAAAGCAGACCATCACATGCAAGTGAAATCCGAAAAATTTTAAGCTTATAGAAGGAATTTCAGATAACAATGTTTCTTACAAACTGGTGCAAATAATGATTCTCCGAATGGTTGAAGCATGTGTGATTCAAAAGAAATTCTGACTATAAAACTCAACTTAGAAGTATGGACATGTGGAATAATAAATTCAACAAACAAAGAATTTAAGTGTAATAGAAATATTTGACTGGTCATCCAATGCCAAAAATCATAGATCTGTGTTTTTATTAGTCAGGATCTTCGCAAGATTACAAATATATTTTATCTTTGAATGCATTCCCTACTTTTGTCACTTTGACAACATCCAGAAAAGCAGCTTGTCTTTCTTCAACACCACACAAGAAATTCACTCCATTGGCCTGCAGCCATCTTAGTTCTGAATTTAAAGCATAATTGTTACATAGTAAAGAATAAATTAAATTAACATGCAAATACACCAACCACCTACGAGTAAATCTTATGCACACAGAGCCCTCAAAGCATTGGCTTAGAATCGACAAAGATTGTCATAAAACCTACTATATGGAAACAAAGCAACAAACCTGGTGATAACCACTGGCCCAATTATTTCCCGCACCTCCTCCATGATCTGAAACAAAGACGTTCTCGTGATTGTAAAGATTTCTATATTCACCATTTTGGATGCCGTTAATTACCCTGGGCTCCAGGTCAATCAGCAAAGCCCGTGGGACGTAGTGCTGATCATCAGCTTGGTAGAAAAAAACATCTTTCCTGTCACCTCCCTGCAGCATCTCAAAGTCAAATTACTACAAATTATATGTCAATTATAAGAAAGAATAATACCTACTGACAACCCCAACAACAAATTTAGCATTACTTTGATGATAAAAGGTCAGAAAAAATATGGAAGCTCTGGATAAAAATTGCATTAATCATCATCCAAGTAAGCCAAATTACCTCATATCTGAACCTAAAACACATACTCCGCTTATTTTGAACAGGAGTCTAAATAAAACTCCTCTGATATTCCTCAATTTTAATTTGGAAACAAAACACAGGCGATGTGCCCAAATACACATTAACCCATGCAAGCAAGCAATCATACCTAATCATGTTCCAAAATGAAAAATGTACGAAAAATAAAGAAGAGAAAATCAAACTAAGCTTCTCTTTAATTACGAAACAAAACAAAATTACCATTCACCTAACCCTGATAAACCTATTGAGCTTAATTAGGCCATTTTCAATTCCATTTGCTCAATAGTTTTTGGGTGGGTCTCTCCTTCACAATAAATACATACTCATACACATAATCTCCGACTTAACACATTAATAGACAAATTATGCATAATTTGAGCGAGTTGATTAAAACTTCAGTAATTATAAGTGCCTTAAAAAAATTAAAAATCAGGGCTCAAATAAGCCGAACAAACCTACAAGAAAAAAGTTTGGGCTACTTTTTAAAATTCAATATATTTTCTTCCTGCACAAATTTCTCAGTAGCCAGCGATTGAAATACGTTTGTAGGCGAATTCAGTAGCTATACGCATGCCCACGGATACAAACACGAGTGCAGGAGGGAGGAGGAAGGCAAGGACCTGAGTAGCGAAATCTTCGAGAATGCCCTCCTTACTAATCCCGTGCTCGAGGCAGAGCTGCTTCCAGAACTCCATGCCGATCTGGTTCCCGCATTGTCCAACTTGGAGCGTGATGATCTCCCTCGGCATTTCTTCTCTTCTTTCCTCTTCCTCTTCTGGGGGAAACTAAATAGCTAGGGTTCTGAACCGGAAAGGGAAAGGGAAAAGAAGAAGAGGAAGAAGAAAATAGATGGGATTCCCTCTGCCCTTCCTTCCCTCTTGCTGTGGCGCGGGGAGATTTTTGAAAAGGGAAAGGAAATGACGGGGAAATTAGGAGGAAATATAGAGGAAAGTGAATGTCATCGTCGGAGTCTGTTTCGAGCGGCACTGTAAACGCAGTAATCTGACCCCGACAGAAACGCCCTAGCGTGCGCGCAATGCGTAGATTATGATGTGTTATAAAATGTAAACATGTAAATTAAATTAAATAATATAAGTATATATAAGTATAATAACTTTTATAATTAAACATATAATATATAACCCGTTATTTATGCCTAATCCTTTACTCCTGTATATTGAATATAGTCCTTAATTATAAGTTAGTTAATTAAGTACTTAAGTTTTTTGTATAGTCAAGGATTTGATGGCTTAATGGCATTCGGCCCCATTTTCTAAATGATTTCAAAATCCCACTCCCAACGTATAAAAAAAAAAAATTATTTGTATAATAGTTAGTACATAGGACTTGGTAACGTCATATACTACTTGGGACCATATAAAAAATATATACATAAAATTGCTATAATATTATAATTGGATATAAGGTTTATATATTAATTGTACAAGTTTCATTAAAACACGACGGCATTTTGCTTGAATGTGGGTTGGGTTAGAAAGTTAGCAGGTTTGAGGGATGAGATGAGAATTTTGTGTTTTATTTTAGAGTTTAAAATATTATATTTTAATATTATTATTGTTTTGGAATTTGAAAAAAATATATTGAGATTTAAAAAAGTAGAATTGTTTATTATAGTTTGTATGAAAAATTAAAAAATGTGTAATAATGAGATGAGATGAGATGAAAATTTTATATTTTATCTGGTGTCCCCAAACCTGCCCCAATCCTAGTCAAAATGGTGCCTTTTTTCCTTTAAAAACGACGGAATGTGGGTTAGGTTAGGCGTCTTGGGTTGAGCTGGTGCAGTTTTGGGCTTCTAAACCTAAAATTTTTCTCAAAACCCTGTTATGGTTTTTTTTTTCCTAAACCCTAAATTAAACCCTATTTTTATATAACCTAAATTTAATTTTAATTTTTGTTTTAACCATAAGTTTTTTTATTTATAGTTTTTACAATTGTGAGTATTGATTATTAATAAATACTCATTCACTAGTGTCTAGTTTATGTATTATTAACTTATTACTCTAAACTTATTTATATACTAATATCTAACTTTTTTTTATACTAGACTTATAATATAGTGTCTAATTAAATGTTATCATGCTATAGTATTACATATTGTTATGTCTAATTATATGTTATTATACTATAATATTATGTGTTATTAACTTATTATATTACACTTATTTCTATATTAGTATTTAAATTATTTCTATACTAGACTTTTTTTTTTTTTTTGGAAGAGTTAGGCCCCATATCCAATAGTGGCCCCTATCCCAATTTTATTAATCAACCCTCACTTTTGACGGTATTTCTATACTAGACTTATTTCGAGTATATGGTTAAATTTTTTGATGAGAGGCAACAATTTTTTTTATGCCAAAACTATATGGTAAAATTTTTTCTTGCCCTCATTTCATGTGTTGGTAGCATTATTTGTTAATATGTACTAGTCGATTTTGTAGGTTGAGTATTATTGCAAATTTTTTTTGTTGGTATGACGTTGAAATACCAATATATGATCAAAAGACAATCAATTGATAAATCAAAATCCGTTGGAATAGATTTTGTTGGAATAGACAATTTCTATACTAGTGAATATATGTTAGAATAGATTTTTTTTTTCTTCGTGTAAAGGAGGACAACACCTCCTTTATTTATTAAATTACCTTATTTATAGGGGAGGAAAACTGTCAAAACAAAGGACAAGGCTTATCAAAATAAACACCAAGCAAATAACACCTACACACCCTAACAAAAAAAACATAGCACCTGCTAAACAAGCCTAATAAAGGGAAACCCATGCTTATCCATACGTAAGAGCCCTTTAAGGTTGGTAAGAATATCATGAGAAAACTATTAATGAGTTCAACCTCCCGCTCCCAATATACTTGGTTTGCATGGAAGATCGGTTTGCACCAGATTATACTCGAGGGTGATTCATTGCAAGTCACAAAGGCCTTGGTCGAAGATAGAGAAGCACTGAGTAGCTCCAGTATGTTCTGGAGTGAGGCTAGATTTTATCTCAAGTTGTTTCCTAAATGGAAAGTTTCTCATATTAAGAGAAACGGCAATCATATAGCCCATTTATTTACAAAAAATGCTCTTACTATATCTGATTTCATTGTAACTATGAAGGATCCTCTTATTTGTATTGTAGCTTTTCTCTAATGGAATAGATTAAGAATTTTACATCAAAAAAAACAAAAAAAAATTTACCAAGGTATTCCCTTTCTGATATATATGTGTGACTTGTACATAAAAGCCTTTTAATTGCTCCATTATTTCATCCCAGTAGTCTTCTACGTACCACGCTGGCACACTCCACAACCTTCCTCCTTCACCTATTTGACCACCAACATGAAATCTAACTCCGAATCAATATGCACCACTCCCATAGTTTTAACAAAGCGAAGGCCATGTAACAAACCCATAAGCTCTGCAAAGTTGTTCGTACCTGTACCAAGTGAGATTGAGTAGGCCATGATCAGATCACCATTTGCATCCCTAAGCACTCCTCCAGCCCCTGCAGTGCCAAGATTACCTTGTGAGCTTCCATCGACCTTATTTTTGTTGGACAACTAGAAATGAAAATGCAGGAAATATTGTCCTGGTGAACTTGTCTGTTGGGATTTGGGAATGGCTTTGATCCCTTTTTCTAAAAACTAAATAAATAATATGAGGACGAATAAAGTGAGATTCTGGACTAAAAGCATTAAGGGGGAATCCACGGCTGGCGTGCTGGAACCAGGCTTGCTTTATGCTCTTTCGTGTTCGTCATTTAAGGGCGATTGTGCAGATTGTGAGACTGACACGTGAACTCGATCACGGGTTCATCATTTTACTATTTAGGTTCATCATGAGTGACATCTTTCAAATTTGATAAATTTATATTTAAAATCATTATATTGAATTATTCAGCATATACTAAAATTTTTAATTTTAAACTACATACATATAAATTCATCTTTAAATTTAAAGACTAGCTGTTCATACTCTATAACTATTATTTTATTTATTTAAATTATTATTTTTCAATTTTGAGCCACAATATATTTAAATTGAGAAATAATAATTTAAGTATCAAATTAAATTATTAATTAACATAGAATTAATATAATTATAATATATGAAAAAAAAATAAATTAAAAATATTATTATTAAAAAAATAATATTATATTATTATTTTGACTAATCCAATAGTTAATCCAAGAATAATGCTAGAGCCACCAATGGGAGCTCCCATTGGGCACTAGCATGTGTTTTTTATGTGTTTTTTTTAGTTCTTTTTTATATAGATTTTTTAACAATTTTCAATATTTTAAAAAAATATAAAGAATTTATAAAATCATTAAAAAAATACTTTTTTAATCAGAAATATTTTTTTAATAATTTTTTTTACTTTATGATTAATGAAGTACTTTTTAATGATGTTCTAAATTTATTTTATTTTTTTAAAAATATTTAAAAGTGTTAAACAAATTTATATAAAAAATAACTTAAAAAAAATATTATATGAAAAAGCACACACTAGAGCAAGATCTCCTAGTAATCTCAAGGGTGGCTCTAACATTGTCCTTAATCCAACGTGGTAGTCAGCCCTGGCCCGCTTGAGTTCTTTCCAACTTGGGATTTGTCAATCCTACCCAAAAATGACTTCTTTAGAGCATTGACATTGGTTTATGCATATGCATATGTAAAATCACCCATTTTGCATAACCACTTTGACATTTAAGTAAAATTCCCACATTGGCTTATGCATATTTGAGACAAAATAATAATAAAATATTATTATTTTATTATTATTAATTTTTTGCCTAAATACAATTTCATGCATCCAAATTTAGCAATTCCATATATAATAAATACATCAAATTTATATACACAAAAAATGAATCAAATGTGCTAATAAACAGCAGCAATTAACCCATGTATAAAAATCAACTTGATACAAGTTCCAAAAAGTTGATTTTGATACAAATTCATTACAATAGAAATTTGATTCAAGCCATCGAAATATTAAGCACTCCAGCATCCAGCATCCAGTAGCAGCAGCAACAGCAGCAGCAAGAAGTCCAACATCCAGCAGCAGACACAACTCCATTTATTTCCAGCAGCAGCAGCAACCACAAATCATTGGGACAAACAAGGAGTTCAGCAGCAGCAACCACAAAACAGCAGCATCACAACATCCAGCAGCAGCCGAAAACCACATCCAGAAGCACAAATTTCCAGCAACACAACTTTCCAGCAAAACCAAACCCCACCAACAACAAAATTCACCCAATTGATTCGTACCCACCCACCACCAACTACCAACCAAAATACACTTTCATATAGAGTTCCAGCAATACAATAATACTCAGAACATCACACCAACCACCAACCAAAATACACTTTAATATAGAGTTTCAGCAATACAATAATACTCAAAACAGTGCACCACAGTAAAAAAAAATTATCAAAAACTGCACAAAACAAAGCATACAACTATATATGAGCTCTAGCTTTTTTCCTTTGTTCCTCAATTATTTCCATTTGAAGATTATGGAAATACTCTTGCTGCATAGAATTCATGGTCCCAATATCCAATTTCATAATTTCCATATCATTTTTCCTCCTCTTTTCAGCAAGTATTATAGATCTTTCTTCTTGAGCCTTAATTTCAATTTCAACCATTCTCTTCTTAACAGCCAATAACTCAGACCTTTCATTGTCTAACCTCAAATTTGATTCTTTTCTCT
The DNA here is from genome assembly GCF_001411555.2 of Juglans regia. Classification (NCBI taxonomy): domain Eukaryota; kingdom Viridiplantae; phylum Streptophyta; class Magnoliopsida; order Fagales; family Juglandaceae; genus Juglans; species Juglans regia. Next base: position 9,734,324 of record NC_049907.1, read on the forward strand.
CCAACATATGAATCTTCCTATCATGTGTCATTTCTTTTAAGGCATCACTAAATTCAGTATCTTCTATTTCCCTAGATTTTTTTTTTCTCTCTCTTTCTTTTTCAGCTTTTTTGCCCGGAGGTCTCTCACACTCCACGGGCACATTTTCCATCTCTTCTCCTAATTGTATTGAGTTTGGAATACTACCTGGACGTGAGACATTGTCTCTTCTTCTTATGCTGTCCACGTGTGTTTGCTATTTCGCTTGGTGTCTCAAAAGATTCCAACAATGATCCATGGTGAAGTTGGTTTTTTGGGTCTCTCGGTATAAGATTTTTGCCTTGTCAATCTGAAATTTTATTTAACAATTAGTGGGACAAATCATTCATAATTAGAACAATAACAAAAAATAAACAGCAACAATTTTCTTAAACGATTATACCTTATCTTGCTCGGTTGCACTGCTTGGATGCATTCCTTCAACTTGGGCCATGGAACCACAAAATTTATTCACACATTTTTGAATGGCTGACCACCGATTGGTCAAAGAATTCACGGAACGTTCTTGACTGTTAGGTTTTTTATAAGTGGAATAGTAATCATAAATTCTAGACCACAGTTGTGTGGAGGTTTGGTCAGTCCCCCGAATGGAATCTATACTAACGTTAAGCCAAGCTGAAATGAGGAGAGTATCTTCCTCAATAGTAAATGACACACCCCGCTGGGATTTTTGTTTAGATGCCCTTTTTTCCCGTTGGGGTTGTGTCGCTTGGACATCAACGAAAGCAGCATCCATAGTAGGGTTGTTACTGCCACCCTCATCACTTTCCAACAGTGTGGTGAAGAAGGGATCCTCATCAATTAAAGTATTCATCCTTCAACAAAATATTGAAGGACAAAATGTTATTAAATTTTGCACATATTAAGCAAAACAGGGTGCACATATTGTAGGGCTTCAATAACAAACCACAAGCCAAAGAGAACCAGCAAAACCAGCAATTTGATCAAGTAAAAACAGGGGCCAAAACATGAGTTCCATAAGTGTACATAGATCAAGTAAAAACAGGGGCCAAAACCAGAACCAAATGCATTCAGTTATACCAAAACCAGGGGCCAAAACTAGAACCAAATGCATTCAGTTATACCAAGTTATACCAGTTATACCAGCAAAACCAGCAATTTGATCAAGTAAAAACAGGGGCCAAAACATGAGTTCCATAAGTGTACATAGATCAAGTAAAAACAGGGGCCAAAACCAGAACCAAATGCATTCAGTTATACCAAGTTATACCAGTTAAATACCAGCAAAACCAGCAATTTGATCAAGTAAAAACAGGGGCCAAAACATGAGTTCCATAAGTGTACATAGATCAAGTAAAAACAGGGGCCAAAACCAGAACCAAATGCATTCAGTTATACCAAGTTTAACCCAATATTCGGTTTGGCCCCAAACCAGAACCAGTTTGTACATTGAAGAAACCCTAATCTAAAACCAGCATAATCGAAACCAGCATCATCGAAATCATCATCATCGAAACCCTAATCTAAAACCAGCATAATCGAAACCAGCATCATCGAAATCATCATCATCGAAACCCTAGTCTTTCGTGTAAATTTAAGCCATCGAAACCAGAAACCCTCTCTTTCTCAGTGCAAAAATATGTTGTTAGTTAGGCTTAATCTAAAACCCTAATCTAAAACTAAGAACAAGAAATGAAGAAATAGCACAAATCAAAACCGTGAAGGGATAGAAACACATCGAAACCGTGAAGAACAGAGGGAGCCCAGAGCTATTTCATACCTGAAATGTAGGGAACCAAATAGAAAAATCAACCGTGATGAGCCCAGAGCCGTCGCAAGGAGCGTCGACAGCCGTCGTGAGAGAGAGGTGCACGGGTTTTATCTCCGTTGGGTTTTCGAGTCGAGAGAGGGGAGAACCAGAGAACTGAAACGAAAAGGGAGAAAAGAAAAGAAAATAATCCGTCTGGGGGGGGTCGGTCGAGAGAGAAGAGAGAGAATTAATTATTAAAATATAATATGTAGGGTGAATAGTTGTTATCTAAATTTAGATAACAACTGTTCATAGGTAGCCAAATTTATAGATATGCATAATCCAATGTGGATGATTTTAAGGTCATATTATCCAAATATAACTATGCATATGCATATGCATAGTCCAATGCCAATGCTCTTACAACTTGGGATTATTAGCGTTCTCCCAGTCCAACTCCGAAACGTCTCCAGTTCTGTGACTATATATATAGTTAACGGACGAGACTCCTATATATAATGCTACAAGATCCTATCTTTTCACGTATAACTTTTGTACGCCCAGTACTACTATTCTCTGATCTCGCTCTATTGCTTTTGTTTGCTCTCTCGCTCTTTTCCCCGTTTTCTCTAGAAAACATGAAGGTGATTGCTGCGTATTTGCTGGCTCTTTTGGGAGGGAACACAAGCCCTTCAGCTGAAGATATCAAGAACATCCTTGGCTCGGTTGGAGCCGAAGCTGATGATGATACGATAGAGCTTCTTCTGTCACTGGTCAAGGGCAAAGACATTACAGAACTTATTGCTACTGGGAGGGAGAAGTTGGCCGTTATGTCTTCTGCTCATGGTTTTGCAGTTGCAGCCACCGCTGCAGATGGTGGTGCTGTTGCTGCCGCTGCGGAGCCAAAGAAAGAGCTGGAAAAGGTGGAGGAGAAAGAGGAATCTGATGAAGAAATGTGCTTCAGTCTCTTTGATTAAGGAGTACTTGGTTCATTTGTCAGTCTATGAAACCTTGGATATTGGAGCTTGTCATTGGATCTAGTTTATACAAGCTCCAATATCCAATATACGGCGCCGGCGTGAGAATGAATTAGTAGTTTATAGCTTATAATTTTGTAGTTTATAGCTTAGTTTTAGGCAGAAAAAAGGCTGGATCAGTACTTACCACTCTAATGTCATATTTGAATTTGGTCTATTATTTTATCCTAGGATTTGATTTATTATATATCTTACTTATATCTTGCCCCAAAAAAAAAAAAAAAAAAAAAAATCAATGCGAAGTTACGGCTAAAGAGGTTTTTGATTTATATAAAATATATACTTTTCATCAATTTTTAGAGATAAATTTGATGAAATCAATGTCAATACTCTAAATCCACATGCATATCCAAGGGCTACCTAACCCGCAACAATGTCTAATCATCCATGAAAGAACATTAAGGTCCTATTTAGATGTTGAGTTGAGTTAAAATGAGTTAATTTTTTTTGTGAATAATTGTGAGTTGAGATGATGGTGTGAATTTTGTATAGCTCATTTGAATGAATTTAGATGCGTTTAGACGTTAAGATGAGTTTAAATGTATTTATGAGAAGTTAAAAAAAAAATTATAAATTCTGCATGTAAAGAAATGTTGAGTATACAATCTCACGATAAAAAGATTTTAAATTAAAATGAATTTTAGTGATTTAAAAATTAAATGTCTAAATATTAAATTCAATTAGGCTAAACTAATTTCAAACGGGCCTAAAAACAAAAAAAAAAAAAAATGCCAGGAGATCAACCAAACTAGTATAGTACACGACACCAAAAAGGACAAAACCGACAGGCCAATAAAGTTCTGCATTTTTTTTTAGAATAACTTCAAACTGGATGGAATGTGAAGAGGAGATTTACTGTATCTTTGGGTAGTGAAGAATATTTGAGAAGTATTAAAAATATTTGTGAATAGTTATTAGTAGAAATTAAAGTGAATTTATAAATTCTATTGAGAGTATTTTGAGTTGTTTGGATGTGTGAAGTATATTGAGTTGTTAATTTTTAGATAGGTAGTTGAAAAAAGTATGGGTCTCATAAATATTATAGTAATTTTATTTTTAATAATAAATATTATAGTAATTTTTTAATATTAATAAATATTACAGTGATTTTATTTTATTTTTATATATAATAATGATAAATATTATAATAATTTTATTTTTAATTTATATATAATAGTGATAAATATTATAATGATTTTATTTTCATATATATAATAGTGATAAATATTATAGTAATGTTATTTTTTATTTATATATTATAGTGATTTTTTATTTATATATAATAGTGATAAATATTATAGTGAATTTATTTTTTATTTATATCTTATAGTGAATTTATTTTTTATTTATATCTTATAGTGATTTTATTTTTTTATTTATATATAATAGTGATTTTATTTTTTATTTATATATAATAGTGATAAATATTATAGTGATTTCATTTTTTTTTATTTATATTTAATAATAATAAATATTATAGTAATTTTATTTTTTATTTATATTTAATAGTGATAAATATTATAGATTTTATTTTTTATTTATATATAATAGCGATAAATATTATAGTGATTTTATTTTTTATTTATATTTAATAGCTATAAATATTATAGTGATTTATATATAATAGTGATAAATATTATTGATTTTATTTTTTTATTTATATTTAATAATGATAAATATTATAACAATTTTATTCAAATAAATACTATAGAATGTTTGCAAATAGTTATGAGTAGAGATTAAAGTGAGGTAGTGAGCCCCATTAAAAATATTTTAAGTTGTTTGGCATGTGAAATATTTTTAATAGTATAAAAATACTTAAAAAGTGTTAAAATATATTGGCTATCCAAACGAAACCTAACACCTTTCTAGGATATTGTGATACAACACCATTCTAAAAAGTGAAATAATAGAACCAGCCCCAATCGCATACAATCCCCGTCTCTCTCTCTCTCTCTCTCTCTCTCTCTCATAATCTCTGTACTGCACGCATCGTAGATGAAATATTCTTTAAATTTGAAATGGCAACCCCAAATATGTTCAGATCCGACTTCTCTAGGCATTTCTAAACCACGACATCTATCAGCCTTCGACGTCAACTGGTTGTTGCTGTCACCGCCCACTAGTTCTTACCATCGTCATCCACTGGTTCTTGACATTGCAGCCCAATGGTTCTTATCGTCGCCCCACTTTCTATCAACACTAAAATGGGAAAGAAGCTTAAAAGCGCAACAAAATTCTTATCGTGTTGTCCGGTGGGCACGAGAGAGAGAGACACAGAGAGAGAGAGTTGGGAGAAACAAAAAAAACAAGAGGGAGGTTGGGATTTGGTTACTTAGGCCAGCTCTATTCTTTTTCAAACGGTGATGTGACGTGATGTGTCACAAGGTCATTAGTGTGTAAATCATCTGTCCACACCGGATCTCTCTCTTTGTTTTTAGTAGTGATAATTATCACGATGGTATCAATGAAATCAAATTTTGAGAAAAAACATACACAATGGCTTATTTTCAGAACATACACACTTTTTCATGCCAAGATCCATGGCTTATTTTCAGAATGACGCTAAATCCTGGACCCGAGCAACAAACATAAATAAACTTGGACCCAAGTCTCAACAAACTCAAGACATATTGCAAAGTCATTCCATGCTTATCAGCAATAGCACACACTTTTGTCACAATTATTTTCAACCCATGTTCACTTATCATACAAAATCCTCAACCCATGTTCTAAGAAGTAGGATGAGATTTTTCAGAATAACGCTTTTGGTTCCACTGCTCTGGGGTCAAAGCTTTCTTAATTGATAAAGCATGAATTTCTTTAATTTCTTCTTCCAGGGCATCACGAATTTCTGGGCACCACCTCTGAAATCAGGTGGCTTTATTTGAGTAAAAGGAGTTGAGAAACAAAACAAAAAATCAAAGGAAATTTCTGAAATTCACAGTGCATCCTTTTGCAACAGATAACTTACCCTCCAGATGTATCAATGACCTCCTGAAACAAGAAAATGGCAGCTTGTGTATTTAGAGGGAAAAATTTACCTATTCACAAGTATCCATATGGAATTTGAAAAGGAAATCTAAATAGAAAAAGATCATGAAAAAAAGCAAATACAAGTCTATCTGTAACCCACATGATTTTTATTAGAACCGTTACATAAACAAAAAGTGCACATTTAAGTCAATATTTGAAAACCATTCTTAGTGTCAATGCATACCATCATTAAGGTCTCTAAGCTGATTATCATGACTGCCTCCATCCGGGTCTGAGAGATGCAATCGAGAAGGTTGCATCTAAATGAACAAAACATAGTAAGAACCAACAAAAAATTAAAGCCATATGGAGCACCATATCAGGTCAACACTACCTGCAATGGAGCAATAGTCAAAGGAGTACAAAAATAATCTGGAGCATGAGTCCAAACTTGACTTTGTTGATCCTGTAACCATTTAATTCGCATAAAATTATTAGCATTTCGCACGTATTTTATACATATACAAAAACGTAGTAAGAACCAACAAGATGCTAAACCCACATTCTCTACCATGATCATGTCGACATTACCTGTAATGGAGGAGCAGTCGAAGAAGTACAAAAATAATTTGGCACATGAGTCCAAGCTTGACTTTGTTGATCCTGTACCCATTTAATCCGAGCAACGGTTTCATCATTTTGCATGTATTTTATGCATAACAAAAAAAAAAAACAGCAATTAACAAGCACTAATGGATTTATTAAGTGTACTTGGGTTTGAGGAGCCTCATGTTGTGGGCCGCTCTCATGGTATTCATCTGCTCTATCTTCTCTTGATAATTGACTACTCTGCAGTACATGGAATGAAAAAATGCAAGATATGTAAATTAGACATGTTCTTCAAAAGAACTAATTTTTTAATTAAAAAAAAACACAATAAACAACCTCAACTTCACAGCAACGCAATCTCCTTGTAGATGATTTCCTAAGATCCTTCTCAGCGGGGTGCATTTTTCTCTTATTAGATGGTGGCCTTTTTTTACTTTGAACTACCAAGGGACTAAAAGCTTTACTTGTACTTGTTGTCATGCCATCCATGGATGTAGCTGGCTTATCTGTATTGCTACCACACCTTGAATTGTCTTCAAGGTACTCTATCTTCAACTGCTCTACCTGACTGATCAGTTTCACACAACTTTTCTCGGTCTTCGATGCATTTGAGGCCAGTTCATAAAAGCAATTTAGGATCCTATCATACCTTTGTCTCTCAGGGTTGCAGTTTGCCTCATAACTACTTTTGATAAAGGTGTATTTCCTTTTTATATCCTTCCTCCACCGATCCAAGATGTATTTTGATGGTAGTTTACTCTTACCTAACAGAGCCAGGACCCGAAGAGCATGTCTGCATAATATGCCCCTAAACTCAAATAACTTGCAACTGCATTTAACTTCAAGCGGATCTTCATCTAGCGCTACAATGAAGTTTGCATGTTTTATAAATTCATCACTCACTTTAATCTCGTCAGCAACTGCGTACGTATATTTTGCACCCTCACATCCCAGCAGTGAGGTAGATAAATATAAAAATCCTCTAAATTCATCTTGTACTTCTTTGAATTTTGCAATTGTGTATGCTTTTTGAAATTGCTTCTCATGAGGATAGTGACTGATGCACGGAATCTCGGTGTTAAATGAATTAAAGTCAGCAACAGCTTCATTCTCTACCTTCCTTCTAAGGGCTGAATTGTACTGATCTAAAAATTGTTTCAATGTGGTCTTGGAGTTAACGTAGTTATCGAAGAATGCATTCATGCTTTCACTCCGTTGTGTAATTGACATTCCAGCCCAAAATGTGTCTTTAACGTATGCCGGCACCCAAAAACGCTTATCACTATGTAACGATCCCAACCATGCATTTTCATGAAGATGATAGGTATCAAGCAAATTGAACCAACGTTCTTCGAACTCTTGCTCACTTGAAGAGTCATATACGCACTTTTCTAGAGTACTCTTGATCTCCTCATATTGAGAATGTGATCCAAACTTCTCAGGAAATTTTTTCATAATGTGCGACAAGCAGAAGCGATGTTTAGAATTTGGAAACACCCTCGCAATTGCAAGTTGCATTGCCTTGTTTTGATCTGTAATAATTGCATTTGGTGCTTGGTCGTTCATACACTTCAACCATGACTCAAAAAACCACTCAAAAGTTTGTGTGTCCTCACTGGATATCAATCCACACCCTAATAGGATTGACTGACCATGATGATTCACACCCACAAACGATACAAAAGGCATCTCATACGCATTTGTCAAGTATGTTGTGTCAAATGTAATTACATCCCCGAATGATTGATACACAGCTCTACTTCGGGCATCAGCCCAAAACACATTCCTACACCTCATATCATCGTCCACGTCCATCTCATAGTAAAATTCTGAATTTTTTTTATGCATTTCTCTGAAGTAATTACGAAGAGCTTCAGCACCTCCAACCCCAAGACGAAGTTGTGCATTGTCAATATAGTTTCGACACTCCTTTTCTCCAAATGACACATTCTCGTTTCCCCCAGCTTCAACAATTGGAGACTTGAAGTTCTTTCCCATACGTATTCCTGCCGCATTATTTATTTCACGCCCCTTAGCCACACGAGCATCTACCTTCTTAAAACATCTGAAATGTCTTGCCTTTTCTGGACTACAAACATGCGTGTGTTCCAATATTACACTAGACAAGGTATATCCATCTTCATCATTTAAAATCGCATTAATCCTAGCTTTACACCCTATCCTCTCTGTTTGTCTTGGCTTGAGAAAACTGGTAGCCTGACTCTTTGGTGTGCCTTGTCGCGCACATACCAAGGTAAACCATCTAACCTTCCCATCGTCTCCCTGTCTAGAATTTCTTCTACGCACCCCAAACCCCTTATGCTTAGCATACTTCATATAGTAAGACCGAACTTCTTCTTCAGTTGAAAATGACATTCCAATCTTAGGTTCTTCAATAGTTTCATTGTTATCTTGCCCATTATCAACGCTTACCTCATCATGCTTGTTATCAGAGAGCTCTATGTCGGAATCCATAGCAAGTCCAGCCTTGGAGTTTTCTAAGAAGATCCAACCAGTAAAAAAAATTGGAAATTTTAACAACTCGAAGTAAATGGGAATAGGGATTTTCAATAAATTTAGTAATTATGCATAAGTCGCATATAATAAATTGATGTCACAACCAGATTTGCATTATTGAATTTATATAACTATTTAAAGTAGCAAATTTCCACAAAACAAGGAAATTTTCATTGGATACGTATCAGAGGACCCAAACAACAATAAGAATAGTGCAAGAAAACCATAATAACAAGTCATGTTATCGACTCAACCACATTGAAATAATTTATGTATTAGTTGTAGTCTTTGAAGTAATTTCTGATTCAAGCTTCGGAAACACATAAGTTCAACCTATATTCTTGATTCTAAGAACCCTGTTTATACTCTCAAGCTGCTTGTGACACAGTTCTTTGAATAATTAAAGAACATTCTCATGCCTCTCAAAAACTAGCCTTTTCTGTTTATAATAATAGTTGCAATGAGCTGTTGGGTCTAATATTGAATGAAAATAATACTTTATACTTTCAACTAGCCTCTCAGAAACTAGCCTTTTTTGGATTGGTAATATTATTTCCCCACTTATATGATTTAGTACAATTATCACACAAACTATAATGGAAATATGTATTAAATGATTAAGGTACTCTCATTCACCACTGAAATGTTTAGTTTTGCTCTTAAGAATATCCTCATGTAACCCCTAGGGGTTGGCTCAAGTGGGAAAGACTTTGGGTTTGAGGTATGCTCTCCTTTAGGTCTAAGGTTCAGATCCTCTTGGGTGCAAACAATCTCTATGGGCTATCGGACGGAGATTTTCTCATTGAATTACCCATTGTGCACTTGTGAAAAACTCCTAGTCAAGGGGCTGTGCGCTGCCGGGATTAGTACCCAGTGACAATAAAAAAAAATTATTCTCATGTTTTAACACACATATCAATTCAAATTGATGCTATTTTCACAGAAGGTATAAATTGATACTGTAAACGCTTTTTATTTAAACCAATAAAATTTGACTCCATGTAATTCTACCTCAATTTCCAAATTTAATGTTGTACGTAAAATTCGAAGTACATATAGCACTACTCATTTAAATAATATCAGCGTATAATTTAATGCCTAAACAAAAAATTACAGACACTGCGAGAAACCCAAACCTTGCACATATCATCAACATCTCCAAAGTTCACAACCCAAAAAAATTCAAACAGAAGTCTCTTTGGTCCAACACAAGAACCCAAAAACTAGCATCAATCATGAAAGTCTTACCACCAAATATTTCCCAAACGGACTCAGGAAGCTTGAAATAAAAAGCAGAATGAAACAGACAACAATAAATAGCAACGTAGGAACTAACCAGCCGGTGGGAACGAGGAATAGCTCCTTGGACGGAATGAGAGGTTGCAGGCTAGGGTTTCAAAATTTAGTCTCCACTGCTTGCTTTGGTTTGAAAGGGTACGGGACGAGGGCCTCTCACGTGGTTACTGGGGTTCAGGCGTGGGAAAGAGGTCTCACAGCTGGTGGGTTCAGGCAGCTCGGTAGCGGACGGAATCTTCATGGTGGGTTCTGGGTTTCAACCACTATTCTCTTTGCTGAGTTTGGTTTGTGCGGGACAGAGGCTCTCGCATTTACTTTGGGGGGACCTTTTTTTGTGTTTTTTTTTTTGAAGTGATATTGTATGATTGTATCCCTGAATTTGCTTATTCAATTTGACCATTTTATATATAAATATATATATATATATATTAATATTTTTTTTATTTAATGATTAAAAAAATAATTATTAATTTTTTAAAATTTTTAAACATGCCTAAAAAATGTTTGAAATAAAAATAAAAATACAAATTACACTAAATGCACGTCCAGTAATCAAACCTGAGTAACATAATAGCACTACTCTTTTAATAACTTAAAATATTAGTATTAATCTAGTCAAATGTAAATGAATTGCAAAATATATATAATTTTAGGTTAAAAGTCCAGCATTAAACTAGCTAAAATTTAAAAAGTGGAACTTTAAACTACAGTATTGCAAAAATCATATTTGACGTTTTAGGACTCGTTTGTATTCGTAATCCATCACAATCCACCTTAATTCATCTCATCTCATTATTATAATTTTTTTTAATTCTCACACAAAATATAATAAACAATTCAACTTTTTTAAATTTCAAAACAACTTTTCTAAATTTCCACACAAAATATAATAAATAATTCAACTTTTATTCTACTATTTACAAACCATCTCAACTCATATCTGAATCCAAACCACTCCTTAGAGCACTAGCATTGGCTTGGCCAAATGCATCTTCAAAATTTAGTCAATATCACACTTTTTTATATTTACCTATTCCATTTAAATTCAATCCCCACATTGGATTAGTAATTTACTCTCTATAAAATAATAAAATATTATTAAATTAATAATTTGTTTATTTAATTTATTTGTATCACATTTTATAATTCTACCAATTTAATATTAATACTAATTATATTCTAATTAAATTAATATTAAAAAAATCACATTTTCAATGGTCATTTAATACTAATAACCAAAAATTGAGATTAAACTTATTTAAATTTCTATCTAAATTTCTTATTCATTAACCAAATATCTAATATTCTATCTAAATATTCACTAACCATATTTTCAATGGAGTGAGAAACTATTATTTTAACTTTTGGTAAATCAATTTGGTTCTTCAAATTAGGCTAATCCTTGTAGCAGAAATTCAAATTATTTTAGAGATGCCCAATCCAATGTGGGGTCTTTTTAGTACAACTTATCTAAATTTTGGCCAATTTTCAACTTTGCCCAAGTTAATTGCTCTTACTGTTTGGAAGTCTAAGGAATATTTTATTCAATTAAAATAATTAATTGTCCCTTGTAGCCCTGCGTAATTTTGGTTCCGGTCCTTATCTCACTTTCTCTCCTCTCCCTCTCTATCTTCTCGAGTCACGTTTGGTTCCATTTCCTGGAGGTACATTCTCTAATATGAAACTTACTCTCTCTCCCTTTCTCTCACTTTCTCTACCTTTCTTTCCATTTTCTCTCCCGAATCGCCATTGTCCCTCTATTTGAGGGAAAAAAACTTTTTTTCTTTGTTTCCTGGAGCGTTTCTATCCCTTAGTCTCCCTTTCTCTCCACTTTCTTGCTTTGTTGCGATATTTTCCTCCTACCCATTCTTTCCGCAAGTGGGTGTGTCGGTGAGTTCGAAACCTGTCACACATTATTATACATTATTATATAAATGCATGATGTCTCTGGGTTCTCTTTGCTTCCTTGTTGCACTTTCTGGAAATAGCCAGTTTCAACTCTAGAGCCATATATCTCCGCTTTCTAGGCTTTGCTCTCGGTTCTGATAATCCATGCACAATGAAACCCGATGGCTTCACTGTCAAAGGTGAGAGACTGCCTTAAAAGCAATCAGATTTACTGCCTTATTGACTGAAGCTTAGTGGCAAAACCACTAGTCTTACCTCTTACTTGTGGGTTTTGAGTTTATTAATTAAATTTGTTGAATGTAATGTTTGATACGGGGTCTATGCCATAATGCGAAGGCACAAGCTTGTGTAAATTTGCAAAATTTAGTTATAGGAAGTACAATTGTCGTGCTTCTACTGGTTTGATTCGGAAGAAGAGATTATGGTGTGCTCTTTTTTAGGTATTGTTTTGATAGCAATTTTTTTAGATTTAGGAGAGAAAGGAAAATACATTCAGAATGTTCCATCGCAAAAAGATATTAATCTTAAGATTTTGATTTGTATATACAGGGATAGGCAGTGTCATGGCCTTTTTGTTTGCCTTCAATTTTTCAGGATATGGTAACTGATTTATTAGTGGTGTGCATTTGGCTAGTAACCATTTTGATTGGGGTACATGCATGCTTTCTGTTATGCTTCCAATTTTTTTTTCAATCTTTGGCATGCTGAGATGTAGTTTCCTGTGGTAAATCGTCAATGCTCTTGAGACAGTATGTTACTTGTGTGCTTAGATCGCACTCCTCTGTGCTTTCCATTTTAATGTTTACTTTACTCTTAAAAAAATTTGAAAAATATCTAATGATTGGAACTATAATTTCAAGAAAGTTTGTTGCAAGAAGATTTTTTAAAGATTTCTGTATATGACTATGTGATCCATATTAGTTTCTGATATGAAACAACAGTCATGCATTTTTTTGTTCAATGTTCTATGCAGATTCTTTCTATAAAGTCTTTTAACTGTTCAATCTTGAATGGGTAGCATAATGGACCACAAGACATGGCTTTGGAGAAAGAAATCTTCAGAGATGATCATAATCTCAGCTGACACAATACTCAGCAAAGCTGTTCTTGGAAAGATTTTGACGGTTGATAATTTAAGGAAGCGGGGTATGATGGTCATTGAGTGGTGCTACATGTGCAAAAAGAATAGAGAATCGATAGATTATTTACTTTTACATTGTGAGGTGGCGAGGAAATTATGGGATGGTATCCTTGATAGAGCAAGACTTAGTTGGGTAATGCCTAAGAGTGTGTTGGAACTACTAGATTGTGCTGGAACAAGAGGCATATCAGTGCACAATTGGTAGTAGCGTGGCGTATGATACCTTTGTGCTTAATGTGGTATTTATGGTCAAAGGAATGATATGTGTTTTAGTAACAAGGAGTGTATAGTGGGGGAAATCTGGAATTCTTTTGTATTCTCTATTTTACAGTGGTTTTCTACTATTGTATTGAAGGGTGGGAATGTCCATGAGTTTCTATCTTCTTTTCAGCTTACTAGAATGTAATTAGGTGTCTCACTTTGTATACTTCTTGTGTACTTGAGCTTTGCCTAATTTCATTCTATTCAATAAAACTACTTATTTACTTATATAAAAAAAAGAAGAAGATAATAATTGGATATGCATCTCTTCAAGCTAGGGGACCAAGCAAAGTGAATTCTTTTAGTCATTATTCTTGATGGAATCAGGTTTTGAATCTACTAGTTCAATCTACTAGTTCACAATTATATCTTAATTTGACAATATAGTAATCCCTTTGTTGACTGATTTTTTGAAGACTGGGAGAAGGCAGAAGCAAAAGTAGCATCCCTGAAGCAAGAATTAGATGAATCTTTTCAACAGAGAGTAGCTGGTGAAGAAAGGCCAGTGCAATTGGAAGTGGAACTCAGGGAATGTATGCCAAAGGCAAAGACAAAGACAAAGACATTCCTCACAAGAATTGTAGATGTCGTCTATGTTGAAAAAAAAAAGTTGAGAATCAATAAGTTAATTAAAAGTTAAATTATTAATTAACATATGGTTAATATAATTGCAAAATATGAAAAAGAAAATAATATTACATTATTATTTTGGCTTATAGTTACATTGTCCAATGTGGGATTATACTTGAATGGCGTTGACTTTTAGGCAAAACATCTAGTTTTAGTCAAATTTTGGCTTTGGCTTTGGCGAGATCAATGCCAATGCTCTTAACCACGTGGTAGGCTAAGTGACAAGATTGAGTTGTATAATAAGTTCAAAATTAGGCATTGTTTGGTTTCACAAATAGTCTTAAACTCATCTCATACCAATATCCAAATACAACTCAAACAAAGCTACTTTTTAATTTCAAATTTCCAACTTTCTAACTTTTCATTTAATCATTACCTAATCATTACAATTTTTTCGAACTTCTAAACAAAATATAAAAAACAATTCAATATTTTCAAATCTCAAAACAAAAATAATATTAAGAAATTATTGAGTTCTTCTGTTGGACCAAAGCGAGTTTCATAATTAAATTGGACACACACACACACACACACACACTCTCTCTCTCTCTCTCTCTCTCTCACACACACACACTCTCTCTCTCTCTCTCATGGGAATGCTCTGAGAGAAATGAATTCTTGAATTCTTCTGTACTCACTCTCACACAGTCTAGTGTTCCATTGATTACTGAGTCGTATGACGAAAACCCTAGCCTTAATGGTTTTGGGTCTCTGTTTGTCCTTGTCTAGGGTTTCTACAACTAAGATTTTGTTTGTAATTTGGAAATATTTGTGTTCAATCAGTTCGGTTGCCATTTGATTCTATATCTTGTTTGATTTGTGCTTTGTGTAATTTGTGTGATTTGAGATTTATTTTGCAGAAGTGTTTGTGTTATGTTCTCTACCTTGGCTTTTCTGTGATTACTAGCTTTGCTTGATTCATGTGACAATTTCGTCAATCATGTTGTTTGATAAGTTTTTGTAAACTTAAGAAATTTGGGCAAGCTCAGCATGTTTTTTGGCTTTGCTGTTGCTGTGATATTTGGCTTCCACAGTTGCTATGATATTTTGCTTCAACATTTGTGATTTGTGATATGTTGATTTCTCCTTTGTGCTGTTGGGTCTCTGATTCTTTGAATAATTGGTTCTTTCTTTGTTCTTGAGTAGCTTTGTCTTTTACACTTTTGGTGTTGATATGCACGAGTTGTCGTTGGGGCTGTATTTGTAATGTAATGAGGTTATGATGACGGTTGAATTGAAATATAAGGAGTGCAAAATCAGTAGGTATTGTAAACTAGGCCCGATCACTATGGTAGAGTAATTCGGATGATCATTTTTATTGTGAAAGTTTCACAAAAGCAACCAGGGTTAAATGTTTTGCAGCCATTCGAGCTTGTGGTCCTTTCCTGCGTTTGAAATTGGACCATTCTGAGCCCCATGTTCTTCAATTATAATACTTGGCTGTGGTATTTGACTTTATTTATGTTTTAAGGTCCTTGAGAATATGTGGCTGTTGTATTTGACTTTGCTAATTGCTAAGAACATATGGTATTTGGTTGTTGTATTTGGCTTAGTTTATTCATTGAATCATTGGTGGTTGTATTTGACTTTGTTAATTGTTAAGAACATAACGTAAACTTTTGGCAGCCCCTTGTGGTCGAGCATTGATCCACTAAGCATGCTATATTTTTTTGGATTCGTTGGTTAGCTTTCCTTTTGTGTTGTGATATATCCATGCTTAACATCCTTTTATCGTGATTAAAAATGCCAACCCCTTGTGCTCAATATCATAACCTATTATGTGCTTAGAATGCTTTATTCATTGAATCATTGACTATTATATTTGACTTTGTTAATTGCTAAGAACATATGGTAAAATTTTGGCAGCCCCTTGCAGTCAAACACTGATCCACTAAGCATGTTGGTTTTTTGGATTTGTTGGTTGGTTTTCCTTTTGTGTTGTGATATATCAATGCTAAACATCTTTTCTCTTTGATTAAAATTGTCAGCTCCTTGTGCTCAATATCATAACCTGTTATGTGCTTTTATTGCTTTATTAATTGAATCATTGGCTATTGTATTTGCCTTGATAATTGCTAAGAACATATGATAAACTTTTGGCAGCTCCTTGTGGTTGAACACTGATCCATTAGGCATCCCATTTTTTTTGGACTTGTTGGATGGCTTTCCTATTGTGATGTGATATATCCATGCTTAACATCCTTTCTTCTTGAATAAAAATATGAGCCCCTTGTGCTCAATATCATAACCTATTATGTGCTTAGAATCATTAGTTGTTGTATTTGACTTTGTTAATTGCTAATAATATATGGTAAACTTTTGACAGCCCCTTGTGGTCGAACACTGATCCACAAAGCATGATGTTTTTTTTTTTTTTGGATTTGTTGGTTGGCTGTCGTTTTGTGTTGTGATATATCCATGCTTAACATATTTTCTTCTTGATTAAAAATGTCAGCCCCTTGTGCTCAATATCATGACTTGTTATGTGTTCAGAATGCTTTATTCATTAAATCATTGGTTGTTGCTTGTTTGTTTGTTGGGTTCTTTTTCTCCTTTGCCAGTGATGATGTCCAACTTCATTGAGGATAAGGAAAATTTGGCACATACTCAATGGCAGGGTAATGTGGATGGCCAATATCTGTGTGAAGTCTCAGAATATTGGCAATCGATTTTTACAACCATTGAGGACATTACCACTTCCTCTATGTCACCATTATTTTCCCGAGCCAGTTTGCAAACTGTCACCATTGATTTTGAGTTTCTAACATGTCTAAATTCCTTCATTGTCTACGATTTTATAAAGATAGACTCACAAATGCATGAAAATATGTTCTTCACGAACCTCCTGAATGAGGACCCTAACACTGAATACACTTTCTTAAGTCAAACTTAACACAATCCAGTATTGGTAGAAGACTCTTCACCCCCACCCCAAGTAGAGGTTCTTACCACAAAAGGAATCATAAAGGGGTGCCAACTTCACTCAAGAGGAACACAAAATACTTGTTTCAACATGGTTAAATACTAGTTATATGCAATCCAATGGATCGATAAAAACACTCCTAACTTTGAGAGAAAATTTTTTTGCACTTCAATCAGTATAAGCAAAGTATAACGGACTAGACCATTAGGTCCTTAATGCATCGATGATCGATGATTCAAAAAGTGACCAATAAATTATCTATGAAGCTAGTCGAAGAAAAATACACACTAATTATTTTCTGTTTATTTGTATTTTGCAAGTTTGACAAAGCGAAGCTTATGTACAATTATTGGAGAAAAGCTAATTTCCATTCAAGCATTGTTGACACCTTTTGAAGGACCAACCAAAATGGATTCAGTGTTGCTCCAAAGATGGTCCTAAGCAAAGATCCACGATTTCACTAACCCCAACTCGTACCTTTGTTGCGGTAGATTCAGTAAATGATGCCAATGAGGAGCATGCTCTTGAAAATGATGATGTTGAATTAGATAGGCTAATGAGAAGGAAAATTGAGAAAACAAAACAGAAGGCCCCAACTAGGTCAACTGAGGAAATTTTCGAGGTCTCTAAGATGAAGTATACTCTTCTTGAAGAGTCAAGCACTCAAGAGAAAAAGTTTTTCTGTCTTAAGGAGCCGAAAATGTATTATGATTGAGAAAGGAAGGAGTATAAAATACGACAGGAGGACGAGAGGCTAATGTTGGAAGCGAATAGGTTTAAATTTGCCCAATTGAAAGCGGAGGAGAAAGCGGAGAGGGAGTTTAGAAAGGGAGGAACAAATCATGTTGATAGATGTTACTGCCTTACTTGGAATACAATGCACAACAGTAACGTCAAATGATAATTAGGGCAAAACGTAATGCAAATAAGTAATGACAGTTGTTTTGTGAGAATTGTGTGTAATTGATTCCGAACAATTTTCACCAATGGCAAGCATTAGTTAATTTGTATCTCATTTTTTATTTATTTCACAAGTGTTAGATTTGAGAACATTGTCCATGATTTTGGACTATGTTTGTTTTGATGAAAATATGGTAAACTTGGTTTGAGAAGGAAACATGGTAAACAAATATTATAGATATTCATTTAAAAATATTAGCCTAAATCTTGTGTGATAACTTTTATTAGGGAATTGAAATCATACGTAGGAATCTTGAGTCCAAATTGACTACCGATATTAAACTAGCTGGCTAATTTTCTAAACTTGGGAATATAATTGTCATTGATGTTCAATTAGGTCTGATTGGAGCTGATGATGAGCCGAAGTATCTCTAATTTGATGATAAAGTTGAATGAACTCTATAAGTTCACATATAGGATTGTGCGACAGCTCAGGAGGATTATTATCAACTTGTTTGTACTTGAATTTGGGAATCCCATTATCATCTTGCTCATTTTCGATAATCATGTTATTTAGAATTACACATGCTTTCATTATATATTTTAGATCACTGATTTTGAACATTTGAGCTGGTCCACGAACCATTGTAAAACATTGTTAAAGGACGCTAAATGCACCTTCTACATTCTTTCTTGCTGATTCCTGTGCACGCTCTACACCTCTCTTTTGGAGCTTATGTGTATAAAAGAACTTTGGCAAAAAATGTTTAGTTCTATCACCTTTGATATAATCTCCTTCGATTTGTGTGATACAATCAACATTATTTTCATATAATGTTGTTGGGCTATATTTGATTGTGGATAAACCACACTGATCTTAACTAAATACATTCCCGACATACTTTATGAATTCAACTAATATTTTCTTGATAGATCTCCATGAAATAATTGTACCTTGACAAGTGATCAAGTATCCTGTTTGTGATTTTCCTTTATGTGGATCGAAAAGGTAACCCGAGTCTACATAACTAACTAATTGAGGATTTGATGTTTTTGGATAAAACAATATCATGTCAACTGTTTCACGAAGGTAATGTAGAATATGTTTGACCCCATTCTAGTGCCTTTGAGTTGATGCATAACTATATCTTGCTAGTAAGTTAACTGAAAATGCAATATATGATCGTTGGCAATTTGCAATATACATTAAAGCACCAATTGCACTTAGATATGGTACTTTAGAATTAAGAATTTATTCGTCATCTTCTTGAGGGTGAAATTAATATTTTTTCACATCAAATGATTGGAAAACCATTAGAGTACTCAGATGATGAGCTTTGTCTATGTAAAGTATTCTAGGACTTTTTTTTGTATATGTTGATTGATGGACAAGAACCCCATTTGAAAAGTTCTCAATTTGCAGACCAAGAAAATTTTTTGTTTTTTTAAGGTCTTTCATTTCAAACTCATTATTTAAATAATTTGCATATTTCATGAGCTCTTCTAGAGTGCCAATAGGATTTAATTATCTACATATACCACAATAATAGTAAATCTGGAATTTGACTTTTTTATTAAAACACATGAAAAAATTGGATTATTCTCAAATCTTTCTTTTATTAAACATTCATTGAGATGATTGTACCACATGTCTAAATTGCTTAAATTAATATAAATATATTTTTAGCTTGATAGAATAAGTACTTCAGAATTTTAAATTACATGCTTTAGACATTTTATATCCTTTAGAAATTTTCATATAAATATCATTATCTAGTGATCCATATAAATATGTTGCAACAACATCTATTAAACGCATATCCGAACTTTTTATGACTACCAAGCTAATAAAAAATATGAATATAATTGCATCCACTACATGGAAATACGTTTCTTCATAATTAATACTAGATTTTTATGTGAAACCAAAATCGAGAAACCTTGTGCAACAAGTCGTGTTTTGTATATTACAATTTCATTTTTCTCATTATGTTTACGTACAAGTATCCACTTATATCTAATAGGTATCACACCTTTAGGTGTTTGGACTACAAGTCCAGCTACTACACGCTTTGCTAGTGACATCAATTCTGCATGAATTGCTTCTTTCCATTTTGGTCAATCATTTATACATCAACATTCTTTGATGATTTTTGGTTCATTTTCATCATCATTGTTCGCATAAAAATATAATCTACAAATGCACAGAATCGTAACAAGTAGTAAACTGTTTTATAGAAAACGGTTATCGAACCCACATAGAATAATTATGCTATTGAGTATTGAAATTGACCAAATTAATTACTATTTGGAAAACTGAAATTTGAAGAATGGTTTATCTAAATTAAACTGAAGAAAAGAATATTAAAATTAAGATTTTAAAAATAATAAAAATAGATCTAGAGCATTTGACTTCACCTAGCAAATCCCACACAAGTTATTATTCCTTGTTATAGAATCTCAATTATCCCAAGTTGATGATAAAAATCTCTTGACTATTCAATATTTTCTCTCGAACAATACCAAAAATATCTCCAACTAATAACTCCATATCTCTATGTAAATTTAACTAATTAGAGATTCATTAAGTTCTTTGAATTTTTCTTGAAAATCACACTAGTCGCAATAAAGCATCTCTGCTTTCGCTCAACTAATGGTGTTTAATCCTAGAGCTTTAATTGCAAATCACATCTCGATCTCATTGCAATCCAAAAGATCGAACAAAAGTTAGTTAGAAAATTGTGAGCATTAAGAACAAAGAATAAACACTCAATCATGAAAATATTGAAAATAAAATGAATTGGAATATAAATTGTGTGTTCAATGCAGCTACATCAAAGCTCTAGAAAATAAAATTATTTCATAATGAAATTAAAAGAAAAAGAATAAAATTGGTGTTCTTCGTTGGTGTCAGTTGATGAAACATGCAATTCTCGCCTCTGCTGCCCCAGATCTGCCTCCTTGAAAGAAACTCAAATAATAAACTCTAAACTATCGAAACTTAAACTCAGACTCTTTAAAAATCAAAACTAAAACTAAGATTACGAACCAAGACTCCCATTTTATCCCATAAGACGAGATAAAATAGATGTCAAAACTCAAACTCGGAAATAAAATAAATGCGACTACAATCTAACCTAAAAATCTGGTAAATAGTTTCTAAAGATAGATATTAACATAAAAAGAAATTATCCCAATAATATCGGAATTATCTAAAATGGAAGATTCAGTGATATGTGGCTTGATTTACGGAGATCAGGTGGATTTGGTAGTCAGTAAATTGATTACGGAACTCGGGAAGATCCCATCGGGTAGATGCTGTGTGTGCTAAATAAAACTGGCTAGCGTGGAGGTCACAAAGACCACATGACCCTTTTCTCGCCTATCGAGGGGAAAGACTTCTTGCCTTCGGGCGAGAGAAACCTCTTTGCTACACAAGGGACAAGGTTCCTCGCCCAAATCTCATCGGCTCTCTTCAGATCCAGTACTTACATAATGTATCAAGATCGTGTTATTTTCAAGTACATTTTCCTCTTCAGGAGATAACTCTTCAGGAGATTTTTCTTCAGAGGATTCTATTATGGGAGAATTTTGTATAGAAAGTTTAGATGGATGTATAGCTTTTGTTGCTCATTTTGTGGATACAGCCTATTCAGGAGCAATGATTTCTTTTATTTGCGTTTTTCTCTTATGGGGAGTCTTATCTTTTGCACCAATAGGTCTTCCACGCTTCAAGTGTGTTTTAGACTCATTAGCTATTGCATTATTTGATTGTCCTGTCGAGACATCGATCTTTGCTGGAATAATAGCAACTAAAATGTGAGACTTCACTATTTTCTTATTATTAGTAAAGGCATTCGATTATTAATTCTTGCACATAATCAGCTTGGCTAAGATGCGATGCTTGGTTTCCAGTTTTTGTCAAACTTGATAAAAAAAGTTGTCAAACATTTAAAAAAAATCAATTTCAATTCAAACTGCATCTTTTACCCACCAAAAAAAGTTTTACGATTCTTAAAAATATCTTATCTAATCATTTGGCTAAATCTTTGTATAGAAAACCATATAAAATAAAATAACTTTTAGAAAATCTCACAAACACATATAAGAAGTCTTTTATTTAAGAAACTTTTCAAGTTTACATATTCACTTTTACAAACCTTAATACAAAACACAGCTAAAACATGTGTACCAAACACCTTATTTTTTCTACTCACAAAGCTTAGTACAAAATACAACTCAAGTATTTTTCCCAAAAATCTCAAAATTTTCACTAGCCAAACACGATGGTTTTTTTTTTTTTTTTAGTTCTTTGCCTTTACCAATGATGCTTTGTTTGAAAAAAAATGTTAAATTAAAGGATATTACGTACAAACAACTACCATAAACAAGTTAATACAAAGTAGGAAATAAAAAACAGGAATGGTGAAATGGGTACGAAAAGCTCGGGCCATTTTCCTTGGTATGAAGCCAAAAAGGTTTCACCACTCAGGTGGATTTCAGCACAATCCAATGATGGATTGCTTTGAAGTGTGCTCTATACAATTTTAGTTGAGACAAATTCTGTAGAACACTAAACCCATGTTTTTGAAAGGAAGAGCATGGAGCCCCTTCAAAAGGTGGACGTAAAAGCCAAGAAAGTTGAAAAAGAGCTCGGTGGCAACTAGGAACTATATGGTTGTCAAAATGAGACTCTACCTAGAGTACTAGGTGGGAGAGCATTATGGTGGCAGTCTTCTCATGGTCTCATTCACTCGACCAAGAGTGTCACTTGAATTCAAATTATGACCTAGTAAATATTGGAGTTTGAAGATCTTTGTGAAACATGAAGTTTAAGAAATTTGAATTAGTTTTCCAACACCATCAAGTTTGCCTTAACCCGATGTTGAATTCTAGTGCTATGACCATTTTACTTTGACTAGAACTATCCACTAAGAACCAACTTGATACTTTTGTATTTTTGCTCTAATTCTAATATCGACACTGCCCACAGATTTACAATCCAATTGGACTAAACTTTGACATTAGAATATGCCAACACATTATGTTTGTTAACGTCGTGTTTCGTACACCTTTGGGTCAATCTCCAACAACTCAGGTTTTCAAAAACGGGCCCTGCACAAGGTAGAAAAGGCTGCAGTTTGAGAGGGAGGCCTCTGGGCTGGGTAACCTCCGATGCCAAAATTAGTAATATTCTTGGAGTGTAGCAAATAAATAAGAGAATCTAGAGATCAAATAGAGTATTCTCGTACCTGGGATCTGCTATTTATACTACTAGTTTGAGGAGTAGATCGTGCCTGCTTTTCTGAAGTCCGTGTTCCCGTTACTGTTCCTTTTATCAGAGCCTTTAAATGCGGCACGGTTATGTGACGGCGTCATTAATGTGGTGTGTTGTCAGGGTGGCGAAACCATTATTGTGGCTTGGTTCTCCAACCTTCTCCTCCCAGTTTGCCTTTCCTTTGGTCCGTTCATACCTTCTCTTTCAGTAGATCAACAGTTCCAAGTATATCATGTCTGTTGTGCGGACGGACACTCGAGGATTAGACACTATCCAAGGGGTCCTCAGATCAACAAGTCCCATCCTCTGTAGCACCGTCCCTCCTATGGGTCATATACAGATGAGCCTCTTAGTGGGCTAAGTTAATGGCATTCTGCTTCGACCGGGCTTAATTGCGCCCTTGGGCCTTGAGGGGAAAATCCTCTTATAGTTACCTCGCTAATTCTCACTAGATAAGTACGGTGGGAATTTATCATGATTCGATCCCACTTTCTTACCAAGGCCGGGAACCTTACTTAGGTTTTCTGAGGTCCGGGAGGCTTTTGCGGATTGACATTTCTGACAGCGTTCCTATCTTCCAAGCTGGGCTCACATTTTCATAACATCTTTTCAACCTCATTAATGAAGGGGTGTCAGGGGGCTATTTGCGTTGCTTCGTAAACATTCCCCGAATCTGAAACAATGAGTATCCTTGTTGCCACAATGCATGAGAGTCTAACCGTCACTTTCTTTTTATAAAGTGTGGGAGTGGACCTGGTTTCTGCCCACTATGTTGTGATTGTCCTGATATTCTAGTTCCCTTGATTTTTTTTTCTTCTCTTCAACCAGTCTTCTTTGCTACTTCGTGTTCTGGTAGTGATGGCCTCTGAAAAATCTGTTCAACCTAATGTTTCCGGCGGGGGCTCCGCCAATACTGCGTCATTGTTTTTGGGTAGCAAATGGCGCTCGACTACCAACAAACCAACGTTGGTCTCCTTAGCCCTCATCTACCAAGTACTAGAATTCGTTTCCTTCGAAGTTCTTGGCCCCGACCAAGGCACTGTCGATTCAAAGGGCCATTCCACCAAGGTGGCCCTGTATCCTTCCATGTTTTCATGCAGCTTGAAATTGCCGTTCTCTCGCCCTGTTTGTGACCTCCTGAACCGCTTCGGCTTGGCCCCTTCCCAACTACACTTGAATGCCTGGAGATTATTGATGTGCTGCAGCATTATCTGGCGGCAGGCTTTGTTGGAATCCTTCCTGGACGACACGAACCTTACTAGCCATGAGTTTCTTCTTGCTCATAGGGTGATATGTCTAAAGGGGAATGCAAGCAGCTTCAAGGCTTCCCATGCTCTAGTCACCTTGGAGTCGCGATACCGCATGGTAAAAGACCGGTCTCCCAAATTCTTCATTATATTTGGCCGTGGATGGGAGTTTTTGGTGGGCTAGGTGAACCACTAGGAGTTCCCCATATGAACAAACTGGGGAAAAATCTCGGAAGACAAGGCTGTGCATCCGAAAGCCACTCCTTATGAAGCAAAGCGCCTTACGATCATGCAAGACCGGGTGCAGAATCACTCTGACAACATTTTTTTTGAGGTCCTCCTTTCCGAGGAGAGTTTGAGGAGCTCTCTGCCTCCCCTGGGGCACCTTCCTTTTGATGATAGGCTGGTTGTTACGTGGCCCCAAGTTGCTCCGCTTTGGAAGCGTTCCTCCTTTGCTGGATAAGGGGAAGAAAGCTTCCTGGGGTATAGGACCCCTTAATGCAGGGACCGGCTACTTTGGAGACCAGCCATCCCATTACAGTGGTGGTCCTAGCGCATATTGTGGCGGGCGAGCTGGGGAGTAGTTTTCTCGTGGTGCCTTTTCTACTGGTGACGGTCGAGATGGACGCCCTCTCTGGAGTATTTTTGCATCTACCACTCCTGATGAGGGACAACACTCTTCTTCATGGATCTCTCCTCTTTCTTTGTCCCATCGGGTGTCATTCTCTTAAGGCCGCTAATGAGGGGAGTGGAAGCTTCTTCCATCAACCGTGTGGAGGCAGGTGGTAAATCTCCTCCAAACGTTGCAGTCCTTGGGGGTTTGAAGAGTCCTGCTACGGATTCTTTTGTCCGAGCCGCATTCCCAGAGAGGGGGAGCCCCTTTCTGCACATTCCAGCCGGCGATGGTCCAAGGAGTCCAGTCGTCGACCCACTTGTTCAAGTGGAGTTCCTTGGAGGGTCTGAATGAGGAATCACTTACCCTTGCTAAGTATCTAGAAGGGGACGACTCTCTTCCGGATGTTGCGATTAGCCCCCGTCCGGGGGGTTTGAGAGGAGACACATCTGCTCCTGCTGAAGTCTCTACGAGATTGCCTGAGTTTGCAGGCCTTGCAGAGGCCTTTCCTTTTCTGTCTCGGCTAGCCATGGAGGGGAGCCGAGAGGAAGCCATTGGTCGGGTTGTTGAGTGCTTGTCGTGTTTTATTGCACGAGGTTTGATCATTTCCTCCCACCTTTTATTCTTTTCATTTTTCCTTTTCCTTTTTCTTAGTCTTTCCTTTACGTCGCCAGTGTACTTCTCAGCTCACGACTTTTATCGTGGATGATTAGGAGGTAGCCATTCAGGAAAGCTTGGAGGAGAGGGAACAATTGAAGCGCGAACTCGAGAGGATGAGACTTGACCTATTAGGTGAGCCCAAGAGAGTGAAGAAGCTGGAGCGCCGTCAGAGGAAAAACAAGCAAAAGTGGGGAGAGGAGAAAACCAGATTGAAGCAGCTTAACCAAATTCTTCCAGGTAGCTTAACAAAAGTCTTCCAGGTGACTTATCCTGAGCGCGGGAGGAGAAGGACCGGTTGGAGCAGCTGAACCAAAATCTTCAGGACGATTATCACGAGCATGGGAGGAGAATGACCGATTGGAGCAGCTGAACCAAAATCTTCAGGATACTGCCCTCTCCTTACAAGGGCAGCTAAGGTGGTTCCTGAAGCTTTGCGACGAGGTGCGAGGACGCGAGGTCGTTGAAGGTTGTAAATCAATGCAGTCATTCCTTTTGGAGAGTCTGGAGCTGCGTTCGAGATCTTTTACCAAGTACCTTTAGCGGCTTGTGGTTGGCAATATTCCCACCAGTGAGGCATCCTTTCAAACCAATCGGGACTTAGGAAGGAGAGAGATGCCGAATGCATTCCTTCGTCTAGTTGCACTTGCACCGACATTAGTGGAGCCAGCTGACCTTACTCCTGTTGTCGCTGAGACCAATGCTCCTGGAGCTGAGACTTGATTTTATTTGTCTCGTTATACTTTTTTTTTTACACATGTATCCGCATTTTGCCTCTCAGCGGCTTGTATATATATACATACTGACTAATGCACATATTTTTCTTGTCATGTCTCGCCTTTGCCTCTTTTTCCTTTTTGTTTTTTTTTTGGGTGGTCGGCCTGGGGGACCATGGTGAAGTGGTCCCTAGGGCTCCCACCTACCCCACTGGCTGGTCATGCTATGCTTGCTTTTCCTTTATGGATAGTTGTTCTCGGAATTTGGCCATCGCTTTAATTGTTATTTGGGTGGCCATTTCTGGCTGTGCCTTTGAATTTTCTCTGCCCACCCCACTGGAGTCCGGTTTGACCTTCCCAACCCCGTTAGCTACTTAGCCGTCTGTTCGTGTCTTTGATACTAGCTTCCTTCATTTTTTTTGCAAGTTTCTGGGTTCTGAAAGAGCCATGAATTGCTAGGATGACTTGTCTCGTTGACTGTTCAGTGCCCTCGGGCCGGGTAATGGCTAGAGGCCTAGCGGGGCTTCAAGTTGTGGAGAGAATTCTTCTTATTTTCTCTGTCCTTATGCCCTATCAAGTTCTTGGCCTGCCTGGTCGCATGCTGAGTGACTGTTCGCATTTTGCATACGAGGCAGCACAGTGCCAGTTACGTTTTCGCATTAAATGGCATCCCTTCAATTTCCTTGTCATGGCTCCATTCTTTACTGGTACTAATTTTGCACATCGTATTAGCAGATATGCTCTGCAGTGGTTGTGATAATCAAGGGATTCTGGTTCTCTAGGGGGACACGTGGTGATTCGTGGAGTTATGGTGCCTTGGGAGGCTACATGTCAACCTTGCCTATATAAGGACCCTTCTCAGCGTTAGGAAATCCATTATACTGACTTTTGCCTTGTGACTCTTGGTTTACTTCTTGAGTTCCCAGTTCCTTTGTTTTCCTTTGCTTTTCTTTCGAAATCTCTTTGCATTTTCTTATACCCTTCATGGCTTCAACTAAGTCTTTATGCCCTAGTGGGCGACGGGTCCTCAGGTGGCACTCATTCCATTGCTAGTCGTGGCGGCTTATGCTACAGAGGGTTGAACCGCTAATCCTTCATTGTTGTGGTCTTGGACCCCTTGTTTTCATTCTTGCCATTTTGCTTATTGTGCCTCACTTGTTCTCGCCCTTTTGCTTACAGGGCTCGAATTTGAAGTCATTCTCCGCATTCACTGCCTGCTTGGTTGCAGTGGTGAATGCCTTCGTTGCCGTGGTGATTTGCCTTCATTGCTATGGTGCCATGGTGACCATCGCTGTCTAAAACACACACGGTTGTAAACCCCAAACTCATTTCTTTCATCTAGAAATGTGAACTAAAATCACAGCCTTTTGGTTTTCTTGGGTCTGAGAACAGTGAGGTCTTCTGGATCTTTTAGATTACCCCTGGCCATTTTACGGTCTTGGTTTAGGGTCTGACACTGGAACTTGTTTTGTTGAAAATATAAGCTTAATGGTGTAACTTGCTCTTTGTAGTCTTGGGGTTTTACGATGTAATTTGTTCCTTGTAGCTTTGCGACTTTATGATGTAACTTGTTTCTTATAGCTTTGCGACTTCATGATATAATTTGTCATAATTAATACAACGACTTTCTGTATCTGGTTGTACGGTTTCCACATTTTTCATGTTGTATTTCTTTTTTATTTTAGTTTTTTTTTTTGCATTGTTCCGCACTTACCGCCTTCCGCTATGTGCCGTTGTTGTTCTTGCTTGTATCTTTTGCCTCGGTATTTGGAGAGTTTATAATCTCAATTTGTTTCTTGCTTGCTGATGCTTGTGTAGCCTTTTTGTGGTACTTTGCTTCCCTTTTGTAGATTCTTCTTACTTCGAGCAGTCGAAAGACTAAAACCCGCACTCTATTGGGAGAGGTTAGGCTACCTCAAATTGGCCAGCCCCTTTTGGCTCCCCAAGGAGGTAACTTCTTCGGGCTGCTATTGGGGCAGTCCACTCTCTCACCGTGATAGGAGTCGGGGTAAGTTCTTTGGACTGCCTTGAGGGGAGGACCCGATCTCCTTTGTGGGAGGGATAAGGCTGCTTTTAGGCCAGCCTTTCCCTATTGAGTTCAGGAAGGAGTTAAGCTGTTCAGGCAGTCTGTTACTGAACCCGCTCCCGCTCGTTGACATCACAGGTAAATGTAACATCTTGGGCCAGGCTGGTGCTAGACCCACTTTTCGCTTGTAATGGAAGTCGGGGTAAGTTTTTGATTTGTTGTAAGGGGCAAACCCCCTTCCTCCGGGGGCCCGGGTGTGGGGGGGAAGGTAACCTTTTAGGGCTACCTTTCCTCTTGTATCCCATGGGGAGGTAAGTTATTCGAGTAGTTTGTCACTGTACTCGCTCCCGCATGTTGACACTTATGAGGAATGTATATTTTCTAATTTTGGGTAGCTGAGGACTAACCCACACTCCGTCGCGGGAGGGACAAGACAACCTTAAAAGCAGGACCCGCTCTCCTTTGTTAGAGGGATAAAGTAGCCTTTAAGCTGACATTTCCCTGTTGAGTCCCGCATGGAGGTAAGTTGTTCGGGTAGTCTGTCATTGGACTCGCTCTTGCTCGTTGATATCACAGGAAATGTAAGTGTTGGGTTAGGCTGGTGCTGATCCCACTTTTCGTTGTGACGAAGGTCGTGGTAATTTATTTAGGAGGATCGTGAGGCCGATCGCGCTCTCCTCTATGGGAGGGATAAGGCCACCCTTGGGCTGAACTTTCCCTATAGTATCCCATGGGGAGGTAATTTCGGGTAGTTTATGATTGGACCCTCACTCACCTGTTGATGTTTGCAAGGAAGGTACATTTTTTATCTTCGGGCCACCAAAGGCTGACCCGCACTCCGCCATGGGAGGGATAAGGCAACCCTTAGGCCTGCCTTTCCCTATGGTGCCCCACGATGAGGTAATCTGTTGATGATCTTGTTGCCGTAGGTTTCATTGACCGTGCTTTTCTTTTCTTTTGTTGGCGCCTTACTTGGTAATATGGAAGCGTGAGTAGATGTTTTGCATTGTCCTGAAAAAGTCGTATCTTATTAAATAAAAAAGGAATGTACAAGCTAGATGAAGAGGTGTTACAAAATTAAGGGACACAGAATCTCGGTATGGGGAGGTCATCGTCCATCCTTCTCTTTGAAGCCGTGCACCATTATTTCCCCCCTCAAAACTGGCAGGGCAAGGTGTGGACAGAGGCCTGTCGTAGTTTCTTCGATGGTGCCCGACCTATCTTGTTTCATTGTTGCCGTCCAAGGCTGGCCCTTCATCTTTCTACTTCAGCTCTTAGACATAGCATTCCCTCATCGATATCTGCTCTCCTCGGACTTCAACAAGCATTATGACCACTAGGGTGTCATCGTGAGGGTATAGAACCCTTTTTTTATCAGCCTCCATGAACGAGATTATCATAGTATGGTCATCCTTCGTTGTTTGGTAGGATGATACTCAGCCGAGTATACCTCGTAGTATCGGCCCCGTCTGGCCTATGCTTTCCTACTCGACGAGGTGATGCCCCTGCCTACGAACCCTCCAGCTATGGTTTGAATTTCCACAAGGGGGGCTGTTGCCTTGGTGGTGAATGGGGGCGACCTGGCGAGGCTCCTTTATCGCCAGTCGTTGAGGGCTATTCGCCCATCTGTGCCGGTCACCTCGATCCGTACTTCTTTCCCTCAATCTTCCATTTCTCTCTTGCTCTGGTCTTCTGGTCGACGAGAGGTGGTGTCTCTGCTGTTATGCATATTTCTTCCTTCCTCCAAAGAAGAAGTAGTCTTTGGTGTTGTGTGAGGTGGACTGATGGTACGTGCAGTAGCGGTGCATTGTTCCCCGGTCATCTTCCTTTTGAATGGTGAATATGGTCCGGTCGTATCGCGATCCAGGTCCCTTTGCTGGGACGTCCTCTTGCCACTTCTCTTGGGAGCCCTTCTCCCCTTCTCATAGAGCTTGGCCTTGGTTGGGGATGTCTCCTTCCTCTCCGCGTGCTCCACTTCCTTCCTTCGTGGTTTTGTCAATGCCCGGAGAGTGTCTTCCACGTTGATGAAGTTGTCGGTCTGGTCCATGAATTCCCGCAATGTCGTGGGAGTCCGTCTGGCTAGCTCTGCCATAAGCTGGGAGGGTGGCCAAACCCCTGTCAAGAGCGCCGTCAAGGCTATCTTGTCGTCTTGGTCATCAGTGGTCATGTGCTCTTTATTGAGCTGGGCTAAGTAGGACTTCATGCTTTCGTCCTCTGTTTGTTTGATAGTGAGGAGGTTCACAGCCGAACGCAGCCTCCTCCAACTGGACATGAACTGGGTTAGGAACAGCCTGGCTAGCTCACCGAAGCTGTCTACCGATTTAGGTGCTAGTGACCCAAACCATACATTTTTTTTATTA
Source organism: Juglans regia (assembly GCF_001411555.2). Lineage (NCBI taxonomy): Eukaryota > Viridiplantae > Streptophyta > Magnoliopsida > Fagales > Juglandaceae > Juglans > Juglans regia. The sequence goes on from NC_049907.1 coordinate 9,765,169, forward strand.
CTAATTTATCCATTTAACTTAACCTTTACATTTTTTTTTTCTATTTAAGGTAACCCTCTTCCTTCAACTTCAGCAACTTAAGCATATGGACTCCCCCCTATGCATTGAAAACTCTCCTTATGTAATAAGTTATATTTGGTTTCCTATGGTTTTGTGACAGTATTCAAAACTTGCCCTTTATCTCAAATTAACTCAAGCTTTCCCAATTGATGAATTTGAAGGGATCCACTAAGGTTGCAGGGATTACCCATTGGTGTGTTTAAAAACACTAGCAAACATGTTTAATTTTGAATGTTTAATGGTCGTTTAAGAGCTCCTCAAATGTTTTTGGCAGCCTGATGTTGGATGTTGTTCTAAATAATTCTTCACTAGATAGGGAGATGGTGTAATGCCTGAAGCATAGCCCTGCCATATTTCTGGGTAGTGGGATCGGTGACCCATTGCAGAGATTGGGAAAGTAGCAGGCATCATTTGGCAACTCATTGTCAATTTGTCATTCATTTTGTACTGTAGTTTCTCCTCATTCTTGTATACAATTTTTTTTCAACCTTTGTAATTTGTGATTCAGTATGCAGTAAGTAGCATTGTTTATCTCTAGTTTTATGAGAAAAAAATGAAAAGGAAGATAAATTCGGAGGCATTAGCTGTTAATTGGTAATTTTGTCTCCCAATTTCTAAACTAGTTCCTGCATTTCTTTCCTGCTAGAGTAAGGTTTGTAAATTTTCATAGGACAAGACAATGAGCAATGATGAGACTTGGTGGCCGCCCTTCTACTACAATTTTCATCCTCATGTCTTGTTCACTGGTTAGGAACATACTTGGACGCTCACTTTTTAATTCTAAGCTTGCATGTGTTTTTGAGACCCACTAGAAATGAGCACAGGATGGAAAGAGCTCGGCACTTGCTTGGATTGCGAGGACCAAAAGTTTTTAGGCAGATTCATAACTAAACTAGTTTGTAAACAAAACTTGATCATGATTCTGTAGTTGTTGTAATATATATATATATATTTTTCTTCCCGAGGTTCATCCCCAATGGAAAGTTTTAAAGTAGTTAAAAAAAAAAAAAAAAAATCGGATTTATTCGGTTATAACCTGGATTAAATCCGATTATAACCTGGATCCGGGTTAAATCTAGATTGTAACCTAGTTTCAATCCGGATTAATCCGGGTGGATAACTGCCCATATTTTAGCATTCGGATCCGGTTATGGCCGCATATCCGGATCTGGATCCGGTTGAACACCTCTACTTGGGATGGCTAGCAGCCTTGCCTGATCCTTCCTCGCCTTTGCTTTGGGATGATCATGCATCACTAGTCCTCCCTTGAGTTTGCATCGAAGCATCTTATGCCAGTGCCTAATCCTCAGTTGAGTTTGCCTCGGGGCGATTTGCGGTTGAGCCTTATTCTCCCTCGAGTTTGCCTCGGACGAGTTGCATCCTAGATCGATCCTTCGTTTAGTTACTTGGGATGACCAAAACCTTGCTTGATCCTTGCAACTTTACCTTGGGATGATCGCGGGCTTAGAACCTCTAGTCCTCCTGAGTTTTCCATGGAACGACCCGCGACCTCGCGATATTCTCTCTTGAATTTGCCTCGAGGCGACTTGAGGCCCAACTGGGTCCTCTCTCATGTTTGACATAGAACCACTAGCGGCCTCGCCTGATCCTTACTTGAGTTTGCCTTGGGATGATAAGTACCTAAGCAACCTGGTCCTCCCTCACGTTTGCCTCGACAAACTTGTCCTCGGTTGAGTTTGCTTGGGAAAACCCATGGCATTAGTAGCCTAGGTCCTCCCTCAAGTTTTCCTTAAGCCACGAAATCACTTGACCCTTCCAGGATTTTACCTCGAGGCGATTACGGCTTCAACATCCCTAGAGCTCCTTCGAGTTTTCCTTGAGGTGACATGTGGGCTAGCCCAGTCTCCCTCATGTTTGCCTTTGGTCGACTTGCGATCTCTCCTAATCTTGCCTTGACTTGGGATGATCACAACTTAAGCAACACCAATCCTCCCTCAAGCTTACCTTAAAGCAATTTGTGGTCTAGCCCAGTCCTTCCTCGGAACGATCACATCCTCACCCGATCCTTCCACGACTTTACCTTGTGACATTAAACATTCAAGTTTGCCTTGGGACAATTGTGGCTTTAGCACCACTACTCCTCCCTTGAGTTTACCTTGCAATACCTTGTGGTCGTGCCTGGTCCTTTGTCGAGTTTGCCTCGAGGCGGCTTGCAGCCTAGCCCAATCCTCTCTCGAGTTTGCCTCGAATGACTTGTAGCCTATCCTGACCCATCAACCTTGCCTCATCCTCCCTCGGGTTTGCTTTGGGACGATCGTTGCTTTTGCAGCACTAGTGCTTCGAGTTTGGCTTGGAACACCTTGTGGTAGTGCTCGATGCTCCATTGAGTTTGCCTTGGGCAACTTGCCATCTAGCCTTGCATAGGGAAGATTGTGGCCTCAGTAGCTTAGGTCTTCCCTCAATTTTGCCTTAGGTAGACTTGCGGCATCACCAGATTCTTCCTCGAGTTTTCCTCAGGACGATTTCAGATTCAGTAGCCCTAGTCCTCCCTCAAACTTACTTCGAGACAACACATGGCTTTAGCAGCCTAGGTCCTCCCTCGAGTTTTCCTTTGGACAACCCGCGGCATCACCAGATCCTTTCTGGAGGTTGCCTTGGGGTGGTTGCTACTTAATAGCCCTTACATCTCCCTCACATTTTCCTTGAGGGACTTGTGACCTCTCCTGACCTTCCTTTTAGTTTTCCTTAGATAACCTGCGACCTCACCTAATTCGTCCTTAATTTTTCCTTGGGACTATTGCAGCCCTAGTCCTTCCTCAAGTTTTTCTCAAAGCAACTTGTGTCACAGTTTGATCCTCTATAGGGATGATCATGACCTCATCTGAGTTTTCCAAGTGCTTTCATGGGAGCACCTTGCAGTCGTGCCCTGTGCTTTGTCGAGTTTGCCTTTGGGAAACTTGCGGCAGAGCTCGGTCCTCTCTCAAGTTTGCCTCTATAAAACTTGTGACATTTTCTGATCCTCACTAGAGTTTGCCTCAGATGACCTGCAGCGTGATCTAGTCCATCCTCGAATTTGCCTCTAGATGATAGCAGTTTCTCCAGCCCATGTCTTACCATGTGTTTGCCTTGGGATGATCGTGGGTTTTGACTTGAGCCTTCCATGAGTTTGCATCGTGATGACTCGGTACCTCACAGAATCTTCCCTCGAGTTTGCCTTGGGATGACCAACACCCTTGCTTGGTCCTCCCTGTTGTTTCCCTCGAGATGATCGCAGTTTCGGCATCATTAGTCCTCCTTCGAGTTTGTCTTGGAGAAGTTTGTGGCATTGCTCGATCCTTTCCGTTTAGTTTGCTCAGGATGATCTGACCTTGCCTAATTCTTCATGGGTTTGCCTTGGGTTTATCACGACCTTAGTAGCTCTAGTCCCTCTCTGAGTTCTCCCTGGAAGGAGTAGTGGCTTCACCAGTCATCTCTCAAGTTTTCTTCAGGCCGACTAGAGGCCCTACCCAGTCCTACCTCTAGTCTGCCTTAGGACGATAACGACTTAAGCAACCCAGGTTCTCCCTCAAGTTTGCATTGGATGACATGATCTTCAATGATTTTGCCTCGAAATTACCAGTGACCATACCAAGTCGTCCCTCGAGTTTGCCATGGGACGATCGTGGCCTGAGCCTTCCACAAATTGTCCTTGTGACAACTCGCAACCTCGCACAAGCCTCCCTCAAGTTTGCCTCGAGACAAAAAACAACCTTGATTGATCCTCCTCTCGTTTGCCTTCGAACGATCACGGTTTCAGTTCCACTAGTCCTCCCTTGAGTTTGCCTCGGAGCACCTTATGGCATTGCCCTTTCCTCCATCAAGTTTGCCTTGGGCGGACTTGCGGTCAAGCCCTATTCTCGCTTGAATTTGTTACGGATGACTTGTAGCCTAGGTTGATCCTTTTGTTTGTTGGGGATGACTCAACCATGCCAAGATTTTGTCTCAGGATGATCACACTGTAGCCTCAGCTTTTCTAGTCCCCCTTAAGTCCCCCATGGGATGAACCATGGCCTCAGCAGATTCTCCCTTGAGTTTGCCTCGGGACAACCTATGGCGTTGCCCCAATCGTCTCTCACATTTTCCTTGGGGTGACTTGAGGCCTAGCCTCGTCCTCCCTTATGTTTTCCTTAGGATGACTCGGGGCTTCCCTCGATCCTGCCTCAAGTTTGCCTTAGGATGATAACAATCTAAGCAGCCCTAGGCCTTCCTCGAGTTTGCCTTGGACAACTTACGACGTAGCCCTATCTTCCATTTGGTTTGCTTGGATGACCTGTAACCTTGCTCCATGCTCTCTCGAGTTTGCCTCAGGGTCACCTGTGGCCTCAGCAGCCTAGGTCCTCCCTTGAGTTTGCCTCAGGAAGAACAACAACCTTTCCTGATCCTCCCACAAGTTTGCCTTGAGACGATCGTGGCTTCAGTAGGACTAGTTCTCCCTTGAGTTAGCCTCGAAGCACCTTGTGATAGTGCTCAGTGCTCCATCTAGTTTTCCTTGGGGCGACTTGTGGCGAACCCTGGTCCTCGCTTGAGTTTTCCTTGGGATGACCTATGGCTTGATCTAATCCCTCCTCAAACTTGAGGGAGACTTGAGCCCTAGCCTAGTCCCCCTAACGTTTTCCTTGAGACAACCTGCGACCTCGCCTTATCCTCCCTTGAACTTGCATTGGGATGAGCGCAATATAAGTAGCCTTAGTCTTCTATTGTTTACTGGATGACTTGTGGTGCAGCCTAGTCCTCTATTCTATTTTCTCAGGATGATTGGACAGCCTTGCTAGAGTCTCCCTTGAATTTTCCTTAAGACAACCTGCAGCTTGACCTCACACAATCCTCCCTAGAGTTTGTCCAAAGATGACTAGCAGCCCGGCCTAATTGTTCGTCCCATTTGGTTTCTGCAGCACTAGTCCTCCCTCGAGTTTGCCTTAGAGCACCTTGTGGTGGTACCCGATCTTCCATTGAGTTTGCCTTGGGGGTGACTTGCAATCGAGCCCTATTCTCCCTCTAGTTCTCCTCCAAGCAACTTGTGGCAAAGCCCAGTCCTCGTTTGAGTTTGACTTGGAACAACCCGTGTCCTAATCTCATCTGTCGTCCTAGTCCTCCCTTGAGTTTGCCTTAGGATGGTTGTGATCTCACCTAAGCCTTCCAATAGTTTGCCTCTTGATGACCCGCAAACTCTCCCTCCAGTTTTTCTTGGGTTGACCAGTAGCCTCGCCTGATCCTACCTCCATCAAGTTTGCCTTGGCGCACCTTTTGGTAGTGCTCAATCCTCCGTCGAGTTTACCTTGGGGCGAATTTAGAACAAGCCTTGTTCTCTCTCGTGTTTACCTTGGAAGACTTGAAGCCCTCCCAAGTCATCCGCTTAGTTTGCTTAGGATGACTCGACCATGCCTGATGCTTTGCGAGTTTTCATAGGGATGATCGTGGCCTCTCATGTTTGCCTAGTTGGGACTTGGGGCCCAGCCCGGTCCTCCCTCATGTTTGCCTAGGGACCACTTGTGACCTCGCCTAATCCTCCCACAAGCTTTTCCTTGGGATGATAAGGACCTAAGCAGCCCTACTCCTCCCTCGACTTTGCTTCGTATGACTTGTGAGTCAGCCTTGTCCTCGGTTGAGTTTGCTCAGGACAACATGTGACCTTGACGGTCCCATGGCCTCAGCAGCCTAGGTCCTCCCTCGAGTTTTCCTTAGGAATATCTATTAGCACTTGATCCTTCCTAGAGTTTGCCTCAAGATGATTGCAATTTTAGAAGCCCACTTGAGTTTTCTTAGGGTCGACTTGGCGGTTAGCTTGGTCATCCCTCAAGTATGCCTTGGGATGACTTGGACCTCACCCAATCTTTCCTTGAGCTTACCTCGGGATGACCGAGGCCTCCCAAATCCTTCCACGAGTTTGCCTAATGACGACTCATGACGACAAATAGCGTCACCTGACCCCACCTCAAGTTTGCTTCATGATAATCGTGGCTACATTAACACTAGCCTCAAAGCACCTTACGACCCTTCTTGGTGCTCTGTTGAGTTTTCCGTTGAGCAACTTGCAGTAGAGAACGATCCTTGCTTCAGTTTGCCTCGATATGACTTATGACTTGGGATTCGCATTCTGAAACTCAAATGTTTTGTTCTGCATTCTGAACTCTGTGAAAAGGCTCATATTTACATATTAGTATATGCTCTTTGTTTACTAAGTTGTTGATAACTCACCTCCTTATGTTCACAATATTTTCAGATGGTATTGATGGTTCAGCTGAGGATAAAGAATAGGAAACGTGAGTAAGATTAGCTAAGGATAAGGAGTTGGGTAACTAAGGGTACCATTGGTAATAGAATATTTTTATTTGGTAGATTGGATTTCATTATATTATCTGGTTTATTGAGACTTATGTAATTATTAGTTCATTATGTTGAGGTTATTGGGAGATTGTGGCAATGTTGATTTATGTTATTGGATTTATCACATTGATGACCTTGTAGAGGAATTTATGCATTAAGTTGAAATAGATGAATTTATGTTTTTGTTTTCAAGTCTTTGAAAATTATATTTGTAGTGGGAGACATGATTATAGGTGACATGTAGTAACTCTCCGATCCATCCCGATAGAGGCGATACATGTATGGGGGGAGTATATAAAGAGGTTGAAATCAGCTGAATACTAGTTCTGACAGGTTTTGTACAAACGTAGGGATGGGTAACTCCTGATCACAATACTACTAGTATGTTTTAACCTATTTTGCATAATTGTCTTGCCTATATATATATGTTTACTAAAAGGGTGATTCCTCACCAGATTTTGATGAGGCACGTAACTATAATAGTAAGGGTGATTCCTCACCATGCATATACGTGTTTGTCGTGTATTCACATGAAAAGTTTTCATAGCATATTCGATAACATTATCTCTCATTAGCAATATTGTTATAGTCGCCTAACCTACCTATGGTTTCGTTCTGAGGACCATACACTTTGATGCAGGTACAGACCCCTGTTTGATGCGTGAGGAAGAGGAGTAAGTCCCGCCGGAGTCCTGAACACGAAATCCAAGGCCCATCTTAGTACCAGTACCTGTCATAACTATTTTGTGCCTTCCATAGGATGTACAGCTTGAAGCCTAGGCCGATATTGAAAGGACATTCATGGTGTGTAGGTGCACTATATTCGAGCTACTTGCTTCAGGGAGAAGCAGCTTTGTGGTGGGATACCTAGAGGCAACTCCTTAACATGGAACTGGGAGCCACATGGTGACTTGCAGCCCATCCCGGTCTTCCCTCGAGTTTGCAACGAGATAGCCTATAGCCTCACCTGATTCTGCCTCTAGTTTTCCTAGGAATGACTGTCCTTCTGTCCTCCTTTGAGTTTCCCTTGAGTTCACTTTCAGATGATTGGCATCAACAACCCTATTTCTCTCTTGAGTTTGACTTGGGACGATCTGCGATCATGCCCTAGTCCTAAACTTGGAGCTTTCCTAACTTTGGGTGACCCACGACCTTAAGTTCCCCTTGGAGTAAGAGGGACTTGCAGCCCAGCGAACCACGACCTCAACAACCCTAGTCCTCCCTCAAAATTGCTTTGTGGAACTTGTGGATGAGTCTAGTCCTCTCCTAAGTTTGCCAAACTTAGGGCGAACTAGATCAAAGACCGAGCTTGACCTCAAGACAAGCGTGAGAGGGAACTAGGGATTTCGAGGCAGTGAACATCCAAAATGACACTCTTCAATCACCACGAGGCAAAGTTTAATGGGGGACTAGATCTATTAAGGCCTCAATCATCTTGAGGCAAACTCAAGAGAGGATTGGTTAGCATAGAGGTCCTCCAAGGCAAACTCTTGGAAGGATCGTACTTGGTTGCAAGTCCTCCTAAGGCAAAGTCAAGGGGAATTACAGCTACTAAGGTCGTCGGTTCTCCTGAGGAAAACTTGAGGGAGGACTATGGGTAATGAGGTCAAGATTGTAAGGAGGAAAACTCAACGAAGAATCTGGGAAGGTGGGCAGGTTGTCCCAAGTAATCGAAACGAAGGACCGGGCTACACTGCAAGTTGTCTGAGGCAAACTCGTGGGAGGACTAGGGCGTTTTAGGTCATTATCGTCCAAAGGAAAACTTTTGGGAGGATCAAGCCAAGCCACGGGTCAACCCAAGCCAAACTTGAGGGATGACCTGGTTGGGCCTTAATTCGCCTCAAGGCAAACTTGAGATAAGAATTGACGAGGTTGCTCGTTGTCGAGGCAAACGCGAGGGGGGACTACAGTTGTTGAAGCCGCGATCGTCCCAAGGTAAGCTGGAGGAAGAATCGGGTGATGCCATGGGTTGTCCTGAGGCAAACAGTCTGGTGGATTGGTTGAACAGGCACAAACCATTAGGAGAAGAATTTAGATTGCCTACTGAGTGTTGAAAGGCGAAATAGTGAAAGAGATGAAGACTTGTACGAGACTTTCTGTTCTAGATGTTCCAAAATTACCAAAAGGCATAGAGAGTTTCAAAAAGTTATAAAATAGCCATAAACTTCTTATGGGTCTAGAGTAAGTATTTCGGTTAGGACTCCGAACACCGTCCAAATATCCTGAAAAGTGACGAAAGATCGGGCAATTGGGTTATTATGAAGAAACTCAATGGGGGACCGGGCTTGTTTGAGGCAAACTTGCTAGAGGATTAGTGTTACTTAGGTCACGATCTTTCCAAGCCAAGCTAGAGGGAGGATCATGCGGACCGGTGTCCGGTCCGGAACCGGTTTTTAAAATGTAAAAACCAGCCGGTTCTGGTCCGGTTCAGGTTTCGAAATTTTTTGGACCGGACCGAACCGGACCGAACCAGACCGGTTGATTAAAAAAAATAAAAAATAATATTTTTATATATAAGTTTTATACAAAATATTTTATATATATATTAGATATTAATATATATAAATTTTATATATAATGTATAATTATAAATTTTTATGTGAAATTTTATATATAACATATATATTCATATATGAAATAATTTCTTATTATAATTTATAAATTATTACATAAAATGTTAATACTAAATCACTAAAAATTTATAACTAATACTAATATATAACGTATAACTATATCAATAGTCTAATATTAATACTATTATATAGTCTAATATATTAATAAAAGTATAAAACAATTTTTTTTAAATAAAATATTTTTTTATAAACAAAATTTTAATGACAAATTGTGAAATTTGCATTTTAAAAAAACTGAAAAATCAGACCGGACCGGACCGGTTACACCCATATCCACCTGGATGATGGGGCCTCACCTAATCCTTCCTTGATTTTGCCTCGAGAAGATCGTGGCTTTAGCAACCCTACTCCTAGAGTTTGCCATGGGATGACTTGTAGCCCATCCCAATCCTCTCTCTAGTTTACAACAGGATAGCCCATGACTTCTCTCGATTCTCCCTTTAATCTTGTCCTCCATTGAGTTTACCCAGAGATGATTACGGACTTATCAACCCTAGTCCTTCTTCGAGTTTGCTTGAGGATGACTTACGACCTAATTTTTTGTCGAGTTTTCCTAGAGACAATCATGGCTTGAGCTACCTAAGTTCCCCTTGGAGTAAGAAGGACTTGCGGCCCAATGACCCACGACCTCAACAACCCTAGTCCCCATTGTGTTTGCCTCTGGGTGTCTTGCGGCCGGGTCCTCCCTTGATTTTGCCTCAGGATGACCTGCGACCTTACCCTTTCCTCCCATTTGTGTACCTCACAACAATCATAGCCTGAGCAACCCTAATCCCCTATTAAGTTTAACTTGGGGAGACTTGCGGCTTTGGCTAGTCCTCCCTTGCTTTTCCCTTGGGATGACCCACGACCTTACTCGATCTGCCCTTGAGTTTGCCTCGAGAAAATCACAGCCTCAATTGGCTTTAACCCTCATCAAGTTTGCCTTAGGGCAACTTATGGCAGCTCTGTCCTCCTTCGTGTTTGTCTCAGAAAAATTTTCAGCCTCGCGAGACCTTCTCTCTGGTTTTCCTCATGATGATAGCGACCTTAGCAACCCTGGTCCCTTATCGAGTTTGCCTTAAGGTGATTTGCGGCACCGCTCAGAGCTCCCTAGATTTTCCTCGAGACAACCTGGCATTGCACAATCCTTCCTTGAGTTTGACTCGAGACGATCGTGGGCTCAACAACCTAGCTCTCCATCAAGTTTGCCTTGGTAAGATAACGACCTAGGCAACCCTAGTCCTCCCACTGGACAACTCGCAACCTAGCCCAGTCCTCCCATGAGTTTTCCTCTAGATGACATGTTCCCTTGCCCAATCCTTCCTTGAGTTTGCCTCAAACGATCGAGGCCTCAACAGACCTATTCCTCCCTTGAGTTTGCATAGGGAAGATCATGACCTTAGAAGTCTTAGTCCCCCCATTGTGGCTTACGGCCTAGTCCTATCCACCCTTGAGTTTGCCTTGAGATGGTCTTTAGCCTCGCCTAATCCTACCTATAGTTTGACTCAAGATGATTACGGCTTTAGCACAACTAGTCCACCCTCTAGTTTGCCTTGGGAAGACCTGTGACTTACTAGCGCTCCTCCTTCGAGTTTGCCTCGGGACTACTAAGGACCATGGTAGTACTAGTGCCCCTTCAAGCTTTTCTTGGGGGACTTGCTCCCTAGCCTTGCATAGGGAAGATCGCAGCCTCAACAACTCAGCTCAGAAGCTTAGCAGTGTAGGTCCTCCCTTGAGTTTTCTTAAGGATGATCTGTGGCATCACTAGGTCCTTCCTAGAGTTTGCCTTGGGATAATGATGGGTTTAGCAACCTTAGATCTGCATTGACTTTCCTTCGGATGACTTAAACTAGTCCGATTCTCCCTCAAGTTTTCCTTAGGACGACGACGTGCAAGTCTGATCGTCTTTTAAGTTTGCCTTGGAGCACCTGCGACCACCTCTAATCCTTCCTCGAGATTCTCGCGAGACAATTGCAGCTTCAACAGTCCTAGTCCTCTTTCAAGGTTTCCTCGAAATGACTTGCGACCCAGCCTGGTCCACCCTTGAGATGACCGTGAGATAGTCGCAACTTCAACAGCCCTAGTCCTCTCTCAACTCGAAGCAACTTGCAACCTAGCCTAGTCCTTCCTTGGGATGATCATGGCCTCACCTTAGCCTAACACAATTTGCCACATGATGACTTTTGACCTCGCATGATCCTCCCACGAGTTTGCCTCAACAATCTTGCCTAATCCTCCTTGAGTTTATCTCGCGAGTGGCTTCAACAAAACTAGTCCTCCCTCAAGTTCTCCTTGTGGAGACTTGCGAACGAGATCCCTTGAGTTTGGGCAAACTTGATGGAAGACCAAGCCAGAGCTCGAGGGAAGTGTAAGGGCGAACTAGGGATTTTGAAGCCGCAAACATGTAGAAGGCACTTTTCAATCACCCCGAAGCAAAGTTAAATAGAGGACTTGGGCTGGTGAGGACTCAATGATCTCAAGGAAAACTCAAGAGAGGCACAAAGGTCCTTCAAGGCAAACTCTTGGGAGGATTTACTAAAGTCGTGGGTCCTCCTGAGGGAAACTAGAGGGAGGACTAAGGTTGATGAAGTCGAGAGATCATCTAGAGGAAAACTCGACGGAGGATTTGGCAAGGTGGCTAGGTTGTCCTGAGCAAACTCAATGAAGGATCGAATTGCAATGCAAGTTGTACGAGGCAAACTCGAGAGAGGACCAAATGAGGTCGTGCGTCTTCAAGGTAAACAGGAGGGAGAACTAGGGTTGTTGAAGCCACGATCATCCCAAGGCAAGCTCGAGGAAGGAACAGGTGATGCCATGGGTTGTCCTGAGATAAACTGGCTAGTGGCTTGGTTGAAAGGGCACAAACCATCAGGAGAGAGGAATTTGGATTGGCTACTAAGTGTTGAAAGGCTAAATAGTGAAAGAGATGAAGACTTGAAATTGACTTTTTGTTATGCCTCAGGACAACCCCATAGGCTCACCTGAGCCTTCCTTGAGTTTTCCTCGGGACAATCGCCACTTCCCGCTTCAACATGCCTAGTCCTCCCTCAAAAAAGAAAAGATGCTATGTTTCGAGGCTGTTGAGGCCATGATCATCCCGAAGCAAACTGAAGTGAGAACTTGGCTGTTGAGGCCACGATAGTTTAGAGGGAGAACTAGGTTGGGCTACAAGTCATTGTTGGGCCAACATGAGAGAGGACAAGATTGCCAAAGCAACGATCGTCTAATGGAGAATTCGAGAAAGGAACAGATGGGGCCATGGTCGTGAGTTAGTGAGGCTGCGATTCTCTCGAGGCAAACTTGAGGATGGATTTGATGATGCGGGTCTCCTTGAGATAATCTCAAGGGAGGACTTGGGCTGTTGAGGTCGTCGCAAGTCTCATTGAGGTAAGTAAACTCTAAACTCGAGGAGCAATTAGGTTATGCTAAGGCTGCTGAAGTCACGATCATCCCAAGGCAAACTCAAGGAAGGATCAGGTGATGCTAGGGATCATCTTAAGACAAACTCGAGAGAGGATCAGGCAAGCTCACAAGTAGTCTTGAGGCAAACTCAAGAGAGGATAGAGCAAGACCACAATCATTCCTAGGAAAACTCAATATGCACAATAATTCACCTTGAGTGAAACTTGAGGAAGGACTGGGAATGGTCGCGGGTCATCCTAAGGCAAGCTCAAGGGGAGCAAGGTATCAAGTCGTGAGCGTGTAGTGGCAAACTTGATGAAGGATCCAGGAAGCTCGCAGTCATCTCGAGAGAAACTCAATAGAGTAAAGGGATGTGCCACAATTCATTCGAGGCAAACTTGAGGGAGGACCAAGTTGGGCCAAGTCACCACAAGGGAAACTAAAGAGAGGATAGGATGAGGTCATCCTATGGCAAACTCATGATAGATCGGGCAAGTTGGGTCATCCTAAGCAAACTCAACAGAGGATTGAGAACTTGATGGAGGATTAGGGGGTTTACTTGGGTCACAATCTTTCCAAGCCAAGCTTGGGGGAGGATCATGCGAGGCCTTCCCTCATGGGGCCTCATTCGATCCTTCCTCGAGTTTGCCTTAAGATGATCACGGCTTAGCAACCCTTACTCCCTTGAGTTTTCCATGGGACAACTCAAGGCCTTGCTTGATTCTCCCTCTAGTTTTCCTCAGGATGACCCTCATCTTTTCCTCCTTTGAGTTTCCCTCAGGATGACTTGCGGCCAAGCTAGGTTCTCCCTCGAGTTTACCAACTGATGATCACGGACTGAGCAACCTTGGTCCTCCCTTGAGTTTGTCTCAGGATGATTCATGACCTAGCATAATTCTCCCTCGAGTTTTCCTCAGGAAGATCTGCTGTCTTGCTTGATCGTCCCTCAAGTTTGCCTCGGTGTGACTTGTGTACTAGCTTGGTCCTCCCTAGAGTTTCCCTTAGGGTGGCTTGTAGCACATCCTAATCCTTCTTATAGTTTCCCACAGGATGACCTGTGTCCTCGCCTAATTCTCCCTTGAGTTTGACTTAGTAGGACCCTTGGCTCACTCAATCCTCCCTTGAGTTTGCTTTGGGATGATTGCCTTCAACAGCCCTGTTACGATCTATGTCCATGCCCGTTCCTCCCTTAAGGTTTTCCTAATGACTATCGCGGCCTTAGTAGCCCTAGTTCCCCTAGACTAAGAAGGACTTGCAAACCAGTGACCGACAACCTAACAACCCTAGCAATCCTAGTCCTCTATCGAGTTTAACTCGGGACGACTTGTTGCCTTGGCCGGTCCTCCCTCTCTTTTTCCTTGGGATGACTCGTGGTCTTGCCCAATCTGCCCTCAAGTTTGTCTTGAGACAATCTCGACCTCAGTTGCCTTTAACACATATCGAGTTTGCCTCGAGGCAACTTCTGTCGCGGTCCTCCTTCATGTTTTCCTTGTGATGATAGTGGCCTCAACAACCCTGGTCCCTCATCCAGTTTGCCTCAAGGTGATTTGTGGCATTGCCTAGAGCTCTCTAGAGTTTGTTGGGACAACCTGTGGCATTGCATAATCCTTCCTTACTTTGCCTCGGGACTATCATGGGCACAACAACTCTATTCCCCCCCTTAAGACTTTGCCTCAAACTTACGTCACAGTCTAGTTCTCCCTCAAGTTTGCCTTGGGATGACCTGTGATCTTACACGATCCCAAGTGTCCATCAAGATGATGGCTCGGCAGCCCTAGTCCCTAGTCGAGCTTGCTTCAGTGCCCAACACAGTCCTCCCACGAGTTTCCTCAAGATGACAAGCGGTCTTGCTTGATCCTCCCTCTAGTGTCATCCCTTGAGAAGATCGCGACCTCAACAACCTTGAGCATGCTTAGGGACGCATCCCAGTCCTCTCACGAGTTTGCCTTGGAATGGCCAATGGCCTTTAGCCCTAAGGTCTCCTAAGTCTTGCTCTAGGAAGCAAGAGAGAGAGGGAGGGAGAGACAAGGCAGCAAGAGAGAAGGAAAAGGGAGATGGAGGGAGGTAGAGAGGAGGGGATGGAGATAGAGAGAGAGAATGGAGCAAGAGAGACTTGGGGATAGAGAGATAGGGGAGAGAAGGAGAGTGAGGGAAGGGAAAGAGAGGGGGGAGCAAGAGCGATAGAGTGGGAAAGAGAGGGAGAGAGGTTGAGAGAGATACAGGGAGGGAGCAGAAGAGAGAGAGAGAAGGGAGCAAGAGAGACAAGAGAGATGGAGAGAGGAAAGAGAGGGGGAGCAACAGAGGGAAAAAGGTAGGGAAGGAAGAGTGAGGGAGGGAGGGAGTGGAAGAGAGTGAGAGAAGGAAGCAAGAGAGAGAGAGAGAGGAGTGAGGGAGAGATGCTTGTATGAAATGTCAAAATAACGTTAGATATCCTTGTGATTAATTTTCATGAAAATTTTGTGAGGATCGGAATCTGAATTGTAAATTTAAAATCTAGTACAAGAACTCAAAATGACAAACGTGAACCAAAAATGGAAAACAACTCGTCGCTACATGAACAATTTCCTATAAAGATAAAAATGAATTATACAGACAAGCTTAATCAAGATAGTAAAGTGCCTTCATCCAGAAATTTGTGTAGTTAAAAAAACATCGACATAGAACCATGAGCAGATGCCACAAATATCCTGGTACCAGATCTACAAAAAGGTATAGTACTACTCGATATATGTTTACTATGGAGATACTCAAATCTATCCTCGTCTTTTATTTAAGGCTCTACAAATCACCAAGCCATGAATTATTGCTAAATACCTTTTTGTAGATACTCGAATCACCAAGCCATGTTTATTATGCAGACACTCCAATCTAATCTAATATCCTACAAATCACCAATTCTAATTGTTATTACCATATCGTTCAAAAAATTGGACACCTAGGAGTCACTTTTGAACCATCATCATCACCAATTCTAAGGTCTCCTGAATCTTTGTAATTTTCTTTAAAATACGACCCAATTTGCAACACATAGAAGCACAATATATAATTTTTGGTTCACGTCAAAAACTAGAATTGAGAAACCATAAAGGATGACAGCAATATGTATCACATCAAAAACTGCAAAATTGAGAATCAAAAGGTTAAAGCGCATTATGAAACCTAAGAAATCTCAAAGAATCCATGATGGGAATCCTAGAATGCAATACCTAGATCAAAAACAAGATTAGACGAGAGGAGAAAACGAAAACCTCAAAACGAACGATCTGATAATACGCTTCCTCTCTCGTTCTTTACACCTTCCTGTGAGTCCCATTGCCCTGCCTTCTCCAACTTTTTGTACGCTTACATTGCAAGCACACCCGCATTCTCTCTCTCTCTCTCTCTCTCAAACGAGCTGATGGGTTGTGAGACAAATTACAATGTATGTAATCAATATATAGACCTTGGGGAGAGTAGGTTGGTGACTGCAACGGCTACTTTTCCCTTTTTTGTTTTATTTTAAAATTTAAATCCAATGATACGGTGCCAGTTCCTTCAATCAAATGGGCTTAAGGCTCTGGTTCTGATCGTTGGATAATATCAAATCATACGGTGTCAGTTCCCTCAATCATATTGCTGAAAACTTACAACACCTCGCTACGTGATCAAACAAGGCTTATTCGGAAAAAAGTGATCATTTGATGCGCACAAAGGGCTGTAGAAGGCTTCTGCTGATTGCTCTTGGAGGTCTTGGAGCTTGTGGTAAGCCTTTGGATTCTGGAGAAAAAGATGACTGGGTATCAAATTGATGGATAGAATTCCAGAGGATGCATGAATTGGTTGCTCTGGAATTTTGTAATGGGGTGTTTTCTGTTTACTCAGAGACTGATAAACTTGCGGATATGACGTATAAATGTTAGTGGATTGGTGTCCAAATGACTCCATTCCCATCCCATGTTCAAGAGTACAACCCAAGGCTTTGTCTTGTAGTGGGCGGCTGTTCATGCTTTCTATCTCCTGGTGTGAAGGAGAGGATCAAATAGGCCCGCCGCCTGAGAAACAAGGCTATTAGGACTGGAATGCTGCATCTGATGGGCACAGAATAATGATATTTGGGGTGGTTGAAATGTTAAGAATATTTGGTCAGATCTTAGATTTCTTGATTGTATGCGACTCATGAATTTGATGCTTCTTCATGCACGTCTATGAAGTCCATTGCAAACTGCAACTCTGCAACTCATGCAGAAAATGAAAGCCACCCCTTCTCACTAATGAAATCATTACGGCTGGGAAATATCTGTTTCAAATTCTTTAGAGTATGCTTTTCTCATGTAAATTATTTTTGTCGTGTATGAGGAGACCTTGAAATTTGTTTTCAGATCAAATTTTTTATTTTCAAAATATGATCTGAAACAGAAATTGAGAGAGGAAAGTTTTCATTTCTCTTCAACAAATGGCCGGAAGCCACCTTGATATTAGGCCCCAAAACATCACTCAAATCTCAGAAGCATTAGCTGGTACATCTGAAAATATATCGACTCTCAAACATAGTTAGCATAACATATATTGAACACAAGATCACCAAAGACAAAGGATCGAATTCAAAGGAGCATAATAAAAACATCCATAATAATTTTGCATCATATAATATATATATATATATATAACACATAAAGTACAATTCTAATTAATGAGACCAGAGAAAGGATCCCATGGCGAACTTTCTCTTCTCAACATCCCCAACGATCGGTAGCCCATATTCTTTAAGCAAGCAATCCAGCTTCAACTCCGGCATGGTTTCGTAATCGGCTTTGGTGTATCTTGGGTAGTGCAACGGCATTTGGAAGTGTCCGCATCGATCCTTCCCTTGCTGCCCATTGTCTCTGCTACCTACGTTTGTTGAAGCCCTAGTCACTGACTCCATTGCCCCCCCCCCCCCAACACCAATGTTTCTCAATCCTTACTTCTTCTTTACTCTACTCCCTCTTGTGCCCAGTTCTGGCAAACTGGTGGTCTATTTAAGCTGTTGACAAGTTTTTTCTTCCTTTATTATTATTATTTTTTTTTGTGGTTAAGGTTAAGGAATATTCTGCACGCATGGTATTTGGAGTTGATTTCCAAGAGACAATCTATTTTTCCTGGGCATTTAATCTCAAGCTTTTCAGTTATAGTTATTTACTTTTTCTTGAGCCTTTGTATCATGAGAAACATGAAGTTTTTGGCTTGTGTTTAGATATCATGTTGCGTGCCGTGTGTTCTTTTGAAAAGTTTTTAGATTTACATAAAATACATCTTAAATGTTTTTTCCCATGCATCCATGTGAAGTTTTTGGGCATCATTATATACTTTGTAAATGCTATAGCCTATAGGGTCTATTTCTTATAATCACTTCCACTTGAGGTCCTTAAATTCGGATAAAAACTTGATAGGCCTCTTACGTACATCACTCCCAAATCTTTGTTCTTATTGTCTTTCAATTTCTGTCATAGTAGCTTTCCCAAAGGTGCCGGATTCACCAAGAAAAAAAACCCTCCTTTCCAAGGTGCCGGATTCCTTTCTCTAGATGTCATCGAAAGGAGGATTAAATTTTGTATTAAAAAAATACATAGACAAGAATACTACATATAATCCATCACGTTTTCTGTTTTGGGAATAATATATTAATATCCATATCAAATAATTAAACACGCCATCTAATATCTCCAGCCTCACTCCCCTCAATTATTACAAATCTATTAGCAGCGATCATTCTTCTTATTAACTCTTCGAAAATCCGAAAAGATGAATGAAATACATAATAAAAATAAATAAATAAAACAAGTGTTTCTTTTCCTTTCTTCTGATGTACTACAACCTTCATTAACTCCAATGGTCAACTATAATGAAAATTATTTTATTTATAAGCAAGTGTGCAGGACACACCCTCTACGCGCACCGCTTTTAGGTAAAATTCACTTACAATAAATTTAATTTTAAAATTTATTTTACAAATCAAGTCATACCAAGTCAACTATGTGGAGGGTGTGCTCTCTACACCATTTACAAATATAATTTTTCATAATAAAATGTAACAAATGGTGAAAGAAAATGAATGCTAACCTTTCTCAAATGAAAAAAATAAAATAAAAAACAATTCGAATGTCGATGGTAATGACTCAGTAACCACTAGACTACGCCTATTGAATGCAAACATAAATACGTACTGTCCACACAAACACTTAGTGGAATATGAGACATGCCAGTCGATGAATTTCTTGGTCAAGTCGTAGAGCATTCAGAATGTTTGAAACTGCACGTTCTGATCACAGACATCTCCATTACATGTGAACTGGAGCACCAACAAGACATATAGACCACATATGGTTTCTTGAATTCTGTAACCATAGATCCACAAGAAATTCAATGCCCAGATCTTACTTTTTCTACACTACCTTCAAATTTTCAGTTGAAATACCTAAATGGAATATGAATGCTGAATTCCTTTGGGTTCTTAAGTGAATGCTAGTTTGGATATTGCAGGGCAACTTATAAGAAGTGTAGTTTTTGCGTTGCAATGCATTTGTGTAGCAATCTGGTTCACTACAACACAATTTATTTTTTGTGACAGAGGAAACCGTCATCTAAAATAACCAAAACGTTACTAAAGATATTTGGTGACAGTTTGAAACTGTCACTTAATGTGCATCACAGAAAACAATTGGTGACGGTTTACTATTGAATCGTCACTAAAAATATTTTTAGTGACGGTTGGAGATGTTCCGTTTGGTGTAACGTTTGAACGTTTCCTTTTTTTGTGATGGTTGAAATTTGTCACAAGAAGTAACGTTCGAACGTCCAATTGAACGTTCGAACGTCAACCCGACCGATTGGTGTTCGAATGACAGAAGTTGACGTTCGTTGATTCTAGTTCGAACGTATCATATTTATGTTTGAACGTTTATACGTCCGAACGTTAATTGCAATAAACGTTCGAATCTCCATTCGAATGTTAACATACCATTGTTTGAACGTACTGGGTATAATGTTCGGATGTTATTTCGAATGTTAACGAAGAAGCATTTGAACGCAAGTGGTACGTTCGAAAATTTGTTCAAATGTTAATCGTTTAAACATTCTAACATTTTGTTTGTTTGAGGGTGAGTACGTTCAAACGTTGAGTCGTACGTTTGAAGGTTATGTTGTAGTTATGTTTGAACGTTGGTTCGAATATGAACCAATGTTCAAACATTTTTTATTTACATTCGAACGTACAAATCAAAAGTTTGTCATATTATATACCATCAATTAACAACTAACAATGTATTATAAAGTTTAAAATTAGATATTAAAATTAGTTATATACATTGATAAAATTGATAAAATTCATTTCGTCTTCTTTTCTAGCCCACCACAATTCTGTTGCAATGACAAAATACGCTCCATTTGCACCATCATCTCCCGCTGTACTTGCTCTTGGACTTCACTGCGTATTCTTTCCTCCTGATCTATCTGTTGGTCCTGCAAATGTGTCTCTAAATGAGATTGTCGCTCTAAGAGAGACTTTAGCACTTGTTGTCTCGACCTTATATATATACTCATTCTTGCACTGTGTAACTTCTAAATTTTTGGTAAGATTATTAAGTTGTGAAGTCAATGAGGTTGAGAAGGATGAACATCTATACTTGAAAGATCATCCCAAACCTCTTGCCATATTAGATTGCGGCCCGAGCACTTGCGTGAATATGTCTATGTCAGTAGGAGAGGATTCCCCAGAAGCTGACTGAATCTCTATTATTTTTTTTTACAATTTGAAAGAAAACACACAAAAAGTAACTTATTAAGAAATACAAATAAAAAAATAAATTATTCACATGTTGTATAATTTATTTAATAAAATTAACACCGCTTACATAATTATCTGCAGCGGCAGGATCCATCCACTCATTACACTCATTAGTGTGAGCAGTAGCATAGACATGAATGAGTAAAAAGTTTTCAGGATCATCACGTTTCTAACAAAGCGACATTAGCAATTTTAAAAAGATAATGGTAGTACTTAAATAAAAGAATATCAGAATATTGCAACACCTTAACCGGTACATTTTTCTTATCCTTCCACCTCGACTCTCCACATACAGGACATGCTTGTTTCTCCTCGTTCTCGTTTCAGAACAAAATACAATCATTCTTGCATGCATGTATGGACTTATACTCAAACTCTAATCCATTTCTCAACTGTTTCGCTTCATAAAAGTTCTTCGGCAATGCAGACCCTTCGAGAAGCACCTCGTTAAATAAGTCCAATACCATGTTTATTGCTTTCGTTGACATTCCACACAAAGACTTAATGTGAATCAACTGCATAATAAACGACATTTTGGAATGTTTTGTATAGCTTAGATAAAGCTTGCACTTTGCATCTTCCCACATTACAGCGAGATTTTTAGAATCAGTCCCTCGGTCACTTGAGGCATTGTCGTCAACCTCATCCATAAACATCCAGCTCCAATGTCACCCAACATCTCATACATCTCATCTTACTCATAATCATCATCCATGTGTCGCAAATAATTTGGATGACCAAACAATACATCCGTTGACTATTGATACGGCTCACCATGCAGTACCCATCGGGTATACCCTAGATCCATACCGTTCACAAATAAATGACTTTCAACTTCATCCAACCTTATTGCATACAAATTTTTACTCCCTCAACATGGACATTTAATGTAACCACAACTATCAGCAGAGGTCCGAGCAAAATCAATGAAGGTTCTTACTCCACCCGCATAGGGTACGTAATCATTTCCAAGTCTATTGCCTAGACGCATCAAACTTTTGTCCATTTTTAAAAACATATATCTATTAGTAACACATACATAGAAAATTTACATGCACGTTATGCTTCAATTCTCATTTTTTTTGATAACGTAGTTGGTCCTATCTCATTTGAAATTATATTATCTATATTGGACAAATCTCGTCACTCTACTACTTTCCACGTTAGTAGAAAAGTCAGTAGCACTTCCCCATAATTCTCAAAGTACGCATATTCACATAAAGAGATTGTGACCCTACAAACAATATACCCGAAGAACAACAGAGGAAGGCACCGAAATTTCATATTAAACGTGGAAAGTATGAGTAACAAAAATGTACAATACAAATAATATAATCTCAAACTGTCCATACTGGACAATTCAAGAATTAGTGGACACATAAATGTACACTAATTCCCAAACGAGTCTAAGATTATTTATGCAATGTTACACAATATCTATAAAAAAACATTACAAACAATATTCCATTGTTGTTTGAATTAACATTGTCAAACAAATAGTAGTGTTATATTGTTAAACTAGAGAGAGATAGAAGAATATGTAAACAAGTTTCCTATCAGTAGATAATGAGGGAGATTGATATTGAAAAATGTCTAAATTTTAATCTAATTACTTAATTGTCACAAACTCTCCGGCCTTGATAACTCTCAATGTCGGAGAGACTTTGACAATTAAGCAATTTGACAGACATTTCTTCAAGATCATTCTCCTTGTTGTCTACAAGACAGGAAGCTTGTTCACATATTTTTTCATCTCTCTTTAGTTTAACAATATAACACTACTATTTGTTCGATATTGTTAATTTATAAAAAAATAAAAATTAATAGTTATGGAATCGAAATTTCAGATTTTTCAACATGCAACAAAGTATTTTATAGTGATCTTGGATTGGCTAGGGCTATCATATGCAAAATACTATAATGATTGATCTCGAATTATTATTCCTAAATTATAATTTTAATTATTATTATATATCTTAGGACATTGTTAATTGATACCAATGTAATTTTAATTGTTATTATATAATTTTTATTGTAATTGTTATTATTCCGAAATTATAATTTTAATTGTTATACTTAATTGAGTGAGTTATTTATTTATATAGAAAATAAGTATATAATTTCTAATTAAGCATTTATTTGATCCTTATTTATTTACTCTCTATTTTATTTTAAATAAGTATATTTATTTATTCTCATTCTCTACTTATTTGGTGGGTTCAAGGCTTCTTTCTTATTTTACTTTATTTATTGATATATGTATATATATTTAATAATATAATGGTTTAAAACCTCAGAATGGTATGAATATTTAATAAGTTATTATTAATTATAGTTATTATATGTATATTATACTTTATATATGGTTAAGTTATTTACTTATAATTTGCATAATATCCAACATATTCACAATATCGAAACAACATATTCATAATATCCAAGCATATTCACAATCAATTATATAACATAGTCACAACATCCAAACAACATATTCACAATATCCAAACATATTCACAATCAATTATATAACATATTCACAACATAAAAATAACATATTCATAGCATCCAACACATTCACAATACCCAAAGATCAAATCAGCCAAGAGAGTTGCCGGATTTAATAAGCTTAATTTCGCCGGTTATTGAAGAAGAGAATTGTGTCCGACTTAGTTGTATCCCTTCGTTGGATGAAGTTAAAGAGGCTCTCTCGTCTATTCCTATAAATAGTTCTCCAGGGCCAGATGGTTTTGGTGCAGGATTTTTTATGCGCTGCTGGGAGGTGGTAAAAATTGATGTTTTGGGAGCTATCTTAGAATTTTTTTTTTATGTAAAAGCCTTCCGAGACTTTATTCGGCTTCTTTCATTGTGCTTATTCCGAAGGTAGATGTGCCTTCAGGGTTTGATAAATTTAGGCCGATAAGCCTTTTGTCAGTCTTCTATAAAATTTGCTCGAAAATTATTGTGAATCGTTTGACAGGTCTTCTTCCCAAATTGGTATCTTTTGAGCAATGAGCTTTTATAACTGGGAGGAGTATATTTGAAAATATTAGTCTTACTCAGGAAATGGTCCATTCATTGAAGAGAACGTCACACGGTGGTAATATTATGATTAAAGTTGACATGGCAAAAGCATATGATCGGGTGAAGTGGAATTTTTTGGTGGAGGTATTGAGGTGTTTTGGTTTCCTTGCTCCTTTTTGTGAATTAATTCATGCATGTATTTTGAATGTATGGTACTATGTGATACTAAACGGAACGACGAAAGGATTTTTTCAAGGGGGTCGGGGACTACGCCAGGGGGATCCCCTTTTGCCTTGTCTCTTTATTATTCTTCAGGAGGTACTATCTAGACTTTTAAAACATAGCTTTATGGCAAAAAAGATTGGAAACTTTTCCCAAGCTAGAGGCACTCCTCATATTTCACATCTTATGTACGCTGATGACATTGTGATTTTCCTGAATGGAGGAAAGAAGTCAGTGAGGGAACTGTTATGGGAGTTTGAAAAGTATGAAGATTGGTCAGGACAAAAAATTAATAAAGAAAAGACAGAAATATTTTATTCTCAAAAAATTTTGTTGGTCCGAAAGAGAGCTATTAAAAGGCTGACAGGGTTCTCGAAAGGCTCATTTTCTTTAAAATATTTAGGAGATCCGATTGTCTTGGGGCGTCTTAAGCATGAGCATCTGGAGGAGATGATTAACAAAGTATGGAACAAAATCAGTGGTTGGAAAATGAAAATCCTATCATCGGGAGGCCAATTGATTCTTCTTCGGCATGTGCTTTCTAGTATTACTTTACATATATTTGAAGTGTTGCAGGTCCCTCAATCAATTATTAAAGTGTTAAATCGCATGATGAGCACATTTTTTTGGGGTGAGGTGAATGGTAAAGGAAAAAACAAGTGGGTGGCATGGGATAGTATTTGTAAGCCAATAGAGGAGGAAGGAATGGGTTTGCGTAATTTGGAGGATATGCAAAAAGCATTGCATATGCGGTTTGCATGGAACTTAATTCAAGGAGAGTCTCTGTGGGCTAGGTTCTTTAAAGGAAAATATGTGGGCTCTTCACCTTGGTGTATCATTGATAGGAAAAAAAGAACGAGGTTTTGGAAAATGATTGTTAATAGTATTCCTTGTGTCCTTAATAATGCAAAATGGAGAGTTAGAGATGTGAACATTTTATTTTGGTATGATAAATGGAGAGATGGGGGTCCGTTAATTGATGAGTTCCAGATAGTGGGTAATCTGATGCTGAAAGTTAAAGAGTGCAAGTTGTCCAATAGTTGGGACGTGGAACTGTTGAGTATGATAGGAGGACAGGATAATTTGGAGGAAATTATTGAGGCTTTGGCCGTATGTAAGGAAGGGTATGATGTATTGATCTGGATGAAGCATGAAAGTGGGAATTTTTCTACTAAATTTGCTTGGGATTACATTTAAATACAAGGTTCTAGCATGGAGTGGCATCCTTGGATGTGGCATAAGTTGCTCCCACTTAAGATTTCAGTGTTGATGTGGAAAGCATGGAACATGGCTTTGAGCGTAGATGATCATCTTCGACGTATTGGAATCCCGATAGTTTCTCGTTATGATTGTTATGACGAAGGTAAGTATGAAGACCAAAACCACACACTTTTTGAATGTGAGTTTGCAAAGGAATTATGGCATTATTATGGAGCTACCTTTGGTCTTCCTCTTGGTCTTACTTGGAGGGAGACGGTAATAATTTGGTTTCGACGTGCGTCCTCAGTATCTCAAGTGGGGCTCATAGTGGGGGCTTCTACCTTCCATTATTACTTGGCACCTTTGGCTTAGGAGATGTATTGCATGCATGGAGGGTAGTATTCAGTCTATTAGTTCGGTTTGGCTTTCTATTAGAAGTTGGATGCGTTTAGTAAGTCGAGATATGAAAAAGGTTAGTAAATGTTCTAGACATGACTTACAGATTTTACAGATATTGAATATTCCGGCTTTGGTTCCTGATAGGAAGTTTTTAAAGCTAGTTGCTTGGCAAAAGCTAGCTCAAGGGTGGTTTAAGTTGAATACAGACGGTAGTAGTCTTGGTAACCCAAGTTCTTCAAGAATGGGTGGTATTATTAGAAATGATCAAGGCCATATGGTTTACACCTTCAATTCTTATATTGGTTATGGTTCAAATAATAGAGCTGAATTGTTAGCTGTTCTGCAGGGTCTCAAAGCTTGTAAGGATCTGGGGATTAATTTTGTGAAAATTGAATTAGATTCTCAAGTTGTGATCTCGTGGTGGAATAGGCGACGAGGTGAGGTGTGGTACTTGGAAGATTTTTGGGAAGAGACTCTAGCACTTATGGATTCTATGGTATGCATAGCTAGACATGTTTATTGGGAGGGAAATAAAGTTATTGATTGGTTGGCAAGGAATGTTGCAACTGGATTGAACTCTGATGGAGATTTCTCAGGGATGTGCCTAGGTTGCTTCGAGGATTAATCCGTTTGGATATACTGGGTTTTCCATCTTTGCGTTGCTGTTAGTGTCATTATTCATGTGGCTTTTTGGTTGGATTGATAAGATTTTATGATTTTATATTTTTGAGTTAACGTTATTTGTGATTCTTTTACAAGAATGGTTTTCTTGCTAAGTATTTTAGTATGTCTTGTCTAATGTAGTTTTCTTTTGGTTAAAGGCTTTCAGTAATTTTGGCACCTAGTTTAGGAACTTTATTTCTTATCTTGTAACCCCAGGTGCTGGTCTGTAACTACCGTTTTCCTTCGCCATAAGTGAGGGTTTATTAATAAAATTTGGAACAGGGTCACTTATGGATAGGTGAACTTTGGCTCTTCTATCAAAAAAATAATATCCAAACATATTCACAATACCAAACAACATATTCACAATCAATTATATAACATATTCACAACATACAAACAACATATTCACAGCATCCAACACATTCACAATACCCAAACATATTCACAATCAATTATATAACATAATATCCAAACATATTCACAATCAATTATATAACATATTCACAATACCAAGCAACATATTCACAATATCCAAACATATTCACAATCAATTATATAACATATTCACAATATTCAAACAACATATTCACAATATCCAACATATTCACAATAATCCTTCAAACAAAAACACAATAATAGTTAGTACAAATTAATTAATATATAGAAAAATCACAACATTATTCAAAATAAATAAAAAAATATAATACTAACCTCACAATATTAAACTATTTTCTCTCTAACTCTTTCTCACTCTCTAACGCTCTTCTCTCTCTCTCTAACGCTCTCTCTCACTCTGTCTCCCTCACTCTGTCTCCCTCACTCTATCTCTGTTTTAGTGAAGTAGAGTTCACCAAGTGAGGAAGGCAGATATTAAATTCCCCAGACTTGTCTGGTCACTTCAATAGGTCTTCCATACTCAAATGACAACGTATTGAAGGCGTCCTCGAGCTATTACAGTGACAAGTTAAATGAAAAGTCACCATATCAAATATCCGGTTAGTTTGAACATCATTATATACGTTCGCACGTTACGTGAAATTTTGGTTCCCACTAAAAGAATCGCCTAATTTTTAACACTCACAAACATTCAAATGTACAACATTTCATGCGCGAATGTTACGTTAATAATCCCAAAAGAAACACAGATCACACGAATTAAGTTTGAATGTATAATTCAAAACGTTGAACGTAATTCTCATATTTATATATTTTTTAAACAATAGTGGTTTATATAACCATAGTGGTTTACATATTCATATATTATTCGATTATAGTATGTTAGTACATAACATTAATTATTAATAAGAATGTTATTAATTACATAACAACACTAGACTAGTATATATAGTATATATACTATACTAGTGTACTATGTACTAGTATAAATTATATACTAGTACATAATGGTATTAGTATAGCATATATTATTAGCTTATAATATCTTAGTACATAGTATTAGTTGTTAATTACATTTTATTAAATTACTTAACAATACTAGACTAATATATATTGCATCTATTTCTTACTAGTACACTATGTACTAGTATAACTTATATACTAGTACATAATGTTATCAGTATAGCATATATTATTAGCTTATAATATGTTTGTACAAAACATTAGTTGTTAATTAGACTTAATTAAATTAATTAGCAACATTAGACTAATATATATTGTATATATATTATACTAGTGCACTATGTACTGGTATAACTTATATAGTAATACATAATGTTATTAGTATAACATATATTATTAGCTTATAATATGCTAGACAACAAAATTAGTTGTTAATTACACTTTATTAAACTAATTAACAATGCTAGACTATATATATATAGTATATATACAAGTGCATAGTACCCTATGAACTAGTATAACTTATATACTAGTACATAGTGTTATTAGTATAATATATATTATTAGCTTATAATATGCTAGACAATTAAATTAGTTGTTAATTACACTTCATTAAACTAATTAATAACACTAGACTAATATATATAGTATATATACTAGTGTGTAGAGCATAAGTATAGTGTATATATAATATATTATTTAGTATGAATTATAAAATTTTTATTGTAGAGACGTTCGAATGTACAAACATAACGTTCGCATGTATCTTGCATTGAGTACAAGCGTTCGCACGTACTAACATAACATTCGCACGTAACAGGAATTAAGTAATTCAACATTCGAACGTTATAATTGAGACATTCGGATGTCTTTCTCTCTCATCAATTGACGTTCACATGTTAACTATTAAACATTCGAACGTTAAGTGTATAAAAGATTAAGTCTGAACGTGAAACGGCACAACTCACATTTCTCTCTCACTCAATCTGTAGCCTCCGTCGCATACCACAGCTTGCACCATTTCCGCTGTCGTCAAACTCCGCCACAACTGCCACAAAAGAGGTAGACATCCCTCTTTAACCTTTTGGTACATTTTTTTGGCTGTTTAATGAAGATTTTGGTGGTTTTCGAAACCCATTATTGGCTAAAGCTTTATCTTCATTTTCGGCCACCACGGATTGCCAATGGCCAGACGGCCACCATAGAAAACTTTCTTGAAGTTTATACTTCATTTCTACGGTAGCATTTGGCCAATTTCATTGTAATTGATGTGTATGAGAATGACTGAGTCGACTCACCCATTTCAGTATCGTAATATTCAAACGTTATGATATAACTTTCGAACGTTATGTCTTCCAAATGTGGAAGACGACATACACATTAGCATGTTAATCATATAACGTGCAAATGTTCTACAGTACGTGCGAACGTATTTAGTATGCGTGCGGATTTAAATTGTACATGCGAACATATGTTTGTAACATTTGCACATATGATCGTTCATATTCTTGAATGGCACAAACGTGCGAACGTTATTTGCAATTCGTGCGAATCTAAAACCTTTCAGTTGCTATATACGTTCGAACTAATAGTTATGTACATTCACACGTATTATTAAATACGTTCAACAGCTTCCTCACGTGCGAACATGATATGCTTTATACGTTCCAACGTGTATTTGAGCCGTCACGTTCGAGTGCTTATGCTAGATAATCACATTCGAGTGCTTATGCTAGATAATCTAATGTGCGAACGTAATAACCAAAACGTTTGCACGTATAAGCTTATCCTCCGAACGTTACATTTTATGTTTGAACGTGTAGCATAAATAATTTAGATTAGAATACATAATATGCTTCATAATATTAATATTGCTCATTTTTTTGGTACTAGGAATAGGGGGAGGGAAGGAACAACAGAGGACACGTCTCGAATCAGGGCTCGAATAGTGATGTTTGAACGAGAAGTCATGATCAACTAGTTTCATGAATTCATATGGGAGTAGAAGAGCGTTCGAGACATGTTCGTCAAGAGAGGTTGGATGAGTATGTACCCCTCAATGGTTCGGGAGTTTTATATGCAGATGTGTTTCATGCCTAAGGATGCATCCTCTCACACCGTGACAGTACGTGGTGTTTTGTTCGAGGTCTCGGCAGATGTCATAGCCGAGCTTTTGGGGATCGGTCGCATAACTGAGATATCGACTGCAGGAGATGCTCAGCCTATGGATGGATCTTGAGTAGATGCAGATGTAGGCACTTTTGTATCATCTATTGGCCCAGTTGACCGATTGGAGACTGGGGATACTGATGACGAGGATGGTGACCGAGATGAGGATTTCTACATCCTCACTGGGATTAACCGAGACTGGATCGATAGGAAGAATTCCTTCAACCAGGTACAACTCCTCCCTTTTTTCTGCATGTTGCATCTTATTGTTGCAACAAATGTGGATTCTGTGGAACATAAGGCCACATTTAGTCGGAAATGCGCACAGTTCCTTATACAAGTAGCACGTGGAGACCCCATCGACTTGCCACTTTATATTTTTTAGAGGATCCGTTACGAGGCTAGCATCGTCTCCAAGGACAACCTCCCATATAGAGTCCTCATTACCAAGCTATTACTGGCTCAGGATGTGCAACCCATGGTGGAGGAGTGGAGGACAGACCAGATGAACCCCATCGACATTACCACACACTGTCTGAGCATTGGACAGGAGAAGGGGCATGCTCAATGTCAGCCTGGCCCTGTGTTAGATCTTGTTCCTCCTATCCAGTCTGAGCCTAGTGTTGGGAGTACTAATCAGCCGCTGACGGGTACATCTATGGGAGATGAGCAGCCTGCTTGGGTTGATGCGACGGCCTTAGATATTATTGCGCACATCGACCGAAAGATCGAGTTAGTAGATCAGAGTGTTAGAGATTTTGTCACCGATGTTCTCCATCGAATAGATATCCTAAACACAGGTCAACGCATTGACTAACGATTTTAATAAATATGTAACCAATACATTTTGAGTATTTTGTACTTTATTTTTATCATATGTAATGAACAATTTTATTATTTAATATATCTAGTATTTTTGAATTTCAATTCTCAATCTCTTTTAATGTTATCTTATACAACTTTAATATTAAATCACTGCATTTAAATTCTCATTCTTTTTTAATTTAAAATATCCAACTTTAATATTAAATCAATTAACGTTCGCACGTGAGAATCAATACCGTTCGAACGTTGTCACCAAAATTTTTTACGTTTGCATGTAAATAGACCCCACGTTCGAATGTCCAGGGAACGTTCTAACGTGAATATGCATATGTTCAAACGTAATGCAATTTCTCAGCTGCCTTCAATGAAGGTTTCCACAAACCGTCACAGAAAATATTTTTTTGTGACGGTTTGGGCACTGTCACAATTTCTAAACCGTTACAAAAGCTAATTTTTGTTGTAGTGGTTCTTGATGGAGGTTGGATCATTGGCTTTCAACTTTCTAGGATGGGAGTGTGAGACCTTATGACCAATATTCATTCATGTTCTTTTGTTTCGTGACAAAAGATGAATATCTCGGAATTGAAATAAAATTTTTAAAAGATACAAAATTTACAATTCTCTTTTAAAAAAAATGGCATTATTTTTATTTTGAAGTTTCAATCTAAAATTAAAAAATAAAAGTTTGAAAAATAAAAAATAAAAGTAAATCGATTTCCAAAAATAGTAAAAGTAGTTCCATTCTCCCATCATGATCGGATTCCTCATCAGTCAACCTCATCCAAACTAGTTTGCTCCTCATCTTGACCGATCACTTCTTCCCTTGTCACAACATCTACCATTATGGGTTGGGAATGGTAGTGAGACTACTACAGTCAGATTTATTTAAATCTCAATAAGTTATGTCACAAACATACACAGATATAATATAAGCATGACTAATAATAAATATGAAATGTATGCATGAACATGAATCCCCATCCGGGACCGTTACTATCCCATCCAAGGTTGTTGATAGATCTTCATTAACCTTTTGAATTCCACTCAATCTTTACTCACTCCAGAGTGGACAAGAGAGTCCTACAAGGATAATCCCCCATCTTGTGTATGTGAGTGCTTGCTGTGAATGCCCGTGTGGCGAATATCTATGTGATGATCATATGTGTTGTAATACCTAAGCCTAGGGCCCTAGCCTAGACCCAGACCTTGGCCTATGAGGGCCTAGTAATAGAGGCCAAACGACGTCGTTCCATACGTATTCCTCTCCTTTCATTTTTCTTCCTAGGCTATTCCCCCCCTCCCCCCCCCCCTAAAGGAATCGTCCTCCTCCCCATCAATTTTTTTTTTCTTCCCCCATTGTCTCCTCCCCGATCCCACCTTCCCCACATACTTTCAATATTTCTCTCCTCCACTCTCCCTCCCTCTCCCTCTCCTATGACTTTCCCTGTGATCTGGTGCTACGTTTTCAAGGGTTTACCTGAATCTGTGTCGCCGTCAAGCCTCTACAGTGAAGCGGTTGGTGAATGATAATAAGGCTCCTTCTCACTCACTCTCACATTCTCTGTTTCCTCTCCTTAGCCCCTCTGTGTGCCTCATTAGTTTTTATTTATTTTTCCTTCAACTGAATAGATGTGCAACACCACCTTTGTTCGAGGTTTTGGTTTCCGTGAAATCCTCTTGCTGGACTTGTAGTTGAACTATAGTAAGTGTTTTTTTTCTCATGTGCCCTGTCTAACATGCTCCTTCTCCCTCCTCTTGATTTCTCTGTTTCCAAATTTGTAAAATGTTTTATATAGTAACGCTGCCACGTCGTAGCGATTCCTATGAGTGCTATTGTTGGAATCTCTACGGATGTCCTGCCCTGTCGTAATCATCATATTGGCAAGATTTCATCTCAAACTGTACATATTTTCCTTTTTGTCATTTTTTTATTTACCCACTACAAGTTATCTAGGTGACCCTCAGATTTCCCTCTCTCTCAACAGATTGCCTCCATTAGATTTCCGTCTTGACCAACTTAGGCCACTTGAGTCGACTTACGCCTATAAATGCTTAGGTAATTCTCTTCCTTGTGCTTGCTTGGTTTGAGTTATTCAATTGCGTGACGGGAAAATACACTGTTTTCGTTAGTGAAGCAAATGTCAGAAAAGTTTGAGAAATGTGGGATATGGTTTTGAGGAATGCTAGTATGTCTCCTCATTTTGCCCCTTATTTTGACTGCTCATATATTTATTTATTTATTTTTTAATTTTTTACTTAATGGTTAAGGAAATGACTATTAGTGTATTGGTATTTTTTTATTTTTTACAAATATTTAAATAAGCTTAAAAAATATTTGAAATAAAATGCAAAAAAGAAGCAAAATTGCAAATTACACTAGGCAGCAAACAAAGCATTGCCCAGGCGACATAGTAGCACCGCTCTATGATTTTAGGAAAGAGTAATGATACCTAAAATGCTTGGCCCAGAGGTAGTCCTGAGTGTTCCTCCTTTTGACATTTTTTATTTATTTAATAGTTAAAAAAATATTCTTTTAATAAATTTTTAAAATTTTTTTAAAATATTTTAAATAATTTAAAAGATGTTTGAAGAAAAACAACAAAAGAACACAGTGGGAGTCAAGTGCTCAACCCCAAGTGCGTAACAACAGCCTGTTAGAAGAGCAAAAGAGCGTGACAACATCGAGTGCGTGACAATAGCTCGTACCTGAGGCGGGCCAAAGGGCTTGCTATCTAGGCTAGCTTTGCGGGAGCAAAAGTGCTCTTCACCTCATTGAAATTGGTCGCCCTTGAGGCGAGCAAAGAAAGCTCGTAGTCGAGACCGTGAATATGCTCGCACCCTGTTGGGAAAGCAAAAGGTGCTAGCCTAGATGAGCACTATGGAGACCAAAAGTGGTCACTCCTTAGTGGCAAGCACTCCGGGAGATCCATAGTGCGAAGCTCTTTCACTGTATGTCTATGTGTGACTGAAAGAAAGATAGATGAAAGTATAAAAGAGAAGGGCCTGCGGAAGTGAAAGAGTGTAGAGAGAGGGAGAAACCAGGGGAGATGGGATTCACATCATTGAATTTGAAGACGCAATGCATTTCACTTCAATAAGAACATGGGATGATTCTTAAACCAAGTTTTGTTTTCCTCGACAAGGCGATCACACCAAGGTTTTAAAATTAGTTCCGCTTCATGCCGGAACAATAAGTGATACAATGTAGGCTACAGTTCCATCCCGAGTCAAATTCTGACCATTCCAGTTGGTTTAGGACCACTCCAGCCAGATTCTGGTATTTCGGCCAGAATGGTAATTTCGGTCTGAAAAGTAACCGAATGGTACTTTTGTAAATCACTTGAAACCACCGGTCGACTTTTCTCCCCACTTGCCTGACCAAATTAAAACTCAAAGTCTCAAATCCCTAATCATAACTCTGATCCCATTTTCTCCACACTTCGACGATTGATGCCCACCACAATCAACACCGCCGCAAGCTTGCAGCTCTGTCCCATGTTCCTCCGCCACACGTCAACGTCAACGTCCACCTCCACAATCCACCTCGTCCACCTTTGTCGAAGCTCTGTCCCCTTTGTCTCATGTGTTGCCAGCAGACAAAAATAACTCAATAAAACAACCAAACAAAAAAACAATGTTTAGTTTGGTCGCCGAAAAAATGGGGGAAACTAAAAGGAGAGAAGAAAATCCAGTACTCTAAAGCTTTTAATTTTCATCAAGCTCAACAACCCAATTGGCTTTAATTACAAGAATTAATTCTTTCAAAAAAACGCAACGGGAAATTAGATCCGTAAAATATTTCATTCTGGTCTATGTTTTAACTAGACAAACAATGAATATGCAAATAAAGAAAATTGTAGGAAAATAAAAGAGGTCACTTGAAATTGGAGAACCAGTAGCTCATAAAGAAAGAAACCCAAGAATGAGAAAGCAAATGATGACAAAGGGAGCCGCTGGGTTGATAATTCTTGGCGTTGAAAAATGCCCACGATATTCATGAAGAGAAGAGATTGATCTTCAATTAGATGTGGAGATGCCAAGCTATATTCTTTTGAGTGTCAGACGTGCATTTATAATTATATATATAGATATATATTGTTGTACACACGCAGGTGACATATTGAATTAATTCAGAGTTTTTGCCTTACAAGTATTTATAAGACTTGTATTAAAATGTATTATTTAGTTTTTTATGCATGTATATTTTTAAAAATTGTATTGATATTATTTTAGAATATAATTTTTGTTATATATCTATAATTATATATATATAATTTATCTATATAACGACTATCCCGAAATGGTACATTGAAACATATAGATTTCGAAATATTATTTCCCGAATCTCAACGGGAATGGAATTCAATACCTTGGATCACACGCAATGTTTCCAAACATTCTCTCTCTCACTTTGTTCTCGATGATGTTGATTGGGGCTATGATTTTATGAGAATAAGCTCACATGGCTTAAAGCAACTTGAAATCTTTCAGTCTTGTATTGCAAAAGAAACCAACAACAAATTTTTGCAATGGAGACTCTGGAGGAGACTACCGTAGTCTCTTGAGAAAGGAAGCCCTCTTTAGGGATGAAATGTAGACCAATGAAAGGGGAAAGGAGAAGATTTAGAAAACAATGAACCCAACCCTTTGTTGCCGAGGCAATGAGACAAAAATCACTAAATGAGAACAAGAGTATAAATCGAAAAATCATTCCACTTAACCAAATGAATGGACATGGATACAGATAAATCCAAGGCCAAACTGCAAAGAACTCATCGATTTACCTCATAGTAGCTAACCTATTTCTAAACCAAAAAGCTGATTTTCAGTCTCAAACAATTCCAACTTCAAAATGCACATGTCAACCCAACCAAAAATACCTAATCATAAAGATGGCTGATTGAATCCAAGATTGGTAACAACATCAGGCAATTAGCACCACAGATCCTTGCTAGGTCCTTTACCGAGGAACGGGTGCTACAAGGAAGGGGCACTTAACTAGCATGAGTGGTTTGAGCATATTAGTATTTACATGCAGTTCTCATAAGTCAGGGCGATTGATGTGGCATTATAGAAACTATTACATTTCTTATTGAAACTTAGGGAGCGGTTTTCACTTTAGACTTGCATTTGTTGTAGTTCATAGTGATTGATTACTTATTGTCAATAGGATGTCATATAACATTATTGTACTAATCTTGATGAAGTACTTACCACAACTAGGCTGCATGTATATTGTAGCATATTAGTTCACCAAAAAGTTTTGGGACTTCAGAGTTTTCATAGTTTTCAAAATATTCTTCTTCCTTAAATGGCCAAATGGACAAATCCTCAATCAAGAGGTTCAGAGTTCTTTGCTCACTTAGGTCAACCTAGATTCTCTTCAGTCCACTTACGTAGTTTCAGTCGCTATATCGATTCCCCAGGTCGTTTCACAAGATTAGTTATAAAGAAATTATTTCCAATTACGAAAAACAATATCAATCATCATATATAATAAAATTACAAGTAAAAAATGTTTCATAGTTGAGCACACTTAGTAAGTTTTCATAACCAAATATATACATAACTAGCTTTTATCACTATCATCAAATATTTCCATGGAAACCGAATTTTTCTAATGAAGTAGATAGTTTGACAACCTTTTTAGGGTCTCAAAAACTATACACAATTACAAAAGTATATAAAATCTTTAATCAAATTGGAGCACCTTTGTAGCCAATAAGGATTAATATAAAGAATACAAATAACACTAAAAAAGAAAATGATGCAAGTTACCGAGAAACTTGTAAGGAAGATCACAGGATTTGCTTCATACCATTTATTGCCACTTACAATGGAAGACTGTGTTGGAGTTGGCATATCTACTATGGCACAACTTTTTTGTAATGGTGGCCCACAAAGAAATACATTTCCTTCATAGCTACTTTTCTCAAATGTCCCGAACTGTGCTTTTAAGTCTGGAACTTTACCTGATAAGTTGTTATAAGCGACATTGAATACCTCAAGAAAGGTTAGACCAATCAATAATGAAGGAATCTCTCCGCTCAAACTATTGTGAGAGAGATCTAAGCTTTCCAAGAGAGACAAATTTGAGAATGTTTTTGGAATGGAACCCGTCAATTGATTGTAAGATAAGTTTATTGCATGCATTGAAGATATTTTTCCCAGTTCTTGGGGAATGCCACCAGTCAGCTTGTTGCATGACAAATCCAATCCAGACATGTACGCAAGGACAGAACCCTCATAAGAGAGGGACCTATATTTTGTTACAAACTCAACCTTAACTTCTGCATCGACATATTCTCTGTAGTCATAATGTTCAACATGCTTCTGTAGGACCCTTTTATATGAGTAAGCTCCTTGCCCTAACCAGACCAAATCAATCTTTCTTGGAAAAAAGGAACAATTAACAGTAGTTACCTTCCCAAAATATATGTTGCTAAAGCATCTTGGTATTGTCCCAGAAAATGCATTCTTGGAAAGATCTATAATGCTTATCATCCTTAACCAACATAATTGATCCGAAATTATACCACTGAAATGATTACCACCTAGCAAAAGTACTTTTAAGTTGTAAAGTTCTCCAATCTCATCAGGGATACTGCCGGAAAATTTGTTATCTCTAATGTCCAATGTCAAAAGAGATGAGGAATTGAAAAGAGCTTTTGGTATTGGTCCTGTGAGTTTGTTCCCTTGGAAATATAGGTGCTCAAGACTTGGTAGATTCAAGCAAGAAGGCAACGATCCCGAAACTAAGTTATGAGAAAAGTCTATAGTGCTGCGCGCACTTAGTTCGCACGGAATCTGGTCGTAAAAAAAGTTAGTAGCCATGACAAGAGTCCACAAATTTGTCATGTTTCCCAACCATCGGGGGATTGTACCTGAAATATCATTATGGCTGATATCTATGTACAATAGGGAAGATGTATTAAGTATCGATGCAATACTAGTGAATTGATTGTCATTCAATTGCAGAAACTCGAAGAATGGTGACTTGAATTGCTCTAAGAAGATTTCACCATGAAGGTTGTTATAACCAAGGTTCATAATTTGCAATGATGTGCAGCTGGTGACAAATTCTTTTGGGACCTCGCCTGAGAAATTATTGAAGGAAAAATCCAATACCTCCAAATAAATCATGCCATTAATTGATGAAGGAAGACTACCTTCAAGATTATTGTGGAAAAGATTTAGATACCTTGCATTCGGAAAAATCCTTCCAATGTCTTCTTGAAGTTTTCCATTCAAATGATTTTTTGAGACATCCATCCAGGAAATTTGCATATGGTGATACAATTGCCAATGTAAGTGACCCACAAAAGAGTTATCTTGAAGATCTAGAATTTGTAATCTTGTATTGTTTTCCACCAACCAATTTGGGATGCTTCCTTTCAACTTATTTCGGGATAGATCGACAACTTCCAATTCATGTTGGTCAAGGAGAAATCCAGGAACATTGCCGGAGAGCTTGTTCAAACTACAGTTAGACAGTTCCAGAACCTTTAACTGAAACAAAGGTGCCCAACCCAAGGAATTCTCAGTTTCTATCTCAAGTTTATTGTTTCGGTTGATGAATCGAATAACCTCAAGTTTAGAGTGATTGGCAAATAACTTGATCGAGAATCGACCCTGAAACTGATTGTAACTAAAATCAATGTACTCGAGAGATTTTGGGCTGGCTATCACATATGAAGAAACATTTCCATTCAATTGATTCTCAGAAATATCTAATAATTTGAGAGACGTCATATTGTTCATGCATAGAGGAAGAGTCCCCTCAAATTGATTATGAGATAGATCTA
Source organism: Juglans regia (assembly GCF_001411555.2). NCBI lineage: Eukaryota > Viridiplantae > Streptophyta > Magnoliopsida > Fagales > Juglandaceae > Juglans > Juglans regia. The sequence goes on from NC_049907.1 coordinate 9,803,037, forward strand.
ACTCTTCAAGCTTCTTGAGTGCGCACAATTCTGTCGAAGGGAGCAGCATCAATAATGTCTATGCAAAATCAAAAACTGAATTGCACAGTATTTTTTATGAAATTGCTAATGAGGGAAATAATTCAAAATTAACCATTCTCTTTTGTCTTTTTAATATTCCTAATCACTCACACATCATTAGGGTAATGCTTACGAAATGTAAATGCTTGATTTGATAGATGTTGATCATTACCTCGAGTAGGTAAAGCGCCATTGAGTTCATTGGAAGATAAGGATAGAACCTTGAGTGAAATTAGTTCCCCGATAGATGGAGAAATACTTCCTGTGAACAAGTTTTTGCTGACATCTAAAATCTCCAACCGGCTACAATTGACCAAATCTACAAGAGAAATTGTGTCAAGATCATCACGATCATGATTTACATGCCAATATCATAAATATGGTTGGATTATATCTTTCCCCACAAACTACCACATTAATTTTGTTACTTTTTGCTAAATCTTCAATCAGGGTAACTTGGTCAATGGTTTGAATTGAGGTACAAGTAATTTTAATAGAAATATGTACAAAGACTCATAGTTTTACTTACAAGACTCATTTTGTTAGTTTTCTTTTAAAATTTAAATTTTAAATTTCAAATTTCATGATTTTCAGCATATAAATAACTGACGTGTGAAAAAGTAAGTTTATTGTAAGTTTTTCTTTAATACATTTAGCATTTTCCATCCTTAATATTAAAACCATGTATTTCAACTAATAAAAGATAATTTCATCTTTATATATATATATATATATATGTATTTATATCCATTAAAACGGTGGGTCAAAATGTTTTGGAGACGAGAAACAATCAAATATTAATTCATGAGATGGAGATAATGGAGATTTTTTACCTTGGATTGGTAGTTTTCCTCCAAGTTGATTAGATTGCAAGATAAGAACCTCCAAGTTGCTCAGATTTGCTAGCACTGCATAACATTAAAAAATTTAACAAATTATAATGGGTTAAACATGACTGAGATAGTGACTCATGTGGTTTGAACTTTAGAACTGAACTTTTAAAACTGAACTTTTCTATCATTCTATTCTCGGATTTACCACAGGCCATTAATTATATACTCAATCTGAGGATGTTAAGGGGATCTCCCACACTCTCGAGTACTGTAAGGATAGGCCGCCTATTTGATCACATTTCAAACTACAGGGAGCAATAAATATATGATCATGGTTTATTTGTTTAACAGATATATCTCACGTAGCTATCAATACAAAAAATGAACCAGAGAATGCGTATGGCAACACGACTAAAATCCTTACTAGATGATAAATAAAAATAAAAATAATAAAGCTTAACTAAGGGTATAAGATGGAGTTCCCAATATATATATATATATATATATATATATATATATATATATATATATATACATATATATGTATTTTTGTTGGTAGATGGTATAAGATGACTCCTAAGTATTTTTATGCATCTTTAAAATATCTTAAACGAAGAGAGAGTGTAATTTAATAGTCAAATAGAACAGTTGAAGACCTTTGTAATGTGTTTCACGAAGTGAAGTTCAATAGTCTCTATATCATTTAATATTTCTAGATAGGGAGCCATCGAATCTAGCTCGTGGCACTTAAAAATCCAATTTCTTCAACTTTTAAAAGCTGATATTAATGAATAATTGCTAATAGTTGGAAAGTCTACAAAGTAATGTGAAAGATCCAGTACATACCTTTGATTGGAAAGGATTTCATGAGGTAATTCGAAGCAAGATTCAGATATTTAAGGGACTTGATTGTAGCCAATGATGGTAAGCTACCATCGCTGATGAGATTTAAACTAAGATCCAATATCTCCAAGTTCTCCAATCTTGACAAGCTTTCCCAACCTGTAGTTGTACCATTTTTATTTCATTTTAAAATGGAAAAATAATTAAATGAGATTGTATTTAGAAGAAAATCCATGCTTTTAGTGCTTATGAATCAACTGAGAATCAAACTATTCACGCATATATATATATAATTAATATTACTTATTAACAGGACTATAAATAAACAAGTCCTTAAAAAGTGAGGGTCTAAGCTTTCCCAAAAGCATGGGTTGCATGTGGAGAGTTTTGATCTTTCTAGTTTAAAAATAAAAATTTTTTGTTTTATTTTTTTTTAATTTAGTTTTTTGCTTCCAAAAGAGTACTTAAGTTTGTGTCAAATAACATCATGTACGTACTGTAAAAAACGTCAAAATTACAAGTCCAAAGAATAATGAATCTGTCCATAGCCTCTAAGCCAAATGGGTAATAGCTAGGCCAGCCATCTCAGTTCTTTTTATGAAATCACTGCTTATCCAAAAAGTTTAAACCGATGGAAAGAAGTAGAATTAATTAGTTGTATTATATTCTAATTAATATGACCTTTGTGATTGGAAATTCTATAAAGTAATATGAAAGATGAACATACCTTTAGTTGGAAAAGTTCCAGTCAACTGATTTCCGGCAAGATTCAGATTCTTAAGAGATTTGACCAGAACCAATGATTTTAAGGTATTATCGTTGAGGTAATTGTGACTAAGATCTAATATCTCCAAGTTCTCCAATCTTGACAAAAGTTTCCAATCTGTAATTATTTATTTTATATTAAAATGGAAAAAAAAATATATGAGAATGAATTTAGAATGAAGTGAGTGTTATAGATCTTATGAACTACATATGCAAGCCTCAAACTACTCAGACTCAAACATGATCCGACTTCTTTTCCAGTTGACACACCAATTACATGTTCCGTTTCAAGAGCTCGTAACATTAAGCCATATATATGGACAAAGTGCTATGCAGCCATCGACTGTCTTTCTACTTATATAAATCTAACCCTTCAAGATTACCAAAGATGATAATTACCGGAGGATTGCATTTGATGGGAGATTGCTTAAAGTAGCTAGTTTTAATAAACGACATACCTTTAACCAGAAAAGATCCTGTTACTTGATTCCAAGCAAGATTCAAATTCTTAAGGGACTTGACAGCAACCAAAGATTGTAAAGGGTCGTCATTGAGGTCATTGTGACTGAGATCTATTTTCTCCAAGTTCTCTAATCTTGACAAGCTTTTCCAACCTGTACTTGTATTATTTCAAAATTATAGGAAAAAAAAAAACATTTATATAAGAATGTATTCAGAAGAAATTTCATGTTCCTTAGCCTATGAACTGCATATGCAAGGTTCAAAGTATTGGACAACACTTAATAATCATAACTATCTAAAAAGAAATTTCTATACCAAAATCACCAAGACTCATCATCCACTTAATACCTTCGATTCTCATTACTCGTTCTCCCAAATGATTAAACGCAAGACTCAATGTCGTAAGTGACGTAAGTTCACTTAGAGATGGTATGATGCTGTCATCAAAGCCATTATAATTGAGGTTCAATGTCTCCAAATTTCTCAATACCACGAGCCTTTCGAAACCTTGCAAGAAAAAATTATTGGAAGACACGACAAAATAAATTTTATCAATGTGTTAATGCAACACAACAATGTTTCTAAACTACATTTAAAAGACTTCTAACTTCTTCTTCAATTAATAAAATACTCGCCTTGACTTGGGATGATATCATTGTAGGAATTGCCACTTATATCCAGCTTGTTCAAGTTTCTCAACCCAACTAATTCTACATTAATCCAAATTAAAGACAAAGCAAAATTAGGTGGGAAAGTATGAAACATAAAATAATAATAATAATAATTAAAAGAATCAAAATGTGAATGTTGTCGTGGAGATTAAATATGTTGGATCGAAGAATAACTTAATAACCTTGAGCTGGAAAGTAACCCTCCAACAAATTCGAAGTAAGATTTAAAGTCTTGAGCGAAGTCACATGACCCAAAGATTGTAGAATGCCATTGTCATGAAAGAAGTTATATCCAAGGTTTAGAATTTCCAGATTCCTTAAGCTTGAAAGCTTTTCAAATCCTGCAAAGTATGTTGAACAAGAAAACTTTACCGATTATAAAATGAAGATATTTTTTTTTCTGGGCATAAAAATTTAAAATGAAGAATATTTATCTGATGATCAGTACTGGGTTAAGAATCACTACTGAAAGTTAAGCACATGCTTATAAACATTAGTTGGCCAAATAAATTTATATATAGCTCGTAATATCTAAACGTCCGCTAATATAAAAGTAATTAGAGACCTTTCATACAACTAGTGTTCAAACAAAAATCTACTTGGGGTTCAGAATTTTTAGCTGAAATCCAAAATTTATTGAGGAACGAGATACAAAGACTCATCATTGCAATGCAAGGTTCTCGATCGTGCTGGGATTATAACTTTCTATAATATTTTTATTCAACTTTGAAGGATAGATACACATTGATTTCAAACTTTTTAGCTTCAGGACTCATTATGCTCAGACAACAATATTTAATAGTACTATTAGTTGAGTATTAATCCTGAGGTACTGTAGATTGTGTAGTGTATCTCTAATATATATTAAATTTTATTATATATTTGGACTATAAAGCTTCGTTTGGATATTAAGTATATCTCAGATGATCTATAGATAATAATAAAATAATTTATAAATAGTAGTACTAAAATATTAATAAATAATTTGTGAATAATAGAGAAATAGTCTGAAAATATTTGAAAATTATTCCTAAAAAATTAAGCTCTAACATTATAAAACTTCTTGTCTCTTTGCAACATACCTTCGTATGGTATCCAGCCACCAATTGCATTAAAGGACATATCAAGACTTCTTAACTCCTTGAAAGGCTCCAAAATAGACACGTTTAGCAACCACCGATCCCCGAAACTCACATTGATCTTGTACTTATGTTCACGATAGTAAGGATCTTGCTTTAAATTCTCAAGGGACAATTCTATGATGTGACTAGTGGTGGAGTTGCACGTGACCCGCTCCCAGTCACAACACTCAGTACTCTTTGAGTCGTCAACCCATGAAGGAAGAAGATGGTCTGAATTAGTGTAGGGGATGGATTTAAGAAATGACTTCAAGTGTAGCAGACCAATTCTCTCTTCCTTCAAGCAACCGGCCTTGTTCTCACCAATTTGAATAAAAATCACTAAAACCCACAGCAACGCCTTCATTGAGAAATAATTTGTAAGATACCAAGATTCAGCTCTATATATCTAAACCAACTTGTTTTGGCTGTGCATGGTGTGAGTATATATTGTGGCTTGCATGTACATCTGGAAGATACCTAACGAAAAAGGAATGCCTGACTTTTAATGTTCATTGGCTGAAATTTAAAGTTGGTAACTCTATTGACTTGGACTAAATCAAATCAAACTTATCCTAAAGAGAGTGGAGTTTTTAGGTGAAAAAATTTAGAATATAATGGAAATTGAAAAAAGAAAAAAAAAAAAAGAGAGATGGAGAATGATGGAGAAGCTTTGAGAGCTATATATATCTTCATTATTTTTTATTAATGGAGATGAAATAAGATGAATATCTTGATAATTTTTTTTTATGTACAATATATTGATAGTTATGAAAATGAAATCTCTTGATAAGATAAAGGAAAATACTATAGACATAAAGGGATCTCACACACACTGATGTGGCACCTCCACGTCTTCTCCCTTTTTTTTTTCTTTCTTTTTTTCCACCTCCCATGCGTCTCGCCTCCCCCTCATCCCTTTTTCCCTCTCTGCCTCCGCCTGCCTCAGCCCTCCTCGTGGTCGCTAGGGTGGTCGGAGACGTGAGATTATCGTGCTACATACACAAAGGGATCCCACAGAGGGATCTCACACACTGATGTGGCACACTCACTGTGTGCCACGTATCCCCACTCTTTTTTTTTTCCTTTTTTTTCTTCCCCTTCCTATGCGTCTACCCCTTCCTGTGCGTCTCCACCAATCTCTGCCCACTCCGTGGCTGCCATAGTGGTTGGGGACCACCTTAGGGCCCGTAGAAGCCGCCGTCGATCGAAGCGACACCGTCCCCCCTTCACAGCAGTGCCTTTCCAGTGCATCTTCCCTCCTTTCATCCCCCTTTCTCTCTCTGCCTCAACCCTCCCAATCACCGCTAGGGTGGTCGAGGACCACCTCAAGGCTGGCAGAATCCGCTTGCGGTCCAAGTGGCACCACCCGGCAGGGGATGGGAGCTCCCGTGCGCGGCAAGCTCGTGAGGAGACGTGAGCTTTCTGTGCACGGGAGCTCCCATCTCCTCGCCGGGTGGTGCCGCTTGGACCGCCGGCTGATTCTGCCGGCCCTAAGGTGGTCGCCGACCACCCTGGCAGCCACGGGGAAGGCTGAGGTAGGCAGAGGCAGAGAGGGAGAGGGGGATGAGGGGAGGAGAGGGGAGACGCATGGGAGGAGGATAAAAAGAAAGAAAAAATAAAAGAAAAGGGAGAAGACGTGGCAGTACCACATCAGTGTGTGTGGGATCCCTTTGTGTCTATGTGTTTTCCTTATGAAAATGAAATCTCTTAGTTAGAATAATGTTCTTGATTTAATACTATATATCTCAAACATCTCCTCAAACTCAAGGTAAAAGACTATCTCAATAGTGTGGAGGTTCAAATCATGCTCACAATAGATACAAAAGAACAATAGGCCTGATTGACCAGAAAACCTAATGAAAAAGGCCCACTGCTAACAAAGATGCCCGAGAGGCATTTTTCTTCTAGTAAAGTTTGCATTAAAAATAAAAATGAAAATAAAGACAAGAAAGTGGGGAACCCTAGCCAAAATCACATTACATGCATAAAATGCAGTGCATACAATAAAAACAAAACAACAATAAAAAAGCAATGGGTCTAACAAATGTGACCTAAATCCATCTTCTTTGGCAAGGAAACAATTCCTAAGGATCTGTTTGGGACACATTTGTTCTTAAATATTTTTAGACTATTTTATTTTTACTATTTTACTATTATTCATTAACTATTTTACTACTATTCACAAACTATTTCAGAGTTCTATTACATATAGTCACTTTTACGTTATCCTTGTATACTCCATTGACGTGATTGACTAAAACAGTTATTTTATGAGATATTCTTAATATCCAAACAGGCTCTAAATAGTAGTTTTGTAACCCAGCTGATGGTTTAATTGGATGTAGTTGATACTAGAACAACGTACTGCATCAACCATTCCAAAGTTACCGAGGGGGATCTCCACAATCCTTTCTCCATATCCTCAGTTAAGCAAGATGGAGCAAATCAAGAAGTTTTGGAGGTGGGGATTCTAATCGTGCGGTGCATGTGGTGGTCAGTCTGGCTCACACGTGAGGAGAATGCTAAGATATAAAGTAAATAATAAAATTTACATTTTTCATTAGTTTAAACTTTTGAGATAAATTGTGATTTTATATAGTATTTAGAGAATAGGTTTAGAGTTCGAATGTTAACTTTACACTCTATCTTATTTAACTTGAGATAATTTTAGATTTTCAATAATCAATGGCTATGTGCGAGAGGCATTAATTAATGGAAAAGTCTTTTTGCAATCGAATTTGCACACCAAACCGCACATCAATATTAAATGTAAGACATACGTTTAATGAAACGGTGCGAATTGAAGACGAAAATAATTTTCGTGAGATAGAGGACTTTCTTTTTCTCTCAAAATGTTTTTCTTTTAATTTTTTTAATAAAAAAAAAAACTATGTAAGTATTGGTATACAGTTTGGTTCACCAAACAATTAATTTGAGACAAAATATAATTTGAATTGTGGTTAAGATTTTATGAGATAGGAAAAGCCTAAGTGGGCCATGTATTATATTAATTTTAATAACCCAAAATATATTTGAAAACATTTGTTTTGTTTCATAATGGCAAGTAAGACAAAGCATGCTTAGTTAATCCATAAGCCCTTTTGATAACCTTGGGCAATAATTTCGATTGGAGAAATATTTATTGACTTTTGCTTGACTTGCGTCCTCAAATTCTATCCAAACTGACGCATGAAGTGATGGTTAAGACAACGTCACTTGAGATTTGCTTGCTCTGTTAAAGATATTCTAACTTGTCCATTTTGGAACTGATCAAATGCATAAAAACTAGCCTTCCACCAGCGTAATTAGTAAATAATTAAAATAAATTATTTAAAATATCAAGAAGTCGAAAGGTAAATAATAATGAGTTAATAGCTACAATAAGATAACTAGTTTTTTTGTTTATTTAAATATTAATAGTAAAATGATAAAGAGATAAGTGCATAAAAGTCAAAGAGATTGTTTGGGTGTATATGGAGATTGTTTTTGGAGCTGAAAATCGAGAAATAAAGAGTTTGCTTAACTTGCACTTGAGCGAAGCTCAACCCGTCATGAGTTCGCTTGACGTATGCTCGAGAGTGGGCTTGAGGGAAGCTTAACCCATAAGTTCGCTCGATTCCCACGTGACAGTGAGATCCAGCGAGATGCAAACTTTATTGTTTGTTTGAGCCCTACTTGACACCCTGCTCAAGCCAATGTTAATTGATCGTTCGCTTGATGTATGCTCAACACCCCGCTCGAGCAAAGAACGCGGATTTTTCGAAATTAGGATTTCCAGCTCCATTTCTATATATATGTCATATTCGACTTGTTTCTTACGACTTTTAGCATATTTTGAGTGAGAACAATTGTCAATTATGTGCATATTGTGTGATAGAGAGTAAAAAGTCCTAGAGAGTGTGAGTTGAGATTGAATGATTGTAATCTCCTCTGGCTAATAAGATTTTTGCAGGTCTATAGACATAGACAATTTGCCTAACCACACGTATATTGTGTGTCGTGTACTTGATCGTGCTTGCTTTTACTTTAGTTGGCCATTGTTGGTGTGTGTGTCTTTTGCACAACAACTGGTATCACAGCCAAGGTCGGATCTGAAGGAGAACGATGGCTAGAGATAGAGTGAAAGCACCCGAGATAGAGAAGATCGATGACACTAATTTTGGGTATTGGAAGATATAGATTGATGACTATCTCTATGGGAAGAGGCTCCACCTTCCACTGTTGGGAAAGAATTCGGAGAGCATGGATGATGCTGAGTGGACCCTGTTAGATCGATAGGTTCTAGGGATTGTTTGGCTGACCTTGTCCAAAACAGTGGCACACAATGTCAGTAAAGAGAGAACCACGATGGATCTCATGGTGACTTTGTCAAGTATGTATGAAAAGCCGGCGTCGAATAACAAAGTGCACTAGATGAAGAAATTGTTCAATTTGAAGATGTCGAAAGATATGTCTGTAGCCCAACACTTGAATGAATTCAATACGATCACAAATCAACTGTCCTCTATAGAGATTGGATTTGATGATGAGATCAGAGCATTGATTCTGTTGGCATCACTGTCAAATAGTTGGGAGGACATGAGGATTGTTGTGAGTAGTTCAGCTGGCAAGATGAAACTGAACTACGACGATGTACGTGACATGATCCTTGCTGAAGAGGCACGTAGAAGAGACACGGGTGAGTTCTTAGGTTCAAGATCGGCCCTGAATGTTGACAATCGCGGCAAAGGACATGACAGGTCAAGCAACAAGAGCAGGGGAAGAGCAAGACGAGATCTAGGCAGCAGATCACGTGCTAGAGTTGTGGCAAACCGAGCCACATTAATAAAAACTGCAGGAATCAAGAAAGTGCTGAGGATGATGTGGGAATGTAGTGGTAGAAGAAATTCATGATGTCTTACTTCTTGCAGTGCATAGTCCGATTGATGATTGAATGTTGGATTCAGGGGCTTTGTTCCATAGTACCTCAAATCCAGAAATCATGTAGAATTATGTTACTGGTAATTTTGGGAAGATGTATGTGGCTGATGGAGAGGTATTGGATGTAGTGGGAGTGGGTGATGTGCACGTCAGACTTCCAAATAGGGGCGTGTGGACTTTACAGCAAGCTAGACATGTTCAAGATCTGAAGAAAAATCTGATCTCTATGAGGCAACTTGATGATAATGGTTATGCAGTAGTGTTCTCTGGAAGAGCTTGGAAGATCACTAAGGGTGCTCTGGTGTTGGCGCATAGTAAGAGATCTAACTCTTTATATTTAACATCAGGGTCCAGTGATGTGCAGAGAAATACAAAAGTACAAAAATGCAGGTTTGATCGCACGAAATATGTGAGGAAGCCAAACAGAGTCAGCTTTGTCATTCCTCATGTAAGCCTGGGAAAGTTGGCTGAGGTTGCCAGGATTGGTTAGAGACTAGATACTCCTAGTGTAGTGGGAGTTGTGAGTCGCCCAGTAGATGTGCTGACCAAGGGCGATGTACGTGGAAAACTGAAGTCGGGCTTGATTTCAGTGGATCTTCTAGCTTGAAGACGGGAGTTGTGAGCTGCAAAGATGATAGTGCTTGGCTGGAAACAGTGGTTGGCATGTAGAGACTCAGTCTCCAAGTTGAAGATTGTTAGGGTGTATGTGGAAATTGATTTTGGAGCTGAAAATCTAGAAATAGAGAGTTTGCTCGATGTGCGCTCGGCGTGCGCTTGAGCAAAGCTCAACCCGTGAGTTTGATCGACGTGCGCTCGATAGTGGGCTCTAGTGAAGCTCAACCGGTGAGTTTGCTCGAGTCCTGCTTGACAGCGAGCTTGAGCGAGACACAAATCTTAGTGTTCGCTCCAGCTCCGCTTGAGCCAATATTGATTGGTCATTCGCTTGATGCGTGCTCGACACGTCGCTCGAGCAAAGAACGCAATTTTTTTCAAATTAGGATTTTCAGTGCCGTTTGCTATATATATGTCATATTTGACTTGTCTTGTACAAGTTTCAGCATATTTTGAGTGAGAACAATTATCAAGTGTGTGCATATTGTGTGGAAGAGAAAAAAGCCTTAAAGAGTGTGAGTTAAGATTGAGTGATTATAATCTCTTTTGGATAATAAGATTTATGCAGCTCTGTGAATATAGACAATTTGCAGAACCACGTATATTATATGTCATGTGCTCGACATGTCTTTTACACAACAGAGATAAGTAGTGAGAAATTAATAACCACTATAAAATAAGATTTTTATCTTTTTCTTTTCCTCTCTATTGAATTGGTAATGAAGGGTTGGGATGGGTCAAAAAAATATATGACATAATGAATTAGCTCAATAGAATACAGGAAATGCTTCATAAATTATATAGATAATAGATGCCGGCTTAACTACGGATTAGTATTCCTTAAAATTCTTATTTAAAATCTAGTATTGTCTAGATTGATAGATAGTCATAAGATGTAAGTCATATAATATTTAGATAGTAAATATTTAATGTTCTTCAAGATAACTACACATCTATTGATCATAACTACCCGTACAAGAAAAATAAATATTTGTGACGATAATAATTATTTGCAAGGAAAACATACTCATTTTGATAGAAAATAATCATTTTCGTATGAAATAATTGGTCACGAATTAGCAATTTTTTTTTGTAGTAGATCTTTTTAACAACCCTTGACTATTAGAGCGCTAATACTCTTCACAACCACTCTAATTAACTAACTCCACCTTGCATACTCGTCTATTTTTATGAATTTCTAGATGTTTGGAGTTGTTGATTCCCGCAAAGTTTTGGGTGTTTCGAGGAATCATCTATCTATATATCCACTGCCATTGACTCAAACGAAGGCCAGAGAAACAAGCCCTAATTTACATGAAACAACTTCAAAACCAAATCACACTGCAACTGACTCTAATTGACCAATGCTTAATCATGCCCATGCATTAGTGGGATTTCTTGACTTTGTTACACCGAGTGTAAAAAAAAATGAATTATTCAATCATTTGTTTGGCAAATTACACTAATTGTTCCTTGTCCATCCCTTTATTATTTATGTTATTGGTGCATTTTTAAAGTGGGTGATAGTTTATGCATGAAACTGTCATGATCTTCAAATTAACCACTTGTCCACTCAAAAAATTCTCAACCTTGTGGGATTAATGCAAGAACCTTCTTGAAATTTTAGTAGTTGGTAAATGCTACCCAATTCAAAATTATAATTTGTTTACTCAAAAGTAATCTCAATAATTGAAGTTTAAAAATGATCACAACCTTCACAACATCATGGCCCTATTCGCTTGATTCACGTCGTCATTAAATATTATTTTTTATTTTGAAATATAAAATTTGAGTGGACCCTTCCAAAACAAATATCAATCGAATGGTCTTGGTGTATATATTAAGAAACATGATTATGATTCCAACCACTGCATGAAAAACTTTAGAAAAGTGGGTTACCGGAGGCTAGAGTGTTCATTGGCTGAAGTTTAAAGTTAGGATGTGTATTTTCCACGTTGACTTGGTCTAATTAGACCCATTACTTACACATTAGATCAGAGACCGACTAGTGACACATTAACATATATATTTGGATTGGTGGTTTCAGTTTCCACAATGACTATGAGGTGCCTTCACTTCCATATTATCCTTTTTTAAATACCTTCTAATGCGAATGCTGATCTGCTGATGCTTCTGAACTATTCTGGCCTTTAATATTGTACTTGTTCTCACATGGATATAGCAACTATTACATTCCTTTTCTAAACCTAGTTCCCATTTCATTGTGATTAATTAATTACTTATTATGAATAGGGTGTCACATGGCCATGGCATCCAATCCAGACATGTATGCAAGGACAAAGCCCTTATACACGAGAGGGACCTGTATTTGGTTACAAACTCGACCCTAACTTCTACATCAGTATAATCTCTATTGTCATAATATTCAACATGCTTCTCTAGGATCCTTTTAGATGAGTATGCTCCTTGCCCTAACCATACTGAATCAGTTTTTCTTGAAAAAAAGGAAGAACTAACAACACCTATCTCCCTAAAAAATATTTACTTAATTTAAGCATCTTGGTATGGTCCCAGAAAATGAGTTCTTGGAAAGATCCATTTTGCTTATCATCCTTAACCAACACAATTGACTCGAAATCAACCCACTGAAATGATTGCCAACTATCAAAAGTACTTTTAAGTTGAAAAGTTTGTTGATATCATCAGGGATGCTATTGGAAAGGTTGTTACTCTAATACCCAATGTCACAAGAGATGAGGAATTGAAAAGAGCTTTTGGTAATGATCCTGTGAGTTTGTTCCCTTGCAAATATAGGTTCTCTAGACTTGGTAGATACAGGCAAGAAGGTAAAGATCCCGAAACTAAGTTATAATAAAAATATATAGTGCTCCGTGCACTTAGTTCGCATGGAATCTGATCATAAAAAAGATTATTAGCCATGACAAGAGTCCACAAATACATCATATTTTCAAACCATCGAGGGATTGTACCTGAAATGTCATTATTGCTAACATCTATATAAAATAGTGATGGCGTTGAATTATAGGTATCGATACAATACTAGTGAATTGATTGTCATTCATATGTAGAAACTCAAAGAATGGTGACTTGAACTGCTCTAAGAAAATCTCACCATTAAAGTTGTTATAACCAAGGTTCAAAATTTTCAATAGCGTGCAGTTGGTGACCAATTCTTTTGGGACCTCACCTGAGAATTTATTGAAGGAAAAATCCAATATTTCCAAATAACTCATGTCACTAACTGAGGATGGAAGATTACCTTCAAAATTATTCTGGTAAGGGTTTAGATACTTTACATTTGGCCAAATCCTTCCAATGTCTTCTTGAATTTTATATCTCAAGTTTTAATTACACTACAACAAAAATGTCATTTGGTGACGCTTTGGAATTGGTGGCAATCCCCAAACCATTACAAAAAACCAGTTTTTGTGACGGTTTATACAAGGCGTCACTAAATCCAGATGAGAATTTGGCTGACATTCGAATGTAGGCAAATTTATGTTTGAACATCATATGGACATTCGAACATTAAAGATATTTACGTGTGAACGTAATATTTTTTTGCGCCAACGTTCGAACGTTAGTTAGTGATGTTTGAAAGTTAATGAGTGACGTTCGAACATTATTGAGTGACATTCGAACATTAGTGAGTGACGTTCGAGTGCTGGATAGAGTGTTTGGTAAATATGACTATAATTTAAATTTTAAGTAGTTTTTAAATAAAATAATGCATACTTTGTGAACAATTATTACAAATTTAAAAAGATTGAAATTTGAAGTGAAATGATTTAATATTAAAATTGGATAAACTAACATGAAAGAAAATTGAGAGTTGAAATTCGAAACAATAGATACATTAAATAATATTAACAATACATATTTTGTAAACAAAATACAAAAGATAATAGCATTTTGTAAACAACACTTAGAAGGTCATGTTGTTCACAAATGTATGAAACTCCTCTGTCAGTGTCTCGACCTTTTGATTTAGGACATCGACACAATGTGCAATCTATGCGACAGTCTGCTCTACATGCGAGATCTGCCTATTGATCTCTCAGTCCATATGCATCGTCATCTCTGAGATGACTGCACCAACCCAAGCTGGCTGGACATCCCCTGCAGATGCACCCATAGCTGTCGACTGAGATGAGGATGTAGAATTGCTCATCTCGGTCATCAACATGAGGCTCATTATCCTCGGCCTCAACTGGGTCAGTAGAGGATGTAGATGTGCATCCTTGCGGCCAGCGCCTGCAGCTGCTCTAGGGGTTGTGTCCCCGTGCTAAGGAGCTACTATGTCTCTAGCCTGAGCAAGAGTTATAATCTCACCCGTCTCAGCTACCCGATAGATCTTGAGTAGGTAGGCGATAACATTTGCCGAGACCTCAAACTGTACACAGTGTATAGTCACGGTGTGGGAGGATGTGTCTTGAGGCATGGAGCACATCTCCATGTAAAACTCTCGAACTATTGAGGGGTAAACCATCCCCCTCAATTAGCACATCGGGACCCATCCTCTCTTAACGAAGACGTCTCTCAGCATCTTCTGCTCCCACGTTGGCTCATCGAACTCATTGATTAATATTTCTCGGTCGGCCATGAATGTTCGGGCCCCGAGCCGAGCAGTGTCCAGCTTGGCTCTCTCTCGGCCTCGTTTCCTTGTTGTTCATATATGAGCCATATCCTGAATTAATAAGAACAAAACATTACAACATAGTTATAAATATTTTGTAATAAAATTAATACTATTACTAACAACGTTCGAACGTTTAGACGTACACATTCGAAAGTTATTAGTAAAGTTTGAACGTATAAGAGAATGCGTTTGGACAAGACTGTCAAACACTAAAACATTCAAACGTGTTTACATTTAAACATTCGAACATGATGAGAATTGATCCACGTACAAACAAAGGAAATGTTACGTTCGAACATTTTCCACTTAAACATTCAGACATAAGTGCATTGTTTGGAACTAAAGGGTTAACGTTCGAACGTATTCTACCACGTTCGAATGTTGGAAAGCATATAAATTCCATGTTCAAACATCAATGACCACTTGAAACTCAACGGTCCTTAATGTTCGAAAGTTACTGTATAACGTTTGAACGTTACGACACACGACTCGCCATTCCCGAAATAGCAAAATACACAACATTTGGCCAAAAGCCACTGTAGAAATGAAGTATAAATTTTAAGAAAGGTTTCTACAGTGGCCATTTGGCCATTGGCAAACCATGGTGGCCAGAAAATCAAGTTGAAGTTTTGGCCACCAATGGGAACCGAAACAACCCTAAAACTACTTGTTTTATGCTTCAAACTAGTTAAAGAGAAGGACCTACTTCTTTTGTGAAGGATGTAGTGGTCTTTGACGGTGGAGGCGATGAAAATTGATCATTTAAAATGACGGAATGGCCAAATTGCCATTCTGCCGTTGCCTTTTATACACGTAACGTTTGACGTTCGAATGTGGAATTTATTGTTTCGAAAGTATTATGTATACGTTCAAACATTTAAGTGGGAAATTCAAACGTAGCCATGTGTATTGACTAATTTTTTTTTTACTTAAATCATAGGGATAATATTATATATAAATAATATCTATTACTAGGGCTGCAAACAATCAGAGCGGCTCGTGAACAGTTTGAGTTCGACTCGTATAAACTCGATTCAGATTCGATTCATTTAATAAATGAGTTGCTCGCGACCACTAATATTGGTTCGAATATTAGTCAAGCTAAACTCGTATAATCTCGACTCAATTCGATTTAGGCTCGTGATAATATTCGTATAAACTTGGTTCGACTCATTATGAACTCGTCACAATACTCGTAATGCCTCTCTCTCTCTCTCTCTCTCTCTATATATATATATATATATACTCTTACGTATATTCTTAGAATCTTACCTATATTATTTTATTGTATATATTTTGTGTTACATTTATTATTTTTTAGACATAGTATAAGTAATATATTTTGTTACTTTATGTATAATAAGGTGACGAAAGAATAATGTTAAGTTACTATACAATAATAATGTATTAAGTTCACAAAAGAATTATTGAGTCAAATGTTTATAAAGAGTAATCAACTCTAATTTGATGTCACCATATCCGAACTTTGTATGTTTTTTATGGATTTATGCATTCAGGTAGTAAATCGAGATATGTTGCAGAAGATGGAAGAAGACATTACTACTATACTATGTAAATTCGAGTAGAACTTTCTACCATCATTTTTTGATGTCATGATCCATTTAGCAATATATTTACCCCGAGAGGTACTGTTGGATGGATCGATGCAGTTTCGTCGGATGTATCTAGTTGAAAGATATTTGGGTCGATTGAAATGCACTGTTAGGAATACAGCCAGAGTTGAGGGTTCAATAGCAAAGGCCTATATACACGATGAATGGTTAAAATTTTAATCTCTATATCTTCGTGGTGTTGAGACAAGATTTAATCATCAATAGTGAAATACTGATCTTGATGCTCTGCCTCCTTGTGAGCTATCAGTGTTTTCCCAGAATGTACGACCCTTGGGAAACAGGTTACGATTTAATTGATGGAGAGTTGGGTAAAGTTCGGTGGTACGTGCCAAATAATTATTGGAAGGTTGATGACTATCTCAAGTCTGTCATTGCATGCTTCGAATAATTCTAGTTAAAAAAGTTTAACAATAACTTTTGTGTTCAAAACAATATTCTTTGGCACTTATATACAGTGAGCACATGGATAAACTTAGGATGGAAGACTTAGAGAATATAGAGGTAAGACACGATGAAGAATTTTCCGGATGGTTTGAACAACGTGAATGAACTAAAATTACATATATGTTAGATTTTGAAACTTTTAACTTTGCAAAACTTTTAATAAGTATATACTATTTCAATTGATAGATTTTGAAACAACGTGCTCGTGATCCTGGATCAGTTTCTCCTTACTTGTACGCATTGGCCGTGGTCCCTCAAATAGAGCATTTCGATACACTGCATGCATGGTTTGAGGTTATAGATTCCATACTCTAGACCATGAACGTAATAGAAAGACTCAAAACTGTAGTGTATTGGTCGAGAGGAGTCATGGAACAGATGATATTGACTATTATAGTGTCATAGGTGATAATATCGGATTGAAGTATCTAATTGGGTCTGTAACATATGTCTTTAAATGTGATTGGCGGGATCTAGGCGGTGGTCGGGTTTCGATACATAGGGATAATCACTGTACGAGTATCAATATTGCATCTAAATGGTACGAAGATGATTCATTCGTATTGGCTTGTCAAGCTACCCAAGTCTATTACTTGATTGATCCAATAAAAAATGCTGATGAAGATAATGGAGAGATAACTGGGCTAGTCGTACAAAAATTTATCTCTCGAAATATATATGAAGCAAGAACGAGTGCGGATTACGAGAATAGTGGAGATGAAAAGTACTAAATATTTTTATTCATATTGGTGACTATAGAATATTATACTTTTCATAATTTATTCTAATTAATTTTCTTTATCATATTAGTCATTTTCAAGGATGCCGCCAAAATGACAAAGAAGAAATGTGCCTCTTCCGCCAAGTCCAAGTCCCAAACCAGTTGAGGACTCCCACCCGAGGAATTCACTCTTGAAGATCAAGTTAACATGCAAGAGAATGACAGCCAGTCAACACCTACCAGTAAGGAAATGTCATTGATAATTAATTATATATTAATATTTTTGTCTCAATAACTATATAACTATAATTATACTATTATCTATTAGTTGATGCATCTGCTCGTCATGGTCGTGGCTATACACGTGGCATTTCTCTTGAGAAAAAAGGAAGGCACGGAAAACTCAAGGTCACCATTCCTAATAATTCCATTGGAGGAGTGGATGAAAGTGTAGCAGCGCTTTCCTCCTCTATTGGCATAGTAGTCCGAGCTTATGCTCCATTTTATGTGTGATCACGATGAGATGTTCCGAATGAGATTAAGGAGCACATCCGGAGTCGTGTATTGGTGAGTTTACTTTGAGAGTACATATTTTTCACATAGATTAGTATATCATATTTTTGACGTAATTCACTTATTAGGATGAATTCGACTTCGATTTTGGCAGTAGCGAGGATTCGAGAACTATGAATGAGTTGATGGCTACACTATTCCAATGTCATAAGGGACGATGTCATGACCACTTGAAGAAGCTTGAGATGTTGGAAGAGGCTGAGCAGTCCATTTTCTAGCAGATGAAGTTAGACGATTGGAGAAAGTGTTGTGATCTTTTCACAACTCTAGATCATTAGGTATTCTAGATTTATATCTTTTAATTATTTACATTTATATTTTTTCTATATATTATATGTATATATATTAGAATTAACATTCTTAATTAATTTTTTAGCACTTAAGTTGTACAAATGCACAGAATAGATCGCTCTGACTGTCTACTATCGTGCCGGTTCAAGGTCATTTCACCTTCTTGTTGATAAAATGATAATTAATAAATTATAGAATTCATTTATCTTTCTGATATTCTTTTATTTAAGTACTAACATCCTTTTAAAATTGCTAATGTCGCTTTGTTAGAAACGTGATGATTCTAAAAACTTTTCTCTCATTTATGTCTATGTTGCTGCTCACACTAATGAACGCAGTGAGTGGATGGATCTTGCCGCAGTAAATAATTATGTAAGTGGTGTTACTTTTGTTAAATAAATGATGCAATATGTGAATAATTTATTTTTTATTTGTATTTCTTTTAATACGTTACTTATTGTATGTTTTCTATCAAATTGCAGGAAAAAATGATGGAGATGTAGTCAGCTTCTGGGGAAGCATCTCCAAGTGACATTGACATATTCACACAAGTATTCGGGCCCAAGTCTAGTATGGTAAGAGGTTTGGGATGATCTTTCAAGCATTCTGGTTCATCCTCCTCAACCTCATCGACTTTACAAATTAATAATTTTACCAAAGATTTAGAAGTTGCACGACGCGAGAATGAGTATATGAGGTTGAGACTGCAAGAGTTGGAGTCCCTCTTAGAGCGACAGTCTCATTTAGAGACGCGTTTGCAGGACCAATAGAGAGATTATGAGGAAAGAATATGCAGTGAAGTCCAAGAGCAAGTGTAGCAGGAAATGATGGTGCAAATAGAGCGTGTTATGTCATTGCAACAGAATGTTTTTTTATTTACGTTCGAATGTAAATAAAAAACATTCGTACATTGGTTCACATTTGAACCAAAGTTCGAACATAATTACACAACATTCTAACGTACGACTCAACGTTCGAATGTACTCACCCTCAAAGGAACAAAACGTTCGAATGTTTAAACGATTAACGTTCGAACAAACCTCCAAACGTACCACTTAGGTTCGAACGCTTCTTCATTAACATTCGAACTAACGTCTAAACATTAAACCCGTTAAGTTCGTACATTGGTCCATTAATGTTCGAACGAAAATTTGAATGTTTATTGTAGTTAACGATCAGACGTATAAACGTTCAAACGTAAATATGATACGTTCGAACTATAATCAATGAACGTCAACTTCTGTTATTCGAATGCCAATTGGTCGGTTTGATGTTTGAATGTTTGATTAGACGTCCGAACGTTACTTTCTGTGACAGATCTCAACCATCACAATAAAAGGGAACGTTCAAACGTTACACCAAACGGAACACCTCCAACCATCACTAAAAATATTTTTAGCGACGGTTCAAGAATAAACTGTCACCAATTATTTTCTGTGATGCACATTAGGTGACGGTCGTGGTGACGATTTCAAACTGTTACCAAATGTCTTTAGTGATGTTTTGGTTATTTTTTGTGACAGTTTCCTCTGTCACAAAAGACATATTGGGTTGTAGTGACAAAGTATGTGTTCAATAAAATATTTACGTAGGTTACGTGATTATTTTATAGATGATGATTGATATTCCCTTGGCACTATTGTAAGAAACTTCAGAGAAATTAAAGAGGCCAAGTAATGGGGGTTCATATTCTAGACTTTGTATAAAATGAACAGACTGAGGTTGATTTCATGAAAAGTATGCATGTTTTGTTCTAAAAAGAAAACTTGAAAACAACCTACGTCATTTTATCTGCATTACTCATGTAATCTGTATAGGAAGAGAAATATATTTTTTGTCATGACTGGTGAAGACATGAGCTATCTTTTGCATTATGTTTCTTGACCATGCAAAAAATAGTGAATATGAAAATTTATGCATAATTATATAAAGATTATCTGATTTTGTTGTGTTCCGAATATGTTCTGTACTCCAATATGATATGATGTGATTTCTGGAAACCTCTAGTATGACATTTTGTTTAAGTTCTGTTTTGACCTTGCTACAGGTATAAAACTGTGGCCTCTATTCGGGTTGGTACTAACTTTTCTATTTCTAGTGCACCCACTTTGGAAGTAAAGTGCTTTTTTAAGTGGTCTTTCATGTGTGCACACTCGGGGCTCCGAGAATAATAAGAGAAGATTTCACATTTTGTTTCTGCTCGGTTGGTTGTCAGGGCTTGCACTGCCCTACCATAGGGGTTAAACATGGAATTATATTTCTGATGTGATGTTTCAGTTATGCTATGTCAAAACATTTTTGAAGAAGAACATTTTTAAGTTTCACTCTCATATTTTTGATAACATGTTTTGATTCTGCACTATGAAAATAAAAATATTTTGTTTTACATTCTGAACTCTGTAAATGCTCATGTTTACATACTAGTATATGTTCTCTACTTACTGAGTGATTGATAACTCACCCCTTATCTTCACAATATTTTTCAGATAATTTTGATCGTTCAGCTGAAAATTAAGAGTAGGAAGTGTTAGCAAGGTTTGATAATCGTAGAGGAATACGTGTCAAAGGATACAAGTATTTATTGGAGAGTCCTATTTAGTAGATTTATGATTTTATGTTATTTTGATATTTTAAGTCATGGATATTTTCAAGTCTTTGTAGAGATTTTAATTTAGTTTATTGAGGTATTTCTTTGGAGACCATGTGGAGAAACATGGATATTTGTGTTGAATAAGTAAATTAATATTTTTATAGTCTTTGGAGTATATAAAATTGTGTCGTTGGAGATGATTTTAGGTAACAAGAGTTAACTCTCCGGAAGTCCAGGACTGAAGCGTTACATCTTATGTTCTTTTGAAAAGATTGTTTACCAAGATTCCAAAAAATCATCTATAGGATAATTTGAAGTAAATTTTACTGCACTTCATCATGCCCTGGCTGGTCTTGAATTCAATGGCCTAACTCCTATGCTGATCAGATTTACATATAATAGATCTCGTAACGATTTTTGCTATCCATGTGAAGGTATTTGGGTATCATTAGATACTATAAACGCTATAAGATCCATTTCGTGTGTCCATATCTTCCACTTGAGGTCTTTAAGTTTGGATAAAAACTTGATAGGGATCTTGATTCGTGTCTTACATCACTCCCAATGTAAAACCTTTGTCATATTTATCTACTGCTTGCAATCTACTACTCGATGACCCAACTCACCACACTTGAAGCATCGTGTCCAAGAACTCGTAGATGCAATAAGTGATGGACTAGTACTGTGGCGTCTACTATCACTACTTCCTCCCATTAAATTATATTGTGATGCCAACTGATCTTCGTAGTCCATTAAATTAATATGTGCAAATAATCAATAGAGCTCAAATGTATAATAATGTGCTCCATATATTGGAGAGGTGACTATAAAAAGTGTAGTTTATGCGCTACAAAGCATTTGTGTAGCAATGTGGTTCTTGATGGAGGTTGGATCGTTGACTTTCAACTTTCTAGGATGAGAGTGTGAGAGCTGATGATCATTATTCATTCATGTTCTTTTGTTTCGTGACAAAAAGATGAATATCTCATAATTGAAGTAAAATTTTTAAAATATACATACTTTACAATTCTGTTTAAACAAAAATGCCATTATTTTTATTTTGAAGTTTAAATCTAAAATTAAAAAATAAAACTTATGAAAATAAAAAAAAATAAAGGAAATTGTTGGTTGACCACCTATCAAGCCTAGGGACCCCAACAGAATACCTTCCATAGGATCGGCCACCCTTGTAGCCACCACGAGAGTGGTCGTGGCCATCTTTTGGGCACAAGGGTGGTCGGACCACCCTGGCCAACCCCATGCTCATGACCACCCCCATGGGTTTTGGTGGCCGTCTTCAACTAGCTACCAACAATTTTTTTTTTTAAATAATAAAATGTATTTCTATAAATTATATGTCCATAGTTGTAAAAAATTAAATTCTTTGTTTGAAATTTTTTTAGCATAGGTGGTCAAAATCGAGCCACCATGAAGTGGCCTCAAGGGGCTTCACCTTTGGGCAAATAAATCTCTTCTCTAACAACTCCTTAATTTGTGCTTTCAACTCCTTTAACTCTGTTGGAGACATTCTATAGGAACCCTATGAATTGGAGTTGTAAGTAGCTTTAGTTCCATAACAAACTCAGTTCCTAATTCGGGGGTAACCCTCGTAAATCATTTGCATACACTTCTGGAAGATCCTCAATCACTAGTACTCCTTGAACTCTCTTACTCTCATTTGACTTATCTACAACTAACATCAGATAATCGATGCACCATCAGCGATACATCTTCTATTTTGCAGGGTTGAAATTACTAGCTGGCTAGCTCAAATGATGTTTCCCACATAACAAACCCTATATGTAGCTAATGGTTTAAACATAACTTTTATTCAACAGCAATCTATCATAGCGTAGTGTCTAAGTAACCTGTCCATACACAAAATCATATTAAGTCTCATCAAATGGAAAATGACAAAAGATGCTCTTAAAACGTGTCCCTCCACCTCAATAGGACAGTTTTTAACCACATGGCTGCAACGAAATGTTTTCCCATCAGGAATTGTCACCACAACTTTCCAAGGTAACAACTTTGTCTGTATTTTGCACATTCGCACAAAAGTTGAAGACAAAGGATTGCGATGCATCCGAATCGAACAATGAGTAAGTCATGTATTGTAACAGGTTGACATTACCTAACATTGGTAATATTACACTACCATTAACTAACAGATCAAACAATTATTAACTAACCATTAAGACAAGAAAGGTCGTAGTGATATAGGTGATTACTCCTACTTACTCAGCTTCCACCCTGTGATGCCCCTAAACCCTACCTATGCTTGGGATTTGGCAGAGATCAAAGCGTCGGGACATGCAGCACTGGAAAATAACTAACATGTAATGCATCTAGCATATTTCTAGCAGTATGAATGAATCGCATCTGAAAATAACTATGTTCATCATTAGTACCAAAACAAACTAGTGACCGCAAATTAAAATTTCACTTCCAAAATATAGCATATTTGTTTGTGGTCCATGCTCAAATACATAATCTAAAACTTAAACTGTTGCAGTGGAGTATCATGCTCCTTATGTTACAATCATAACATCAAAAGGATTTCCCATGTTTCATCATTAAGAGTATAAAAATTTCCAAAAATAGCAAAAGAAATTCCATTATTCCATCATGATCAGGTTCCTCATCAGTCAACCTCATCCAAACTAGTTTGCTCCTCCTCATCCTTACCGATCACTTCTTCCCTTGTCACAACATCTACCATAATGGGGTGGGAATGGTAGTGAGATTGTGAGGGCGAGATTTATTTAAATCTCAATAAGTTATGTCACAAACATACATAAAGATAATATAAGCATGACTAATAATATATATGAAATGTATGCATGAACAGGAACCCCCTATCCAAGACCATCAATATCCTATCCAAGCGCAATAGAGGAAACAGACTTTATCAACCTAAGGGATTCCCCTCGCACCGGGGTGTCTCCCTAGAAAGGTAGCCTCCTTGACGAGCGCAGCAGAGGAAACAAACATCATCAACCCTATCCAGGACCGTTACTATCCCATCCGAGTTCGTTGATAGATATTCATCAACCTCTGGGATTCCACTCCATATTTACTTACTTCAGAGTGAATAGGGGAGTCCCAATAGGATAATCTCCCATCTTGTGTATGTGAGTGCCTTTGTCGCGATTGTGAATGCCTGTGTGGCAAATATCTATGTATGATCACCTCTATTGTAATACCCAAGCCCTAGCCCAGGCCCATGAGGGCCCAACATTGGAGGCTAAATGACATTGTTCGGTATGCATCCCTCTTCTTTCATTTTTCTTCCCAGACGGTTCCCCTCTCCTCGAATCTTCGTCCTCCCCATTAGTGATTTACTTCTTCCCCATTTTCTCCTCCCCAATCCCACCTTCCCCACATACTTTCAATGTTTCTCACCCCAATTTTCTCTTAACAGACCCACTCTCCCTCCCTCTCCCTCTCCCTAAGTTTTTGGATCTCTCTCTCTCTCTCTCTCTCTCTCTCTCTCTCTCTCTCTCTCTCTCTCTTTGTGTGTTCATCTCTCCACCCGAGATTTATATTTTTATTTATTGTCCTTCCACTAAATAGTCTTGAGACACCACCTTTGTTTAAGGGTTTTGGTTGCCGTCAAATCCTTTCTCCTGACTTATAGTTGAACAACGGTAAGTTTTTTTTTCCATGTGCGTTGTCCGACACACTCATTCTCCTCCTCTTGATTTCTTTGTTTCCAAACATTGTAAAATGTTTTATATAGTAGCAATGCCACACCGTAGCGGTTCATGTGAGTGTTATTGTTGGAGTCTCCACCCCCGTCCTGCCCTGCTGTAGTCATCACATTGGTAAGATTTCATCTCAATCTATAAATATTTTCCTTTATGTCATTTTTTTATTTACCCACTACAAGTTATCTAGTTAACCCTCGGATTCCCTCTCTCGCAATAGATTGCCTCCATTAGATGTAAGTCTTGACTAACTTAGGCCACTAGAGTCAACTTAGGCCTCTAAACGCTTAGCTAATTCTCTTCCTTCTACTTGCTTGGTCTGAGTTATTCCATTGTGTAACATTTTCAAAGACAAAACTCAATGTAGTGTTGTTTTCTAGTTCACAGGGTTGTACTTACGTTTCGAGACAGCATTGATCCGCTAGCTTGTTTCACCGACAACCTCACAACACTAGGTATGATACTTAAATGGTAATAGGCTCGGTTGCTCAGTTACATGTGCGATATGAGTAAATTATGGTTGCTAGAAATCTCAATGAATTATAGTTATATGGCTATTTTGAGTTACAGGTTGGCTTATTGGGGTTATATGTTGATTCGTTGGGCTTGATATGGTTGTGTGGGTGGTTATGTGGTTGTCCAGGGCATTTATTTATTTTTGTTGGTTGTTTGGGGTTTAAGTATTAGTTGTTGAGTTGGCATTGGTTGTTATGGCTTTATAAGTTTACTTTTGGAGATGATAAGTGGCTATTTGTGGTTGACTGGTTGTTGTTTGGTTATTGGATATGTAGCATTGAATTGTCTGGGCAAATGTAAATTGGTTATTGGTTAGGTAAAACGAGCATTAAGTATTTTTAATACTTGTGGATTGTGGGTTGACGTACGCATTGGGCATGGTGAAGTAAATTGAGGAGAATGGATCAAAATGTAGGGTATTGTTATTGGAGGATGGGTCATGTATTTATGAACTGAGGTGTTATGAGCAAATTGTACATGCTGAAATTCTCGTTTAGGCTATAGATTTTCGTGTGTAAGAGATAGACTTCTTGTTGTTTGGGATTAGTTGATAGAGTTAGATGTGGTGGGTTTTGGTTATTAACATTCAGTGAATATTTTCTGATTTAGGTGGTGAGATTGCTAAAATTCAGACCCAAGACTAAGATAACAAGCTACAAGAGTCAGGTAAGTGGGGGACTTTGCATAAAAGGATATGGACTGGGGTTGATTTGTATGTTATGTTTTGAAAAGAAATGTGAAAACAATCTCAGTTATGTATTCTGCATTACTCATGAAATCTGTATAAATAGAGCATTTTCTATCATGACTAGTGTAGACATGAGAAAAATCTTGGCATTATGTTTCTGAACTGTGCAAAAAAAGTGAATATAAAATCTAAAAAGTTGTGCATGTTATGTGAAAATGCTCTGAATATATTTTGATTATATGAAGATGTTCTGAATCTGTTTTGATTATGTGAAGATGATACAATTCTGTTCAATACTTTGTTATGATATGGTTTCGCATCTGAAAACCTTTAGCATGACCTTTGGAAACAAGGTGGTTTTTCTGCGAGGTCTTTTCTATGTGCACTAGGCCTGCTACCCGCATGGTGCGGGGCGGGGGTGCCCCGCACCCCCCACCATTTCCCCCCCCCCGGAGGGGAACCATCCGCCCCGCCCCCCGCCATTATGTTAAAAAAAAATTTTTTTTTGGTCTAAAAATATTTTTTTAGACCAAAATTATAATATAATTTAAATTTATAAATATAAAAAAATTTAAACTCATTAGAGTTAGATTTTGAATTGATTTGGCCTCCTAGGCCAATCTTTATATAGGAGGCCAAGGCAATACAATAGTCATCCTTAAACAATATGGGACTTAGTAGTAAGTCTCACATTGCTTAAGGATGACTATTGTATTGCCTTGGTCTCCTATATTAAGATTGGCCTAGGAGGCCAAAACAATCCAATGACTTGAATATAATTTTAAGTTTTTTATAAATTATGTATATCTATATACAATATATTTATTTAATATATATAAATAAATTTTTTTTTTTAATGTGGGGCGGGGGCGGGGGCGGGGCGGGGCCCCGCTGGTGTCATCCCGCCCCCCGCCCTCGCTATGCCCTCTCTATGCGGGGCGGGGTGGAAGCCGGGCGGGGCAGCGGGGGCGGGGTCCCACTACCCACCTCTAGTGTGCACAATCGGGACTCCGAGAATGAATAAGGGAAATATTCACATCCTGATACTGCTTGGTTTGGCCACCAGCGATAGTACAACCCTACCATAGCAGTTAAATATGGTCTCTGTTCTGATATGATGCTCTGATATGATATAATACGATAAGATGGTGATGTTCATTAATGCTATGCTAAAATATTTTTGAATATGAGCATTTTGAACAATCAATCTGATAACATATTTTTGGGAACCGCATTCTGAAACTAAAATGTTTTGTTCTGCATTTTCAACTCTGTGAAAAGGATCATATTTACATATTAGTATATATTCTTTGCATACTGAATTGTTGATAACTCACCTCTTATCTTCACAATATTTTCAGATGATGTTGATGGTTTAGTTAGGAATCAGGAATAGGAAACATGAGTAAGAGTAGCTAAAGATAGGGAGTTGAGTACCTAAAGGTACCATTGCTAATAGAGAATTTGTATTTGGTAGTTAGGATTTCATTATGTTATTTGGTTTATTGGGACTTATGTAATTATTAGTTCATTATGTTGATGTTACTAGGAGATTGTGGAAACGTTGATTTATATTATTGGATTTATCCCATTGATGACCATGTGGAGGAATTTATGCATTAAGTTGAAATAGATGAATTTATGTTTTTTTTTTTAGCCTTCAAAAATTATATTTGTATTGGGAGACATGATTATAGGTGATAGGTAGTAACTCTCTGACCCATCTGGGCACGAGGTGTTACATGTATGGCGGGAGTATATAAAGAGGCTGAAATAGGTTGAATACTAGTTCTTATAGGTTTTGTACTAACATAGGGATGGGTAGCTCCTCATCACAATATTACTACTATGTTTTCATCTATTTTGCATAACAAAGGGAAATGTTCCGAGAGGGTGATTCACTGCCTTGCATATATATATATGTGTGTGTGTGTGTGTGTGTGTGTGTTTATTGAGAGGGAGATTCCTCACCTGGTTTTGAGGAGACATGTAAATAAAACAGTAAGGGTGATTCCTCACCATGCATATATGTGTTCGTCCAATATTTACATAAAAAGTTTTCATAGCATCTTCAGTAACATTATCTCTCATTAGCAGTTTTGTCATAGTTGCCTAACATACTTATGGTTTCATTCTCGAGACCATAGACTTTGATACAGGTATGGACCCCTATTTGATACCTGAAGGAGAGGAGTCAATCCCGCCCAAGTCCTAAAAATGAAATCTATGGCCCATCTTAGTACCAATACATGCCGTAGCTATCTTGTTGCTTCCATAGGTTAAAGCCTAGCGCCTATTTGTAATTAGTTTGCCACCCTATGGTGACTAACTTATGTAATAGAATGATGTAATATTTTGAGGTTAATGAAGGGCGAGAAGCTCCTTATGTAAAGTATAGTATTTTGGTACTAGAATGTTAACGTTGTTACCACAACATCTCTGTTTAAACTTTTGCTACGATCTCGTAAATAGTCTTGCATGTGTATTTTTCTCTGGAAAACTACACCCCTATTTTGACTCCTTCTGAGGTGTTGATTGCTTGACCAGCATCCTTAGTACCACGGATCCTTACCTAGTCTTACACAAGAAACGGGGCACCACAGCTTGGTATAAGAGCTCGTGTTTATGAGTGGCTCTTGCAACTCTTAAATGTATTGGATAGTACCATAAAATAGCAGTACGTCAGCCGTTAGGTTGAAAAGCATAGTATTGTTGGAACTACAATTAGACTGGTGAGATGGGATAGCATGTGATAGGCATGGGTTATGTGGCAGGATTTAACCATGGTGCGACTGAGAGTTCTGCAAGGAGAGTAAATGCCGAATGGTCATGAGGGAGAATGATCAAGTGGAGGAAGGGGCGAGGAACTTGCTAGAGCACTAAACTCGATATTAGATATAATGGAACAACAATATGAGATGTGTTCTTGTCATATGTAAGTTCAATTGGTAAGGTTCCCTAGGGAGAAAGGAAAATGTTGTACGTATGAGCGATTTCTAGCTCATCGCTACTCGAGATTCTTCAAAAAGGAGGGATTGGCAAGGACGGAAAGGTGGATGTCCGACATTGAAAGGACATTCATGGTGTGGGGTGCACTGAAAACCAAAAGGTGCAATATTCAGGGAGAATTAGCTCTGTGATGGGATACCTAGAGGCAACTCCTTAACATGGAACTGAGAGCCCGGGGAAGACTTGTAGCCCATCCCGATCCTCCCACAAGTTTGCAACAGGACAACCCATAGCCTCGCCTGATTCTCCCTCTAGTTTTCCTTAGAATGACTGTTCTCCTGTTCTCCCTTGAGTTTCCCTCAGGACAACCAGAGGCCAAGGTAGGTCTTTCCTCAAGTTTACCTAAGGATGATTACAAACTTAGTAGCCCTGGTCCTCCCTCGAGTTTACCTCAGGAAGACTCATGACCTAGAATAAATTTCACTCTAGTTTGCCTCAGGAAGATTTGTTGTAACACCCGGACCCAAAATTTGTATAGTTGGACATTAGATTGTTTATATATTTTTATTTATTTATTGGAGCTTGGTATTTTAAGTTTTTATTTTACAAACTGGAGTAGTGATTTTATTTTATTTTATTTTCTTCACACGTTATGTTTTCCCGCATGTTTCTTATTTTTATCTTCCTTCTCTTTCGGTTTTATCTCTTTTTTTTCGTAAGTTTATTTTTTTTCTCTTTTCGTTCACGTCGTGCATGCTCACACACGTTCATCTCCATCCGCTCACACGTCTACTTCTCTAGGGTTTTATTTTCTTGTTCCTCCACTGATATATTTAAATATACGTACGTTTCGACGATGCTTCCGCCGCTGCCCTCCTTCCCGAAACCTTAGCCCAGTATTTTTTTGTTTTTCTTCTTCTTCCTCCTCTGTGCAAACCATGCTCACCCTCTAGCTCGGTCACGACCCACGCCGTCCCAGCATCACCGCAGCCTGTCCTCACCCTTTCGGAAAGCACCACGCCAGTTAACCGTAAGCCAGACCACTGCCTTCCCACGCGACACCGTAAGCCAGACCACCGTGAACCACTCCCACCGTTCTGTACACGTCCTCTTACCGCTTGAAGACCAGCAGCCGCGCAGCACCCAGCCACTGCCTCGATCGAACCCAGCCCGAAGCACACGAACCACATCCCGCTCGACGGAAACCACCGTGTGATAGCCACTGCAGGTCCCCTGTTTTTAGCAACCGAAACAGAGCACGTCGAGCCACAGCCCAGCCACCCAAAGCGCCAACTCTCTCCGCGTCGTCATTACCTGCCCAGAAAACACCGGCCGTTGCCACCTCGTGTCCATCGTTCGTTGACCTTCTCGATAAGTCACGGCCTTGTTTTCTCTCGCGGCACCCTGTCCGTCGCGTCTCAGAGTGAGTTTCATCCCTCTCCCTCACGTTTTGCCCGCCCACTTCATATTTCTCTCTCTATCATTTGCAACTGCCCAGGCGCCGCCCTCACCGCCGTCGACCTCAGCCAGTCCCTGCGCCGTCACACGTTTCCTTCTCAGTGAGTGCCTCGCGTCCCTGTTCTTGCGGTTTTTGCACCGAATTTGCGTGAATGCTTTTGCAGTTTACGTGATTTATTTTGCATGGTATTTGAAATGAATTACCGTAATGCCCTTTATTGCATATTATATTAATGGGCTTTTATTTTTATTCTGTATTAGTAAACTATTTTTTTTATTTATGATTACCGAAAACTATTTTTAATATGTTATTAAGTGAGGATTTATGTTAAGAGTCAATAATATTGTTGTATTGTTATTTCTACATTTTAAATATATTTTAGTCTTTTTAATAATAGTTATGGTTTATTTTAAAATATTTTGGGATAATTATATTACTTAGTATTTAGTTTCATAAGTTGTTTTCATTAGTAAATTTAGTCATAGTATTAAGTTAGCTTTGACGATTTTAGAAAGTGATGATTGGTAATTTTAGGTTTTGAGGAATTAAATAGATTATTTTATAAGATTAGGATTAAAAATCGAAATACGTGATTAATTGAAAATTTATGAGAATTACGTGATTATTTTATAGGTGACGATTAATTATTGTCCGACGTTTTTGAGGTATTTCGAACAAGCTAAGAAGTTCAGGTAAGTGGGGTTCCTATGCTAGACTTTGCATTAAAATAAAATGAACTGAGGTTATTTTTGGAAAATATACATATTTGATGTTGAAAAGAAGTTTGAACTGCCTCAGCTATTTGTTCTGCATTACTCATGAGATTCTGTTTAAGAATAAATTATTTTCTGTCATGACTGGTGTAGACATAAGCTTATTTTTGACATTCTGTTTCTGAACTTTGAAAAATAGAGCGAATATGAAATTTTATGCATAAATTATGTTGTGTTATGATTTTGTTCTGTTATGAAGATTTTATGTACTCTGATGTGATTTCTGAAAACTTCTGGCATAACATTCTGTTTCTGTTTCTGTTCCGTTTTGACCTCACCACGGATGTAAAACTGTGGTCTCTGTTCGGGTTGGTACCAACTTTTTTGTTTCTGGTGCACCCACTTTGGAAACAAAGTGGTTTTCTGCGTGGTCTTTCCTATGTGCACACTCGGGGCTCCGAGAATGAATAAGGGGAAGATTCACATTCTGTTTCTGCTCGGTTAGCTACCGGGATTTGCACAACCCTACCACGGGGGTTAAACATGGTATTTGTTCTGATTTGATAAGATAAGATATGATGTTTCAGTTTATGCTATGCCAAAGGGATTTTTGATTATGAATATTTTCGAACTATCGCTCTGACATTTTTGATAACATGTTCTGACGCTGCATTTTGAAACATTATTCTGATTCTGCATTCTGAAATGAAATATTTTGTTCTACATTCCGATTTCTGTAAATGCTCATGTTTACACACTAGTATATGTCCTCTGCTTACTGAGTTGTTGATAACTCACCCCTTATCTCTATAATATTTCAGATGAAATTGATGGTTCAGCTGAGGATCAATATTAGAGTTTATGGAGAAGATTAGCAGTGAATGGTTGTTGGGTAACTCATGGTATTAGTGTTGATGTTGGAAGTTATTTATATTTCTTAAGTTGGCTTCAATGGATTTAGACGGTTTATGGAGACTTATGTTAATGTTTCATTATTTTAGTTTGTTATTTGAGACATGAAGAATAGTTGATTTTATTTGAGTTGCTGGATTGAAAATTGGATAGATGAGTTTATATGGTTTATTTAATTGAAGTATTTACGTGTGATTTGAGGTTTGAGAAAATATATATTCTTGAATTTGGAAGTACTCTAGCCTTGTAAAAGTTGATTATCAGGTCATATGAGTTAACTCTCCGGACCCTCGGGGACGGGGCGTTACATTTGTTGTCTTGCTTGATCTTCCCTCAAGTTTGCCTTGAGACGATCTTTGCTTCAACCGCATTAGTCCTCCCTCAAGTTTGCCTCGGGAGTGACTTGTGTACTAGCTTGGTCCTTCTTGGAGTTTCCCTTGGGTGGTTTGCAGCATATCCTTGTCCTCCCTCTAGTTTTCCACGAGACGACCTACATTCTCGCCTGATTCTCCCCTGCTTTTGACTCAACAGGAGGACCCTTGGCCTCGCTCAATCCTTCCTTGAGTTCTCTTTAGGATGCTTGGCTTCAACAACCCTGTTCCTCTCTTGAGTTTGACTCGGGATGATCTGCGATCATGCACGTTCCTCCCTTGAGTTTTCCTAACATGGGGTGACCCACAACCTTAAGTTCCCCTTAGAGTAAGAGGGACTTGCAGCCCAATGAACCACGATCTCAATAGCCCAGTCCTCCCTTGAGTGTGCTTTGTTAAGACTCGAGGGAGGATCATGCGAGGCCTTCCCTCAAGCTTGGCTCAAAGCAGCTTGTGTCCTAACTCGATCCTCCCCCAAGATGATGGGGCCTCACCAGATGCTTCCTCGAGTTTGCCTCAAGAAGATCACAGCTTTAGCAACCCCACTCCTCGCGTTTGCCAGGGGTTGACTTGCAGCCCATCTCGGTCCTCCCTCTACTTTGCGACAAGACAGCCCACAACCTCACCTGATTCTCCCTCTAGTTTTCCTCAGGACGACCCTCATCTTATCCTCCCTTGAGTTTCCCTCGGGATGACCTGCATCAAAGCTAGGTCCTCCCTCGAGTTTACCCACGGATGATTATGGACTCAACAACCCTATTCCTTCCTCAAGTTTGCCTCAAGATGACTCATGACCTAGAATAATTTTCCCTCGAGTTTGCCTCAAGAAGATCTGTTGTATTACCTCATCTTCTCTCGAGTTTTCCTAAAGACAATCGTGGCCAAGTTCCTCTTAAAGTAAGAGGGAATTGTGGCCGAGCAACCCATGACCCAACACTATTCTCCCTTCTATTTGCCTCTCGGTGTCTTGTGGTCCGGCCGAGTCCTCCCTCAATTTGCCTTAGGATGGATGACCTGCAACCTTGCCCATTCCTCCCATGTGTGTACCTCAGGACGATGATAGCCTCACCAGCCCTAGTCCCCTATCAAGTTTAACTAGAGGTGACTTGTGGCTTTAGCGCTTTTTCCGTGGGACGACCTACGACCTTACCTGATCAGGCCTCGAGTTTGCCTCGAGACAATCTCGGCCTCAGTTTGCTTTAACAACCCTCATCGAGTTTTCCTTGAGGCAACTTGTGGCAGCTTTGTCCTCCTTCGTGTTTGCCACAGGAAAACTTTTAGCCTTGAGAGATCCTCACTTGAGTTTTCCTCATGACGATAGCAACCTTAGCAACCCTAGTCGCTGATCGAGTTTGCCTCATGGTTATTTGTGGCACTGCCCAGAGCTCCCTAGAGTTTGACTTGGGACGATCGCAACCTCAGCAGCCCTTGTTCTCCATCAAGTTTGCCTTGGTAAGATAACAACTAACCAACCTTAGTCCTCCCACGGGACAAATCGCAACCTAGCCCAATCCTCCCATGAGTTTGCATCTGGATGACACATTCCCTTCTCTAATCCATCCTTGAGTTTGCCTCAGAACGATCAAGGTTCAACAACCCTATTCCTTCCTTGAGTTTACATAGGGAAGATCACGACCAAAGCAATCATAATACCCTCTTGTGTTTGCCTCACTGGGATTGCCTCGTCATGGCTTGTGCTGTCCACCCCCGAGTTTGCCTCGATATGCCCTTTAGCCTGGCCTAATCCTACCTATAGTTTGACTCAAGATGATTACGGCTTCAGCCCAATTAGTCATCCTTCTAGTTTGCCTTGGGAAGACCTACGTAGGGGAAGATCACGACCTCAGTAGGTCAGCTCAGAAGCTTTGCAGCGTAGGTCCTCCCTCGAGTTTTCTTAAGGGCAACCCGTGGCATCACCAGATCCTTCCTAGAGTTTGCCTTGGGATAAGTATGGGTTTAGCAACCATAGATCTGCATTGACTTTCCTTGGGACGACTTGAGCTAGCCTGATCCTCCCTCAAGTTTGCCTTAAGACGACATGCAAGTCTGTCTTAAGTTTGCCTCGGACCACCAGAGACCACCTCTGATCGTTCCTCGATATTACCTCAAGACGATCACGGCTTCAACAACCCTAGTCCTCCTTCAAGTTTTCCTCGAAATGAGTTGTGACCCAGCTTGATCCTCCCTCGGGATGATCATCGCCTCACCTTAGCCTTACACAAGTTTACCACGTGATGACTTTTGGCCTCGCACGATCCTCCCTCAAGTTTGCCTCGGGAATCTCGCTTAATCCTCCTTGAGTTTACCTTGGGAGCAGCTTCAATAGCACTAGTCCTCCCTCAAGTTCTCATTGTGGAGTCTTACAAAAAAGTCTAGCCCTCTCCCGAGTTTGCGCAAACTCGATGGGATATCAAGTTGGAGCTCGAGACTCAATGAAGGATCGGGCTTCACAGCAAGTTGTACAAGTCAAACTCGAGGGAGGATCAGGCCAAGCCAAGGGATGCCTGGTTGGGCCTTAATTTGCCTCAAGGCAAACTTGAGAGAGGACCGAATGAGGCTGCACGTCGTCGAGGTAAACATGAGGGAGGAATAGGGCTGTTGAAGCTGTGATGATCCCAATACAAGATTGAGGAAGGATTAGATGATGCCATGAGTCGTCCTCAGACAAACTGCTAGTGGACTGGTTGAACGAGCACAAACCATTAAGAGAGATGAAGACTTGGATTGGCAACTGAGTGTTGAAAGGCTAAATAATGAAAGAGATGAAGACTTGAAATTGACTTTTTATTTTGCTTAAAGACAACCCACAGGTTCACCAGATCCTTCCTTGAGTTTTCCTCAGAATGATCACCGCTTCCGGATTCAACAGGCCTAGTCCTCCCTCAAAAAAGAAAAGATGCTATTTTTCCAAGCTGCTGAGGCCGTGCTCGTCCCAAAGCAAAGTCAAATGAAAACTTGGTTGGGCTACAAGTCTTCATAGGGCCAACATGAGAGAGGACTAGGACAACAAAAGCAAAGATCGTCTCGAGGAAAATTTGAGAAAGGAACAGATGGGGCTGTGGCAGTGGGTTGACCCTAGCAAACCTGACAGAGGACCTAGTTTGTGAGGCTACGATCGTCCCGAGGTTGGATTTTGTGATGATGCAAGTCTTCTTGAGCTTTGTAAACTATAAAGCTACAAAGCTACAATCATCCTAAGGCAAATGCAAGGAAGGATTAGGTGATGCTAGGGATCATCATAAGGCAAACTAGAAAGAGGATTGGGCGAGCTCGCGAGGCATCTTGAGGCAAACTCAAGAGAGGATAAAGCACGGTAGAGCAAGACCATGATAATTCCTAGGAAAATTCAAGGGAGGATTGGATGCGCAATAATTCACCCCGAGTGAGACTTGGGGGAAGACTAGGAGGGGTTACGGGTTATCTTGAGGAAAACTCGAGGGGAGCTAGGCAACAAGTCGCGAGCATGCCATGGAAAACTTGACTGGGGATCCAACAAGTTCCCAGTCATCCCGAGAGAAACTCAATGGAACATAAGGATGAGCCACAATTCATTCGAGGCAAACTTGAGGGGAGGGCTAGGACTGCTTAGGTCATTATCATCTTAAAGCAAACTTGAAGGAGGACTGAGCTAGGCCACGTCACCACAAGGGAAACTCTAGAGAAGACGGGATGAGGCAGACTCAAGGGAGAGTCTCTCGAGGTCATGCGTCATCCTTTGGAGAAATAGATAATAGATTGGGCAAGTCGGGTCATTTTGAGCAAACTCAGCGAAAGACCAGGCTTGTCCGAGGAAAACTTGATGGAGGATTAGGGTTACTTAGGTCGGAATCTTTCCAAGCCAAGCTAGGGGAGGATCATGCGAGGCCTTCCCTCAAGTTTGCCTCGGAGCGACTTGTGGTCCAGCTCGGTCCTCCCTCAAGATGATGGGGCCTCATCTGATCATTCCTCAAGTTTGCCTCGAGATGATCGCAACTTAGCAACCCTACTCCCACGAGCTTGCTATGGGAAGACTTGCAACCCATCCTAGTCCTCCCTTGATTTTTCCATAGGACAACTCATGGCCTCGCTTAATTCTCCATCTAGTTTCCCTCAGGATGACCCTCATCTTTTCCTCCCTTTAGTTTTCCCTCAAGATGACCTGCGGTCAAGATAGGTCCTCCCTTAGGTGTCCCTTAGGATGATCATAGACTCGGCAACCTTTTTCCTCCCTTGAGTTTGTCTCTAGAAGATATGTTGTCTTGTCTAATCCTCCCTCAAGTTTGCCTCGGGGGTGACTTGCGTACTAGCTCGATCCTCCCTAAAGTTTCCTTTAGGGTGGCTTGCAACACATCTCTATCCTCCCTCAAGTTCGGACGACCTATGTCCTCGGCAAATTTTCCCTTGAGCTTGACTCAGTATAACCCTTGGCCTCACTCGGGACTTACCACCTAGCCTTGCAAATGGAAGATCGTGGTCTCAGTAGCTCAGCTCAAAAGCTTCCATTGAGTTCTCTTGAGACGATCACGCCTTAGCAGCATATGTCTTCCCTCGAGTTTTCGTAAGGACGACTTGTGGCATCACCAGAACCTTCCTAGAGTTTTACCTTGGCATAATTATGGGTTTAGCAACCTTAGATCTGCATTAACTTTCCATGGGACGACTTGAACTAGCCCGATCCTCCCTCAAGTTTGCCTCGGGATGACACGAGATTCTAATTTTCTCCTAAGTTTGCCTCGGACCACCCACGACCACCTCCAATCCTTCCTTGACATTCCCTCAAGACGATCGTGACTTCAATAGTCCGAGTCCTCCCACAAGTTTTCCTCTTAATTACCCCAGCCTTGGCCTCACGTGATCTTTCCTTGAGACTACCTCGAGTTGGTCGCAAATTCAGCAACCCTAGTCCTCTCTCAAGTTTTCCTCAAAGAACCTTGCGACCCAGCCTGGTCCTCCCTCAAGATGATCGTTGCCTCACCTTAGCCTTACACGAGTTTGCCATGTGATGACTTATGAACTCGCACGATCCTCCAACGAGTTTGCCTTACAAATCTTGCCTAATCCGCCTCAAGTTTACCTCGAGCTGATCATGGCTTCAATAGCACTAGTCCTCCTTCAAGTTCTCCTTGTGGACGCTCCTCCCCTAAGTTTGGGAAAACTCAATGGGAGACCAAGTTGGAGCTCAAGGCAATTGTGAGGGGGGAACTAGGGATTTCGAGGCCGCAAACATCTAGAAGGACACTCATCAATCACCCTGAGGCAAAGTTAAATGGGGGACTTGCCCTATTGAGGCCTCAATCATCTCAAGGCAAACTCAAGAGAGGATTAGGCATGCGTAAAGGTCCTCTATCTCTTGGGAGGATCATGTTAGGTGGACATAAGTCATCGTAAGGCAAACTTAAGGGGGGACTTTGGCTACTAAGGTCGTGGATCCTCCTGAGGCAAACTAGAGGAAGAACTAGGGTTCCTGACGTCGAGTTCATCCTGAGGCAAACTTGGTGGATAATCTGGCAAAGTGGCCAAGTTTTCTCGAGCAAACTCAATGCAAAACTGGGCTGCACTGTAAGTCATACGAGGCAAACTCGAGGGAGGATCAATTGTCCCAAGGCAAACTTTAGGGAGGAACAAGCAAGACCATGGGTCAACCCATGCCAAACATGAGGGATGACCTGGTTGGGCCTTAAATCACCTTAAGGAAAACTTGAGAGAGGACCGGATGAGGCCACACGTCGTCGAGGCAAACATTAGGGAGGACTAGGGTTGTTGAAGCCACGATCATCCCAAGGCAAGCTTGAGGAATGATCAGGTGATTCCATGGGTTGTCTAGAGACAAACTGGCTAGTGGACTGGTTGAATGAGTACAAACCATCAGGAGAGAGGAATTTGGTTTGGCTACTGAGTGTTAAAAGACTAAACAGTGAAAGAGATGAAGACTTGAAATTGACTTTTTGTTTCAGAGGTGACAAAACTTACTGAAAGGCATAGAGAGTTTCAAAAAATTATAAAATAGCCATAAACGTCTTATGGGTTTGGAGTAAGTATTTTGCTAGGACTCCAGAAATCAGCCAAGTCTCCCAAAATGTGTCAAAACAACCCAAACTTTGGTCCTGAATAAAACTGGATTGTTCCGGTATGTCCTCCTTCAAGTTTACCTCAGAACGATTGCGACCCTAGTTTTCCTCGGGACGATTGCCGCTTCCAACTTCAACAGGCCTAGTCTTGCAGCTTCAACATGCCTAGTCCACCCTCAAAAAAGAAAAGACACTATGTTTCCAAGCTGTTGTGGTCATGATCATCTTGATGCAAACTCAAGCGTGAATCTAGTTTTTGAGGCCACGATAGTTCCGAGGGAGAACTAGGTTGTGCTACAAGTCATCTTGGGGCCAACATGAGGGAGGACTAGGACTACTGAAGCAATGATTATCTCGAGGAAAATTTGAGAAAGGAAGAGATGGGGTCGTGGTCGTAGGTCGTCCCTGG
Source organism: Juglans regia (assembly GCF_001411555.2). NCBI lineage: Eukaryota > Viridiplantae > Streptophyta > Magnoliopsida > Fagales > Juglandaceae > Juglans > Juglans regia. The sequence continues at coordinate 9,841,972 of NC_049907.1, forward strand.
GCAAACCCAACAGAAGACCTAGTCTGTGGGGCCACGATCGTCTTGAGGCAAACACGAGAGAGGACTGGGCTGACTCACAAGTTACGTTATAGAGGAGTAGGTTTGCTGAAGCATCGATCGTCCAGATGCAAACTTGGGGATGGATTTGGTGATGATGCGAGTCTTCTTGAGGAAAACTCAAGGGAGGACTTGGGTTGTTAAGTCTGCCGCAAGTCTCCTTGAGGTAAACTCAAGAAAGGTTGTTGAAGCTGCGATCATCCCAGGCAAACTCGAGGAAGGATCAGGTCATCGATGTTAGGGGTCATCTTGAGGCAAACTCAAGAGAGGACCTAGTGAGCTTGCGAGTCATCCTGAGGCAAGCTCAAGACAGGATCTGAGCTAGTGACCCCAAGATCGTCAAAAGGCAAACTCAAGAGAGGATAAAGTAGGACCATGATCATTCCTAGGAAAACTCAAGGGACCATGATAATTTACCCTGAGTGAAACTTAAGGGAGGACTAGGAACAGTCGCGGGTCATCCCGAGGCAAACTCGAGGGGAGATAGGGAGCAACTCGTGAGTGTGTCGTGGCCAACATGATGGAGGATCCAGCAAGTTCACAGTCATCAGTCATCCCGAGAGAAACTCAATGGAGCATAGGGATGCCCCACAATTTATTCAAGGCAAACTTGAGGGGATGACCAAGACTGCTTAGGTCGTTATCTTCTCAAGGCAAACTTGAGGGAGGACCGAGCTGGACCAAGTCACAACAAGGGAAAATCTAGAGAGGACGGGATTAGGCCGCCCAAGTTTCCCCCGGGAGGACCTATGTCCTCACCCAATTCTCCCTTGAGTTTGACTAGGAAATGGAAGAGAGTGAGAGGGATGGAGGGAAGGAAGGAGGGAGGGAGTGAGAAAAGGAAAGAGGAGAGAGGGAGAGAGAGAGACAAAGAGACAGAGATGCTTGTATGAAATGTCAAAATAACATTAGGTGTCCCTCCTTGTGATTATTTTCATGAAAATTTTTTGAGGATCAAAATCTGCATCATAAATTTAAAATCTAATACAAGAACTCAAAATGACAAACATGAACAAAAAATGCAAAACAACTCATCATGACATGAACAATTTCCTATAAAGATAAAAATGAATTATACACACAAGCTTAATCAAGATAGTAAAGTGCCTTCATCCAAAAATTTGTGTAGTTAAAAAAAAACATCAACATAGAATGAGCAGATGGGACAAATATCCTGGTACCAGATCTACAAAAAAGGTAAAGTAGTACTAGATATATGTTTACTATGTAGATACTCAAATCTAATCTCATCTTTTATTTAAGGCTTTACAAATCACCAAGCCATGAATTATTGCTACATACCTTTTTGTAGATACTCGAATCACCAAGCCATGTTTATTATGCAGATACTCAAATATAATCTAATATCCTGCACTAAAATTATTGCTACATATCAAAATATACAACAAACTTCTAGCTAATATTCCTAAATGAAGTGCCATTGTAATTGCGATTCGGGAAGCATCATAACTTCGGTTGCATGGAAGGAAATGAGCCATTTTGGAGAACCTGTCTACCACCACAAAAATATAATCATGTCCCCATACAGTTTGAGGCAGACCAAGCACAAAGTCCATGCTAACATCTTTCCATGGCTGAACCAGTACGGCTAAGGGAGTGAACAAGCTTGTGTTCTGCTTCTGTCCTTTGGAGAGTTGACACACTCGACAACGTTGGACTACCCGTTGGACGTCTCGTTTAAGGCTCGGCCAACAAAGTTTATCTTCCACCAGTTGAATGGTTTTATCACGTCCAAAGTGACCACCAATACCGCCTGAATGGATTACGAATGCTCACATGAAGAAGAGAAATTCATTTGTGAGGGTGAAGTCAGCATACTAAGAAGAAAGCCCTGATTGCAACGTTGTATACATAGGACTAAGTTTGGTGTTGGTAGTGTACTTTGCCTTAATGGATTCAAACCCCATTATCGACACCGCTAGAGTGGTAAGTAGTGTCGCTTTGCCACTGAGGGTGTTGGCCACTTTGTTCTTAGAACCTGCTTTGTGTTTGAGCATGAAGGAGAATTGTTGGAGAAAGTCTACCCATCGAGCATGTTTGGCATTCAAGTACTTCAGCCATTGTAGGTGGCGAAGGGAGTCGTGATCTATCTAGAGGATAAATTCTCGATGGATGAGATAGTTAAGCCAGTGGCGTAGCAACTGAACAAAGGCATAAAATTCAAGGTCGTACGTGGAGTAACGCCGCCAAGTTTTGTTTAGCTTCTCACTAAAGTACACGATGGGGTGGCCCTGCTAGCTGAGTACTCCTCCTACGCCTGTGTGAGATGCGTCGCAAGCTACCTCAAAGGGTTGTTCGAAATTGGGAAGCCGAAGGGCAGAGGCTTCTGTGAGGAGTTGCTTGATGTCTTAAAATGCTCATTCAGTCACTGGGATCCACACGAAGGACCCACCTTTTGTGCATTCGGTACTCGGGGCCATGATGCTGCTAAAGCCCCTAATGAAACGTCGGTAGAATGATGCTAGGACGTGAAAGCTACGTGCTTCATGCATGTTAGCTGGAGTGGGCCAGTCTAGAATGGCTTGCACCTTGGCAGGTTCAATGGAAGCGCCCTAATCAGATATGATGAACCCAAGGAAGATCACTGAGTTCTGGCCAAAAGTGCACTTCTTCAAATGTATGGAGAAACTCTCAAAGCGAAAGACCTATAACACTTGGCGTAAGTGGTTTAGGTGGGAAGGCTAGCCCGGCTAAACACCAGAATGTCGTCAAAATACACAACGACAAACTTATTAAAGAAAGGCTGTAGAACCTGGGTCATTACTTGCATGAACGTACTAGGGGCATACGTAAGCCTGAAAGGCATCACTAGCCATTCAAAAAAGCCCTCCTTCATCTTAAAGGCAGTTTTCCATTCATCTCCAGGACATAGCCAAATTTGGTGGTAGCCGCTACGAAGGTGTCAATCTTCAAGAATATCTGTGCACCATGTAACACGTCCAGCATGTCATCTAATTGAGGAATGGAGAATTGATATTTTATCGTGATTTTATTAATGGAGTGGTTGTCGATGCACATTCACCAACTGCCATCCTTCTTGGGTGTGAGTAGCATGGGTATGGGGCAGGGATCGAGGCTCTCACGAATAAACCCATTGTCAAGCTGGTCTTGCACTTGCCGTTGGAGCTCCTTGTGCTCGGCAAGGTCATTTGATAAGCGAGCAAGTTAGCCATACCCATGTTGTGCCAATCTCCGGAGGTAAACTTAAGAAAGGATAGAGCAAGACCACGATTATCCCTAGGAAAACTCGAGGGAGGATCAGACGCACAACAAATCACCCCGAGTGAAACTTGAGAAAGGACTGGGAAGGGTTGTGGGTTATCCTGAGGTAAACGCGTGGGGAGACTAGGTAGCAAGCAACGAGCATGCCGTGGCAAAATTGAGGGGGGATCCAACAAGTTTGCGCTCATCCTAAGAGAAACTCAATGGAGCATAGGGATGTGCCATAAGTCATTCGAGGCAAACTCAAGGAGAGGACTAAGGCTGCTTAGGTCGTCAGCATCCTGAGGCAAACTTGAAGGAGGATTGAGGGCCACAAGGGAAACTAGAGAAAGGATAGGATGAGGCCACCAGAGGCATACTCAAGGGAGAGTTTGGTGACTCCGCAGGTCATTCTGTTGCAAACTCAATAGGGGACAAGAGTTGTTGAGGCCATGATTTTCCTGAGGCAAACTGGATGATAGATCGTGAAAGTCAAGTCATCTTGAGCAAACTCTGGGGAGGATCAGGCTTGACCGAGGCAAACTTGATAAAGGAATAGTGTTACATATAGGTTGTGATCTTTCCAAGCCAAGCTCCAGGGAGGATGATTCAAGGCCTTCCCTCAAGTTTTCCTTGGAGCGACCTGCATCCCAGCTCAATCCTCCCTCAGGATGATGGGGCCTCACTTGATCCTTCCTCAAGTTTGCATCGAGAAGATCACGACTTTAGCAACCCTTATTGCCATACTCAAGGGAGAGTTTGGTGAAGCTGCAGGTCATTATGTTGCAAACTCAATGGGGGACTAGAGTTGTTGAGGCCATGATTTTCCTAAGGCAAACTCGATGATAGATCGTGAAAGTCGGGTCATCCTAAGCAAACTCTGGGGAGGACCAGGCTTGATCGAGGCAAACTTGATGAAGGAATATAGGTTGTGATCTTTCCAAGCCAAGCTCCAGGGAGGATGATTCGAGGCCTTCCCTCAAGTTTTCCTTGGAACGACCTGCGTCCCAGCACAATCCTCTGTTAGGATGATGGGGCGTCACTTGATCCTTCCTCAAGTTTGCATCGAGAAGATCATGACTTTAGCAACCCTACTCCCTCTAGTTTGCCATAGGACAACTTGCAACCCATCACAATCCACCTTCAAGTTTGCAACGGGACAACTCATCTGATTCTCCCTTTAGTTTTCCTCAGGACGACCTTCATCCTGTCCTCCCTTAAGTTCAAGACAACCTGCGGCCAAGCTATGTCCTCCCTTAAGTTTACCTAGGGATGATTACAGACACAGCAACCCTAGATCTTCCTCAAGTTTGCCTCAGGATGATTCACAACCTAGCATAATTCTCCTTCAAGTTTGCCTCAGGAGAGGACTAGGGCTGCTTAGGTCATTATCGTCCTAAGGCAAACTTGAGCAAGGACCAACTTGGGCCTCAAGTTGCCATAAGGGAAACGCGATAGAGGACAGGATGAGGCTGCCCGAGGCAAACTCAAGGGAGAGTTTGGTGAGGCCGCTGGTCATCCTGTGGCAAACATGAAGGGGGACTAGAGTTGTTGAGGCCATGATTTTCTCGAGGCAAACACGATGATAGATTGAGCAAGTTAGTTCATCCTGAGCAAACTCAGTAGAGGACCGGGCTTGTCGGAGGAAAACTTGATGGAGGATGAGTGTTACTTAGGTTAAGACCTTTTCAAGCCAAGCTCTAGGGAGGATCATTCGAGGCCTTCCCTCAAGTTTGCGTTGGAGTGACTTGCGTCCCAGCTTGATCCTCGCTCAAGATGATGGGGGCCTTACTTGATCCTTCCTCTAGTTTGCATCAAGAAGATCACGACTTTAGCAACCCTACTCCCTTGAATTTGCCACAAGACGACTTGCAACACATGTCGGTCCTGTTTCGAGTTTGCAACAAGACAACTCACTTGATCCTCCCTCTAGTTTTCCTCAGAATGACCCTCATCCTGTCCTCCCTTAAGTTTGGGATGATCTACGGCCAAGCTACGTCCTCCCTCAAGATTACCTAGGGATGATTACAGACTCAGTAACCTTGGACCTTCCTCAAGTTTTCCCTCACGACCTTGCATAATTCTCCCTCGAGTTTGCCGTTGGAAGACCTGTTGTATTTCCTGATCTTCCTCGAGCTTTCCTAAAGAAAATCATGGCCTGAGCAGGCCTAGTTCCCCTTGGAGTAAAAGGGACTTACAGCCTAGCGACCCATGACTTTAACGTCCCTAGTCCCCCTTGTGTTTCCCTCTGGGTGTCTTGCGGTCCAGTCGGGGTCCTCTTGATTTTGCCTCAGGATGAACCATGACTTTGCTCTTTCCTCCCATGTGTATACCTCACAACAATCATAGCCTCAACAGCCCTAGTCCCCAATCGAGTTTAACTCGGGGCAACTTGCAACCTTGGCCGGTCCTTCCTCCTTTTCCTTAGGACGACCCTTGAGCTTGCCTGATCTGCCCTCGAGTTTGCCTCAAGCCAATCTTGGCCTCAGTTGCCTTTAACCCTCATCGAGTTTGCCTTAGGGCAACTTTCACTAGCTCTATCCTCTCTTTCGTGTTTGCCTTAGGAAAATTTTCAGCCTCCCGAGATCCTTCCTTGAATTTTCATCCGGACAATAGTGTGCCTCAAGGTGATTTGTAACACCTCCCTAGATTTTGCCTTGGGAAAACCTGTGGCATTGCACAATCTTTCCTTGAGTTTGACTCGAGAAGATCACAGCCTCAACAACCCTAGTTCTCCATCAAGTTTGCCTTGGTATGATAACAACCTAATCAACCTTGGTCCTCCCACAAGACAACGCACAGCCCAGCCCAATCCAGTCCTCCCATGAGTTTGCCTCTAGATGACACATTGCCTTGCCCAATCTTTCCTTGAGTTTGCCTCTGGACCTCAACAACCCTAGTCCCTCTTTGAGTTTGCATAGGGATGATAGTCCCCACTCGAGTTTGCCTCAGGACAACTAATGGTCATGGTAGTACTAGTACCCCCCCTAAGCTTCCCTAGGGGGGCTTGCGCCTAGCCTTGCATAGGGACAAGATTGCGGCCTCAATAGCTCAGGCCCTCCCATGAGTTTGTTTTGGGATGATCACACCTTAGTAGTGTAGGTCCTCCCTGGAGTTTTCATAAGGACGACCTGTGGCATCATTAGATCCTTCCTAGAGTTTTCCTTGAGGGTAATTATGGGTTTAGCAAACTTAGATTTGCATGGACTTTCTCCTTGCAACGACTTGAGCTAGCCCGATCCTCCCTCAAGTTTGCCTCGGGACGACATGTGAGTCTGATCATCTCTTAAGTTAGCCTCAGACCACCCGCGGCCACCTCTAATCCTTCCTTGACATTCTCTCGAGAAGATCGCTGCTTTAATAGTCCCAGTCCACCCTTAAATTTTCCTCGAGATGAGCGCGGCCTCAGTCTCACATGATCCTTCCTCAAGAATCCTTAGGATGATCATAGCTTCAACAACTAGTCTTCCCTCAAGTTCTCCTTGAAGAAACTTGCGACTAAGCATGGTCCTCCCTCAGGATGATCACATCCTCAACTTAGCCTTACATGAGTTCACCACGTGATGACACTTGACCTCGTACGATCCTCTGTCAAGTTTATAAACCTCGGGAAAATCGCAGCTTCAACAGCACTAGTCATCCCTCGAGGATCGGATGAGGTAGCGCGTTGTCGTGGCAAACGCGAACAAGGACTACTACGGTTGTTGAAACCGCAATCGTCCCAAGGCAAGCTCGAAAAAGGACTAGGTGATCTGAGGCAAACTGGTTGGTGGACTGGTTGAATGGGCACAAACCATCAGGAGAAAGGAATATGGATAGGCTACTGAGTGTTGAGAGGCTAAATAGTGAAAGAAATGAAGACTTGAAACAGACTTTTTTTCTAGATGTGCCGAAACTACCGAAAGTCATAGAGAGTTTCAAGAAAATATAAATAGCCATAAACTTCTTATAGGTCGGGAGTAAGTATTTCGGCCAGGACTCCAGAAACCGGCCAAATCTCTTGAAAATTGTCAAAACAACCCTGACTTGTTCCTGAATAAAACTGGGTTGTTCCGGTATGACCTCCCTTGAGTTTACCGCAGGAAAATCGCGACCTTATTAGACCGTCCACCCTCGAGTTTGCCTTGAGATGACTTGCGACCTTGCCCAATCCTTCTGAGTTTGCCTCAAGACGACCCACAGGCTCATCTGATCCTTCCTCGAGTAGTCCTCAGGACGATCGCTGCTTCCTGCTTCAACATTGAAGGACTAGTCCTCCCTAAAAAAGACAAGACCCTTTATTTCCAGGCCACAAACTCAAACGAGAACTTGGCTCTTGAGGCCATGATAGTTCGGAAGGAGAACTAGCTCGGTCTGCAAGTCGTCATGGGGACAACATGAGGGAGGACTAGGACAACTGAAGCAAATTCATGAAAGAAACGGATGGGGACGAGGCTCGTCTCTAGGTAAACTCGTTAGAGGACCTAGTCTATGAGGCTATAATCGTCTCGAGGCAAACTCGAGGAAGGATCGGGCTAACCCGAAGAAAACTCGAATGGAGGACTAGGGTTGCCGAAGCCGTGATCATCTTGAGGCAAATTGAAGGAAGGCTTTAGGTAATGCTAAGGGTTTATAGGGTTTAGGGTTTAGGGTTTTAAGTTTAGGATTTAAGGTTTACGGTTTTGGGTTTTAGGATTTAGGGTGTTTTAGGGTTTTAGGATTTAAGGTTTAGGGTTTAGGGTTTTAGGGTAGGGTTTAGGGTTAAGGGTTTAGGGTTCTTGGCCTAGGGTTCTCAATTTTTGGGTTTAGGGTTTTGAGTATAGGGTTAGGGTTTTAGGGTTTAGGATGCGAGCTCGCGAGTGGTCAATAGGCAAATTCTGGGGGGAAACCATGCTGTCGATGCCAGGATCATCCTTAGGCAAACTCAAGAGAGGCTAATAGAGCAGGACAACGATCATCCCTAGGGTCGGGAACGGTTGCGAGTTACCCTGATGCAAACTCGAGGGGAGACTAGCCAGCAAGTCATGGGATCCAGCTAGTTCGTGGTCATCCCGAGAGAAACTCAATAGAGCACAAAGATGCACCGCAATTCATTCGAGGCAAACTAAAAGGTAACTCAAGGGCTAATTTGGTCGTTCACGTCTTAAGGCTAACTTGAAGGAGGACCGAGCTGGGCCCCAAGTCACAACAAGGGAAACTCAATGGAGGATGAGATGAGGCCGCCTGAGGCAGACTCAAAGGAGAGTCTATCGAGGCCGTGGGTCATCCTGTGCCAAACTCGGTGACAAATCAGGCAAGTCGGGTTGTTCAGAGCGTACTCAACGAAGGACCGGGCTTGTCTAAGGCCAAGCCAAGCTCGGGGGAGGATCATGCAAGGCCTTCACTAAAGGTTGCTTGAGTGACTTGTAGCCTAGCTTGGTCCTCCCTCAAGATGATAGGGCCTCACCCTCGAGTTTGCCTCAAGATGATTGCGGCTTTAGCAACCCTACTCCCTCAAGTTTGCCACGAGACGACATGCAACCCTTCCTATATCCTCTCTTGATTCTCCCTTGAGTTTCCCTCGGGCTAACTTGCGGCCAAGCTAGATCCTACTTTGATAGGGATGATTACGGACTCGAAAACCCTAGTCCTCCTTCAAGTTTGCCTTAGGATGATTCACGACCTAGCGTAATTCTCCCTCAAGTTTGCCTCCAGATGATCTGCAGTTTTGCCTGATCCTCCCTCGAATTTGCCTCAGGGGTGACTTGCATAATGTCCTCCTTGGAGTTACCATTAGGGTGGCTTGCAGCACATCCATGTCCTCCCTCGAGTTTCCCATAGGATGATGATTTGCATCCTCGCTTGTTCCTCCCTTAAATTTGACTCGGGACGATCTGCGACCATGCCCATTCCCCTCCCTCAAGGTTTCCTAAGATCTGCAGTTTTGCCTGATCCTCCCTCGAATTTGCCTCGGGGGTGACTTGCATAATGCCCTCCTTGGAGTTTCCATTAGGGTGGCTTGCAGCACATCCCTGTCCTCCCTCAAGTTTCCCACAGGATGATCTGCATCCTCGCTTGTTCCTCCCTTAAGTTTGACTCGAGATGATCTGCGACCATGCCCATTCCTCCCTCGAGTTTTCCTAGTGACAATTGCATCCCAACGACCCACGACCTCAATAGCCCTAGTCCCCCCCCGTCCCGTCTTTGCCTCTAGGTATCTTACGCCCAACCAAGTCCTCCCATGTATATGTACCTCACGACGACCATAGCCTCAACATCTCTAGACCCCTATCGATTTTAACTCGTGGTGACTTGTGGCCTTGGCCGGTCCTCCCTCTCTTTTTCCTTAGGACGACCCGAGTCTTGCCCAATCTGCCATCGAGTTTGCCTCAAGACAATCTTGGTACTAAATATATGTTTATTATGCATATACTCAAATCTAATCTCACCTTTTATTTAAGGCTTTACAAATCACCAAGCCTTGAATTATTGCTAAATACCTTTTTGTAGATACTAAAATCACCAAGCCATGTTTATTATGCAGATACTCAAATCTAATCTAATATCCTACTCTAAAATTATTGCTAAATATCAAAATATACAACAAACTTCTACCTAATATTCCTAAATGAAGTGCCATTGTAATTGTTCTCTTTCAAAAAATTGGACACCTAAGAGTCACTTTTGAACCATCATCATCAGCAAAACTTCGACATTATTGCTCTAAAATCTTACGGAAAAATAATGTTGAATACCTGTTCAATGACAATAGCCGAATGTCTTTAATATTCTTCATGTCTTCTTAAACACGTATGAGCGAGGTATGTGGTCAGCATCATCATCCATGTACAAGATTTGTATGACCTGGATTCAGAAACAAACTTTAAAATAGACAGCAGCAATTATCTTCTTTTTTTTTTTTTTTTGAAGAATTGAATTTCTATTGGTGAAGCAGTTGTAGAGGGATTCCATAGTATAATCTCCCTGAGATTCCACAGTATATGGTCGGCATTTGGTATTTAATTTATCAAGAAAAGCAAATAAGAAGCTACACAGAAGCCGAACTCAAATGCCGAGCATGTAATCCGATTGAGAAAAAAAAATTGGATAGTGAATTGATATGAGATGCTAAAATGAGAAGAAAATTAAATAAAATTTATATATAAAAAAAAAATAAAAAAAGTTAAAAAAAAAAAAAAAAAAAAACCTACATAGGAAAAAAATCAAACAACAAATGGGTAACTAAGATACATTTGACTTCCTGATGTTTTCTAATGTGTTAGCATGTGAGAAAAATTTCTACTTTCTTTACACAGAATGTGTATAGATTCAGAGCCAAGTTCTGCTAGGGAACTTAAACGAGAATTGACATCGATGATTATGGCTGTCCTTATTGAACTTTAAGGATTTGAGAGTCATGGCAGACCAAGTAAAATGTTCCAAAGATCAAAGACACCGAATCTTTGTTTTCTTTAAAATACGACCCAATTCGCAACCCGTAGAAACACAATAATTTTTGGTTCACGTCAAAAACTAGAATTGAGAAACCAAAAAGGATGACAGCAATATGTATCACATCAAAAACTGCAAAATTGAGAATCAAAAGGTTAAAGCGCATTAAGAAACCGATGAAATCTCAAAGAATCCATGGTGGGAATCCAAGAATGCAATACCTAGATAAAAAACAATATTAGACAAGAGGAGAAAACGTAAACCTCAAAACGAACGATCTGATAATACGCTTCCTCTCTCGTTCTCTGCACCTTCCTGTGCGTCCCATTGCCCTGCCTTCTCCAACTTTTTGTACGCTTCCATTGCAAGCACACCCGCATTCTCTCTCTCTCTCTCTCACACACACACACACACGCGCGCGCGCACACACACACACAAACGGGCTGACGGATTGTGAGACAAATTACAATGTATGTAATCAAATATATAGACCTTGGGGAGAGTAGGTCGGTGACTGCAACGGCTACTTTTCCCTTTTTGGTTTTATTTTAAAATTTAAATCCGATGATACGGTGCCAGTTCCCTCAATCAAATGGGCTTAAGGCTCTGGTTCTGATCATTGGATTAACATCAAATCATATTGGTGCCAGTTCCATTCGTTATATGTTTTATTTAAGACATCCTCCCCTGCATCCTCTTCATGTTGCTGACAACGTACAACACCTCGCTACGTGATGATATACTTAGTCTATTCGCTCTTTCTGCAAGTGATGGTCTCTTTTAACAGTTTATCCAAAATCTCGTTAGAAGTGTGAGGCAGATGTTGAAGAAGTAGAGAGTTGGATGAGATGATTTAAGTGGCACTGAGGAAACTGGAGTGGATTTCTTCTCTATGGGAGTGAAGGAGAAGTATTGGAAGGAAAATATTAGTGTCGGTATCATGCACATATTTCTTCCGGATGAGATTCTGGAAATGTGCTTGGTGAGGCTTCCCGCTGACCAGTCTTATGGCCACACTTAACTCCCATTCCTGGTTTTCTGCACCATGAGAAGGGAAGGTTCACATCAGAATCCATGGTTTTTCTGGTTGATGCTGTTAAAGATGGCTATTACTCCAGGGAGATACATGCATTAGATGTTTCTCTAGACCAATGTTGTAGGATCGATGCTGATATTCTGAAAGGAAGGTTCATGTTCTCTGTTTCCAGAATCCAGGTTAAATTGTTGGAGATTGTTCAAGCTTGACCAACTTTGGGAGGGCGGACAGGAGCTCATTGAAGCATTGAAGATAGTAAGGGGTGCTAGTGTTTGGTCCCTTGACATGGCATAAATATACATCTATGAAATAAGCACCAAACTGTTTCTGAGGTCAGTTCAGATTTTCCAATATTTCGAAAGTCATCAAAATTGGCATGATAAACGCTTTTCCAAATCACGGGTTGGTGCGATGTCAGATACTTATGTCTATCCTCACAGGCTGTTTCACTAAGACGACAATACTGGTGGAGAGGAAATCCCGACAGGTTAGCACCACATGGGCATGGGCTTTTGCCTATTGTTGTAGCTTGCCCCACTACTGAAGAACCCAATTAATACCGAGAGGGTACAACCCACTATCAATACTGATTAGGTAACCACCTAGCGGCTATAAAAGATAAGAACGGTTATCACTCAAATTCATTAAAGGATGAACCCACATCTCCAGGTTTAAATTTGAATAATAGATATGACTGTTATCATTTAAGCAATAGAACGATTCAAAAGTTCTATATAAGAGGAGAACTCAGATATGTAAAGGGCATCTGATTCTTTGGTATTAGAGAGTTATTTTCGATCTCTGCCTTAGGCATCGGAGGCATTTCCTCGAACCCTCAAGCCTCCTTACTCTTTGGTTGCAGGCAGGTAATCACACGGCAGTGGCGGTGAAATACGTCCATAACAACTGGTATGCTTTCAATGAAAACGAGGCTTCATTGTTGCTCAATCAAAAAGTCAAACAAGTTTATTCGGCAAAAAAGTGATAATTTGATGCGCACAAAGGGCTGTAGAAGGTTTCTGCTGATTGCTGTTGGAGGTCTTGGAGCTTGGGATGAGCCTTTGGATTCTGGAGAAAAAGATGACTGGGTATCAAATTGATGGACAGAATTCCAGAGGATGCATGAATTGGTTGCTCTGGCATTGTTTGTAATGGGGTGTTTTATGTTTACTCAGAGACTGATAAACTTGCGGACATGACGTATAAATGTTAAGTGGATTGGTGTCCAAATGACTCCATTCCCATCCCATGTTCAAGAGTACCACCCAAGGCTTTATCTTGTAGTGGGCGGCTGCTCATGCTTTATATCTCCTGGTGTGAAGGAGAGGGTCAAATAGGCCTGCCGCCTTAGAAACAAGGCTATTAGGACTAGAATGCTGCATTTGATGGGCACAGAATAATGATATTTGGGGTGGCTGAAATGTTAAGAATATTTGGTCAGATCTTAGATTTCTTGATTGTATGTGACTCATGAATTTGATGCTTCTTCATGCACGTCTATGAAGTCCATTGCAAACTGCAACTCATGCAGAAAATGAAAGCCACCCCTTCTCACTAATGAAATATTTTGAACAGACATTACGTCTGGGAAATATCTGTTTCAAATTTGTTTTCAGATCAAATTTTTTATTTTCAAAATATGATCTGAAACAGAAATTGAGAGAGGAAAGTTTTCATTTTTCTTCAACAAATGGCCTGCAGCCACCTTGATATTAGGCCCCAAAACATCACTCAAATCACAGTAACATTAGCTGGTACGTCTGAAAATATATCGACTCTCAAACATAGTTACCATAACATATATTGAACATAAGATCACCGAAGACAAAGGATCGAATTCAAAGGAACATAACAGAAACATCCATAATAATTTTGCATCATAATATATATATATATAACACATAAAGTACAATTCTAATTAATGAGACCAGAGAAAGGATCCCATGGCGAACTTTCTCTTCTGTTCAACATCCCCAACGATCGGTAGCCCATATTCTTTAAGCAAGCAATCCAGCTTCCACTCCGGCATGGTTTCGTAATCGGCTTTGGTGTATCTTGGGTAGTGCAACGGCATTTGGAAGTGTCCGCATCGATCCTTCCCTTGCTGCCCATTGGCTCTGCTTATACCTACGTTTGTTGAAGCCCTAGTCACTGACTCCATTGCCCCCCAACACCAATGTTTCTCAATCCTTTCTTCTTCTTTACTCTACTCTCTCTTGTGCCCAGTTCTGGCAAACTGGTGGGCTATTTAAAGCTGTTGACAAGTTTTTTCTTCCTTTATTATTATTATTATTTTGTGGTTAAGGTTAAGGAATACTCTGCAAGCATGGTATTTGGGTTAAAGTCATTACAGTTTTACTACAAAATCAAGTTATAGTTATTTACTTTTTCTTGAGCCTTTGTATCATGAGAGCCATAAAAAGATAGGCGCCCACTGTTCCAACTTTAGTCTATACTTAAATTAAACTTCTACATCTTTGCTTTTTTATTTCACAGAAGCTGCCAAATCACGATAGCTTGTGTTTAGATATTGTTACGTGTCGTGTGTTCTTTTGAAAAGGTTGTTTACCAAGATCCCAAAAAATCATCTATAGGATAATTTGAAGTAAATTTTACTACACTTAATCATTCCCTGGCTGGTCTTGAATTCAATGTCCTACCTCCTGTGTTGAATATAGATCTCGTAACCATTTTTGCTATCCATGTGAAGTATTTGGGTATCATTACATACTATAGGATCCATTCCGTGTGTCCATATCTTTCACTTGAGGTCTTTTAAGTTTGGATAAAAACTTGATAGCTAGGGATCTTGATTCGTGTCTTACATCACTCCCAGATATTATTTGTTCTTATTAGCTTTGAATTTTTGTCATAGTAGCTTTCCCAAGGTGCCGGATTCACCAAGAAAAACTACCCTCCTCTCCAAGGTGGCAGATTCCTTTCTCTAGATGTAATCGAAAGGAGGAGTATATTGTGTATTAAAAAAAAATACATAGACAAGAATACTTAACATAAATCCATCACGTTTTCTATTTTGGGATTAATATATTAATTAATATCCATACCAAATAAACACACTATATAATATCGTCAGCCTCACTCCCCTCAATTATCACGAATCTATTAGGAGCGATCTTTCTTCTTATTGACTCTTCGATGAGCTGAAAAGATGAATAGACAACATAATAAAAATAAATAAATCCAAATTTTTTATTTTCCTTTCTTCTAATCATGTACTGAAACCTTCAATTTCAATAGTCAATTATATATAAAATTGTTATTCTATTTATAAGCAAGTGTGAAGGACACACCCTAAAGTTTAAACCCTAAAATCTATTTGCAATTGATTGTGATTATAAAATTTATCATACAAATCAAGTCATACCAAGTCAACTATGTAACAAATGGCGAAATTTTTTATATCATCTTGCAAATGAAATTTTTTATAATGAAATGTAACAAATGGCGAAAGAAAATGAATGCTAACCTTTCTCAACTGAAAAAAAGAAAAAACAATTTAAGGTTGATGGTAATGACTCAGTAACCACTAGACTATGCCTATTAAATGCAAACATGAATACGTACTGTTGATTCATTGTTTCTTGTCCACACAATCGGTCTGTGCGTGCCGTATGAGACATGGCAAGCAGTCCATTAATTTCTTAGTCAATCATAGAGCATTCAAAGTGTTTGAAACTACACGTTCTTATCATAGACATCTCCATTACATATGAGAACATATCTTCTCCCAACAGATTACAAGTGATGAAGAATGAATTGGAGAACCAACAAGACATATAGACCACATATGGTTTCTTGAATTCTGTAGCCATAATTGCTTGTCAGCGGGTCATGGAAACAGCCAGCATTAGATTCCATAGACCCACACAAAATTCAATGCCAAGATCTTACTTTTTCTACACTAACTTCAAATTTTAGTGGAAATACCTAAATGGAATATGAATATGCTGAAATTCCTTTGGGTTCTTAAGTGAACGCTACTTTGGAGATTGCATTGCAACTTATTTAGATAGATGATTCTGCCAATTCACATCTCTTCCCTATTTTGCAATGACAGAAACTTTGATATGCTATTAAAAACAACCGGTCTTTGACAAAACTACATCAAGGTCCTCAGATAGGTTCAAGATTTATGACCCCCAAATCTTCATCAATGGTGTCCTTAGCCTCAATGTAAAACCCTTGTCATATTTATGTACTACTTGAAGCATCTAGTCTGAGAACTTATAGTGTTAAAAATATAATACAAATAATAAAATCTATATCTTTCCATTAAATTAACCTTTTGAGACAAATGATAATTTCGTAAGTAGACAAGTACTGATGGAATAGTACTGTGGCATCCATTATCACGACTTCCTCCCATTACACTCCATTGTCTTCTAGACAAAGTATATAGAGTTCATGCCGCTAATATATTGTGATACCAACTGATCCTCATACTCCCATTAAATTAAGAAAAATTTTATTTATCATTTCCTATACCACACACCAACATGTGATTTATTATTTTTGTCATTCTATTTAAACACACACATATTAATGTATAAATATGTGTATTAATGGAAAAAATCTTATAAGGATCAGAAAGCAAACATTAAAAAAAAAAAGGATGTAAAACATTAAAAATCTTAAAGGAAAACATATTTCATAAAATAGGAAGTGGAGAGTCCCCTTTCTATTTTATTTTTAAAAATTTGTATGATGAGTTTGGTTATATTTCTGTTGATGAGTTTTTCAAGATTTTAGTTTTTTTTTTTTTTTTTTTTTTTAAATGTTTGATCTGAACTTCCTAACATGGACCGAACTAACTAGAGCTTGCATGCAAAAGGCTATTTAGGACATATTGTTTCGTGACAAAAGTTTACATATGTATAAAAAATAATATAAAGATGAACATCTCAATGGAATTGAAGTGAAACGTTTAAAATATTCAAACTTTACAATTTTCTTTTCACAAAAGTTCCATTATTTTTATTTTGGGTTTCTTATATCTTTTATATTATTTTTTATATATATAAGTTAGAGATGTTGGATGTTAATTAGTGCAAGTGTGCATGTGGCGCTCGTGTAACGCTTCTGACAGTTAACGAATTTTTTACGATAGTGGCCAATTTGACCTATATTAGAAAAAAATCGGCGAGTAATGTGATATTAGATCAAGGAAAATGATAAAATAACTACCCTTTACATTAATTTTTCTACAACCTTATAATAAAATAATATTTTTTAAATATTTATTTTAATTTTGATTTTGATTTGATATTGTTAGAAAACTAGATCAGAATGCACAGCAGAAATGATATTACCTCATAGGAAATACCTTAGATCTAGTGCGGTTGTTCCACGAATTCTCCAGCGTCGTCGTTCGTCCACATTCTTAATTCACATCGATGGTGGAGTATACTACGTGGTAATATCAGATCAATACTCATACGTTCCACAGTTTAGATGTTGTGACTAGAGATAACCATTTGAGAGATAGAGCTTGTTTTTCCAAGTATTCAATTCCTCCAAAGAGGGGGAGAGTAAATAGTCTCTCCAGTATAATCCCCAATGGCCAGCCATCAAAACTCATGAAGTGGCCACTTCATAATCTCCAAGAGGAGGTGAATGGGTATCTACTATGAGTGTCCCTTTGTTACATATATATTTGAAATTAAAATATATATATATATATATATATTATTTTATGATAAGTCGTAAATAAATCGTAGTTGGATTGTAAGGCCATGATCTCCCTAGAGATTAGAACCCTCAATTATAAAGGAAGGCATGTCAATTGAGTTACTGTTCAACTAATAAATTTAACTCAATTAATAGCATCCAATTACAAGGATTTTACCGATTGATACTCTCCCCAATTGTCTGATTAAATTGGATGATCCAATTCAGAAAGAGAAAGAATCACCATTAAATGTTTACGCAGAGTTCACGCTATCTAAAAAACTAAAAAAGTGTAAATATTATAGATCACACATATTAATATATCTATCTCTAAAATAGACCCATCCAATTTGTCACACAATTAACGAGGATCTCTATTTTATTTAGTGACTTTTTCAAAATTAACAAACAATTTATGACCATGAATCTATAAAATGGCAAATGACTTTGAAAAAAAAAAATAAACGGTAAACCCGAAGTTAGTTAAAAGATTCAAAGTAATTCATGGCTATTTTTTCGGTTTTCAACAACACACTCCATTTATAATTATTGGCAACTAATACTGTTGCACATGATGCTTCTCAACTTTCATGGACTCCGCCCATTTTGAACCACTTTTAATCCATTTTTCTTTTCTTTTATTTTTTTTTTCTTTTTGTAGCCAAAACAATAAATAATATTAGATCACGCATGTACTTGCCAGAGAGGACAAACTCTGACAAAAACATTTTTGCATGTTAAGCTTTTCAATCAAACTACTTTTTTTGGTTAATCAGTCGTCACTAGGTTGGTTCCTATTACCTCTCTCATGTCCTGATTCGTGAGATTCAAGATTTCTTTTTCTAGCATTTTCTCAACAACTAAACATGTTCCCCCACGAATTTATTATCACTCTTGTCGACAGTAAACCGAATATGCTAATGGCACCCTTTAATTTCCATGTTTATTCTATTTCTTATCATATATTCCGATCATTAATATGATCGAAACATTAATGATCATATTAACATTTCAGGTTGTTGGTGAAAGTGAAAATGGCAGAACCCTCTAAAGAAACAGATGAAGCAACTGTGATGCTACATGAAGAAGAGCGCAAACGTGATGATTGCCGTCATCCTAAAGAGTTGTCCAACACATCTTTTCTAGCTGAAATGAATCTCCTTCTTGTATTCCTCTCATCACTCTCTTCACCCGATCAAGAACTCTTAAATTACGAGCAAAGTAAAGGACAAAGTGCAAGAGACTCGCGTGAAGCCAAAGCTTGTATATCAAGATTACAAACAAAAAGACAGGAAATAAGTAAGGTCAAGCTCACGGGGCGACCAACACCAAGGTTTCAGACAACCGTACGTGATTCTAAGTAAGATTGTGACTGTATTTAACAAAGATCATACAAATTCAGACCTTTAGAACCTTACCGTATTAAGATCAGAACGTACACCCTAGACCGCATAGGCAATGCTCTAGTATATGTCCAGTATGCTTGGACTCTTGTCTATTCTCGTGATCAATAAAATCTTGTTTACCGATAATAAAATTTAAAAAAAAAAATCAGAATGTACACAACAGCATGTCTCAAATAACTAGATTTTTATTTTCATTTCATTTATAGTCTTCAACATCCAGATTTCTTTATAATGGCTTCCTCTTGTTTTTTGTTTTCAGTCATGGAAGGAGGATGTAACAGAAAATGTCCACCAAGCTTGACAAGAGAAAACGGGGGAAAAGCAAAGACGTTATTCAAGATTTTCACAATATCACACAAATGTTGATAATGTTGCAATAAATACGTGTTCTCCTAAACAGCCACTGCGAAAAGCAAACCAGAAAACAAGGGGAGGAAAGCTTGATTATGTTCTTTGTTTCTTATTCCTCAAATTCCTTTATATCCTCAACAATTTTGTACGTAATTACTGGATAATGTCCAATGTATTAAATATGTAGTATGAA
This sequence comes from Juglans regia, assembly GCF_001411555.2. Taxonomy (NCBI): domain Eukaryota; kingdom Viridiplantae; phylum Streptophyta; class Magnoliopsida; order Fagales; family Juglandaceae; genus Juglans; species Juglans regia. The sequence goes on from NC_049907.1 coordinate 9,861,335, forward strand.
AAATGGAGTTACCATATTGGGACACCTCTGAATCTAGAACTTTCTATGAACACAGCAACGTGTTTCCACTACATATTATCACCATATCTGATTCAAGCTTTCTAGATAATTCAAACCAGTTGGGAATAGAACCATATTTATCTCCATAACTTTGTTTGATGTGAGAGCAAAGTTAGATTCTAACGATTACACTTCTGCCTTCATCCTGATTTCCAAGTAAACAAACGATCTACGGAGAGAGAGAGAGAGAGAGAGAGAGAACTAAGGAACAATCACATCGAATATACTTGGAAAAAAGCTTTTTTAACTCTTATGGAGAGGCACGAAATGCATTGTTTTATTGTCAAGGCATTTATTGATACAGCATATAAATGAGAAGATGAAAGCTAAAGCTTCACAAGGAAACATAGACAGGAAAACAAGGGAAAACAATTTATAAACACAAATTCAAACTTGCTTCTAACTGATTCTCGGAGAAACGAGAAGAAATAAATTATCCCTCATTTATCTCTCGTCACCTTGCCTACAAAAATAGCATACTTGGTTAACTAATTACCATGGACTTTACTGCACTTCAGTCTGATATTCTGATCTCAACTCCCAGAATGTCCTTCACCATCTCGTATGTCACAAATGCAATTGCTATAGATGGAACTACCTGAACAAGAAAGGCAGCACATCAAACAAGTCCTTAATGCAGGGAAAAGATACGTTCATTCAACTTTAACAAAAGAATATCAGCAACATTTAAATGAGTTGATTTGAAAGGCAAAAAGTCTATGGACGAGTAAGGAACTGATTTGCAATATTTAACTGCTAATAGACTATGCTTGTACAGATCATAAAAGGGCATGAATCTGTGGCTCTAAGGCACAACGGCCGCCTACCCTCAAAGTACAACCACTTTTCACATCTAACCCTGAACATCAATCATAGAAGTTTTCCACAACCGCTCTACAAATTCTAGAACACTCATTCTAGACTCTGAAGAATAGAATTTTTTTATCGGCAAATAAAGATTTTATTGATGAGGAATAGGTAGGGCTGTAAACAAACAATACTACTTGCTCATTGAGGGGGATTTAGAGACCTATTTTTCCAATCTTTGTTACTTTGGCTAAGGCTATTGTATTAGAGGGGGTAAATTTTAATGGCAAGTATGCTTCTTTCTTTGTTCGTAGGCAGTAATTAGGTATTTCTCTCTTGTATACTACCTATGTACTTGGGCTATGCCTAATTATGAGGATCAATAAATTTTCTTTCTTACCAAAATAAATAATTAAACAATACTACTCGACAAGCCGCTCGAGATTGGTTCATACAAACTCGAATTCGGCTTGACTCATTTATTAAAGAAGCTGTTCGTGAATATAAAATTATGATCGACTATTAAATGATACATATAAAACTCGGCTTGGCTCGAATGAGTTCGTATAAAATCAAATAACTTTGTATTTATTGTTTTTTATAGTATTCTCTATATGTATAATAAGAATATTTAAAATACTAAATATGTTACCTGAATCCTTATGAATTTAATTGTTGATATATGTATATACAAACTTCATAAAGATTTAGCAAAAAGTCAAAATTTTTAGATAAAGTTATAAAATACAATATAGATAATATATTTTATCCAGCTCGTGAACAAGCTCAAATACTAAACAAGATGCTCGTGAACATAAAATTCAACTTGATGAAAAGCTTGAGCTCAACTTGTGTTTGAATAAAAATTAAACAAATAAGCTTGACCACCAATTACTCGCTCGAACTCAGCTCGTTTACACCCCTAGGAATAGGCATAGCCCAAGTACACAGGACATATACAAGAGCTAGAGTGTGAAGAATAGATACCCCCACAAAACGACATTTGCAGCTCTACAGGACCCACATCCAGATGCACCTTATGTTGGACATCCAACAGGCCAGAATTTCTAAAACTGGATGGTTCTTAATCACCTAATTCGTGGAGCACCACAACTACAAAGATGGTAATGGTTCAAAGGATCAAAACTCTCTAAGATAAACCTCTCTAGTATCCATACACACCAATAAAAAAAATATCCATACACAATGGATACTTGGCTAGGAAGCCAAATAAAAGTTCAACACGACACATTGGCATTCATAGGATATAGAGCTTTCTTTTTACCTCCTCCCAGCCAGCCAGTGGTATTTTAGTCCTAAATCTTGTATTTTCTCTATTTGATGGAAAGAAGTGCCATAGTATCTCAGTGTCACAAATAATGGCAATTCCCTTAGCAGGTGACCTAAAATTTCAATTTGGTAGTGCAGACCAAACATTCTATTTGGAAAGTTCCAAACCAGTTAAACCTAACGTGTTCCCACATTTCTTAAAACATAGATTGCAAAGAATAGAAAGAGACTGACCTTCACAGAATTGGGGACCAAACCCTTGTACAATGCCCCAAAGCCCTCATATCGAACGGTTTTTCTGAACGCGTCGATCATACCGGTATATTCAAGTGGGGCCTTGCTCCTCCCATCACCAGTGACAATAGAAGCAGCATTACTCCATCCCACCATCTGCATCCGTCTACGTATGACATCAAGAGGATAAGCAACAGTTTGCCCAACAGTCCCAGCAGCAGCCCCACATGCCAGCCGTGTTGTCACACTCAACTCAGAGTCTTCAACCAGTCCAAATGGTCTAGTTTTAACTAACCAATCCTTTAGAGATTCATACACAGCAAAGTTCAGACCCACATATGGAACCTGCAAACATCAGATACTAATATCATACTACATTTGAGAGAAATGTTCTTCTGATTTCATATTAAAATCCAGCGAGACAAGTTTAAGGTGCTAAAAGAAAATGATTAATTAATATCAAGTATCAGCACAGAAGGGAACAAAAATATGTTTCTAAAACTTGAATTTCTTCACCCTTGCTACAATTTTGTCTTCCCCAGTTGCCTATCTACAGCAGAAGAAAATATAGCATAACTATTGACATCTATCCCACCAATGCATTTACACATGTTTGCGTGTGAGTGGGGGCAGACAAGTGTCTGCGTGCATGAAGGTTACACCATTCAAAATAGAAATCAACTGAAGCACAGATCATTATTGAAGTGCAAAATAAACTGAGACTTTATGCAAGGAGCTCAGCTCTCTAAATTCACTCACTCCCTCCTTCCCTTCCTCCCTCTCTCTCATGTGTACATTATTTCTTTTTCATTGTTAACAAAGCAGGAAATTTCAACTTTATAAAAAAAATAAAAATAAAATAAAATAAACAAAAACCAGGAACATTCCTCCATTTTTCCACCGAATTCTTTCTGCTATGCTAGAACAATAAGCACTCAATCTCCATGATCAAGAATTCCACACGGCACTCATAGGTTAATGAGGCATGTTGCAACATATAATTCAAAAAATTAAAACCCCTAGGGGTTGGCTCAAGTGGTAAAGGCCTTTGACATGGTGATATGCTCCCTCCAAATCTAAGGTTTGAAATCCTCTTAGAGTGCAAACAATTTCTAAGGTCCATTGGACTAGGGGAACTTCCCCTTAAATTAACCGAGGTGCACTTGCGGGAAGCTCCTAGCCAATGGCCTATGCACCCTCACGATTAGTCGAGACATTGTTCACGAACACCCGGTGCTAATAAAAAAATTCTAAAAAGCAACATTCTTCATGAGCAAGCTAAAAATGTTCAAGAACATACAGCAACGTGATTCGGGCAAAAAAATCAACATCAGTGACAACAGGGGAAGTGTTGAAAACCTGACACATAAAAGGCCCCGTCGAAAACTAATTTCATACTAGAAAATCAAGATACCAGACTCAAGTACTTGGTCATGTTGAAACCTGAAATTTCATCGGCATCTCTTTTTATTATATAAATAAATTTCATCAGCATCTATATTCTTTTGATGAAAGTAAAATATCATCATTGGTACATTTAAAATCTCCGCAAGTGAGAGGGCCACATAATTGTCAAGACAACTAGGGCTTTAACTGCATGTAGATGAAGATACAAATACTAGCATAGACTTCACTTTTTATCATCCTGGTTGTAACTACCCAGTCCAACATAACAGCAGAAAAAAATAAAAATTGCTTACAACTCCAATCACAGAAGGAAGCCAACCCTTGTATAAAGCCCGTGGGCCTTCTTCCCTAAGCACGGTTGATAGCGCGTGGAATATTCCTCTGTACTGATAAGGAGAATTTTCCGTCTGCAATTATAAGTCCCATGAAATTTTAGATCCAATAAATGGGAATTAGCTATGCACAGTCCTTAATAACCCAAAAGATGAATAGCTTAAACGAAATATGTTGCCATTTATTGTAATAAATAAAATAACTAAAAACCAAATCCTCCAGGAAATTAAAACATTGCTGTTTGCATCTTATCTTAAATAGAGGTATTGGTGTTCCCAGCAACTTCCATAAAATGGGATAGAAGACAAGCCTAGATAATTCTTCCAGGAACATATTTACTTTAAGTTATGAGTCTATGATGATAGAAGACCACGTACCTGTACAGTTAACCTGCCTCGTACCATGTCCATTGGATAAGTTGCAGACATGGCAATTATTCCAGCACACGCCCCAGCCCCAAGACGCAAAAGAGGAGTGAGCTGAGCATCTTCTGCACAAAATAACAAGAAAAGTGTGTAAGACAATATGTCCTCTATTAACTGCCATCTTTCCATTTATGAATCCTCAGACACTGAATGAAGTTCATCTGAGTTAATGTTATGATCATGTCCTACTAATAAAGTTCTTGAGTAGGTCAGAAGGAAAACAAGCAAATGTACAAGTCACATCCAGTACATAATGCATTACTTAATGTACAATGAAGGTAAACTGGATTCTTTATGCCTTCATTGATTTAATACATGGCAATGAAGGAATGAAAAAGGCACCATCTGATAGTTCTTTTACAGGCATCCCTTCCTTTTCTCTCCAAAAAACTAAATCAAATTATTATGTCTAGACCAAGTCTCCATGGTGTCTTGTTAATGCATAAACAACTACATAACCCTTCAATGACACAATGATGTTAAAGAAGAACATACCATTGCCAGTTTGCTGCTGATATAGACGCAAAATGCCCCTGCCATTACAAGAAGGGAAACTTTAATCAATAGACCTCACTACTGCAACATCGAAGGGTACATAACTAAGGTATTTGTGTACAGTATGCAAGAGGATAATGAAAAAGGTCATAAACGTCTATGATTATTTTACTATGGCCCATCATTGGACCTCAAAAGGTAGTATTGTCATGTCACGTTATGATTACTTCAATTTGACAGAACAGAAATGCACATAATGTAAAGTAGCCGAACAGTATAATAAAGTTTTTCTCCTTTAGAAAGTTTGATGAAATTTAGAGTAACAAATACGATCATCAACTTCACGCAAGATAGTTGCATGTCTATAATCAACAGCAATCAACCAAACTCAAAAGACCACGCTCCCAAAAAACTCGGTTTCGCCCAAGAATTTCACCAATGTTTCCAACATAGAAAATTACAATTCAAAAGTTGGGCCCAAAATAAAAAGTTCGAGAGCACAATTTAAAAGCACATGCCAGAGACCAATATAATCTATTCACATAAACATCGAGCAGAAAACTTTACTTTGAAGCCTGCTCATAGCTGAAGAACTTGACCGCAGAGTTTGGCACAATACGTGCACAATTAGTTCCATTTCCTTTGAACAGTCCACGAAAACCCTCAGTTCTCCATATATATTTCAAGCCTTGAATCGTTCCATTGTATTTTATGTTATGGGGATTCTGGACCTGCATATTATCCAAGCTAATTAACATATCATTATGGGATTTTGCATGGAACAGGAAATGCTCCAGACTAACGAATTTGGGTCCATAACCATGGAAAAGGAAATCTTGTCACCTTGTGGCACTTACCAAAGAGGCCCTATTGCCCTATTGATTAGTATTACATAGAAGAAATTGCCATGGAGATTAATATAATTAAATCTGATGTGCATAGAAGAACTTGAGATTTTCAACCCCAATCAAGAATAGTTCATGATCAGGGACCCTTTTCAATCAGATCAAAGGGTTGTTTCATAAAATGTACTTCAAAGCATTTGCTCCATAGATAGGTATATATATCCATATGAAAAAATCATGTAAAGAAGGGGATATCTTTGTTAATGAGTTTATACATATATAAACAATAATGAATTATTCAATTGAAATAAATTTAAAAAAAAAACGAATTATTCAGTTGAATTTCAACCAACCTGGAGCAATATTTTTAACCTTTCTAATGGAGCAACAGCTGTGCGTGACCTGCATAGAAAATAAAAAATTTATTCTACGAAATGAAAATATCACTACCGCAAAGAAGAGAATTGGAAAAAAAATGCACAGTATGTTCAAAGTTAGTGATACCGAAGTTTTCCCAGGCAGCTACATTTTACAAATCTTGGATAATTCATCAACTACACTGGATGCAACACAGTCTTTCTGATTCCAACTCACAACAAGATTCAAAATCCATCATTTTCCCCATTTTTCAATAATAAGCCAGAAATTTAAAAAGAATAAATAACAAAAAAAAAAACAAAAACAAAAGGGAAAAAAGGTCCCATTCCTTTCAGATTTCCATTTCCATTTCCCTTTTATAAACCAACATACTATCAATGAAAGAGATAAGGAAGATGGAACTCACACTCCTCCAGCGACTCCACCCGCGACCAGAGACTTGCAAATGCTGAGAACAGCATAGCTCGGAGCCTTCACGCCCTCTCTAGCTAGCTTTGCCTCCCCCGCAAAATTCACAAACTTCGACACCGCCAATTCGCTCTTCACATCCTCCGAAGCCATTGGAAGTAGAAAAAAAAACAAAAAAAGAAACTCCTTGGAGAATAACCAGCAAAAGCAACCAGAACCCTACGTCGCTGTTGCACTCGATCTCGGCTTCACGGAGTTCTATTTCGGCGATCGATCGGTTCGGATCTACGGCGAGTATTTCAAAAGGCGAGCCTTCCGCAGTTCTGTACGTAGTCGCAGAGTGTGGTAGTGACGGCTCGGGAAGCAGAAAGCGAGGGTTTAACTGCGGGATTGCAATTAAGCGACGGCGTTTCTTTATTGTGCCAAGCATGCGCAACGCGCTTCCTGAGAGAGTGAATGTACGTGCTCGCTCGGATCAGTTGCCGTGTTTGGTAAAGCACGTTGGGCAAAGGCAATGATGAATGAACAATCTCGTCACTCACCGGAACCATCCAAAACTACAAAAGTAAAAAAAGACGGAAAAAAAAGTTCCTCTCTCTATTCTCTCGTACAGAGTAGAGATTTTCCTGCTTAGGAAAAAAAAAAAAAAAAGTAGAGATTTTCCTTTCCTGCCTTCGTGTATCTGCTTTTGGTTTTCTACGGCTGAGAACTTGAGTAAGTTTTATGAAAAGATATCTTTTATTGCAGAAGAGACTATGGAAGTGTTAGTGGAGATGGAGTTGTTAGAAGAGGCGATCTTCATAGGGGAGCAGCGTTTAATTATCAAGCTGTTTATTGAGAGACATTTTAATAGAGAGGCGTTCAATCAAACTATGAGACGAATCTGGAGATCTATGAAGAGCATTAAATTTCGTGATCTAACATTAGTACTGATGCTAGTTGAATTTGAGGAGAGTCGCGACAAAGCACAGGTACAACGCGATGGACCCTAATCTTTCGATAAACAGTTGGTGTTGACTAAAAACTTTGAGGGCCAGTCGCAGGTGCACGAAATTAAAATGATGGAGGCTGCTTTTTGGGTTCGAATACACGATTTGCCTTTAATGGCTTGTAATGAATATGTGGGGAGACTAATTGGGAAGTTGATGCATTGAGGTTGATCTAGAGCAAGATGATCTAGCTTGGGGAGAATTTATGCGAGTTAGAATTAGCTTGGATATTACGAAACCTTTGATGCGACGTAAGAAGGTTGCTCTGAGTTCTCAAAGGGACTGTTTGGTTTCATTCACCAATGAGCATTTGCCAGATTTCTATTACCAGTGTGGCTGCTTGGGCCATAGCATCGAGATTGTGCAGCATGGAAGTCACGATCTACATCTCAGGCTTCGGAGAATTTCCCTTATGGGCAATGGTTGACAGCGGCGCCACCTACTGGATGGGGTGGTCGTAAACAATCAACAGTGCAGAGGGATCTTGTGGGAGAGTGGCATCGAATTCAACAGAATCGACGAGAAAAGAGGATCATGCAACATAATTGGAGAGGATGCCAACGAGGGAAACTAACTCGACGGAAAAGATGGATGATGGGAATCAATTTCTTAACGTGGATAAGGTTTTCCCAAAGGTGACGATTACAAAAGAGTGGGAACTACAAAGGAATCAGGGGGTTTTAATAAAAGAGATGAACTGGGGACTAACAGTCCAGTCCTTGGCGATGTCGTTTTGGTTGACATTGGGCCAAATACAGGCCAGGGTGATGGCCCAAGTTCCTCAGCTCTAATTCAGTCTCATGGGCCGAACGTTAAGAAAATAATCAGAAAACCAAAGTCCACTTCAGTGACCATTGGGGGAACAAGAGAAGCAACGGTCAAGAACCTGCAGAAAAGGGAAGCAACAGTGTTAGGGAAAGAGGATCAGAGGGCTGCAAAGAAGGTCTCCTTGCACTTACCTGAGGGTTTGTTGAGGAGAGTGATGAGAATGTATCGGCGGTGGCTTTAAGTCAGCCCCACTGAGAACCATGAAGCTTTTAAGCTGAAATTCTCATGAACTTGAGAACCCACGAGGAATTTGTACCCTTCATGAAATGATCAAGAAGGAAGACCCCAAAGTTGTCTTCTTACAGGAGACAAAGGTGACATCCAGAATAATAGACAAGTATAAATTTCATTTGGATTTGTTAATTGCTTAAGAGTGGATTGTAGGGGTAGGAGTGGTGATTTAATGCTAACGTAAAAAGAGGAAATTGATTTGCATGTTCTTAATTACTCTCACCACATTCATGTTGTGATTAAGCATGATTTTGATAGAAATAAGGATTGGTTCCTAACAAGCATATATGGCCACCCTAAGGCAGCATGTAGAAATGAAACCTGGGATTTAATTCGGTTTCTTTCCATTACAGTTGAAAAACCATGGCTAGTTTATGGGAATTTTAATAAGGTATTGGACCCAAATGAGAAGTGGGGTGGAAGGGTGAGACCAGAGAGTCAAATGGAGGCTTTTAGATCTGTTTAAATGAGTGTGAGATGAAGGATATGGGATTTGCTAGCTCTTGTTATACCTAGTGCAATAGAAGAGAGGCTGATGACAGAATTTGTGAGAGGTTGGACAAGTGTTTAGCAAATGCTAATTGGGTTGATTTTTTTTCCACTGCTAATGTTCAACATGGGTCTGGTTCTTACTCAGGTCATGTGCCTGTTTGGTTGGACACAAATGGTGCTTTTTCAAAGTAGAAGAGGAAAAATGATGTTCAGGTTTGAGGCTACGTGGGTGGGTAAAACAGATTGTGAGCAGATTATAGAGGACACTTGGCAAGGGGAGACTACTGACTCACTCAAAAATGAGTAGTACAAAGGCTATCCCAAGTGCAGGAGGGTGTCGCGTAATAATTAAGAATAAATTGTTAGATCGTCTCCTCAGGAAAAGTTACTTAAAATCAAACTCGTTTAAAATGGTGAAAATATTCACAAAGAGAAAATAAAAGTAGTGGTATGTGCAATGAATGGAAAAGTGCAACGGAAATGAAAAAGGTACTAGTCATGGACTAGATTCATATTTTTGAATTTTTTTTTGTGTCGAAATGAAACGTAAAAAACTAACAAATTAAAATTAACAATCAAGAAATCAACTAAGCAAAACAATCTTAATTAATCTGAAAATTAAACAAAAAAAAGAAATTATTTAAGTCTCAATTAAGGTTTAATTAATCTAATATGCAATGGAACTAAGAGATTAATCAAACTAATCTAATAATTAAACTAGATTAGAAAGTAATTGACAAAATACGAATTGAGAATTGAAAAGCCCCAAAATCAAGATTCTAGAGCTCATCCTTGTATTCAAATCATAAATTCTCAAAATTAATCTATAACAATTGTAATCATTGTTCAATGAAAGCTTAAATAAGCGAGAAAAATAAATAACACGAAGTAAATAAACAGCAAATAAAATGCTCAAAGGTCTAAGCCAAATATCTCAAAAATATATCACAAACTTTAAACTAAAATTAAATAAATAGTAGAGAGTGAAAAGAGCAAGCCAAATAAATAGAAATAAAGTGATAAGTAGTGGAGGCAGTGACAGATGTTGGACCCAGAGAAGCTCTTCAACAGCGGCGCTATTGTGTGTTTCCTCAAACTAAAAGAAAATAAAATAAAAAGGATACGCTGCCCTCCCTACTTTCCGTCCATTTCTTTCCCCAAAGACCCCGAATAAAATCAACTTTCTTTGTGGCATTTTCTTTGCTTTTTTTTCCTTTCTTTTTTTTTCTTTGCTTTTATTCCGTGTGTTGTCTTTGCTTCCATCTAAATATACTTTCCAAACCCTTGCAACTTTGACTTTTCTCATTTGCATTTCTTGGGTTGAAAAGATAAAAAATAAAAATAAAAATAAAATAAAATAAAATAAAATAAAAATAAAATATAGAATATAAAAATAAATGTGTTGTGTATGTGAAGAAATATTTCCTAATTAAATCACAAGTTATAAAATTAAGTATAAATTATGCTATAAATCAATTTAAATCACAACTCGGATTTATGCATCTTAACTATTTTTCTATTTAAAACCAATAATATTGTAATGAAATAAATAAAATATATTATTTCTAAATGTATAAAATATACAATAACTCAGCTCAATCATCTACTAGCAGTTACATGGTTGATTCAATGCATAGGATCAGAAATTATATTGGTAGGTTAGCTTCTTGGAATTGAAAGACTTTTGGTGTGTTTCATAAGAAGTTAACACAAGCACAATCGGAGCTGCAGAGGATCCTACTTGTGAGAAGATTGTGGAGCATAATGCTATAGGGGAAGAGGTCCATTTATGGTTGGAAAGGGAAGAACTCATGTGGAAGCAAAGGTCAAAAGTGTTGTGGCTACGTAGTGGTGATCAAAACACTAAGTATTTTCACTCCAAAATTTCTCAAAGAAAGAAGATAAATTTTATTCAGAAGTTGTAAAATGAAGAAGGTGAATGGAAAGAAGGTTCACAAAGGGATAGACTAATTAGAGATTACTTTAAATCTCTATTTACTTCCTCTCCTGAGAGGGGCTCAATGGAGGTATCAGATGGGGTCGAGCAAAAGGTAACTAGTGAGATGAATGCAGAATTGGGAAGGGTTTTTACAACTGAGAAAGTGACTATAGCTTTGAAACATATGAATCCAAATAAAGCTCCTGGTCCAAATGGTATGTCCCCAATATTTTTTCAAAAATATTGGCACATTACTGGAGGCATTGTGACTACTGTTGTGTTAGAGGTCCTTAATAGTAGTGTGTTCCCCACTGATTTAAATCACTCTTTTAGTTTTGATTCCCAAAAAAAATTCCCCTATATTTGTTTCTGACTTTAGGCTTATTAGCTTGTGTAATGTCATTTACAATCTAATCTCTAAAGTTATTACTAATAGACTAAAAGTAGTATTGCCCTCTATTGTTTCTGCCACTCAAGGTGCTTTTGTGCCTGGAAGGTTAATTATTGATAATGTACTAGTGGCATATGAGCTAGTGCACTATCTAAAGCAAAGGATAAATGAGAAGAAGGGTTTTATGTCACTAAAATTAGATATGTCTAAGACCTATGACAAGGTGGAGTGGGACTTTTTGGAAAGCATTTTGTTGAAGCTGGATTTTGCTAGTGGTTTGGTTGGACTAATAATGAAGTGTGTTACTTCTGTGTCTTTCTTTGTGATGGTTAATGGCGTGCCTACTGACCCAATATTTCCTTCTAGAGGAATAAGGCAAGGGGATCCACTGTTCCCTTACCTTTTCCTCTTATGCACTGAGGGTTTGATTGGATTATTGAAGGAAATTACGTTGAGAAAATCTATTCCTGGTGTAAGAATCTGCAGGGGCAGCTCTAGTGAAACATCTGCTGTTTGCAAATAATTCTGTTATTTTTTGCAATGCAGATGTGAATACTTGTGCTAATATTCAGCTGCTATTAAACAAATATGAGCTGGCGTCTGGTCAGAAGATTAACAAGGAGAAGACAATTATGATATTTAGTAATAATGTCACAACATCAATTAAGCAGAATATTATGTCTATGTGGGGTGGTAGCTCAATTCAAAGTATGAGAAGTATTTGGGGTTACCTCCTATTGTGGGAAAGGCTAAGTTTGTTGCTTTTGCAGAAGTCAGATGTAGGGTATGGAGAAAGTTACAGTGTTGGAAGGAGAAACTCTTGTCTCTAGGAGGCAGAAAATATTTGTTCAAAGTTGTGGCTTTTTCCATACCAATTTATGCTATGAGTTGTTTTAAGTTGCTTGTCAGCTTATGCAAGGACTTGGAAAGGATGATGGCTCGGTTTTGGTGGGGACAGAAATCAGATGAGAGAAAGATGCACTGGGTAAAATGGGAGCAGATGTGAGTCAAAATATAGGGGTGGTTTGGGATTTAGGGACTTGAGAGCGTTTAATATTGTCTTCTTAGCTAAGCAGGCTTGGAGGTACTAAAGAATGAGGACACTCTACTTCACAAATTGTATAAGGCAATATATTTTCTACAGAATTCTTTCTTTGACTCAAAGTTGGGGCACAACCCATCTTATGATTGGAAGGGAATTTGGGAAGTTAGAAGTTTTTTTATGAGACGTTGTCAATGGAGAATTGGTGATGGAGCTACAACTAGAATTTTAGAGGATATTTGGGTTCTTGGGCATCAAGCTTTGAAGTTGAAAATGGTTGTTAATGAGAATAGTGATTATACAGCAAGGGTGGCTTCACTTATTGACAATGATTTGAGATGATGGGATGTTAAAAGAGTTAGAGTCATTTTCAATCCAAGAATAACTTCTAATATTTTGAAGATTCTTTTGAGCCCTGGGCAGCATGCTAATGTGTGGATATGGAGGCATGAAAGGAATGACAATTTTAGTGTTAGACGTGCTTATAAGTATTTTCGATCACTTGCTCTACAAGTGATTGCAGAGAGTTCAACTGCTAGGGAGGATCAATAGATGTGGAAACATATCTGGAAAATGAAGGTCCCTAATAAAGTCAGAGTCTTGCATGGAGAGCTTGTAGAGAGGGTTTACCTTCAAGATAGAATTTGTGCAGAAGGAAAATAGTGGACAGTACATGTTGTGATTTTTGCAACTATCATATTGAGGATATAGCTCATGCAGTTCTACATTGCCCTGCTGTAAAAGATACTTGGCTGAATTTTATGCTTACTATGAGGGAGTTAACTGAAGTCATGACTGTAAAATGTGTAGCAAAGTTTCTGTCGAGGAGAGGGGATCTGGATTTGCTTGATAGGTTTTTCCTAATGGCATGGGCTTTCTGGTATAGGCGCAATAAGATGACCATTGGGCATATTAAGTTTGAACCTTTGCAGGTTGTTAACCATGCTTTAAATTTGCAATGTTCTCTTAATGTCCCTAGAGTTGATCCATCTGTTACGGTGGATAAGATGTGCTGTTGAAATGCTCCTCCTTGTGGTTTTTTCAAACTAAATGTAGATTGTGCAATATTTTTTGACATTCATAAAGCTGGTGTTGGTGCTGTTCTAAGGGATGAAAAGGGGAATGTGGTTTTAGCAGTCAGCAAGATAGAGCATGAAGTACTGAAACCTGAATCTGTGAAGCTATTGGCTATGTTACGTGGTTTGCAGTTTAGTACTTAGTTGGGTATATCAAAGCTTATATTGGAGAGTGATAGTCTACTTATTGTTAAAGCTTTACAAGCAAGGGAGGACTCTTTATCGCCTTTGGGTAATTTGCTGCAGGATGTGAACAGAATGCTAAGGAATTTTGATGATTTTTAGGTCCAGCATGTGTTGAGGATGAGAAATCAAGTTGCTCACCAATTGGTAAGATATGCTTGGAAAGTTGCAGATGTGGATGAGCTCTGTCCCAATGTGTGCTTCTCATTCTGTTTGGTTGGATTAATTTCATTTGTAATCTGGTTTTTCTCTATTAATGAAAATTTCCTTTTATTAAAAAGAAACATCCAAAAATGTTTGGTAATGTTTTTCATCTCATCTCATCTCGTCTCGTCTCGTCTCATCTCATTTCCTTTCAAACATTATTTAAATATAAGCACTTTCAAACTAATCATTACAATTTTCTCAAACTTTCAATCAAAATATAAAACACAATTCAATTTTTTCAAATTCGAAAACAAATATAATATTAAAAAATTATATTCTAACAATATTTTAATTTTGCAATATTTTTATTTAACTTTTTCTCTCTCATTTTTCAAAACCCTATAAAACATAATAACTCAAACTATTTACTACAATTCACAAACTATTTCACTATTATTTATTGATTTTTTATCTCATCTCATTCTCCAAATATCTTCTTATTATTATTGAAGAATTGGAATTTAATGAAATAAATCTATGTTATAACCATTTTAGGGGAGGTTTAGACATTGAGTTAAGATGAGATTAAAGTAGAAAGTTAAATAAAATATTATTAGAATATTATTTTTTAACATTATTATTGTTTTGAGATTTGAAAAAGTTGAATTGTTTATTATATTTTGTATAGAAATTTAAAAAAATAGTAATGATTAGATGAAATGAATTGTGTAGACTTTTGTATCCTAACCAAACCTTAAAGTTTTCAAATAAAAAGTAAATGTAAATATTTTAAATAATATTCTCTTCCCTCTTAGATTTTAAGATGTCATCTATACTCGTTGAAATGTTGTATTTAAGTGGTTTTATATGTCTACCATTGAGATGAATAGTCACTAAAAATATATCAAATAAAAAAAATGAAATTATGTACGATAAAATCAAACTTCCACTTTCTCAATGAATAATGCTACTATGCAGCTTTATTTTGCCAATTTATTTTGACCGTTCATGTATTTAATCTTTTTTTTACTTATTAATTAAGGAAGTAACTATTAGTGCTGATATTTTTTTTATATATTTTTTAAAAATGTTTAAAAATATTAAAAAAATTAAAAAAAATTAAAAATAAATTTTGCATAGGGGCACGCCCAACCGTCACCGTGGGGCAGCACCCTAGCAGCATTCCTTTCCCAATATGTAACAAGCCATACATATTGACCTAAACCACGTCACAAGAAATTCAATCTCATTCATAAGTACAAAAACTTGTGTATACCATATACCAAA